>NC_141690.1:207124995-207724995 GCF_964263255.1 Lissotriton vulgaris | reverse complement strand
CCAGCCCCTGTCACTCACAAACGAGACAGGCAATACACAAGCTAGCAGAGGCAGGCTGGATGGTTAGGTCAGAAAATACCTACTTTCTAAAAGTGGTATTTTCAAACACAGAATGTTAAAACCAACTTCACTAAAAGATGTATTTTATCATTCTGTTCAGGCATACTAAACTCGAACTTCTACCATGTTCCCTGAGTCAGTTAGGATTATACGATGTTATAATCAAACTGGCCACTCTGACCTATGGGGAACAGGTAGCCTTGCAATAGTGAAAAACAAAGTAGGCTGTAATTCACTATCAGGACATGCTACACACACGAGAGAATGTCCTACCTTTCACATACAATGCACCCTGCCCATGGGGGTACCTTGGGCCTACCTTAGGGGCGACTCACATGTAGAAAAGGGAAGGGTTAGGGACTTGCAAGTGTGTGCACTTGCCAAGTCGACATGGCAGCCCCAGGCTGCACACAGGTTCTGCAATGGCAGGCCAGAGTTACATTTTGAGGGTTGTTTGCATGGGTGGCACAATCCAGTGCTGCAGCCCACCAACAGCATTTGATTTATGGGCCCTGGCACGCGCAGTGCACTTTACTAGGGACTGACACATAAATCAAATAGGCCAATCATGGTAACACCAATCCATAACACAGTTTATAAAGAGAGCTTATGCACTTTAGCACGGATTAGCAGTGGTAAAGTGCCCAGGGTCCTAAAAACAACACAAACAGGTCAGGAAAAAAGTAGGAGGAAAAAGTAAAAAGTTTAGGAATAACCCTGCAAAAAGGGCCATTTCCAACAGATATCTAAGGTGGATCTACCGCTTTGGGACTTTGGATTGAAGGGGGGACTGCAGACTTTGCTGGGTGGAGCAACCCACTTGGGAACTGACCAGGTAGAACAGTGTCTTGCGAAGGCTAGGTTTGCTTTGTGAGCAGAGAACTACCTTTTGGCACCACCAGTTGCTGCCCTGTAGTACATAGCCCCGGAGTCGCCTGCTGTTTTGCTTGCTGTCTCCCCTGGCCCGATTAGTTCTTAGCTTACTGGAGCCCCCTGCATGGGGACCATGGTGACTGCCAAGGTGAAAAAGTCACGTTCTGTGCGTGACCTACTTCTGAAGATTTTGGGGGACTCAGAGGGCACAGAGCGGAAGTGAAGGCACCAACGTTGCAGTTACTCGTGAATTTTTTAAATCTTTGTTTGCCTCTCTTCGTGAGGATATCCTGATGGTGAAGACAGATCTGCATAATGAATTAAAAGAGGTGAGATGTGATGTTGACGTGGTCAGAGAAAGGGTGGCTGCTCTGGAGGAAAGCTCATTGACTGAGTAGGAGCAATTTGCGGAGTTACAGCATGAAGTTATCTGTTTGCAAGACCAACAAATCGATCTCCAATAACACGCAGAGGATCTAGAGAATAGATAAAGGTGGAGCAATATTTGTACATAAGCGGTCCCTACCGGTACGGAAGGAGCTGACCGAGAAGGGTACGTGCAGGCCTTGTTTAACAATGTTACTGGCTCCACTAGGGAGAATGTGATTCAAATGGACCGATGCCACCGGGTGGGCCCCCCTCGTCAGCCTAACCACCCCTGCAGATATCTTAGTCTGCGCTCAGGACTTTAAAGTAAAGGGAGCCATTCTGAAAGCGGCACGATCCACCAAATCGCTACAATTTAGAGATCACTCTCCGCAACTATTCCAGGACCTTGCGACAAGTACACTACAGAAGAGGAGAGACTTTTGACTGTGACCAACCATCTGCGATCCACTGGAATTTCATACACTTGGGGGCCATCCCTTTCGCCTCATCTTTCACTATGCTGGCAAACTTCATCAGGTTCATTCCCTGGCGGAGAACTGCAAACTTCTTAACCTGGCCTTTGATGATCAGGTGCCCGCCTGGCGATCAACGATTCTAAGGCCGGATTCAGACTGGATCACTTTTGCCCTGAGCCAGCTACCGTAGCCTAAAGGCGGTGATCACTCACTCTCTGGCGCTGAGGGTGACGTTACTAATCCTTCTAGCTGAAGATTCGTTGGGAATGGGGAATGGGCCATCGCACGCCAACACAACCTCAGCATAATCTCCTACGCCGACGACACCCAGCTGATCCTCTCCCTGACCAACGACCCCGCCACCGCCAGAGCCAACCTGCACGAAGGGATGAAAGAGGTAGCCGAGTGGATGACGACCAGCCGCCTGAAACTGAACTCGGACAAGACGGAGGTCCTCATCCTGGGCTCTTCACCCTCCGCCTGGGACGACTCCTGGTGGCCTCCCGCCCTGGGCACCGCACCCAAACCGACAGACCATGCACGCAACCTGGGCTTCACCCTGGACTCCTCCCTCTCCATGACCAGGCAAGTCAACAACGTCTCCTCGGCGTGCTTCAACATCCTACGCATGCTACGGAAGATCTTCTGGTGGATCCCCACCGAGACCAGGAAGACCGTCACCCAGGCCCTCGTCACTAGCCGACTGGACTACGGCAACGCCCTCTACGCCGGTACCACCGCCAAGCTCCAGAAGAGACTCCAGCGGATCCAGAACGCCTCAGCCAGACTCATCCTCGACATCCCACGAACCAGCCACATCTCCGGACACCTGAGAGACCTTCACTGGCTCCCCGTCAACAAAAGAATCACCTTCCGCCTCCTCACCCACGCACACAAAGCCCTACACGACCAAGGCCCGAGCTACCTCAACAGCCGGATCAACTTCTACGCTCCCAAACGCCACCTCCGATCAGCCAACCACGCCCTCGCCGCCGTCCCCCGCATCCGAAGAGCGACTACAGGAGGAAGGTCCTTCTCCTACCTGGCCGCCAAGACCTGGAACTCCCTCCCGACCGACCTGCGCCTGACCCAAGACCACCTCTCTTTCAGGAAGAAGCTGAAGACCTGGCTGTTCGAGCAGTAGCGGCACCCCCCCTCCCCCAAGCGCCTTGAGACCCTACGGGTATGTAGCGCGCTCTATAAGTGTCATTTCTTGATTGATTGATTGATTTGCAGTAACAAGCTTGGTGGGGAAAGGGACAGCTAACTTCAACCCTGGTGAGTGTTCCTTGCCCTCTTGGTTGCCTCCATTTGTTTGGACTTCCCGGTATTGACGGACTCTGACCATTCTTCGTTAGCACAGTTATTCCTCCTTTTTTTGTAATGTTGGGGTTATGTGTTGTTTGGGGCCCCCCTCCAGCGAGCCAGTACCTCTGCACTCTTTATTCTTGCCTATCATAAGCAGACCAACCTGAATAACACACTGCTCTTATACTTCCTTTAGGACTATCAAAGCACGAATTTGGCCTCTTAGGAATTGTATCTACCGATATGTATGTAGAGAGTAAGATAGTTAGCCTTAACGTGCATGGACTCAACAACCCTACCAAGAGAAAGGCGGTATTATCTTTTTTAGAGCATTATTTGGGTGAGATATGTTTGCTTCAGGAGACTCACTTACTCTCTAAAGATGCAGGCAGACTGCATGCTAGAGGGTTCCCACAGCAATTCTGGTCTTCTGGGAAGGGCAAGAAAGGAGGGGTGGCCATCCTTTTTTCCAAGCAAGTGTCAGGAACTGTCCTAGGGCCTGTGGCTGAAATTAAGGGCCGCTAACTGGCCCTCAGGGTCCAAATTGATAGGTTCTATTTTACGGTGGCCTCCATTTACTCACCCAATGAACATCAGGAGGTCTACTTACTGGATGCCATAGCTAAGATACTTCAATTACCTGATGCGGCTGTGGTGGTGGGAGGAGATCTGAATGTAGTAATGGATGGAGTTGGACCGCTCTGGCCAGAGAGTTGATGGCACGGGTGCCTTGTCCATAGGCAGCCGGGAATGGTTGGAAGAATGCCGACTGCGAGATGTGTGGCATGCTTTTACACCCTGGGGAGCGAGATTACACCTTTTACTCTACGGCTCACAAGACTTATGCCCATTTGGACAATTTCCTAGCCTACCCTTCCACTTAGGAACGTATCCGATCCTCTACCCATTCGCTCTCCGACCATGGGCACATAAAGTTGTTGTTATAGGCAGGCGATTAAAACTTTCCTCTTTCCAGTGTCTAGCTAATTCTTTTCTTTATTGTGTGTTATGTTACAGCATCTGTCTAAGCGCCAGGACGCCCCTTTGCTGGGGCAGCTGCGCGCTATAGAAATATAAATAACATAACATAACATAACATATACTTATCCTGCCCGAAGTAGAGCTCCCCAGTAGCGCCTTCGGGATACTATGCTGTTGTCGCTAGTGACACCTGCTGCACTTAACACCATACGGGAATATCTATCGCTAAGCGATGATGTCACCACCTCTTCGTCATCGGTGTGGTAGGCGCTGAAATTAGTTGTTCGGGCGCTATTATAGCTAAGGCTGCATATGATAATAAAATGAGGGAAGACAAGAGAGAGGAGCTTGAGTTAAAGGTAAGGGAACTGAAGGCTATTCATAAATAGTCCGGTGCCCTGCGGATCTGGAGACAACTTGAAAAAGAGAGGCTTTACCTCAAATGCCTGGATTTAGATAGGGCTGAACATGTAATAGTACACCTAAAGCATAAACATTATGTAGGAACTAATGGAGGGTGCCGCATGTTAGCGCACAGTCTCTGCAGTAAACAACATGCACAGGCGGTAAAAGCTATCGGTAGTGAGGCGGGTGGAGGCCACCAAATCTACTAGTACTGAAGACTGCTTTCGGACTTACTACTCGGATCAGCAAACGATGCTTTCATCTCTATGGATTCGCAACCTTACTTAGATGTAGCCATGCTTACCCCCCTTCCTGCTTGCGATGCCGAAGCTCTAGATGAGCCTATACGCACTGAGGAAGTTATCTCGGCGATTGGTGTTTAAAACCCCTTAAAGCGCCCGGTCCTGTTCAATTCTTTCACTGAATCGGGCACACTTACCAAAACGATGCTCTAAACCTCGATTACAGTCATTCCGAAGCTGAGGAAAGACCCTAAACTTTGTAGCTCTTATCTCCCAATTTCCTTGTTGAATATAGACGCAAAGTTGTTTGCCAGTATTTTAGCTCTGCATCTCAATTCCCTGATGCCTGGCCTAATAGAGCCAGACCACGCAGGATTTATCACAGGTCGACAGTGTGACAACAACACCGAGCGCCTCTGCCATCTGATAGATAAAGTCCAGCGTTCCCAAGAGCAGGCTTTGCTTTTCACAGTGGATGCAGAGAAAGATTTTGATAGGGTGCACTGGCCCTACTTGTTTGCAACTCTTAAGCATTTAAGTAAATGGGGTCAGATCCACCAATTTCCCCATCTGTGTGCATGAGACAGGGGTGCCCTCTGTCACCCCTTTTGTTCGCCCTTTACATGGAGCCCTTTGCTCAACGACTTTGTGATAACCCTAGGGCTAAACGCATTTCCTTGGGTGCGGAACAACATCTGAGCAGTCTCTATGCTGATGACATCATTTTCTCCATGACCCACTCGGTCACCACTCTCCCGGCTATCATAGCGGAACTCCAAACTTTCTGCCAGTTTTCAGGCTTCCGGGTTAATTTGCAAAAATATCAAATCTTTAATGTAACTTCCAACACGCACACGGAGAGTGCTCTGGGCTCCTAGTTTGACTTTTTCTGGGTTGAGGAGGACTTACCGTACCTGGGCTTGGTGCTCAGTGTAAATCTGGCAAAGACCACTGAGGCTAACTATTCCAGGTTGCTTGACGTTATTTGCAAGTGTCTGCCTACAAAAGCTCCAGAGAGTGATTGAGCGCTTCTTCTGAGAGACTATAAAACCTAGGTTGCAGAAACAACTTCTGCAACGATCGAAAAGGGTCGGAGGAGTCGCGATACCCAATGTGACTCATTACTATCATGCTGCTCAGTTACACTTTTTGGTGGAGTGGAATCGACCACTCATGGAGAAGCACTGGGTCTTTTTGGACCAGACAGTGGCGGGGAGGCACTTCTGGAGAGAGGTGTGGCTACCTTAGTCTTCTAGAGCTTGGGGGTTGTATTCCTCCCCCGTCACTCGCTCGACATTCCAGGTCTGGGTTAAGGTCATTATCGCTGCTGGCCTCACCACGTTCCCTTCTCCCCTGCCCACCTTATTTTCGAATCCAGATTTTCCTCCGGGTATGGCAAAGGAAGCTGATCGGCGATGGGGGGAGGGTAGGTAAAAATGGCTCGGATGTCTCTTTGACCACAATGGCCCTATTCCTTTTGTCCAACTTAAAGAGGACTATGGTTGGTAGATCGGGACCTATATCTCCACTCGCAAATGCTACATTGGGCACTTGGCGTGGTAACAAGACCCCAGGCAAGCAGACCTAAGCCCCCCCTTTGAAAAATGGCTGTTCCTCAAGAAAGATGATAAAGAAATCATCTCAGAAATTTACTCTCATCTGTCGACAAAGGTAAATCCCTGTGCCAGAAGCGTTGGGAGGAGGAGCTGGGTCGAGCACTGTCCGAAGACCAAGAGAGCCTGTCCATACTCTAGGAGTGGACAAAATTTGGATGAGCGGCGTGCATGATAACAAATTGAAGTGAAGAATCACTTAAGTGGCGCAGAGGCCGCCGGCCCTGTGTAAACGATTAGGGACCTCTTAGCATGTATGCGTAGTGTGGTTTTTAAAAAAAATGGTTTATTGAACGTGGACTTGGCCAGTCTGTTAATGTTATCACCAGGCTCTCCATTAAGGGAGGCAGGCGGACGCACGGTTTTAAGACGCGCGCTGAGTCTCCTGCTGTAATAGACAGATTCCGGTGACCGCTAGGTGGCGATCGCGTGCGCGGCACCAGAGAGCAGAGCAGAGGCTGCACCGGAGCTGAAACTGCGCCGGAGGTGTGCGGTGTATAGCGCTGTATAGCGTGCGGGCCCCTAGGACTGGGGGAGCCCTGCCCGCCTGCCGACCTGCCGACCTGCCAACCAACCACAGCCGGAGCCGCCGGAGCAGAGCAGAGCATCTGAGGGAGCTAGAGAGAAGGTGAACGGAGCTGAATC
This sequence comes from Lissotriton vulgaris, assembly GCF_964263255.1. Taxonomy (NCBI): domain Eukaryota; kingdom Metazoa; phylum Chordata; class Amphibia; order Caudata; family Salamandridae; genus Lissotriton; species Lissotriton vulgaris. The sequence continues at coordinate 207,718,023 of NC_141690.1, read as the reverse complement.
TTGTTGGAGCGGAGCTGAGGCTCGGCGGAGCGGAGGCGATCCCCTCAGCCTCCATACCCCACCTCATCTCATCTCACCTCGTCTCCCCCCAGAAGAGCGGCAGCATAGAGTGGCGAGAGAGATGCTAGACTCGTAGGAGGTGAGAGCTGGAGCAGGAGGTGAGTGCTGCCGCAGCGGGAGCCACTGCTGGTGCCGCAGCAACGGCCAGGCAGAGTTCGGTGGCTAGAAGGCCGTCGCACTCCTGCTCGCATTGTATCCACCTCAGCCCCCACCTCAGTCTACCACGCGGACCGCCACACGAGGTATCGAGGGGGGTAGCAGGCTGCAGCCAAGCGGCCACCCCCCCATGCTCAAGGAGCAGAGAAGGTGCAAAAGAAGTGAAGGAGTAAATGAGCACGGCGCAGGAGAGACCTGTCTTGACTGCTAAGCAAGTAACAGTAGCAGTCACCCCTACCTCTACGCCCACACGCCGCCTCATCTGTTCTCCCATCATGGCAAGGCAAAGCAAGGCCATACCACAGCGAAGGCGAAGCCCCAGAGTAACGCTGTTGACCAGCGGTAAGGCAAATACCAGGAGAACACTTGGTCATGGGGGCCAAAAAGAAGGGACGCCAGGCGACACCCCCAGAAAAAAGCCCCACGACTCATTCACCGACCAGCAAGACAATACGGATGACAAGGAGTAAATCACTAACTGTCAGCCCAAATGTAAGGCCACAAGAGGCTGACCAAAGAGGGACGATTACAAACTTTTTCAAGAAAAGGGATCCCCCAAATAGCAACCACGGCTGCAGCGAGACTACTTCCTCTGGCACCCAAGACCCGGTTCAAGACTACAGCACACTCACCCACAGTGGACGATTGTCCAACTTTAACTGTACTCCTAAAGTCTAGACGCCCCTCTGCGAGGAACCCAGGGCCGCCCAGGAACAGGCCAGTGCACAGGCCGGTATAGCCCATGGTCAACCACACCCAAGGCTAACAGCAGGACAACTTTGGGCCAGTTCCCCCCCCCCGTCCACAGATGAGACACAGGACATTACGACCGATAAGATCATAGCCACAGTCCCGACCGAAAGTGGCCCTACCGCAATTACAATAGTGCAAATCCACCAGTTAAAAGACTCTGGCCCATCTCCTCAGAATCCGGGTTCAAGTATCTCCCAGCACGATCATGAACACAAGTTTAAGAATCTTAACTTAACGTTCCTCCAACCGGATTACCTGTTCCAGTGCTGCCAGCCGCTGGGGAGCTCACAGGCTCCTTTCTTTATAACCTTGAACAAAAGATCGAAAGAACCCTCAATCTAACCCCTATTCCATCGTGGCCCAAAGAATCTCCTTGGGCTGACAAAACGAAAGCTGAGAACCTAGCTCACAACAGACACGAGTACAGACAACCCATCTCAGCTGGAGACAAACAGTGTCACCAACAAAGATCTCCTGTGGCAATCCACTAAGATGGAACTACAGATAGACCTCCTACAGGCAATAGCGGGGCGATTAGCAGACATTAGCTTCAAGGTGGAGGACCTGGCTAACAGGATCTCCCTGCATGAGCTCTCCAACTGAGGGGCTGCTCTTGCCGCTGCTCAGACCTCATCGAGAAGTGGGCTTCCCTGCCTGAGGTACTAGCTGAAATAATGGAAATAGCAAAAGGGAGAATTGCGACACCAACGTCGAACGACAAAGAAGAGTGGGAAAAGCACAACAGACACACCCCGAAGGCGACACAGACATGGGCCCCAACGGGGAAGAATGACACAGCTGGCAACGGCAAAAGTGTAGAGCAAACGACCATAAAGTCAGTCAGCAGCTCACCAGAATCTATAACCGCCCAAAGCCCAAACCACAGGGACAGTGAAGACGCCGGAACAGCTAGGCCGGAAGATTCAGCAGGTATAACAGACACGCAGAATCCCCCACTGTTAAGGAGAGCAAAAAAGAAGCTAAAAAAGCAACAGAAAAAATTAAAGCTAAAAGTGAGACAACCACAGCTATTGAAGCTCAAGTACCCACCTTCGAAGGAGGGGACAAAAGCAAAAGCAACTCAGCTGTATCCAATATTTACAGTTAAAAACTGGGGCAAAAGGACTCTCCAGGTCTCCACACCAAAGGGAGAGCAACACAAACAAACCACACCATCAAGTCCCCCCAGCTCAAAGGATGAAAAGGCATCAGCAATGCAAACTACCCCCTTGGCAAATCAGCCAATGGCCGGAACAAGCTTACCAGCGCCAGCATGGCCCTTGCAGCCAAGTCCATCAATATCCATGCCACAAGGAGCATCAACCTCAAACAAGCCCCTAGCTCTCAACTAGGATCAACTACGACCAAAACAAGAGGCCGCAAGGAGGTCCGCCCTCAACCCCCCAAGGCAGTCACAGGTCAGCGCCCACCCCAGTAGAACCAGCCACAAAAAAGGGAGGTGGGCCCAAAATTTGAATGCACTTGCAGCCGTCTATTAGGTGGTTCTTAATCCAAGATTCTCCAGCACAGGACACCATGACATCCTGAACCGGAGCAACCTCCTACGCCTTTTTAAACATCTGGACGCCCTGGACAAGACACAATCAGGGGATATAGAATGGGTGAAATTCGTGAGTTTGAAAGGGGACACTCATGGAGACTCCCCCATGGTGGGTTTGAAGATTAAAGAAATACAGCAAGCCATCAAGCAAAACTCTGCCCTACTTGCGGAGTGGGGCATCGAAGTTCAGAAATTATCGCCCCCAAAATATCCACTCGTTTTGGTCCCAGACAGCGGGAGAAAGGCCACCCGATCAGTCCTAAAAGGGACAACCAGTTTGGGTCACCCAAACAGAAGCCAGACGGGCCATAGGGCACCCATAGGAATTAGAATCCTATGCAAAAATGACCAACGAGTCATATAAAACATCTCTCCCACCCCTGAGCAAAAGGGACTCAGAAGTAGGAGGACACAGCATTCCTAGCCACAACAAAAGTCTGCCCCCCTGCGGGGACGTCAGGCTCGGTACCACTGCGAAGTCTCATCTAACAGTAATCTCATGGAATATAGCAGGGATTAGCAAAATCCGCAACAAGGAAAACCTGAAGCAGTTCCTGGAATGTGGAGACCTAATTTGTCTCCAAGAAACCTGGGCCCTGACCCACACACTTCTGGCCGGGTATTACGAATTCCAATTACCAGCAACAAAAAGAAACATCTTCGGTCGTCCAGCAGGCGGACTATCAATTTTCATAAAACATGAGTGGCCCTCGAAGCTACTTCCATCAACGCGAACATGCTTGGTCTACAAGCGCTACAGATAAGGGGTCCGAGTCTCATCAAACATCCAATCCATCTGCTAGTACTAAATTGCTACATCAACCCCTCACAGACTCTAATGAAAGACCATCTGGAGGCACTGGCATCAAATCTGGAGGACTTGCTAAATAAATATAAAACACACCAGGTCATCTTAGCGGGGGACTTTAACCTAAAAAATCTAGACAATTTGGAAACTCTTCCCCGAGGATCGGGAAGGGCGGCTCCCCTGTGCGACCTTTTTCTCAGCTACAAACTGACATCAACTCATGTACAGAAAACATCTCGCTCAAGTGCCTGGCAGCCTCAGCCCACTTTTCGGAACGTGTCCAGAATTGATTAAATCTTGATAAGTGGAGTACTGGCGGATAGAATGACTTATTTTGAAGTTGTGAACCGGCAGGATAGTGACCATCATTCCAGCTGGTCATACCGGCCGCCACCCTCTACACGTAAAACAGCTTTACGAAACAGCCCCCAGTCATGAACCTTCGACAACGGACAAGGCGGAGCTAACTGAGAATGTGCAACAGTTCCGCCTCCACCCAGAAGCAGTGTATAAGAAGGTGAGTAACCCAATATACCCTTGCGGGCTCGGGCAGAGTTTAATGTAATATAAAGTGGCCAGCAAGGGGTTTTGTTTATATGAAGTTTCAGCACTGGTTAGGACTTGTTTAGGGGCAATCAAAGTACCAAAACCTGAATTCAATCAGCGGCTGTTCAGTTGAATTAAAAATGAAAAAGTTCTAGCAATAAGAAACACAAGATGTTACCACACTAACATCATAGGTACAGTAAATGAGTAATAAAACATGAAACCAGGATAATTTGTTTGTCTGAAAAGTTATTATTTTAAATTCAAGACAAAGAATATTTCTGTACAAAAAATGAACATTAACATAGGACAGGGTACATACATAGATATACTTTGGATATTTAAGGTATCGGTTGCTTTTCCTATAACATATCCAAGAATACAGTCCAGACTGCTGGGACACAATGTTGAATTGATTTCCACTATCAATCAGGAGAAAATCAAAAGTTGATATAAAACAAACTATGCAGAATTGGACTAGGCAAGTCGACGTTTCGGTCTTATCTTGATCATTCACAAGACCATCATCAGGACGAAGTGATAATATATACAATTGATGACCCTCTTATGCATACAGCAGTGCTGCAATGAACAGGTTCTGGTGATTGGTCCAATTTGTATCAGTGTTCCAAGGCGCTCACGTTTATTTGTAGGCTTTGGTCACGGGACGTCAATTACGTGCGATCCGGATCGCACGTGTTTTATATCAACTTTTGATTTTCTCCTGATTGATAGTGGAAATCAATTCAACATTGTGTCCCAGCAGTCTGGACTGTATTCTTGGATATGTTATAGGAAAAGCAACTGATACCTTAAATATCCAAAGTATATCTATGTATGTACCCTGTCCTATGTTAATGTTCATTTTTTGTACAGAAATATTCTTTGTCTTGAATTTAAAATAATAACTTTTCTGACAAACAAATTATCCTGGTTTCATGTTTTATTACTCATTTACTGTACCTATGATGTTAGTGTGGTAACATCTTGTGTTTCTTATTGCTAGAACTTTTTCATTTTTAATTCAACTGAACAGCCGCTGATTGAATTCAGGTTTTGGTACTTTGATTGCCCCTAAACAAGTCCTAACCAGTGCTGAAACTTCATATAAACAAAACCCCTTGCTGGCCACTTTATATTACATTCCACCCAGAAGCAGCCATCTCAAGCCCAGGCAACAACATAAGGGGTAGTAGCTCTCCGGCCGACGTTGATGTTACTACACCAACCTGGACAAACACCAGACAGGTCATCAATACCATCAAGCGGATGAGGATTGACAGTGCGCCGGGGCCCAACGGGATTCCAGCGCCGGTCTTTAAACAGGCATTAGAGTTCTGGGCATCACTCTTAACTCCGCTTTTTAACCACACCTACCTGACCACTACAATCCCCGACTCTTGGAGGGGCTCTATACTGATTCCCATCTTTAAAAAAGGGGACCGCTCAGAGCCTTCGAACTACAGGCTCATCGCCCTGCTCGACTTGGAGGCCAAGGCATATGCACACCTATTACTCAGAGACCTAGAAAAATGGGCTGAAGATGAAAATATAATACCAACGTACCAGACTGGTTTTAGGGCCAAGGCATCTACAATGGACAACGTCCTGGTGCTAGCACATCTTTCAGCCAAGGCAACCTTGAAGAACCATCCCCCACTATTCTGTTGCTTTGTGGACTACATAAGTAAACAACAGGGGGTGGTGATGGACAGAGTTGGTAGTTTGGTTTGCCCTGTTCCCATGATACACTGGGCCAGGGACAGACTAATTTGCATATAGCCAGGTTCTGAGCTGGGATGGTGCAGTGAGCTAAAAAAACAGTGTTGGATTAAGCCCTGATCTCTTGACTGGGTGAGAGTATTCTGCTTAATTCAGAAACTCTGTCCATCACCACCCCCTGTTGTTTAATGGCTTTGTGGACTACAGCACAGCATTTGACAAAGTAGACAGAAAATGCCTATGGTGGAAATTAGAAAAATGGGGGATACCACCGAAACTTTTGAAGGCTATTAGGTCACTATATGAGGCCACCTGGGTGCGGGTTAAAACAAGCACTCGCACTGTCACTCACAAAATAGCCACAGCAAACGGGCTGAGGCAAGGGTGCGTGCTTGCCCCAATCCTATTTAATCTATACACCGCGGATTTGGGTGAGGCCCTAAAAAGTGCCAGTCTAGTAGCCTCCAGATTAGGAAGAGTGAGGCTACCAGTTTTACAGTACGCTGATGACACAGCCATAATGGATCACACGAGGATAGGCCTACAACGAGCTTTAACGGCCCTAAACAGCTTCAACATCGCCAATAGCCTGATAGTCAACCAAGGGAAAACCAAGGTCATCATTTTCGGATCCTACCATCAGAAACGGCAAGCACATTGGCAGCTGGGAAATGCTCAAATGCACTCTGTGGCCTCTTACAACTATCTGGGGGTCTGGTTCTCGGAACGGGCCAAAGCAAATGTCCACCTTAATCAACTGACCTCGAAAGCCAACAAGGTAACACATTTGCTAAGACAATTAAGCCAGAACCTGATCAGCCCTTCCGCTAGCCCAATTCTCATAGCCTTAAGAGCAAAGCATCTTCCTGCAATCTCCTATGGACATCTGGCATTCCCTGGGAAGCTGGACCCACTTTTCAACTCTGCCCAAGTTAAGGCTTACAAGTCGGTGCTACATATACCTAGATCTGCAAGAAGAACCAGGCTGAGGCTGGAGCTTGGCCTCGCAAGGCCTGACGTGATCGGCTAGGGGAACCTTATCAAGTGGTAGCTAAGGATATTAAAGGCCCCGGCTAACTCCCTTAAACACCACTTGAGATACATCTTTGAAGACCCAGCATCGACATGGCACACCAGGCTGGGAATTGCATCTAAAGCTCTTAAGATAGTGGAGGAAAATCTTGTGCGGCAGGACATCCCGCTGAACGTTTGGAAGAGAGCCATTAACAAACAAGTGAACGAAATCTCCTTTGAACTTGATTATAAATCCTTCACCGTAGCCCCAATTTGGAACCCCTAAACCACTCATACCCTGTGGGCAAAGCACAATCATATCTAAGCGAGGCCATCACAACACAGGCCCGAAGCAAAATCCTATCCATGAGGCTGATCACGCTCGGGATAGCAGATTTCAACCCCGCTTGGGTCCAAAGAGGGGACTCCATATCCTGCAGGCTATGCACGTACAAAAGGGAATCCTGGCTGCACTTCCTCTGTTGCTGTCCTCATTTTAAGAATGAACGCCGGCAACTGCTGCGCTCGATCTGCCTTAATCGGAGCATGTTGGAAGCATCAGCCCTGTGTTTGTCAACCACCAACACTATGTTCCTAGCGAGATCAGCGAAATTCGTTCACCAAATTAGTTTAGCACTAAAAACACATAATGAGAGTATTCCATCACTCAGGAGTCTCACCTCAAAAGCAACTGATCAGAGTTGAAGTGCACTTGTCACGCAGTTTCATTGACAGTGCCACTTGCACGCCCCCAAATGGAAGAAAGTATGGACTTGGCCTAATGCTTACAATTGCTGGGAAAGGCCAATCAATGGGACTAAGATTTTTTCTCACTCTGTTTGTTTATTTATTTATTTATTTATTAATTTATACCATTTTTTTAACTAGCACTGGCGTACACCTTTTTTTAAACAAGCAAAGAAGTTTTTTTTAAATTACTGTTCTCTGCACTTTCTCTTTTTACTGTAAAGATTTTAATTAATTGTACAGTTAATAAAAAACCTTGAAACCACTGTCCGAAAAGGAATGGAATTACATTTTTTATAGAGCACATCATACAACATACACCATGGGACATGCACAGACCTCCTACAAAATCACTTCCTATTGGTATTACACTCCTGACCGAATACAGAAATGGAACCCACATTGCAATGGTCTGTGCTAGCGGGGTTGTGGCAGTCTGGGCACATTACTTCATCTCCTGTGGCACTGCCCGAAACTCACTAGATACTGGGATCCGATTATGGATGAGGTCTATCGGGCCTTTGACACTACTGACCCCAGATTCCCCGCATATACACTCTTGGGTCTGCCTAATGCTCTAACATTCCCACTTCACTTCATAAAGGGTAGACATATGGCCCACCGAGTATTGTTGTACAACTTGAACACCGATAGAGTTCCGGATCACCAACAGTGGCTTCTACAGCTGTGGAGCTTACTAGGTATGGAGCGTTTGTCAATAGCAACCTTAGGGGATAGATCAGATTATACTAGTGTTGGGGCTCTCTTTATCTCCATCCTCTATTGGGAGTTTTGGGAACTGACTTGACCGAAATGCCAATGTATACTGAGGCTGATCCCGCCTGGCCAGGAGGAGGAAGAAGCTACTAGCGTCATCTGTTGATTGCTGTGCTTCGGCTTCTCTCCTTGAGTGTGATACACGTAAGGCTTTTGGCTTGCTGAGTAGGGGTTGGGGTGGGGGTGGGGTGTTATGTGGTTTAGCAATTTTTATTATTTGTGTTTCTTTGTTGGTTAAAGCTTGGACACGATATTCTACAGTGACCAGCAGCCAATTTTATGTGAGGAGGACTATTGGGGATGGACACGCAAAGTCTTTTGGGGATGATCGATATCATTGAGTCTAAGTGACATGTCTGCCTCCTTTGTTGGATGGGTTGTAGGCGGCTTGCTGTGTAACCTATAGTCAATCACAGAACCATAGTAATTTGCACATTGCATTTATCTTGTTAATGCCACCTCTGCGAACGGCCCATCAGGGTTGTAGGCGGTTTGCGGTGCATTGCGATTTTTATCGTATTGTCAATAAAACGACTTAATTCTAAAAGAAAAAAACACTTACCTTCAGCCAGCTATGCCTCTGAGGTTCCAGGAGGCTTCAGACTGCTGCCTTCCCTCATTGACTGACCAAAGGTCAACCAATGAGGGAAGGCAGCAGTCCCAACGTCATCACATGAGACTGCTGACCCCACCCCACCCTGTGATGAAGTGTCACTGATTGACACTCGACCCTGGGCGCTTCAAGGCTTAAAACTGAAGTGCCCAGGTACGAGGCAATCAGTGACGCTATCCCTCATCACTGAGGGGAGGGCCTCAGGGATCTTTGCTGAGCTGAGGACGTCATTCCCACAGGAGCTGCACCTTCTTCAGCCCAAAGCCTGCGCAATCTGCGCATGTCTGGCTCTTGGTTGCCTGACCTGAAATGAAAAGTGTCTGCCAAGCTGACCTATGTTCAGCCTGACATAAATTGTTTGTGAGGGGCATTGCCCTTCAGCCCCAATGGACCGCCCGCGACTGCCCCATGCCAACAATGGTTGAAACAGTCATTCTGGAGGTTTGCCCTAATTAGCCTTCCCCAGGGGGTAATAGAAACTGTGTGCATGGCCATACCCCCACTCCAAAAAGGGTGTAACAGTCTTTATAACTCCCCAGGTGGTAGAAAGGAATTCACCTCAATCTGCCTCCCCCTGGGCAGGACAGAAAGCTCGCTAAATGCCTAGGATTTCAAAATGGTGCACAGCAAACAAAAAGATGGGGTGGCCTCCTGTGACAACAAACTATAACCTCGCCCCAGAAGGAGCATAAGTGTCTTTCTGCCTCCCTGAGGGTGGATAGGAGGTTTGTCCCAATTAGGAAATTTTCCCAAAATCTGCCCCCTGGAGGGTAGAAAGCCTGCTAGACACCAGGGATTTTGTGTTTAGTGCAAAAGAAAGATGTGGAAAAGTTGAACTCTGGCATTGGCCGTGCCGCACTCCAGAAGGAACAATTCATACTTTCTGCCCCCCCCCACCCCCCCAGACAGTTGATTTACCCCCAATTTTCCACTGCAGGTGCTGAAAGCCAATTAGACACCAGGTATAGCAAAATGATGCCAAAACAAACATAAGGATAGGGCGGCCTACCCTAGCATTGACAGGGTAGAAAGCTCACTAGACACCAGGGATTACATTTGTGGCAAAAGATAGGGGCTCAGGCGTCACACACTGGCATTGAGACATACTTTCTCCTCAAAATGGACAAACCAGTATTTTATCTTCCCTGGAGGGTAGAGGGGAAGTTTATCGACAATTAGCCCCAGTGGTGCAGAAAGTCCAGGGGATGACAAGAATATTTGTTTAATAAAATAATGGGGTGGGTCTGACCCCATCCTGACACCAGGCTCCAACCTCACACCTAATTCCTCGAAACTCTTTCTGCTCCCCTGCAGACTAAAGCATCCCCAACCCAATGGCAAGCAAGAGGTTATTTAATTTATTGGCGTGTTGTTTTTACATATGGGCCAGGAGAGTGTGGCTGAATTCCAATATTCTTCTACTTCCCATGCTGAATGGCTGCACTTTTTGGACTTCAGTAGGGTGCCACCTGGGGAAGCCTACCAGACCTAGACATTTCTGAATACTGGACACCTGGAGGGGTCCAAGGTGGTGTGCTTTACGTGGATCCCACAGTACCCTGCAAACCTCAAACTTTGACTAAAATTACAAATGTTCCTTGCATTTCTGTGATGTAACTTCCGAAATCTGCAGGGATCCAGACAATTCCTACCGCCCAGCATTCCTTCACTGTCCCAATAAAAAATCGACCCCACTTGTGTGGCTGGGCCTAATGCCCGTGAAAGGAACAGATTAAACCAGTGTCAATGGGAGTTCTAGCTGGAGAGCAACACATTTATCGGGGTGAGTGGTGTATTGTGGGTGGTAGGAATTTGGTGGATTCCTGCTGATTCAGGTACTTTCCATTACATAAATGTAAAGAAAATCTGTTATTTGGGGAAAGGTTTGAGGTTCACAGGGCACTGTAGGTAGGAAGACCTTGTGGGATCCATAGAAGGCACAGCTCCCTGGAATACTCTGGGTGTCTAGTTTTAAAAAATAACTGTGGTTAGTAGGTTTCCTTGGGTAGTGGCCCGGCACAGCCACAAGTACTGCAGTTATCGCTGATCTCTCCACATTGCACAGTGGGCCTTTTAAATGGCTATCTCTAGGCCCACCAACACAAATGGGATACTGTTATCGAGAGATGTATGGGAACTCTGGGTGAATTTTTTTTTTTTCCTGTACAGATCAGAGAGTAGAATGTGTGTTTTTAGTCAAGGTTTGTAGTTTGCAAGGGCTTCTGGGTTCCTCAGGTGTCTAGTTAAACAAATGAGCAGGTGTTGCTTGAGCTTGGGCCCAAAATAAAAAGGCCACCCACAATGCAAAAAAGGGCCAATTTTCAGTGGAAAAATGTGATGTGTCCATTTTGCATTTTGGGGGATTTCCTGTCACGACCACCAGGCCTACCCATAGAACCCTACCCCAGAATTTCCAGAACTTTCTATTTTGCCACAGTTTGAGGTTTGCAAGGGCTTCGGGGTAAAATTAACTAGTAAGAGCCACAAAAGTCACCTCACCCTGGATTGTCCTAGGTGTGTAGTTTTCAAATATGTACAGATTTGCTAGGGTTCCCTAAGTGCCGTCTAAACTAGGACCCAAAATCCACAACTACCGACTTTGCAAAACAAGAGAGGTACCACTTTTATCAGGAAACTTGGCGGAATGCTAGGTGGTAACAGGTTTGTGGCTCCCCACAGATTGATTCCAGAATTTTCCATCACAGAAATGCAAGAAAAAGTGTGTTTTCTTAGTCATAGTTTGAGGTTTGCAAGGGCTTCTGGGTAAGACAAGTTGGTGAAAGCCATGCAGGTCACCCCTCCCTGGATTTTCCTATGTGTCTGGTTTTCATACAAGTACAGGTTTGCTAGGTTTCTCTCGAAGTGGGTTGAACTAGGACCCAATATCCATAGCTACTGACATTGCAAAAAGAAGATCAATTTTCATTGGAAAAATGTGGTGTGTCCATGTTGTTTTTGTGCCCTTTCATGTTGTGTGCACGAGGCCTATAACACAAGTGAGGTACCATTTTTATCAGGAGATTTGGGGGAATGTCAGGTGGCAAGAAATGTATGGCTACCCATAGATTCTAGCTAACTTCCTCACAGGAATGTGAGGAAAATGTTTTTTTTGTCATTTTAAGGTTTGCAAAGGCTTCCGGGAAAGAAAGGATGGCGGGAGCCATGCAAGTCACCCCAAACTAGATTTCCCTTGGTGTCTAGATGTAAACAATTTACAGGTTTGCTAAGTTTCCCCAGGTGCCGGCTGAGCTGGGGCCCATAATCCACAGCTACTGACATTTTTAAAAAAGACCAGTTTTCAGTGGACACAAATGTGCTGTGTCCATTTTGTGTTTAGGGCCATTTCATGTTGCTGGCACTAAGCTTACCCACCTAAGTAAAGTACCATTTTCATTGGAAGACATGTGGGAACATAGAATATTAGAACATTTGTTAACACCAATTGGATTTCTCTGCATTTGTGCCTTCCAAATGTAAGCCAGTTTGTAAGAATGAAGACATTTTGAAAAGTGCCCTCTGAATCATATGCTAGTATGGGTATCCACAAATTCTGTATTTGTACAAATAACCACTGCGCCTACACTCACTACTTGGTGTTCATTTCAGAAATACATAGCTTTCCTTGATACCAATTTTTCACTCTGCATATTTTACCATATGAATTGCTCTATACTTGGTATACAATGAAAAACCGTTCTAAGGTGCAGCTCGGTTGTTGGCTCTGGTTACCCCAGGTTCTTAGACAACCTGCAAACCTAATATATCACCATTCCCAGAAGAGTCTAGTGGATATAATGGTATGTTGCTTTTGTACATTACCCATCGTGACAAGAAGTTACAGATGAAAACATTGTCACAATTGACAGTTTTTCCCTACTTATTTTAACTATTTTTTTTATTTCAACAGTTAGTTTCTTTTGGAAGTCCCGAGGGACCTAAACAAATGGACCCTTGCCAAATTCAGAATTGTATCTACTGTTCAGAAATGTATAGCTTTCTGGGATCACCCATGGTTTTCACACCAGTTTCCTCTACAAACTGTAAGTAAAAATATTAGGAAAAATTGGATACCTCTTTAAACAAAATGGCAAAACTATGGTGGAAAATGGGTATTTTGATTTAACTCTGCATTTTCCTGAAATCTGGCAAGATAGTGAATGTGGCACAACAAAACGTTTGCTGTCATTTTTAGGAAAAATAACAGACACTTTTCTGCCGAGCACTCTTTTCCTATTTTTTCAACAACAAAAAAAAAATGTATCTATATTTCCGCAATTTTCTCAGTCCCCTCAGGGGGATCCACAAACCCTGGCTACCTTCAGAATCTTCGTGATGTTGGAAAAAAAAGAACCCAAATTTGGCATTGCTACCTTATATGGTAAAAGCCTAAGCACAAAGTACCTCCAATAACCAAAAAAGGGCTTTGCATTGGAGTGAAAAAGCCTCAACAGTTAAGAGGTTACGCATTTCGCTCTCTGTGGTAGCAATGCCAAGGAATCACAGCCTTTTCAAGGAGGTTAATGTTGGAATATGACAGTCTCAAAACTCAATAAACACTCAATAGTGCAATAATGTGATTGTCCAGCCCAGTGCTTCCTTTCAATAAGTTACTTTATGACATTCTACGGGTCTGTCCTACTCAGAACGCTAAAAATAGAAGATGCTTGATACAGGGGTGAAAGCCTAGAGTACTAGAAGGTTGGCCTACCCTCCCACTTTCCCTTTCTCCTTACTTGTACTCTAATGTCTAATGGCATGAAAATAAAAGCAGGTGCAGCGCTTCCCTCTGGGGCTGAGTCAACCGAACAGTTTCTCACCCATTCTATGGGCTGTTGTGGGATGCTGTGGTCCTCTCACTCAATATGTGCGCCCCACAGAAATGGTCGGCTATAATCAAGTCAAGCGGGAGTCCCGCTACGGTGGGTGCAAGCAGCTGTGGTGAATGACTGGCTTCGGACAGACGGCGTCTTCCTGACTACAATGATGTTGGAAGCAGGTGAGTCACATGTTTCAGCGCAGCTTCATCCTCCACGCAGTCCTCCTTCCAGATGCAGGTGTCAGGTGGTGACAGATCTGATGTGCTTTGGGGACACAGACAACTAAGTGCTATCAGGTGCACAGACTGTTAGCATGTTAGCATCATGTTTGCTAAACTTTACTTTAGCACAGAATGCCTGAAGGCAGTCGATTGGTCATTGGAGTGCACTTTGCACACTGTGGGTCAGTGCTGGACTACCCACTTGTTCAGGTCGGGAAGGTACCCTCAGGTGGGCTCCAGTCAGTAAAGATGATATGGGCAGCTCAAATCAAGGGGACAGGGCACCGCAAGAACAGTAGAGTAAAATGCTGCCCTTGGGGAATCTATATCGCACACCATTGATTATTCAGTTAATCACAACACTCAACCACATCACAAACGTGTTCAGTCTACACCCTATTATCCACAAGTACCACCAAGGTATAAAAAATTACACAAAGCTTTAATGTTGTGTGTGAAATGCCAACATTTGAATGATATCAACATTGAGCATGTAACAAATTGCATATGTCACTTTATTCACTTTACAAAATCTTAAGGGAATTATATTCACGAGTTGTAGGTTACAAGGGTTTGGAAAAAGAAAGGGGACCCCCTGCTATAAATAAAGGTTCCTAGGGCAGGGAAAATAGCTACATTGCGCAAAGAAAACGGCAACACCTTACTCATTCTTATATAGATTCATACAAAATCTTTTATGGCTCAGAGAAAGTGTTTTTTTTTATATTAAAATCTTTATTGATAGTCATCAATAGAAAAAATTCATAAAGGCGTTCTCATATTGACATATAGAACAACAATGTCTCCTAGATCAATAGTACACATTATAATTAAAATTAAAACAGATACTCAACAAACAGCATTCACACCAGCCATACCATCTATTGTGCAGTAATATTCAACAACATATCCTCATCCTTCAATAAATTCATGTGACACATGACAAAATACCAATAAGGGTAGATCTTGTGGATACAAACATCAATGAATTTATATCTTCAGTCAATTTTTATCTACACAATTCCTTTTTTATGTGTCTTGATATGTATTACATGTAATGTCAGATATAACTCTTGTATGTTTTATCAATGTAGCTTATGCTCTTAACCTTTCATCTTTGTCTACTCGCGTTTTGGCGACACAGCGCCTTCTTCAGGAAAGCCACCTCCAAACCTTTTTCTTGTAACTATCCTATCCTATTGGGAAAGATCATCAAGGCCAGTGAGTTTATATATATTGCCAGAGCAATACCTCCAAATTTGTAAATGACTGCTGAGCACTAAGACACAGGAGGATATAACATGTCATGAAAGAAGAATATAAAGGTGACAATTTTGTATAGTGAGTTGAGGTCACAAAGGCTCTTATCTCAGCGCTGACAATAAACAAAGTCCGCAATACTGTGTACGCTTTTTGAACCACCGGTTTTGGGCATTGGCGGGCCTGTTTCTCGCTACGTTTACGAGTATTGTAGACTTTGTTTACTGCCAATGGTGGGGGGTCTGCAAGAAAAAAGTTAGGACTGGGTGGTAGATTTTTCCAATCACTGACTATGTAATAACCAATAACGTGTTTTGTAGACTTTCAGTCTGTTACTTGTGTGGTACTTTTCAGCAGTTGAAACTCCATAAGTATGCACCCTAATGTCCCAAATATTGTACGTTTTTCACCCTTGAAGTGAAAACATCCCTGGACATTAGTGTGAAAGAATAAGGTCACCATGAGCAATAGCAGGTGGCTGTTCATCTTCTATTCTTTCAGTTTCTACTACAATAGCTGTCTGCATATTTGATGAAGATCAACAACAGAACCAAAGTTGAGGAACTTTGAATCAATTTATAGCCACAAAACGAAACATGAGAGTGTCAATAATCAAAACAGTTCTATTAGCATCATGTTCTAAGTTCTGGAGGAGGCCACTAGCAGCTGAATTTAATTCAAGATGATGACTGCCTACACCTGATCGGTCTGAGCAAACCAGAACTCTGTCTTAGAAGCAGGCAAGGGGTTCTTGCATTGTCTTCTTCAGCATGATCGTGGACTTGTGGTTGAAACCAGCCATCAGCTTACAAATGGATGGAAACAGAAGCATCTGTGCTGAGATACTTAGAATTTATTATAAAGAATAAACAAAAAAAATAACTTCATGCTGTCATAATGTGAATCAAATGGAACGCTAACATTCTTTTGTTTTGTTTTGTTTATTTATTTATTGCCACCATCAAAAGCTGTGCCCGGGAGAGGCGTGGCTAAGCAAGCAATGGAGACAAACGCGCTTGTGTAGAGCTCCGTCGTCTACTCCCCTTTCTGCCGCATATCTCCAATTGCACGCATCCTCTAGGGCCGGACACACCTCTGGTCAAACCTGTGGCTGACCTGAATGCTGCGGTAATGTTTGCAGAGATGTCGGGCAAAGAGACCCGCATCCGAACCCACCAGACTCCGGAGATGGCGAACAGACTGTTGCCTTACAGGGGAAGCCCATCACCTTAGACCGTGGACAGGCCCCGCCCACCAAGCCCAGCTCAATGGCATATGTCACTGCGGAGACGCCTTAATCTCCTGCTGGTGCCGGACTCAGCCTACCAACGGCCGGAAAGGCTCCCCACAGCGGAAATCGAATTACTCTACTGCAGCAATAATCTTCAAAATATAGCAAGTGAGTGCTAGCACGGAGCCGCACCTCTTCCTGGCGCATTGCAATCTAGCTCTCCCGCACTGTGCAATACCTGGATCACGAGGCCCTTGTGGATCGGCTGCATTCACAACTACACATCCCATTGCATGAGTGGCTGTACAGGGCGTGGAGAGCGGTGCTGATTACAACTGGCCACGCTGCACTGCAACGCCCATTATGAGTGCAAATGCACCTGGCGACGAGAGGCAACACTGACCAGCGCAGTGGAAGTAAGGTGTATGAATCCCCCTTTCACAAATTAATGCCACCTTCAGGGGATTTTGCGCATACAGGAGCCAGCCATTCCCTTGAATACTACCATGAGGCCCTTGACTCCCCACACATAATAAACTGGCTGTTGCCAACAGAAGGAAGCCCTGGGAGTCACTGAAAAGCAGGCCTTCACAAACACACCTTGTGCACCTGATATGCGCCGCTGCACGCGCTGCTGGCTGTCTGCGGACGCTATTTCACTGTCCCACCCACCACCGGGCCTCACGTACCAATGCCCTAGGATCTATGTCACACAGTGGGTGTACAAACACTGGCGCTGGGGCACACCCGCACCACCCCCACTGACCCGAGCCCAAACGGACAAGATGGCAGAAGAGGGAGCGACCGACCCAATGTCCAACAAACTAGATGCCGTACTGGCGGCAGTAGAGAAGCAAGGAGAAACCCTGAACCAAACCCGCACCTCCCTGGAGAGCAAAATAGATACAGTGGCCACCGTTCTTAGTTTACTCTGTGCAGATCATCGTAAACTCGCAGACAGAAAATCTACTATGGAGACCACCATTACGAAATCTCTCCACAGACAGAAATGCCGGAAAAGCATATTCAAGACCTTCTCAATCAAATGGAGGTTTTAGAAGGCAGGGCTGAAGATGCAGAAGGTCGATCACGGTGAAACAAAGTTTGTGTGGTAGGTTTTCCGGAGGGGACGGAAGGCAGAGACCCTGTGACTTACACCGAATCCTGGCTCCGTACATTGATGCCTGAAGTGGCACTCTCTCCCCACTTTGTTTGTTGAAAGGGCGCACAGACCCCCGCCCCTAGGCTCCAATCCAAGGTCGCTCTTAATTCGTCTGTTGATCTATAGGGACACAGACGCCATAATTCAGGAAACCAGAAAACTGCAGGACGTGCAAGTCGACAACCACAAAGTCATGTTTTTCCCAGACTTTAGGCTCCTAGTGCAGAAACAACGATACTCATACATGGCAGTGAAGAGACGACTCAGACAACATAACTTAAAATACTCCCTGATGTTTCCAGCATAACTAAGAGTAGTTGCAGGCGGCAAAGTTCACTTTTTAAAGGCCTCAGAGGAGGCAGAAGAATGGCTCGACACGTATGACTCAGCAGAAGCCAATGCCCAGGCAAATGACATGGAAGAAACCGCTGCCAACACCTCTTCCAGCCGTTGACGAATAGAGAAGAAATTGAAGAAACTTCAAGCCTCTCAGACTCCTGGACCGGACCTAGCGCAGATGCTACATGATCAACACAAGGCCCTTCGGGCGGCTGTGGTCATCAGCCGGGCGCAGGAAGAAACTGCCTCGACTTCCAGTCTACAGAAACAGGCCAGTGGCGAGGCACTCTCTGAAGAATTTCCGACTTCACAGGACTAATCTGAACTGCCCCAGGTCACCCCCAGATCTCTGATGACATTGCTTAGGCCTATGTCTTGGACTTCATAACTGGCATGAACAAAAACGTGACACCATACACGCAAGTATAATATGTTTACATTTATCTCACTCTATGATATTGCTTAACCACATGTTGAGATATACTGATGTGCAATTGGAGGTATGGATATGGGTGGGTGGCGGGAGCCATTGGTACAACTAGTCTGTGTGTTAACATGCAGGGTTTCTCCCCCCCTAGGCAACAGTATATGAGACTTTTATGACAAGGCCCTGGCCCACATAAATCTGGTTAGAATATGGGGAGCTGCTGAGGCACTCTCTTTCTTGTCCGATACCTGCAGCTTTTTTCAGACGTATGCCTGTTGCACACTGGCCCTTTTGGTATTCTTGAACTCAGTTTATGTTTGTTATGCCATCTCTTACATGCTAGGACGTGGCATTTGGGGTAATAGCTTGCGAGGACACGACAGCGGAAGGCGCTCCTACATACTGCGCTCCAAGCCTACACGGCCATTGACTCGTCACAACCTTACACACTAGCATTAACTTAATATTATGGTGCCAATCACAATAGGTACCTGGAATGTGAGAGGCATTCATAGTCCATCGCGCAAGTATCTTATCTACTCATATCTTAATAGGTATCAAATTCAAATGGCCCTTATCCAGGAGACTCATTTGCCTAAGTCAGAGGTGGCACAATTACAGAGGAGATTGAGAGGGCAATTATATGCAACAGGTTACTCGGCGTATGCTATGGTTGTCTTGATTTGGGTACGACCAGGTACTCCCTTTTGAATCACAGATTAATTAATATATGCGGAGGGTCGATATGTTATAGTGAAAGGCACATTGGACGGCAGGCCAGTGGTCATTGCATCTCTATACGTGCAAAATTCCAACCAGCCCGCCTTTCTAGAATCAGTGACGCATAAGCTGGCTGCCTGGCATGAGGCGTCCAAGATATTAGGAGGCGACTACAATAGTGTTCAAGATGTTTCACTGGACCGCTCCTTCCTCCCCTTACTGGCACATCCACCCATGCTGCAATGAAGGCATTGAATAACTGGACAACACAATGGCATCTGACAGACGCATGGAAACATAGAAACGCACATGACAGAGTGTACTCTTTTTACTCAGGAGCACACGGGCTCCATGTACGCTTAGACCACTTTATTATCTCAAATGGCTTGCTAATGAATGTCTCTGCATCGCACTACCTGTGGCAGATGCACTCAGATCACAATCCACAAGTGCTAGATCTAGAATGGACAACTGGTACACCGCCAATCCCGAACTGGGACCTACAACCCGACAATCAGTTAGACGAGCCATTCCGAGACCTACTGGCAACGATCATAAGACAATATTTTGAAAACAACGCAGGCACTGCCTCAACACCACTGATTGAGTGGGATGCCTTCAAGGTAGTCACCAGGGGACCCTGCATGGGTGCACAAGCTGGAATGCGTGTTCAGCTGCAGAAAGACCTCACCGCCATAGAGAGGAAGCTGAGCGGGAAGCATTTGTGGGCTCCAATAGACAGCTAACATGAAATAGGGACGAGCACGCGCGATTATTAGAATGACTTTGATGCCTTCATTATTCAGCACACTCAGCACGGACACACCACATGGGGGATAAAGCTGGCAGAGAACTAACCTGGCTGATACGCCAAGACAAAACAACATCACCGGTGGCATCACTATGCACCGCACAAGGCACCACAGTATATTCACAACAAGACATACACCATGAATTCACAACACATTATACTACACTATATGAATCCCACACATTGGCCACCTCAGCAGATATACGCAGCTACCTAGCAGGTATTACCCTGCCACACCCTATCCGAGAACAGAGATCAGAACTGAATGACCCTATCCTCTTCGAGGAAGTCAAAGCAAGTATATCTTCGCTGTCAAATGGTAAGACACTGGGGCCAGACGAACTACCAATGGAATTTTACAAGGCCTATGCGCAGACACTAGCGCCACAGTTACTAAAGGTATATGAGGCCGCTATTGACAACTCTATCCTTTCTGACACAAAGAACGAAGTACTGCTGATCTCTCTCCTCAAACCTGGCTGGGACCCAGAATCTTTAGGCTCCAACCACCCACTACCTCTCTTAAACCCAGATTACAAAATATTTGCTTCCATTGTAGCAGCGCGCCTAGCCCCGCTGGTAAAAACATTGGTTCACCCAGACCAGAATGGTTTTGTCCCCACTAAAAATACATCGCTCAACATACGCAGACTCTTCACAGTGCAGCAATATGCAATAACAGATGGACACAATCAGGCTGCCTGGTACTAGACTTGGAAAAAACTTTTGACTCCCCGGACTGGCCCTACCTATCTGAGGTATTACGAAGCTATTAATTAGAATACAATTACTTTATCAATGTCCCACTGTTAGAGTCCGGACAGGACGGCTTTTATCGGATACCATTCAGGTAAAAAGAGGCACACAACAAGGATGCCCTCTGTACCCACTACTTTTCTCCCTCACCATGGAACCAATAGCGATGTTACTCCGCAGGGGCAGGACTAATGGGGAATTCAGCTGGGATATGGAGTGCATGCCGTTTCTTTATACACCAATGACCTGCTGTTGTATATACGAGACCTGCTGCAATAGCAGACACAATCAGAGACTTTGAAAAAGTGTCCTGAGTTCGGATGAACTGGGAGAAGTCGGGTGTCCCAGATCCAAGAAGAACAGAGTCACCTCTAGATTCACAGACCTAGGATTGATCGTGGCGAAGCAACTAATAACTAAGAGATGGAAACACACTGCCCCCCGCCCAGTAGTGAACAGTTGGAAAAAGTCTCTCAAGGTGTGGGCACAAGCAGAGAGCACAACACTACATAAGCAGGAAATAGCTGGACTACGCAAACACCCGATAATGCAATACAGGGACACTGTCCTCACAGCACTCATACATGGAAACAGGACAGCAACACCCCCTCACAGGATGATAACGAAAGCGATGGGGCCACGAATACATAGGTGCACTACACCTTAAATTCCAGACGAGACCTAAACCCCTGTTAGTAGGCGACTTGTGTCTACATACTGAACGCTATACTTAAGACAGCAACCTTATACCTGTCGAACCAGGCCCCTGATTGCGCAAACAAGCCGGCAAGCCACCCCAGCTAGCTACCAGATTAAACACGCACATGTCACAAATACCCGACCCATCTGTAATAAGTTGTTGATGGCGCTTTTAGTTTGTTAATACATTGATAGATCAGAAACACATATCTTATTTGCATCCCCCACTGACTACATGGTTGTATATGGAGGTGAACTCTCGTTAGTCGCCTATATAGGACTCAAAACTAAGCATTACATATTGTAACTGGGTACACTTATGCTCTAAGCGACTGTAAGCCGCAATGGCGCAATTACTCAGGAATTAAGAAGTGACATGGAATATAATGGACATTGTGTACAACTGTTCACCTTACTATGATGTATGAATAGCAGTTTTAACATGCTTTGCCACTGTAACCACATTGTGAACTCAAACATCCAGGCCAGGAGACTATAGGACTGATGTACGAAACCATTTTGTAGTTACAAGTACTGCAATTAAAAAAATAATAATCACATGTTTTGTGACTGCAAAATGGCATTTTGTTATGTACTAAACCCATTTTGTGATCCGGTAGCAGGTTACTGACTCATAAAATAGGTTTAGAAACCCATAACGAATCACTGTTTGGAAGGGGTGTGTTTAGGGCATCCCTTCCATTTAGTGATTGGTTAAGGTATGTATCAATGGTCTGTGACCAAAATCCGGTCACAATGCATTGACATTTTGCTGACATCTCAAAGGGGTTTGTAACCCATTGGCAAATAGGATTAGGGTCACCTTGCTTGCACCCCATACCCCTTTGTAAACTTTTTTTTTAAAGTAAAAAAATTTGTTGTGATGTAACCATTATTTCATGGGATCCCGATCAATGGCAACTCTCAAACAAAAAAAGCAAAAAAAATATTTATTTTTAAAATGCAACCCCATTTTCTTCAGGGAAAATGCACCACATAAAAAGTTGGCTTTATTTAGAAAGCAATCACAGACATTAGGGTTTACACATCCCTTATGATGATTTACACATCACAATCCCTTTGTTGGCATTGAGGTGAGTGTAATTTGCGACCTACCTCATGAACATTGTGACACACTATGATTCCACATCATCTCTTACACACTAGAGAATAGCTTACATTTTGCAGAAGAAATCATTACGTTCTTCACAGAAAGCTTAAAATATACTCGGATAACAATATCTTCCTACCAAACTTGTGCCATTGGGCCAACTCTCTTCAAATCTACTCAGAAATACCCTCATCCAACTATATAAAACACCTATGCATATCAAAGGATCCACACTAGACCTTCTAAGTGCATCAGTAGGAAAGCTAACACAGAGCCTCCTAAATTGGGGGACTGGTCCCATCACTTCTTTATCCCCTTCACGCAAACAGAATGCACAGTAAAACCTCAGGTTAACCCAGTTCACCAGAATAATGTGTTAGAGAGCCCTCAAAACATTAACCTAAATGATGCAGAATACAAAATCGACTCCTCCATGAGATTCAACTTTCCTGATCAAGGGATCAACATACTATGAATTCAGTATTCTAAAACTCTAATTGAGATCATACAAAACGAAAAGTAGAAAGGAAAAAAATAAATGACCTGCAAGAGAAAAATATAGAAAGAAAAAATAACTCTGAGGAAGGCAGAACAAATCTGGTGGTAACCTAACAAGCAAGAAGCCTTATACAACATGGGGAAAATTACACAAAAGTATTTTCAAGGCCAAAGCAGCATAAGTCAGAAAGGAGATTAATGAAGCGACAAAGCATCTAAAAAAATGTTTACAAAAAGGAAGAATTTACAAAAGGGAGGAAAAACAAATCCATCCGCGAAGGTAATCATCAACATTTACTAACTTATTCAGAGAAATGGTGAAGAAATGTGAGTTATCACTTGCCTTCTACCGGTAAACCAGGTAACCGTCAGAAAAAGTCCAGAAAAACACAGGTCCTGGTGACGCTTCAGAAACTGAACTCCAACTGAAATATTGAAAACTATAACATGACCATTATCTTACCTTCTCTTGGCCTACACATTTATACACCACAAGAATATTAGACCTTCTGTGACACCACACTGAATGAATTTGCTGAACAGCACACCAGCCTAGGGAAAGGCTACAAATTCTTTCAAAGTAGGCCAAGTGACAGAGCTGCTGAAAAAGTATTGAGCCTACACAAGAATACACAAGAATATGAACAATTTCATACCAATGTAAAACCTAACTTTTCTAAAAAGCTATATGGATAGCTCAAAATAATTAATATGGTTAATTACCTTGTAGACAATACCAATCATGTTTGAGGTCAGGCTGCAGCAAAGTCTGTAGTATTTCAAATAATTGAGGAGCTGTTACGCATAGTGAACAAAGGTGACTTTTGTCTCCTAATCCTGTTAGACCTGTCAGCAGCATTCACTTCAGTCAACCACTCCATCTTGCTGTAAATCCTTCTTGGGATTGAATGGTTCTTTCTTCTATTGTTTTGCCTTCAACCTGGATTATAAGGCTGACATAAAAATGGTAAACACTCTCTCCAATGCCATTCCTGTCAGTCAAGGAGTATAATAAAGTTCCATCCTCTCTTCCACTCTGTTTAACATGTAACGCAGAAAAAATGGCAAAAACTCTCTCCAATGTCAATCCTGGACATTAAGGGGCACCACAAGGTTCTAGACTCTCTTCCACACTGTTTAATCTTTACATGGAACCTTTTGCCGACCTTCACAACAAATCCAACATTTTATATTATTTCTATGAGGGTGACACAAAGCTTTACACAAATGCTTCTTCTGCAAATGACATTCTGTACCTGGTGCAATCACTTACTGACATTCATAAGTGGATAAAGCACTTCTATCCTAAACTAAACCCTAATAAAACAAACAATCTCCTGATTCCTCAATACCATATAACCCCATTCCTCACAGGAATGGCTAAATACCATATCAACGCCATATTAGGTTTAGAGTGCAAGCCAGATAATTGTAAAATGTGCAAAACCTAGGTTTCTTCTTAGCCAAAACTGAAATCTTTAGGTGCATATCAATGTGATAGCTAAAGCAGCAACACTACCAGCTTAACTGTCTTTGAGGAATAATATTAATCATACCAGTCGAGGACTTCAAACTTGAAAGGGAATACCTGGAATCCGTCTAGCCCCACTCAAAGCTGCTAACATTTGTGCTGCCAGGTTGACTATGGGGGCTAGAAAGCATTATCACATGACACGACAGCCCCTAAATGGCTCCTTATTGAAGCTAATCGTTTCTTCAAGTTAGCCTGAACCACCCACGAAGTTCTACAAACTGAATCTCTGAAATACCTTGTGTGAAAACTGTCCATATCAGGGAGTGAGTGCTCACATCAGAGCTGGGGTGGGTCCCCACAGGGGGGTGCAAGGATGTCGGCCTACCAACAGGTGGCCCAGGCATGCCTCCATCTCCAACCAGCTGCTGATATGATATTATGCTTCTGCATGAAAACCATTGTTTGTTTCCAACTTAAAGTGCAACATCATACCATTAACAGAGGGGGCTCCACTGCCCCTTTGAAAATAGATGGATCACCTAACACATTTGCAATAGATAGCCTCGATGAAGAAGTGTCTTCGGGCAGTGCAGAATATCTGCTAATGAGACTTTTGTGGAGCTTGTCACTCTTCATCCTGATATCCTATCAGAAGCCAGGGTAGAGGAGAAGAGCTCACCTCGAACCCTATCCTTGCAGCTGATGCAGCAGTAGCTCGTGTTCCAGGCTAAGACAAGCAAAAGCTATAATTCATGACAGCTTCCACTTGTTTATTGTGGTGCCCAGTTTGTGAGAGAATGACTTTTGGAGCAGGAACCATAAAGAAGTTCAATGTGCTGTCCCAAGGTTAAATGGAATGTTTTTTGATAGCATGTGTGTGTGTACATGTTTTGAGCGTGTGTGTTTGTGTGTGTGTGTATATATATATATATATATATATGTATATATATATATATATATATATATATATATATATATATATATATATATATATATATATATATATATATATATATATATTGTGTGCGTGTGTTTATATATGACCATATATGCATGTATCGCTGTCTTCTACAATAAACACGATTCTTTCTCTCTGAGTTAAAGAACACAGGGCTCTTTCATTATGCACTTCCGTTTCTTATAGTTCTTTACGTCAGGGGCGGTCAAAGTGCACCAGTGCTTCCAAAAATGTAAATAAAACACCCCCTCCCTCCAAAAGCCCTCAATAAAATACCCCCTGCCTCCAAAAGACCACAATAAAACACTCCCTCTCTTCAAAAGTCCCCCCCCAAAAAATAAATCCTCTCTCGACCCTAAATAAAACTATTTATTTATTTAAACAGTTTTATATAGCGCTGGCTAGACCCGTAGGTATCAGAGCGCTTTACATAAGGTCAACAATGTTACAACAATTACACGTTACATCAAATATATGAGGCACATTAACAGAGGAGACAAATAGAGAGGGAGATGGTTGAGGTGGAGTGAGAAGGGAAAGTCAGCCTAAAGACCGAGTGGGTAGGGAGATAATCCAAAGCAAGTCTCCCATATAGCTCTCAAGGCAGCTCCAACGGGCATCGGTCCGAAAGATGGAAAGAAAGGCGATGAGGAGAAAGCAGAGCGGCAGAAATACGATAAGGGGGGTGGGCGTCACAGGGAGAAGGGGAGAAACTGTGCCCAAGGTCCGGCTGGGCAGGTGACGGTCAGGGGATGAACCAAGGCCGATCTCCTGATTAGCTGAATAAAGCACCTCCACCGAGCGTCAGACAAAATGCTCGGACTCCACTGTTAGGGTAGAGATCATGTGTACTCAGGGCGAGACAAGTAGAGAGGGAAGGAGGAGAGGAGGAGTGAGAAGGGAGTGGACGAGCGGGAAGATGGAATAAGAGATAAAGGGAAAGTTGGCCCAAATACCGGGAGAGTAGGTGACGGCCAGGGAGGAAATCCAAAGCCAGTCTCCCCAATAGCTATCTATTTTCAGTAAACAAGATTTAAATAAACAGTACTTACCCACTGCCACATGTCCTCCTCGCTGAATCTGAAGTCTGCTGCGGAGCTCCCCTAACCAATCCAGATGCTGCTCTAATGCTGTTAATCGGCATGAAAGAAGATCCAGGATTGGATGGAGTGGGCTGGCCAGACACTCCCTCAGACCCTGGAGGCCTGTGCTTGCTCTCCACCCAGCTGCCTAAGATAGTTCAGGTCGGACAGCTGCAAAGTGAGCATGCCAGGCTGGCTGCCGCAAGAGAGCCGGCCAAACTGACATGTGTGATTTGGGTTGTCCAGCTAGCCACTTCTCCAGTCCTCTATGCTGCCAATCGGCAGCAGAGGACATTCTCACTTGTCTTTTGGTTCGGGGCAATGAGGCGCACACATGAGGAAAAATAAAATGGTAATTAAATCATTTATTACGTTACCATTTTATTTTTTCATGTGCAGCTCACACCAGGCAGGGGGGCGACGCTACCCCGCCCTTGTGGAGAAACTGCTGCTGTTTTTGGAACGCATTTTAGCAAAAGGTATAGTGAATTATTTTAAACAACAGTGTGTACAGCCATAACTACAAAGTACTGTAAACCTACAATGGAAATTGGCATCTTTGTCCATGGCATCAAATGTGAATCAGACAAAATCATTTTAATTTAAATGGGTCACGCGTCTAAACCTTCTACCACATTAAAAGTTTCTGGATGTATTTAATCAACTAGAATATAAAGTTATGCCTTTCATTACCATAGTTGTTTTGAGCCCCCTTCAAACATATTGAGGGCAACAAAGAGGGCCGTTCTGTGCAATTAAACCTTTTGCACCAGATGGCAGAATAATAAAGGTGTGTTGCATAACAATTGTTTTTTTTTTTATTTCAAACGTTTTTTATTTAGACAGTAGTAATGCAGTGATGCTGGGGGGGTGTTACAGCTGGGAGATATTATGCATTTTATGGTTACATGGGTACATAAATCATACATGGTATAGGCTGTTTGGGTTGTAGGTCTGTAAACCCCCCGGAGAGTGTGAGAGGGGAAAAGAAAGAGGGGGGTTGGTGGGGTGCCTCGGTGTTGCCTTCTTAGCTCTTAGCTGTGGCTGCTTGCTGGTGGAGTGTGCAGTGTGTGTGTTTACGGGGATTTTTGTACCTCCAGGTGTTCATCCAGGGCCACCCACATTTCATTCTTAGCGTTGTGGCAAGGTGAGAATTTCCCAGTGATGTTGTCTGCTCCTCGGAGAAAGGTGACCCAGTTTACCCAGCTTTTGAATGTTGCCTTGGCTGTGTCTTTCCTGTTTACTAATATGGTTTTGACTGCTGCTGTGAGTAGGATGTCTACTTGGTCTCTCTCCTCTTTGTTCTCTAGGTCTGGTGCCATGAATGCTGTGGCTAGCCCTATGAAGCCTGGCTGTATGTTCTTTCCTATGGTCGTGTTGATGAGGTCACTCACTCTCATCCAGAACGTCTTGACTTTTGGACAATCGCAGATGAGGTGTTGTAGGTCCCCTGACCCCCTATGCCAGTTCCAGCACGTATCGCTGTCCCTTATGCCTGCCTTTGCAAGTTTGGCAGGAGTCCAGAAGGCCCTATGTAAGACCCAGTATTTTATCTGTGTAAGTTGTGGTGTAATTTTATTTGTTGTGGCTGACCTCCATAGTCTACCCTTTTCTTCCTCACTGTTCTTGTGTTAACATGGGCTTCTATGGGAATTAACAAGGGCGTATTATCAAGCCCATTATCGCCGTTTCATCGTCAGTTTCCTGCCGATAAAACTGCGATAATTTTAACACCGGTCCTTGATAATATAATATGCCCCATAGTGCTTACAGACTAAATAAGGCATAACCATGTAACAACTAAAGTAAAAGAGCCAGTCCTCATGGGAGGATTGAAATGAAGACAAGGCAGTACTATGGAGGGACTCACAAGCCTATTAACGAATCAGAAGCCAGCATTTACAAAGGACAATGACACAAGGCAATGAAAAATATGAACTGAGAGGGGGCGGATCTTCAAGTCCATACTCAAATACAACATGCTTCGCAGAACCGTGCATGCGCTGCCTAGGCTCAATCTAAACAACTAATGAGATGGATGGAAAATGCAATAAGAGGGAGGAATGAGATAAGAGAGCATGACAATAGGTGAGACCATGTAAGATATGATGGGAAGGAAGAAAATGGCGTACATGATAGAAAAGAAAAAAAGAGGACAAGCAAGAGTGAAAGGATCATAGAAAAGACTGCCACCACTGTAGTAAAGCATATTCCCTGAACCTCACAATCCACTACCTAGGAAATATCGTTCTTTTGCAATGTGAAATGCTGATCAGAAATAATAAGGGCTTCATGAAAATAAAAGGGGCACTTGCTTAAACACAAGAAAATTAGGGGTTCGGCTATCTTTAGTGGAGTGACCAGTGCTGGTTCTCACCTGTCTGGATTTGAAGGAGCCTGCCCCAGAAACCAGGTGTGTCAGACTTATTTGGCAACTTAGCCCGGTTTAAAAATATCCTCGAAATCAGGAAAGCAATGTTAAATGCTACCAGTAAGAAAGCTAGGTTTGTGTTCACATACCCATATAAAAATTGCCAACAAATAATGCACCGGTGGGTCTGAGCGCCGACAGCTTGACAGAGCAGGGACACACTGGTGAAGATAAGTGCATTTAAATGGCAGGATTCACAATTGCTGAATAAATCTTTAGAATCACATATGTAAAATAAATGTTTAGATTCTCTTATGTAAAATAAATTTCTAGATGCACACATGTAAAATAAATGTTTAGATGGACATATGTAAAATAAATGTTTAGATGCACATATGTAAAATAAATGTATGAGGAGCTACGCAATAACAGAAAGGGGTTTACAATGCAGAGCCCGTTCGAGCCACATAGGCAAGGTGGCTCAGCGGATTAACCCACGCCACTGACATTTGCAGTGCTCTGGAAATCAAGCGTGTGAATCCGGGCAAGGCAGACTCAGCATTCCATCCTTCTAAGGTTGCTTACAAATATCTGAAGGTGAGATGTGAATTGATCCATCAGTGTTAGGTTCGCTTGCACACTGACCCAGCTTTTCTGATTGTTGGTGGAAGGATGTGGTAAAGCGTCTAAGGTGCCTAACTGTGTGTGAGGGTGTCGGTATGTGCTTGTGGGCTGTAAAATGGTTTGAAAACAAGCTAAGTATTTATCATCCATGGGATATATTTTGGCAAAGTTCATGCACATTTTCTTGCAATTCTATCAGCTAGCTTGTGGGCTATAACTCAGACCTTGAGTTCCTGCACCAACTCTTTTAAAGGAAGCTGCAAATCTTGCTGACTTCCTGACACTTCGTCTGATATTATCATAAGTTGCTGAACATATCAAACTTTCCGTTTACCACAACAGATCTAGCTTTCTTTTTACCAGAACCGTGTACATTTTGTAAATGTTTTTTTTTCTATTTCTATTCTGGTAATGTACCTAGAACACAGCCCACTTTAAAGCGCTCTGTAACCTCCCAGGTAAAGCCAGCACTATATAACAATAATAATAACAATAAGTATAATAATAATATTTTAAATAAGATGTATTTTGGAACGACTTTTTATCAACAGCTGGAAGGCCCTTGATACGGGATCTATTGACAGCTTTAATACAAATGGTTTACTGTAGATCAATTAGCAATCCAGGTGTGAGTAATTTCTTTAACCTTCTTCCTGCCCAGTTGATACATTTCCCCAGTGCTTAATTTGAGCTGGTGGTTTCCGGTGCTCAGCACCTGCACTTAATTATCAATACCAGTGCTTTTCATGAGCACCAGTTAAGGATATCTATGGTAGGCACGGGGAGATTACGTGATTTGCCCAGAATCACTGGATGTTGAGTCTACGCCAAGACTCGAACCTGGTTTCCCAGCTCTGCAGTCAGCTGTTCTGCCCATTATGGCACATCCTCTCCCCGCTTTCATGGTTAGTAGTTGGCTCTGTTTTTGGCAGCGCTAACAGGAGAAATGGGCTGATGCAAGCGCCTTCTTGACGAGAGCCCCAGCACTTATTTTTTTACAAATTAACCACTGCATATCTCGAATGCACCCTTGTGACATACTTGCATGTGGGAGCCCTGCCAGCCAAGTGCACATGTGTGCGTGCACTCCTTCTTAGCAGATGAGTGCCTGCCAAGTGTGGATGCACACAGGATCAATTACACAGTGAAGCAGAACAAGGTGGCAGAGAGTTGTCTTTCTGCTGCACCCGTGGGTGCTGTTCTGTGCCAGGTTTAGACACTGGTCACTTCACATGTGCCCAGCTGCTTCAGGGAGCAGCTACCGGGCAGTAAATAAGAAAACAATCTCCCAGCCCATCGGGCTTCTGGTGCGCTGCCTGGTCTCTCTAGGCTGATCTTTAGAAGAAGGAGCTGTGTGCACATGCCCCAGCAAGGTTCCTCTCGTTGTTTGCCTTGAACTACACCCTCAAGGCTGTATTTCCAGCAATGCAAAACTACAACTTTTCAAACCTTTATTAAAACTACTTGGGGAATATTTGACTTTTCACAAACTTTTCCACGACTCGAGATAGGAGAACAAATAAGCCCCCTCAACTATTTTTTTTATACTTTATTTATAAAGTTTCAGGAAATTGACAAAGGTAGTCCACCCATACAGAGAGCAGAGCAATCAAGATCAACATCACATTTACAAAGAAAACGCAATAATTAGCAACAGAGCAATGACACATCCTAATAAGTTCCAACCTTACCACAAGAGAATTAATAAAAGGCTGAGCAATTACCGCAATAGCCACATGCGTCAATTACGATAAGTTTGTGCCCCTTAGGTCTAGCTTGGGGGAGCATTAGCTCCCACTAGAAGTCCCGCTGCTCCCTGCAATACACAGCATTCCTCAGCCATCTGGGAAAGGACCTCGCCCCATTGAATTACCACTCTCCTTTTAACCAGCAATAATTTTTGTTATTATTATTTAGTTATTTATTTAAAAGGTTTTATATAGCGCTGGCTGGACCCAAGAGTATCAGAGTCCTGTACAGCATTTAGTAATACAGAATAATAGAAAAACTTTAGAACATTGAGGTAATGAGGCAGAGCAGTTAGAACATTTAAGACCGTTTTTTCTTTGGGGGGTAAATAAACTAGGAAGACCTAAAACAAATAACAGATTGAAGATAGTAGAACTGGCAGACAGTGAATGAATGAATGAATTTGAATTTATATAGCGCATGGCTACCCTGAGGCCTCCCAGGCATGTGGACTGACGTAAATGGATATCGAACAGAGAACTTAGAGAGAGTCCTTAAAGAGGCAGGTTTTTAAAAGTTTCCTAAATGCCATTAAGTTTGGCTCCTTCCGGAGATTTAGAGGAAGGGTATTCCAGAGATTAGAGGCATCGGAAGTTTTTTCCTTTGCTGTCTGAGGACCACAGGAGGATTACGGTACAGGCCTTGATCGGGTCAAGACTGGACTACTCCAACGTCCTATATCTTGGCCTGCCCGAATATCTCCTGCAACGGATGCAGGTGGTCCAGAACGCGGCAGCATGTGCCATTTTTGGCCTGCATAGGCGAGTCAAAGTCTCTGGCCTGTTGCAGTCGCTTCACTGGCTGCCTATCCGACAGCGGATAGTTTTTAAAGCTTTAACCCTTGCTCACAAGGCCTTCTACGCCACAGGGGCAAAATACCTTCAGAAGAGGCTACTTTCCTATCGTCCTGCCCGATCTTTGAGGTCAGAGTCGAAGTTCCTTGCCATTGTCCCGCGTGTGAGGAGGGCCCGTATTGGAGGTCGCTCCTTTATGCTCCGGGCCCCTTAGCTCTGGAACTCTTTGCCCCTGGCGTTACGCAGTACCCCAAATCTGTTGGCCTTCAGGAAGGGCCTGAAAACTTGGCTTTATGCTTCCTAGTTTCTTTCGTGTTCTGTTGACCCGGCTTTTTTTTAATCTGTTGTGCTGTGTTTGTCTTCCTAGGTTGTCAATAAAGCGCCGGGACACTCTTCTGAGTAGCCGAGCGCTATAAAAGACACAAAATAACATAACATAACATAACAAAAAGAGCATCCTCCCCATCTTAAACTTCGTATTTTGGTAGAGAAGGCAAGGAAAGAGGACCTAGAGCTGAGATTCCGCGAGGGATGGTAGGGGGTGATGAAGGAATGGGTAATGACCGGGCCCTTCCTCAAAAAGGCCTTCGGGACCAAGCACATGGCCTTGAATTGTATTCTTGCCCGAACGGGGAGCCAATGGAGGCTCTTTGAAGCAGGTTTAGCAGATTGCCTGCGAGGAATCTGGAGGAGCAAGCGGGCTGCACATTTCTGGATCACCTGGAGCTTATGTATAGTAAAATGGGGGATCCCAGGTATAGGGCATTACGATAATCCAGGCGAGAGAGAATAAGGGCTTGAACCATAATCCTTCTCGCCTGGAAGGGAAGAAGAGGGAGGATCTTATGCAGCATCCTTGTTAAGCCACAACAGGTGGCTAAGAGCTTAGTGGCCTGGAAATTAAAACTGAGAGCACTGTCAAGCCATATTCCCAAGCTCTTGATCTGAGCTTTTGGGTGTGGGGCAGGGCCAAGGCAGTCTGGCCAAAGGAGAGCAGGGTTGAAGGAGAGGGAGTTGCCAAGGAGCATTAGCTCGGTCTTATCCCCGTTAAGCTTGAGGCAAGAGAGTTCCATCCAATCGGCGACTGCCTCGAGGCAAGGACCCAGGGAGCTAGATGACCTCTCTGGATGGTTAAATGCAACCACAAACTGAGTGTCATCTGCATAGGAAATGATCTTTATGCCAAAAGGATGGACAATCTCAGCCAGGGGGCCCATATAGATGTTAAATAGCGTGGGGCTCAGGGACGAGCCCTGAGACACCCCACAGCTGAGCGGCAACTGGTTGGACACCGCGTCTCCTTCAAACACCTGAAAAAAATGGTCAGTGAGAAAGGACTGGAACCAGGCTAGGGCCGTGCCCGTCACTCCAAGGTTTTTGAGGTGGCAAATCAAGATATTATGATTGACAGTGCCGAATGCGGCACTAAGGTCACAAAGGATGATTGCCACCTTGCCTCCCTGGTCCAGAATCTTCCTCACCTCCTCGGTTACTGCCAAAAAGGCGGTCTCTGTCCCTACCTGAGGACGGAAGCCTGTTTGGGAGCAGTGGAGAAGATGGTTAGACTCCAAATATTCCACCAATGTAGTGTTCACATGTTTCTCAAGCAGCTTGCTCATCCAAGGAAGAAGAGAGATGGGACGGTAGTTAGTTAAATTAGACTGATCAAGGGTAGGCTTTAAGGGAGCCTGCACTCGAGTTCTCTTCCATATGAGGGGACCGTACTAGAAAAGATGGATAGATTTAAAATGTCCAAAATAGCGGGACGAATGGTAATGTTGACCAGGGTAAGAGGCTGAGGGGGGGGGGGGGTGGGATCAGTGGGAGAGCCCGAGGATACATTAGACATTATCAGATCGAGTGAAGTAGAGTCTAGGAAAGGGAATTCCCAAACCGGTTCTGCAGTTTGACACTTGGATCGTTCCGGGAAGCTGGAAAAGATAAATAAATATTTAAAATTTTATGATAGAAAAATTCCGCTAAATTGTTACACCGGATTTGTGTCCCCTCTGGAATTGGAGCTTTCTGGGGCAGGGTTACTAGAGTTTTGGCAGTTTTCGGAAGATCTCTTTAGGGGAGTTTGAAGCTGAGATAATGTTTTCCTCATAAAAGGTAGCTTGTGCAATTTTGATTTCGGCTTTAAAATTCTGATTAATTCTCTATAATCTGATTTCCTAGATTCAGAATAATTCTGCCTCCACCTTCTCTCTGACCTTCTAAATGTTTGTTTGAGCTCTCTTAGTTTGGAGGAGAACCAGGGTGCCACCTTCGGTTTACATTTCTTGTGGGAGTATCTCTTGGGGAGGACTGAGTCAAGAGAACTTGTGATCCAGTGATTAACATTGTCAATATCCTGGTCCAAATTAGCATCATTGGCTGGTCTGGATAGTCTGGTAGCATCAAGAACAGATGTCCAGTGGCACGGCGAAAGCCTCGACTAATTCCGTTCCAACACCGGAACTTTATTGAAGGAGGAAATAGGTTCACAGACCTCACAGGTTAAAAGATTCAGAAAATGATCTGTCCAAGGTAGTGGGATAGGAGTGCCAATCACCAGCTCTTGTAAGTTACTGAAAACAGGGTCAAGAAGATGTCTTTTAATGTGGGTGGGTGAAAATCCTTTCTGGATTAGCTGAAACGCTAAGAGATTCATTGATAGCTCATTAGCCAAATGATCAGCAGAATCGTCTAAATGAATGTTAAGCAAATACAGTGAAGTTAGATGGGGCTAAGGCCAGATTAGTAATGGTGGTAGATAGGCTAGTAAGAAACTGTCCTAAAACCCCGGGGGGACGATAAATTAAAAGACCGGAGAAAGTGTTTGTCGGGGACAAGTCAATGGCGAAAGCCAAACTCTCGCAGTCTGAAAGAGTGTTTGTATTAGTACGACAACTAAAAATCTCTTTGAAAATGATGGCTAGACCCCCCTCCTCTGATGATTTTGCGGTCAGCCCTAAGGATTAGATAACCGGGGGGGGAGGGGGGGTTTAGACGAGAACCGGGTCTGCTTCACTGTGAAGCCAAGTCTCAGTTAAAAAAGGAACATCCGGTTTTAGCTCACACACTATCTAATCAGTAAAGATTAGATAGTGTGTGAGAAGGTGACGAGGCTAGAGAATGAAGGACAATTGTGGGTTTACGGGGTAAGGGGAAAGCAGGTGGCAGAAGGTGGGTAATTATCCGAAAAATAAAAGGGGGGGGTGGGGAGGTGGTTGAGATGAAAGAATATGATGGTGAGTGGGTGATACTATAGGTAAAGGGGACCAATATTAACAATGCAAGAATTAGTAGCCAGTGACAATATATTAAGTACCCCAGTATTTATTGAGAAGGAGCAGCTTGAGGTCTTTTTTGAAGCAGGGGTAGGAGGTGTTGCAATGTAAATCTTTAGGAAGAGCATTCCAGATGGAGGGCGCATTGCAAGAGAAAGAGCGAGACTGTGTTGATTTCTTTTTTAACAGAGGAGGGACAAGTACAAGTCCGTTAGTGCTCCTCATTGTTCTAGTACAGCCCGCTTTGTGGAGTTTGTCAGAGAGGTAAGATGGGGTATTTTGATGGAAGGCCTTGTGTGTGATGCAGGCGGTCTTGTAAGTGGATTTGCCTTCAATCGGAAGCCATTTAAGGTTTTTGAGAATGGGGGAGATGTTATAATAACGCTTACAGTCAGTAATAAGCCTGGCAGCAAGGTTAAGAACGGATTTGATAGGGGCTTTAGGAGTACCAGCAAGAGTGCAGTTGCCTTAATCAATTCAAGATAGGACCAATGATTGAACAACTGATTTAAAGTATTCTGCAGGAATTTAGGGTTTAATTTTTTTAAGATGGTGTAGTGTGAAGAGAGCACTTTTGGCCAAATTTTTTATGTGAGGAGTAAGACTGAGGTTCCGATTGATGCTGTTGCTGAGGGATTTGACCGAGTTGGAGATGGCGAGAGAGCAGTTGAGAACTTTGATGTCAGAGATCCAGTGTTGAATAGGGAGCGAGTTGTTCTTAGGAGGGAATAGAATGATTTCTGTTTTTTGGGGTTTAGTTTGAGGTGGTTGTGATGGAACCACAATTAAATCTTAGTCAAGGCATCGTTACGATGTAAGACGTTGCCTGGGATTTGATCCTGTAGTAAAGTTGGGTGTCATCGGCATAGAGGTGGTAACTGAATTTCGGTTATTTAAGAATAAGGGTGAGGGGTTCCATGAAGAGGTTGAATAGAGTGGGAGAGAGAATAGAGCCATGTGGAACGCCCATGGCGGCTGGCATGGGTTTAGAAAGGCAATCGCTGACTTTAATTTGTTGGGTTCTATGTTGGAAATAGGAGGTGAACCATTTGAGAACAGAACCGTCAAATCTGAAACGGTATTTGAGAATAATCAGTAAAGTGACATGGTTAACGGTATCAAAGGCAGCAGAGAAGTCTAGAAGAATGAGAAGGGAGGATTCCCCCTTATCTAGGGAGCGATGCAATAATGTTGAGCATTGCTGCTTCAGTGCTGCATCCCTTTCTAAAACCTGATTGTAAAGCGTCCAAGAGGTTGAATGAGTCGATGTGTTTGTCCAACTATAGCAGGGCGCATTTTTCCAGGGCCTTAGATAAGAAAGGAAGGTTAGAAAAAGGGTACAGGTTTTTTAAGTCATTGGGGTCGTTTTTGAAGATGGGGTAATTTGGCCAAGTTGGAGGGAAGCAGGACACTACCAGTGGCAAGGGAGGAGTTGAGGATAGTGGTCCAATATGGGGCAATGATGTGTTTTAGTTCTTGTACAAGATAAGCCGGGAGGGGATCTCTAAAATGTGAGGATGGTTTAAGCTTGGTGATGATGTTGAGGACATCTCGTTCTGAAACTGGGCAAAAAGTATTCCAGGAAGCATTGTTTTTTAGCCTGGAAGTGAAGTAAGGTTCATAAGGGGTGACAGCAAGGGGGAATTGGGCGGAATCAGAGGGGGATAGGAGAGGATGGAGACACGGGGGAATGTTATGGAGGGGAGGTTGGCTATGTAGTGGGGGAGTTAGGACGAAGGATTGATCAATCTTGTTGACTTTATCAGAAAAGAAGCTAGCAATTTCTTGACATTTCTCAACCGTAGCCCATAGTTTGGGGGGGCTGAGGCAGTTTGGTTTTTGACAATGTTAACAAGTTCCCTGGGTCGTTTCTTGCCCGGTCAAGTTGTGAACGGAGGTAGGAAGCTTTTTCATTGAATTAGATTAGTTGGCCCTTGTGGTTCTGAAGAGGACAAGATTCGAGGGGGAAGGCTGTTGCCTCCAAGTGCGTTCAGTCTGTCTCTCATTGTTAAGGTTGGTATTGAACCAGGATTTGGAGGGTTTATTTTTTTTATAATTTTAATTTGGCCGTAGCAATTCGGTCAAGGACTTCAATGATAGAATTGTTGTAATGTTCTGTAAGGCCAAATGGCACTTTGGGAGAGAGGGGAAAGCTGTAAATGAGCTTTTATTGTAGACTTTAGCTCGCTTGGAGGAATAAGGTGAAGATTTCTGGTTAGCTTCTTTTGTTTGATGGTGTTAGTGGGGGGGCCAAAGAGCTATTGATAGTGCAGTGGATGAGGTGGTGGTCGGACCAGTCAATGGGGATAATGTGGGAAAGAGAAGCCAGATCCTTGCTAGTGATAATAGCATCAAGGGTGGCACCTTTGGAGTGTGTAGGAGAATTACAGAGTTGTTTCAAGTCACTGATGTCAAGTAAGTCGTTGATGAGATTAACCGTGGAGTTGTCATTTTTGTTCCAGTGGAGGTTAAAGTCCCCGAGAAAGAGGTTTCTAGATTTGGAAATCGATGATTGTATAAGAAGATCAGACAACTCTTCAGCAAAGGAGAGAGGGTCGCCAGGGCGGTGGTAGATATTATGTAGACCGATAGTGGGGGAACCCTGTACTGTAAGTTCAGCACAAATTTATTCAAAAGTGGTATGGTCAGGGTGGAGGACAGGTGAGAGTTGAAGTTCTTCTTTATAAATTATAGCGAGGCCCCCTCCAATTTTATCAAGCCTGTCTTTTCTGAGGATGGAATAACCAGGGGGAGAAAGCAAGTCAAGGATTGATGAGGAGTGGGAATTGAGACAGGTTTCTGTCAGAAGGCGTTGTCAATGCTTTCACTGAGGATGGTTTCGGCGATTTCAGTTGCATGACATGATGCCGATTGGCATTTTACCAGCATGCAGTTGAGGGGTTTAGGGTTGTTTGGTTTTGTGGAGGGACAGGAGTGGATAGTAGTGAGTTGCTGAGGGGGTCTGGCTGGGACTTGGGAGGACAGGATCCTACTAATGCCCAGGATCACTGGGATCGATGAATGAGGTGGGGGAGAGTTTGTAGTCGTGGTGGAGAGGGGGTAGACTTTATTGAGGTCAGGAAGGTCTTGGGAGGGAGAATGGCTCAGGAGGAGGGTTGGGCTGAAAGAACTATTATCCCCCATCAGTCTAGATGGAGAATTGACGTTAGGGGAAATATTTCCATGGTTATAGAGTGCGGGTACGTTTTTGTGGGGTCTAAGGAATAGGTTTGATAGGGAGGGTTTTTTGTGGATAGGGAGGAGACGTCATTTCTGTGAGAAGAGAGTTCTAACACGAGGGTTGAGAGGTGGAGTTCAATATTGAGGAGTGATTGGGTAAGAAGTGAGATAGGAAAGGGGGCTAGGAGATCAGGTGGGAGGGGGGAATGGTCCATGCTGGTCAGGGGTGGAGGTCTAGGGTGTGGAAGAGGTGGGAAGCCAGGCGGAGGGAAGATAGGGGTGTTGAGTTTGTGGGGTAGAGTCAGAGTTGAAGGGTGTGGGAGGGCATTCCCAGGAGTCAACTGGGAGTCATGAGAGGAAAAGGGAGCATGGGAGGGGCGTTGGGGGCTGCTAATTAGATAAACGGGGTGGTTAACAGGAGAAGAGATTGGAGTTATTAGTGGAGCCATTGGGGGAACACGGGGAGGTGTTACATGAGGAGGTCGGAAGCTTTGTGTGGCTGAGGGCGTTGTAGTAAGGTTACAAAGAGGGAAGGAGATTGGTGTTATTCGAGGAGCCATTAGAGATGAGATCGAGGGGGGGACCAGAGGAGGGTGGGTTTAGGAGGCAGAGAGATTTGTGAGAAAATCAGAAGGGGGGATGCTGATGAGGTCGTGGGGAAGTACATCTGAGAATCGGAATTTTCATTAATGGTTTGTGAGTCAGGGAAGTAGGGGTCAGGGTTTGAGGGGACAGAAAGGCATCTTGCGTTTGGGAGGCTGGGAGGTTAGTGGTAAGTGTTGGTAGAAGGTTTTGGGATAAGGAACTGAAATGGTGTTTAAAAATGGTGAGGTGGTTTTCGGAGGCTTGAATAAGGATATTTCCTGAATTGAATATATAGAGATGTCAATTTCGCCAGGAAATGTGGAGGAGGGAGAGGTGGAAAGTTTCAGACCATAAGGAATTTTGTGGGAATTAGTGATAGGAAGGTGGCGGAGAAAGATGCTTTTCCATTTAGAAGGGCATTTGGTGAAGATGTAGTTAGTTTTTATGATCGAGGTTAGGCTAAGGTAGTTGTCCACAATAAGGTTTCTTGGTGGCGTATTAGATGTCTGTGTTTAAAGTTTTTCTTGACGTGTTTAGAAAGGTTTGAAGGGTAAAGGATGGACCAAGTTTTAGGGCCATGCCAAGTGATGGGTGAGTCTAGTTTCATGAGATTATGGTTGAGGGAAGGCATGATGGATCTACTATAGTAGTCAGGAGGTATGGGGAAGATGAGCGGGAGGTAGATTGGGGTGGAGCACAATGGGGAAGAGGAATAGGAGCGTGAGGGTGGGGCGGGTGAGTGTCAGTGAAAGGTAATATCTCCAAGTGATAGTGGTGGCCGTGCAATGTGATAGTTAGAGTGAGAGGCATTGGGGGGGAAGGTGGGAGAAGGGGGAGATTCTAGGGGAAGTGGCAGTAGACAGAGTCAATATTACGAGAAAGAGGAGAATGGAAGGTAGGACCATCAGGGAAATAAAATAGTAGAGTGAAGAGGAGATAAGGAGAAAAGGGGGGAACTAGACTGAGGGGAAAATAATGATAAAGAAATCCGTGAAACAATAGGACTAGGCAAATCAATGTAGAACAAGAAGCTGGGAGTGTAAGTGCAGCTGTACATCTTTTTCAATGATAGACTATGTAACATTCAGAAAAATAACATTTTAAATTTCACATTACAACCAAAAAAGATAAAGTGAGGTAGACCATTATGAGTGCAAGTAGAGCAAAGATATATAATAAATATTAATTAATAACCACATAAAAATCATAAAATGAGGTAGACCATTATGAATGCACATATATCAGTGTTGAATATAATTAGCACCTTTCACAGTAAATTACAAACTGCAAAGACAATCCAAGAATAAAAATAAAATAAAAAAATGGCAGAATGAGGTCAGTTGATGAGAATATGCATACTGTTATAAATAGCCGTAGGTATATTTAGGGGTAGATAGCATATTGGATTATTAGTGGACAATAGCAAGTAAGTATCAAACAGCATAGACAATTCAAAAATAAAATAAAATAAAATGGCAGAATGAGGTAAGTCGATGAGAATAAGCATACTGTTATAATTGGCTGTAGGAATGTTTAGTGGTAGATAGCATATTGGATTAATAGGGGACAATAGGGGAGGTGGGCTGGATTATGGCATCTCCTCAAGTATAGTTAGGAGTATGAATAAATGATACATACTCAAGGCGGGTGGAACAGGTAGTTAACATAGAGGAGGGCGGAGTGAGTATCTATTAGGGGATACGGATGAAAAGAATTACACTAAAAATAAACAAAGTGGCGGGCGAATTCAGATCGTTAAATCTCCAGGTTTACTCCCTTTCGAGCTTGATTCCCATTTAAGATGGCCACCATAGTCGGGAAGTGGGTAGAGTCCTTTTTTCTTTACCCATTTGTTTGAGCATCAGGATCAGGGCGGGAAGAAGGACAAAATGGCAACTAATTCTTAGCTGACCAGTCCAATTGTCGCCCAAGTTTCCTGACCACTGTCCAGTTCTGTGTCCCAGTAAACAAATCAAGGCCATCAGACAGTCACTAAAGGGGCTGTTGCGATTCCCATTTGCCTAGATTACTATTTATACCTATCTCCTTTTCATTTAAAAAATCTTGTCTGTGGTGGAAGCCAGTTATAAATGCATATTATGCTTGACAGACTCCGGATAATAATAGCAGGCTGTATACTTCCTTACATGGGACAGGACGTCTATGACACAGTGGAGAACTCAGCACAGTAATTTCAATCACCTCTGTCAGAATCTCCATTATCTCCGACTAATATCTCGCCTCTCAATTCAATTTATTTATGACTCAGAATGAGTTCCACATAAAATATACAAACAAGAATAATGTGTACAATGTATCATATAATATCATACTGTTCAAAATAACAGAATAAAATACAATTGGAGACATAGCAATTACAATTTCACTATCCAATTGAAGGTTAAAAGACAACATTTACGAAAAGGCAGAAATTACTCTATATAATCGCACTACCTAATGTATAAAGTGCAAGCGTGCATATATAGAAACCTTTACACAACCGATTAAGTAACTGTGCAAAACTGCATAATACTTTTTCAGAATTAATATTTTAACATCCTCCTTTATACAATTCAAGTACCCTAAGTATTTTATTTGCAATGCTAAAAATATGCTACCCAACAGGGACCATGTTAAGCCTATCAGAACTAAACATATTGTGGAAGGCGGACAAATAACACTTGATTTTACAACTTGCCCACAGTTCCAGTTTATAATGTGCAAAATATACTACCCATCAGGGACAGTATTTGGTATAGCGGAACTAAGCACAGGGTTATATATCTCTCTTAAACATCTTTAAAAATTGTTTAAAAAAGCTAAAAAATTTTAAAACATACTTATTCAGATGAGGGGACGAATAGACAAATCCGGGCCTCCTCTGTGGTAGTGATGTTTTACTTTAAAAATACAGGTCTTATGAAGCAACTTCATAGTGGTTGTAATGGGGATCAAACAAATAATATATGATTTAAATCTTGCACTCAATTTCCACATAGATCA
Source organism: Lissotriton vulgaris (assembly GCF_964263255.1). NCBI lineage: Eukaryota > Metazoa > Chordata > Amphibia > Caudata > Salamandridae > Lissotriton > Lissotriton vulgaris. The sequence goes on along the minus strand of NC_141690.1, from coordinate 207,676,122 downwards.
CAGAGTCTATTCTCCCTAGGCAATCCCTCCCCAGGCCCCTGTTATAATTTGCAAAGGGAACAGATTAATCCTTAACACAAAATGTTTCTATGCGCTCCATTGTGGAGGTTCCATATAACGGACGTTTTTTTTTTTTTAAATATACAACTCCCCACTATTATGTTGTTTCTAGAGTGCCCTGAACACAAAGATATATCTCTCTTGCGACTGATTTCATACATTATTTTTTGATTAAAGTTTTCAAATCAGATTTTGGGTGAGAACATGTACCTCTACTCCCAATTTCAAATAACACTAAGGATTTCTTAAAATTTCGAAAACAAACGCTTTTCCCCTTCAAACTGACAAAATGTTTGTGACTTAGTGCAGCCCAAATGGAACTTACATAATTTTCCAATAAAGCATTACCTCACCTTAAACATGCTGCCATGGCAAACACATAAGTTGAGAGAAGCCCAAATACAAGCAGAAGGCCCACTATGTTGGCTGCACAGTTCAAATAGCAGATTTGGCGCCAAATACGCCCTTCCACCATCTCAAATAAATCCCACTGCTGTGCATCCACCGATTTGCATGCATAACTTAATGATGGCGGGATTTTGATTTTATAGACAGATAACACATGTGCAAAGTGTCTTTGCCTACAACATTTATATAGCCTTCCAAGTGCCGAGGCCTGGGATATAGCTTTCTTCTGCTCTGATCAATATGATCACTGCTAGAGCACTTGCTTGAGTAAATTCTTCCCAGATATAGGTACTGCTTCACAACCACAAGTTTGTTTTTCCCTAAAAACCAATGCATTTTTTTTCAAACCCTACATCCCCAAGACCTAAAAACCATTTTACTTTTTTTTAAATGTATGTTTAACCTCATCGCTGCTACACATATTCCCCTCCTGTGCTGAAAAATCTTTATCATTATAGTTTCATGACGGAACGGTTCCGTCATCAGCACAGCTCCACTGTGCCTCATGACGGAACCGTTCCGTCATGAGCATCGAAGGGGTTAAAAAGTGATCATCAGAGTACTGACCTAACTCATCAACTCGCCTTTGCAAACCTATTGGAGTTAGATCCAATAGGATACCGGAATTCGCATAAAGTAGACAACACTTCAATAGGACCTAATTTTGGCCAGTCTCCTTTACAAAGCCCAACCCGGCTCAGCAGATCATTGATGTACAAATAAAAAAGGTGAGGGGCTAATAGGCACCCTTGCTTCAGCCCATTATGAGTTACCGCTTTACTTGACAGGCCCTCGTTGCCTCCCATCAACTCCTGTGCCCATGTAGAGGAATGCATTGCAATGATCAATCTTAACAGATGCCCCGGAATCCCGATAGCGGCCAATTTCCTCCACAGGGTCCCCCAGTCAACTCGGTCGAAGGCCGTGGAGAAATCAATAAAAGCAGCATATAAGGCCATTCCCCTAAATTTTGGATATTTTTCAATCAAATTTGTAAGACAGAGATGCTATCCAGAGTGCCACAATGCTGACAGAATCCCGCTTGTTCTGCAAGTACAAGGTTATTACCAAAAGCCCAATCCTGGAGGTGAAGAAGTATGCTCTTGGCAAAAAGTTTTCCAGTTGCATCTAGTAAGGAAATCTGCCTAGAAATGGCAGGAGAAGTCTTAGGGCCCTTTTCGTTTATTGGAACCACTATGCTTCCACTTCAAGAGGGCAGAATAATTCCGTAAGCATAGCAGTAGGAAAACACTGGGTAAAGGTAATGAGCCATGTTTAATGATGGCTACTGGGAGATCGTTTGGGCCCATCGCATTAGAGTACCTTGCCCCTTTAATACAACTCTCTATTTCCTTACAGGAAGGAGGGCCATAGTTATTCACCAGGGAGGGCTCAGGAATTGACTCCAAATTAAAACTGCTCCTAGTGTTTAGTGCATATAGCTGTGAGATATATTGGGTCTTTTCTGCTTCAGGTAATAAAATGGCTTCTGCCTTAGTTCTACTATCACAGAATTCAGCAAATAGGGTCCAATATTTATGTGAGTCACCAGAATGTGCGACCTCTCCCAGTTTGATCCATCTGGAATCCTCCACCCCTCTACATTCGGAAGCCTTAAGTCTGGTTCTTACCTGCTTTAATCTATTGATTTCCCTTTGCCTAAACAATGATGCCTGCTTAAATTGGTCCCTTACTAAAGCATTCAATACCTGATTTAGTTGTTTTACCTTCCACGAATTAACCAACTGGTGGTCAATACCATTGACTAGTTTTTTACTTCCACATATTCTAAATAGAGCCAAATACTTCTCAAACCAGCTAATGGGATTTTCCTGACCAGGACCAGAACTCGCATTTTTAACATATTCTCCTAAGCATGTCCGATTTTTATTGGGCCAAAAAGTAAGCCCATTTGTTCTATTGTACATAATAGTTTCATTTATCGGATTCCAACGATCAAGCATCTTAAATTCCAAATTAACATCCACTGATAAAATACTTTGGTCACTCAGATCCGTCCTCAGTATCTTAAACTCAGTGCATGCTCCAAAAAGTTGATATGATACCACCATATAGTCAATACATGACTGCCCCTGGGCAGCATAGAAAGTTAGGGAGGCAGGGGAGTCCTCTGGAAATATCCCATTTAATATAACTAAGTCATTAGTTCTCAAACAATCCAAGAAACTAAACCCTCTCCTAGCTGATTGGGTATCAGCTGGCAACATAATTTCAGGGATGGACCATACCTCTTCCAATTCTTGGTTGCTAAAGGCCAGTGAAGAGGAATTTGAGATTTTAGCATGAAAATCACCTACCACAGTTATCAATGAGCAATCTTCAGAGAAACTGATTCTATGCACAAAAGAAAAGATGGAGTCAAAAAGAAAAGTAGACACCCTACCAGGAGGAATGTATTCATTTACCAATAAAAAGGCAGAGTACTGACCTTGTGTTACATTACTCAAAGTCAGTTGTAAAGACATACAGAGTTTTGACGGGTGAATAAAAACATGTGGGTTCCAATTTATACTGTTACTAAGTAGGATAGCTAAACCCCCACTAGCGTGACCTTTTGCAGAAGCTTTTTCTGTACAGCAAAGACAAACAAAATCCCAAAACAAAAATCTACGCAGCTCCATGTTTCCTGAAGGTAGACTATCCATGAATTGTAAATCATTAGGGAACCTAATTTAAAACTTGGATTTCCTACACCTGCCCCATTCCAGGACAGAATCTTTCCCAAGGGGCTACCTCTGCAATAAGGGGAGCTTTTTATTTCCTTTAGGAGCATTCAATGAGCCCGCTACCCAACTCCACTGTGCCAATTCAATTTCTCCACTAAATTTGGTAGCCCTTTGATACTCATGTCTTGCAATATTAATCACTCTTTTCCCTGTGTTACTACCAGCCGAGATTGTGATAGAATCTTTCAGGTTTACAGACCCCTCTGCTATTCTTTATCGCTCTGCAAAAGGCTTGATAATCTCTTGTAAGGGATTCAGTCTGAGCAGGTACTGGCTCCTCATGCAAAAATACATCAATCCCATTTTTCCTAAAATGATTGACATTCGCCAAGACTAACATTGCAACTATCCCAGAGCTAAAAGTAACTTTGGAGGTCGGGAGCCCATTTCGATGGACCAATAAAACCCGCTAAATATCTCCACTTGCTATCAATGTCAGTTCCTCCGTTTCAGATAGTAACTGCAGATGGCAACTTCTATTAAGTGGGCCAAATTCTCTGTCAAACAGGGAAGCAAAGATCAGGGTATTAGCTACTTGTCCTGGCTTACACCTTACTAATGCCTTATCGCTATACTTTTGTTCTGCCCCCAGTTCCACTATCTTTACAGAAGGTGAAAAAAAATAAAAAGAGGAAGAGCCCCCTCACCCCCCTTTGTGCAACCTTCCTTGATTAAGTATCCATGCAGGAAAGGTTTGAGGGAGAACTATCCAGCGCCCGCCCTACCTCTGACGAGGTATTGTTTTTCCTCCCATGTTATGCTTAACATCCAGGTCCAACCCTGGCTTTTGGTTCTCCCGTGCAGATCCCAACCCTCCCCCTTCATTATAGCCTGCTATTCTCAAATCCCTCCTCTTGTCCTAACTCCCCCCCCCCATATAATTGTGGAGAAATGGAGAGGATTTTCATCCTGACAGTCCAATTCCTAACCACCATGGGGCCCAACAGCCTTAAACTCATTTCCTTTTAGGGACAAAATAGCATTATCAGGTTCTTCCTGGGGCCTCAGAAAACCTCAATTTTTTTGGTTTACTTGTAGTGATATGACAGTTCTTTTTCTTTTTCTCCTTCCGTGCTTTTACCCCATTACACTCAAATTGAGAGGCACCATCCACACGGGATGAAAAAACAGTTTCAACTTTTTTTTTTTTTAACCTTTATTAGTTGCGCACAGTACAGAAATGACAAAAACAAACAACAAAAGAAACATGACAGTGACAGCATTTGCCATACAGTAGAGTAAGTCTCATGGTACGATCAATAGAGAGGTAACAGCTTCGCACAGTTCACTACAATGCAGGCATCTTATCATGTGTACATCAATGGGTTGCCAGAGCACCGGCAGCTTCCCTGCTAGGTAATGCAGCTAATTTCCAGTGAAGGGATATGCGGGGCAAATCACAGCGCTAGGCCGTGCCCATCGTCCCCCTTCTCAAGCATCGATTGCAGCTCCGGGTGTATGTGGCTATCCGTGTGAGTGCCCACCCTCTCTATCCCAGGATCTGGATGGGCGCAGGAGGACAGTTTCAACTTTAGACTGTTTAATAAAAGAGGGAGCAGTTGGGAAGGCTGGGTCACCAGATGTACTAGAATTTCCCTTTTTAAATATTGAATAAATAGCTGAGGAATTCTTAGGTGCTGAACCCTTTGTATTTTCCCTTGCAACACCGAGCGGGTGATTATCCACAGATAGCTGATTTTGGGGGGCATTGCAACACATATTGTTTAGTGCTGTGATATCCCTAACCCGCCCGGTTGAGGAAACTCTCGAGTCACCACAAATTCCCACTTGGACTTCATTTCCCTTACTACTATGTTAGTCTGGGAAGTCTGAATATTCAATCCCAAATACCCATTTCCGCTTTTCCTAGGTGGGTACCAGCTGAAATGAGGTGCTGCACACCCACCAAAATCGGGGACAATACATCCAACACATGATCAGAGTTGTGCATTTTTCTAACAAAGTTCAAATTGATGAGAGAATCCTCTCTATGACATTAAAAATGTCAGAGTTGTCCCTCCCTCCTCTATTGTCATTCCGATTTACAACCTCAGTCATTAGTTGCCATATGTTGTGTGCCCCTTTACCTCAGAATTTGATATCATAGATGAACAAGAGAGAAAAACACTTGAAGGAGTATTGCTATAAAGATCTGGCATTCGTTGACAACTAGCAGGACAGTTTGTTGACAGTCTCAAAGCTAATTCTTGAGCAGTCGGTAATTTTTAGTTCACATCCATTACTTGGTTTTTCGCCATGGGTATAGCAATATCCGGAAGTGTAATGTCCTCTAAATTCCCAGGGTCAAAGCTACATTAATCCCCACTATGTTTATTTTGGGCCACATTTCCAGTGTCAGGTATAACCACCAAGCTCATTGACTTCAGCGAAACCGCAGATTCAGGCAACAGCATTTCCATATGTTTGACGGGCGTTGTTCACAAGGCTGGATAGACTGATCTAAACCGGAGGGCTCCACCAAGTTCTACGCAATAAACTTACTCTGCTGCAGAACTAACAATTGTGAGATGACCATATTAGTGCCCAACTCATCTGCATTAACCACACAAGGGGATGCCCCCTCTTTGCTAGTTCGTAATGTTTTGCTCCTCAAACCCTTGGTGCACATAGCAAATACCATAGGATTAGATTTCAAAAGGGACAGATGGTCTTGGGGCTTCTTTCGCTTGATGGTTTTAAATAATTTAGGGGAACTAGAGCGATCAAATATGTTTCCAACCAACCCAGAGGTGGGCTCTAATCCTGGCCCTGTGGATGTAATTAGCCGACCAGATCGGAAGCATCTAGAGGGCATCTTCCGTCTATACAGACCATTATTAATCTTAATCTCACTCCTGTCCCGGGAAAGGGAACACTTGGCTTGAGTTTACCGATGTGTCAAAAGACCAATGGGAGCAAGTAACATGACAACACAAGAGCTCAGTTGACCAAGGACTTGGGCCTTGAACACTAAGAGGTCAACTCACACCTCTCTACCACCTCTGAACAAAAAAAAAGAAGCTCTTTAACGCATCCACTGATCAGCCCATGTATGATGCCCAAGGGATGGTTACCTGATGTTGTATGCCCTAAAAAAGCAGAAGCCCACAGGACTGTGAAAAATTGGGCAAAACCCTGGTGGTGGGCACAGGCTGGGCCAACTGACATACTCCGCAAGTTGCACCCAGTACTTACTGGGCCAATTCCGCTGGAGTCGCAAGGCACAGATTACGCCCCCTGCAACCAACTACAGTTGCAACGCTTGTGCCAATCTGTAGATGATCTCAGTGGGTTAGGGTCAGAGATTAAGTTCAACATCAAGCCAAGAACGAGGCACCTCTTTTTCCTGGTTTGGCCATTTTTTCAGGCAAAAGCAATGGTGGAAGAGTTTCTATGCCTAAGCAGCAGCAGAGAGTCACTGGCCGGGGCTGATGCTCTAAACTGCGGCTGTGGTTGTAGGTTGTGGTTGTAGCTGTAGAGAGCTGTAAAAAAATAACTAGATCCAGACTTAGTCCAGACTAAGACTGAGGCACTGAGGTTCTGAGGTAGTGGGACAGTAGACCAAGCGGAAGCACCCCAGGCCACCCACATTTGCACCCAGACCTAGCTGGGCTACCTTACCGGAAGCCCAGGATTGCACTCTGCGCACAGTGTCTGCCACCAGCGCACTTGGGGCCCACTCCTTACCTCTCTTCCTCCTGCTAATTATTGATAGAGCTGCAACTTGCCTCAGCCAGACCAGGTTGAAACGACACAAGAGGAGGTCCCCTGGTGGAGTTGAAACTACAGTTTAACCGGTTAATCCAATAACTCATACTCGGGTACCGCCACGTCCTCTGCCCTGCTACCTTGCTCCCAGCACATGTGTCTGTGCTCACTAATATCCCACAACAGCAGGGCACAGCCACTCGGAACAAAGAAGTCTACATTCTGGCTGACACCTTTAATGCACTGTATGGTGTCTCCACATCTGCTTTGGCGAAGGGTCACTTTTCCCAACTATTCTATGACTGAATCAGAGCAGTAAATGTGCCTACCCAGAGTCCACAAACCTATCAGCTACCCCAAGGGTGCAACTGAAAGCAAGATACTGAAAGAGTTCGAGGAAAGACTCTGTCACTCTTTGTATTTTACTGTCCAGATGTTGTTTTTGTAATGGATGGAGTGCTTGGATTAATCTCAGTCATTGGTAATTACTCGGGCCACATTCCAGTCAATCGTTATTTTGCACACCATTCCACCTTAGTTTAGGCCCAGCTGCATGCAAATCAGTCTTCACCCTACTTCAATGGTAACAGTCCAGCCCTTAACTACCAAGTCAGGATCGTCCTGAACCAGAAAACTCAGGCAACCCAGGACATGTTTCGCCCTTGTTATGGGCTCATCAGCCAGGTATAGATTGGTTCCAGTGACACACTACGTAAGCATACCATCCATCACTTTTTGTTTATTAAAAAACACAAACAGGATCAAGCTTTTAGCTGGGACACAGAGGTCCTTCTTTTCACAAATACTGACATCATACAGATGTTGTGAGGGAAGAATGGATAAGACCATACATATCTCAGAAACGTTAGAATCTCTAGAGTGTGAGATTGACTGGTTTCTGCGAGAAATGCCTCTAAAATCAATGGTGGTATCACAGTTTTTCATAGAAATCCAATTAAATCTACGGGGGATTTCTCATATCTGGATGCTGAAGACAAGTCTAGGGAGACTGTTAGAAATTGGGTTTCTGGTTTGCAGAAGTTTGCACCCTGTCCAAGCAGGGACAACAATCCTAGTCAGGCTAAAACAGCTACACACCATAAATTAACCTGTGCTCACCTTCTGGTAGCTTGGTACAGAGCAGGCAGGCTTAACTTAAGAGGCAATGTGCAAAATATTTACATGGTCCCCCTCGCACAAGTGGCCCGCCATCACAACCTCAACATCATCTCCTACGCCGATGACACCCAGCTCATCCTCTCTCTCACCAAGGACCCACACACCGCCAAAACCAACCTCCACGAGGGAATGAAGGCCGGCGCCGACTGGATGAGGAGCAGCCGTCTGAGGCTGAACTCGGACAAGACGGAGGTCCTCATCCTCGGACCCACCCCCTCAGCCTGGGATGACTCCTGGTGACTGACCACACTGGGAACAGCACTAACACCCACTGACCATGCACGCAACCTAGGATTCATCCTTGACTCCTCCCTCTCCATTTCCAAGCCGGTCAACGCCATCTCCTCCTCCTACTACAACACCCTCTGCATGCTCCGCAGGATCTACAAGTGGATCCCGACCGAAACAAGAAGAACGGCGACACAGGCCCTCGTCAGCACAAGACTGGACTACGGCAATGCACTCTATGCAGGAATCCCAGCCAAACACCTACGACGACTACAACGCATCCAAAAAACGCCTCCGCCCGACTGATCGTCAACGTCCCCTGCCGCAGCCACATCACCCCCCCCACCTGAGAGACCTACACTGTCTCCCCGTCAACAAGAGGATCATTTTCAAACTCATCACCCATGCACACAAAGCACTCCACAATGCCGGACCAGCCTACCTGAACAGCAGACTGAGCTTCTACATCCCCACCCGCCAGCTCCGCTCCGCCAGCCTCGCCCTCGCCGCTGTCCCCCGCATCCAACGAACGACCTCTGGCGGCAGATCCTTCTCCTACCTCGCCGCCAAGACCTGGAACACCCTACCTACCCACATATGGCAGACCCAAGACCTACTCGCCTTCAGAAGACTCCTCAAGACCTGGCTCTTTGAGCAGTAGCAGCACCCCCCCTCCCCCTCCCCATAGCGCCTTGAGACCCTCACGGGTAAGTAGCGCACTTTACAAGTACTCTGATTGATTGATTGATTGCAAGACTTCAAACATTAAGAAAGTGAAACCACCACAAAAAAACTCAACACCAGTTTATAGAAATGGCTTATATTTTTATGAACAAAACAAGACCAAGGTGGCAAAAATCCAATAAGTATAACCGGATTTATGAATTTTTAAAGAATAAATGAAAATATAGTGCTTAAGAGCTGAAAGCACCAACCGAGAATATCTGGCCGCGCGTGGCCATGGTAAAACCAAAAGTTCAGGAACCAGCCTTGGCCTACTGAAAAGTACCTTGTTGTATTGTCCACAAAGTCAAGATGCAGGCAGCAAAAGGGGTGATGCGTCGTCATCGAGCTTCCAGCTAAAGACGATGGGTCGGATCTGAGCTGCGAAAAAGGCGGATATGTGTCGAACAAGTAGGTTATGCATCATACTGATAGAAAAGTGATGCCCTCTGTTCTCACGGCAGCCGCAATGTGTCATCATCAAGGGAGATGTGTCGGTTTCAAAAGGGGCAATGACGGCGATGCGTGAATTATGGCAGTTGCAGCACTTTCAACCCACCTCCAAGGGCCCTGGGCCGGATTGGCACCACTCGGCAGGGCAAGATTTGCAGCAAATAAAGTCCAGGTGTTGTTGTCCCTTTGATGACCCTGATACTTTAGAACAGGGGTCAAGCCAACATGACCTAGGAGTCATTCTGGATTCATTTGAGAAGGGTCCTGTCCTTCCTCAGCAGGGCAGAGGGTAGCAGGCACAAAATAAGATTTTCCAGAGCAGCAGTCCAGCAGAGTACTAGTCCTTCTAGCAGAAAAGCAATCCTTCCTCCTGGGAGAGTTCTACACAGTTCCAGTAGTGTCTGATCTGGTGAGGTCAGAAACGTCATACTTATATCCAGTTGTGCCTTTGAAGTGAAGGTGACTTTAAAGAGGGGCTTTGAAGTGCACAGAGGTCCTCCCTTCACAGCCTTGGCTCCATACTCACTACAGGGGGTACGCAACCCTTTGTGTCCCAAACAAAAATTTGAATAACCGGATAAAAGGAAAATATGTTTTTTGTTAGTGTTACTGTAGAAAAAAGAAAAACCTCATTCACCCGCCATCCTGTGGTGAAAGAGGAGAGGAGAAAGGAGAAAGGAAAGAAAGAGAAAAAAGGTAGCAAGAGACAGGCGAGGGATGAAGAGACAAACAGAGGGGTAGAGAAGAAAGATTGTGTGGAAAGAATGGTTGAATGATAGACTGGTACAGAGAGAGAGTGAAGGATGAGAAGCAAAAGTGGAGAGAAAAAGATGGCAAAGGGAAAAAAAGAGTGACCAACGAAACAAAGTGTGGATGTAGAAGAGAATGTTAGAATGTTCCTGGTCAGTGAGAATAAGGAACAGGTGGATTAGTGCTTCAATGACTCCTTAATTCTCTGAAGGCTCAGTAGTCTATGGCTTTATTTAGAAGTTGGTGAACACCTAGAACATGTGCGGAATCTACAGTGGAACCAACCAATGGTATTTCCGCTAAAAAACAGATAGTATGGTGAAGGAAACACCAGTTGATTCTCCTCTGGTTTTAACACTTCCTCCAGAAACTGGTGGCTTTTCCATTTCCACTGAACTCGAAATTAGGCTCTGGGTCTATCCATTACCAGGACTAACACAAGGTCACTCCACTTCCTCAAATCAGCTTTGGAATACTGCCGAACTCAAAGTACTCACTAGGTTCAAAATCCATTGAATTTCTATGGAGCATGATGGTATTCTGCAAATGTTGAGGATAACACGGGTAGCTACCGACTGCAGCAATCCAATAAAAATAACACAACAGAACATGACATTAGGTGTAGTACAGGACACACTGGAGTTCAGGGGATGGATGAAAATGAGTGTGAGTGACACACAAAAGCACAGCAGAAGAAAGGGAGAATATGCATGACGGGAAATAAACCTGAAGTAAAACTCAAAGTGGAGACACATATTGAGAGAGCAGGGAAAAAATACATTGGAGTTTGAAAAAGAATGACAGGAAGAGTACATGACTGACAGAGGAGTGAGAGAGAGGGTAGATTTATAGACAGAGGAAGAAAGTTAGAGAGGGAAAGAGATCAGGTGAAGGAAATGAGAAAATGAAAGAAGATGGGGAAGAGAGACAAGGAAAAAGATGGAAAATGAAAGAGAGGGGGAAGAGTGGGAGGGAGAGTGACAAACGGAGACAGTAAAATGAGTGAGTGCATAGCTGAGGGCGGGAGTCAGAGAATGAAAAGTTGGTATTACAACTGGAGAGACATAGAAAAACAGAGAATCGAATAGATGCACTGGGTGAGAATGAGAGAGTGGAGGCGAAATGAGGGAGTGAAGAAAGCAGAGAGAGGGATGAGTGCCAGTAAAGGAGAGAAAGACTTCATATGTGTGCGTCACTAAAGGTGAGCAAGGGTAATGATGATATATAGAAAATGAAATGAAAGGCTCCAGTCTGAGTGATTTTCAGTAGCATGTCAAGCAGATTCAGATTATGTTTCTTCCCACAACATGGACGGCATCAAGTACCAAACTGTCTTACACCCCAAATATATCACATGCAGAGAGGCCTCTGTGTGACAAACTAAAGGGGGATTGATAAAAGTCTTAGATATCTACAACCATCAATACCTGAGGTTTAGCGGGGAGTTTTCTTACCACCTAAGGGTTGGCAGAAGCTTAGGGGGACCCCAGAGTAGCCAGGAAAGCAAGTCTTCAGAAGGTAAGCAAGATGTTTTGGATGTGGAATTGAGGAGGAGTTGTAATGGCCTGGAGATGAGCAGGAAACTCAGGAGCCCAAAGTTAGCCAGATCTTTGATGATCAAAGTCCCTTAGAAGCAACTTCTGGGCTCCTGAGTTGGGCAAGGAGCCACAAGTAAATGGCAGTGATGGTGGGCAGGAGTCAAACAGGAGCCTTTAAGACCTGAGACCTCAGAAAAGCTGAGGGTAAGCTGCAAACTAGGGGACCTAAAGGAAGCAGTACACCTGAAGCAAATATTCACTCCCAATGCCCAGAGTAAACAGGAGCTTTCGCGATCTGGTGGTGACTATGTGCCAAGCAGCTAGGGAAGTATACAGAATTCTAAACTTTGCAAACTCTTCTGGTGAGCATTGTTTTCAGTGAACTGAGGGTATCCTGAAGCTTTTAGGTATGAATTTTCAAGAGCTACTGAGCCTAAGGGTAAACAGGGAACTCAGGTGACCAGATGATGACCTGCAATCCAAAGGCATGAGAGAGAGCTGGAGCCTTGTAGATCAAAGCCTGAGCAGTATCCTCGGGAGACCAATGAGTGGAAATGAGTTAATGGCACTATTGGTAAGTGGGTAGTCTCGGGATGATAGGGAGTAAGAGCATCAAGTCCTTTGAATGTGCAGAGCCCATGGGTCCTTGAGGTGAGCAGAAGACGTGAGAATGAGTGTGAACCTCTTGAGCCTTGTTGGTTAGAAGTGACTGAGAATCCCTAGGGAATACTAAGAGTTTTCGTTCCTGACAGGGGAATCAGAGATCCGAGGGTGAGCCAGGGGTAGGGATCTAAGAAAGGATACTTTTCAGGGGCCTGATGGTGAGAGCTTTGTTGGCCTGAAGGAATGTGTCAGAAGACAGTGGGTGATCTGTAATGGAATAATAATGTTCCTAGTTTTGGATGATGCTACTGGCCTTTGAAACTTTAAAAAGCATAATGTACCACACATTTCTCCCCAAAATAAGCTTCTCATGCTAACCGCACAATGATTCATGAAAGGTTGTGATGTGCAAATCAGGGCCACTTCTTTTTGGGTGCCCCGGACAATTTTTCATTCCAATCCGATCCTGGAAAGAGGTGCATGTGTTTAAAAAATCCAACACTGACTTTTTGGAAATAGCTCTGCCATAAGGGTGCACACACAACTTGTGAAAGGGTTACCATAGCATGCATTGCACACAGGTACTTTGACATGCCACATGTACTCTACAAGCCTATTTGTAAATCATGCGCATTCATACATAGAGATTTTTTCAGTCAGGCCTGGAAAAATATTTTTGAATTACTCTCGAGGGGGTCCGTTTGAATCACCAACCCAAAACATATAAATATATGTACATGTAAATGAGATTCTTAGGAGATTTCAGACTAATTACTCAATTTCAACTTTTGAAGACCTCATTAGTGCATCAGATACCAATCCAAAGTTTACATTGCACTAGTGTGCATTATACCTCTCTCAAATGACCTTTTGATGTTTTCATTTTCACTGTAAATACAGGACCGGATCATCAAACCAATTGTAAATGTAATGCCATAGGTTTATCCCTGTTTCCAGAAGATTTATGATTTCTGAATCTCACAAAATATTGCAATAGTTCTGGAAAGTTACAATAGATGCATTTTCCGAAGAGTATTTTCAGAATTCTTTTTTCACATTTTTTAAAAATTCCTAGCTACCCAAGCGCTAAAGCATTTTCACATCAGCAAATCTATCAGGTGTACCCATGCATACATTTTTTGACTAAGTCTAACTGCACTTGCTAATTTAAAAAAAAAACAAAAAAACTCCATCGGTGAAATATATTTCCCCATGGGAAATCCCATTTGACCACAGCACACCGATTCTGGGGGGTTTCCTCTTCATTGCTTTCCTGCATGCAATTGCTCCTGCCCCTGACAGTTGAAAATGTTTAACTGCATCCGGGGTTTACATTTGTCTGTCAAAGGTTTATAAATATCCGGAAAGGTCCAAATGTGGATCTTACAAAGGTTATCTTGCATTTCTGCTTTGGAAAGCCAACTTCTCGCCACTGTCAGCACATTTGCTGTAACCATGTTGACTTTCATCTTTTATTGTTCACGAGTAACTCGTTTGTGGCTCTTTAAAAGGGCAGGGTAGTAGCATCATTAAACGTGAAATACGGTTAAACTTAACCTTGGGCCATGCTTGCTGCTGCAGAGCGCCTCAGACCTGCCTCCTGGGTTTACTTCTGCTGCCTGCATCTGACTACAATGCGGAGAGGGCCCCGCTGCCGCTGTTCGCACCCTCGTTGACCCGGCCTGAACCCTGCTGTCCCCCGTGGCCTGCGGGGTCGGGTTACATGAATGCAGACAGAGTTCAGGGAGCAGGTTGTTGATGTGACTCAGAGGAGAGGCGCACGGCGGCTGGAGAAGCACTTTTCACGTCCTCGCCAAGGGTATTTCTTTTTCAAATGTGCGCCGAGTGAATCACATGATATCTTCAGCTCGGGGGATAAGACATAATGTGTGTGACATTTAACAAACAGAAAGTTCCCGCGGGAGGAGGCGCCTTCTGCCGCTTCTGTGAGCTGGGCCGGCCCGCAGAATATTAATAGACGCGGCCTGCTTAAAATAGTTTCCTGCCTTACCGTGAACTCTGATCCCGAGCGTAGAGTGTAATTGCCAGACTAATAACCCGTCTGGCAGGGATCACGGATTGTTCCGCTAGTCTGCGACCTGTTGTTGATGTTTCAGGGAAATGTTGAGGTTGGATCTTCCAAACTGGGCTCCCTCTGGTCGTGAGTGTGCATTAGAAAATAATAAATACATAAAAAAAATGGTGAACACTGCACATGTGCGCATGTAATGTTATCATATTTTAAAAAAATATATCTAGGATTTTAAATGAAACTGATTGTTTGTATTTCGCTTTTACGGATAGCATAGAGGGAGGCAAAACTAAATTTGTATTTTTCAAAATCAACTACTCATTCACAATGCTCCTTAAAATAGGAGCAGAGAAGGCAACAACAAAAAACGGGCAGTGTGCCTAACTTCCGTAGGAAAGGGTGACAGATTTATAATTCCAAATATACAAAATCTTAGACTTTACATTTATTTTGCTTTCTATTTTTTACTCTCAGCAGGTTGCCTCGCTGTATTATCTCAAGCAGACCGTTCACCAGCGCCGGTGCAGTGAACCAGTTACAGGTTAGATTTACTGGAAAAGTTGCTGATCTGTGCTTTATTGTTAATCTACTGAACTTCTATGGGAAAACAAAACATGATTACAATTACACCTACTTGTTTATGCTGTCTTAAGTTGTCGACTAATTTCGCTTTCTGTTCATGTTTGAACAAATACTGCAAAATATAAGGAAAAACTGGATCCAGGGGAAACCATTTGTAAAGGGTGAACTGGAATTCCAGGCTTGGAGGGAACTCTTGGCCTGGACATACTGAATGACAGAGAAGAGAAAAAACAACAGTTTGAAAAAATATATACATATTAACCTCTGGATGTGAATTTAATCTTTACAAATACAGCTTGTTGATGACTTTGCCTTGACATACCTGTTTGAAACGTATACCTCTTCCACAGGGAGCTTCAGTGCCAATTAAGAGGAACATACTAATTGCAAAGAACAGTGGCCATGTGTGGGATTAGCAGCTGCCTGCGCCTGCTTCTCCCCTCTGCATCCCATGGTATGTTTTACACTTGCGGTTACTTCATGCTGTTCCTGGAGGCAGCGGAAAGTGCCGACTCTGACAGATGGCGGGATGATTGCAAGGTATTTACTTACATAAAGGCTACTGCGATTCATCATTTTGTTTATAGCCTGTGACCCGCAGAACCTCCAAACCCAAATATAACAAGACATCCTATACAGCCAGGAGCTATTTAAAAGCATGGCCTGTGGGCCTCTTGCTAGCAGGGTCCCATTCATTGGTTAAGCCTCGCTCTCGGGGCGCTACACATGTAGTATGCAAAGCATGTCTCGGCAGGGGGTGTACTAAAAGAGGCATATACATGAGTTAGAACGTTCTCAATAGAACGAGGCTCTTTAATGGGAATTGGTTGGTGGCCTCGATGTCATTTGCATAGGACCCAGGGCCAGATTATAAAATGAAAGCAGTCAATTTCAATTGCTTCTAGCCGGAACCTGACCTTCTAGTCTGAGGCCAAAGTTTTAAAGGTCGCGCAGTCTGAACCTCCTCTGAAGCCGGCCCATCTATCACAGGGCCAAGTCTCCTTGGCAGGGGGTGTGGGGACTCATGCTCCTTGGGATATAAAATTGTGATTTAGACCCGTTGAAAACAATGGACCGCTCTCCATTGAGCTTGGCGTGTCTCTAGCCATGGCGGTCATCTTGGTGCCACCTTTCACTGCTGTGTCACTCTGGTTGCGCGGTGTCAACGCAGGAGAAAAGCTGAGAGGGGTAGCGGCGGGATTGGGTCATGGAGGCAATTGGAAATTTTAGGGAAAAGAACACCGTAGAGTAAAAAGTGAAAGGATATTGGACGTGTTGGCCGGTCTAAAATTCGAGGCCATAAGACTGATGGGTGGAGAAAGGGGGCGGGGGGGCTATACAATAGACTGTGCCCATGGGGCATATTTACAAGCCCCTGTCTCCACAGGAACGTCACTTTTAGTGATGTTCCTGTGGAAATAAGTGCTTTGCCTTATATACAAGGCTGCGTTAAGCTACTTAACGTGGGGTAATGCTACCTTGTAAATAAGGCCCCCTGTCACTCTATACTTGACGTGAAAGGAACGGGCAATGGGTGTTGCGGTGGGCCTTCCTCTACAACACCCATTGATTTTGATGCTGCCCCATATTTACAAGGGCAGCGTAAATATGGGGTAGCGCCAAAATTAAGACCAGGGAAAACCTGGTTTTAAACAGGCACAATGAGGAGAGATGTTTCATTTCTCCACATTTTTGCTGTTTCTATGTGTGCTGCGTTGTGCAGCACATATATAACCCGCAGAAGGCCAATGATTGTTCATGTGCAGGAAGTTGACCCTTCCTGCACATAAACAATCAATTTAAAAAAATGACTTTTTACAACTTCTATGTGTGCTGCATTAAGTAGCACACATAGAAGTTTCAAAATACCATTTCAGATTGTTTTATGTGCAGGAAGGGACACCTTCCTGCCCATAAACAATCTTCCCCTACAACTCGGGGCAAGGGTGTCTGTGTTGGTGCTAGGCAGCTAAAATTAGCACCAGCACAGGGGGAATCGCAGGGATGCACCATATTTTTGTAAATATGGTGCAGCCCTGCGTTTCTAAAGTAACGGAGCGTGTCGTTAGCCTTCTTGGCTTAACAACATGCTTCGCCACTTTCCTTGTAAATATGCCCCATGGTGTGGCAGCTGAAATTCAACATGTAGGGGAGGAAGAAATAAAATCACATGGGGTAAGAAAATAAAGAACCAGGTAGAAATACAGTGCCCTATACTGATGGCAAGGCAATATTAGGCAAGAATTCGATTTCCCCTTAAACCACAAAAGCAGCATGTTTTCTCTGTCATTTAAATGTGTGGGAGCATGAAAATGCCACTTTTGCCTAGAAAAGCCCAAATTTTTGAACCAATTCTGCTGTTATTACAATAAAATGCTATCAGTACCAAAATATATTCCTCTGCACACAGGCCTTTAAATAATAACGAATCTGTATAGCCACTGTCAGTGTGTGCCACAAATACACAAGTGAATATGATCAAATCACCCCGGAACTAATAGAAGCGCCATTATCACCATTTCACATCCTGCTTGCTTCCATGAGGCGGTATGAGACCAATATGCCCTTTTGTTGCATCATTCATTTGTATTTCAATAGATTCATTTTGTTATGATTTGTCAGCATAAGGGTCTCATTTTGAGGGGGGTAGCTTTCCAGTTTACCAGGGCTAGCATCCCTCACCTTATTTACGCTGAGTCACTTTGTGCAGACCCAAAGCTGCTGAGAACGAACTAAGAGGAGTGCCATATTGTGGGCAGCCCCCCAATGCTATTCTAATCTACAGTTGTCCTCTCTGGGTCTACCAATGGATAACCCCTCGCCTGGCCTGGGCAGGAACAGTCCACAAATGCCTGGTTGGAAACAGACACAGTGACATATATGTTCCATATATTATTTAGTGACTGTTCACTGATGTTCTATCTACTCGTGTTTAACTTTCTAACAATACTGCTTGCTCTCAGGATGTAACCTGCTGATCTGTACAACAGATGTCTGATAGCCTGGGATACTACAATTGTGATGTTCCCTCTAGTGGTGTTGCATTTTTGTCCTCACCACAGGTACAGCTGCACATCAAAAGAAGAGGCGCACCCTGTTCTCATGGAAACGTGAGATCTTAAAACAGTACTAAACTCAGACCAGGTATTCCAAAGGCTATCCAATCTCCATTGTGAAAACTGATTCTCAATTGGGGCAAAGGGGGGGGGGGGGGTAATTGAGGCCAAATTCTAAAAGCTTAACTCTCTCTTCACAAAAGAAACATTGAATGAAAAGAGATGTCCAAACGAAGTACCTGGTACCCAAAAAGGCTTACTCCTGGGAGGGCACTGGACCGTTCTTACCATCACGCTCTGGTCACTAGAACTCTGTAGTTGCCTGAGAGGTAAAAGGCAGTTAACATCAAATCAAATTTCGAGTTTACAGTGTATTCCTCTCAACTGCACAAGGATCCAAACTCATGAGTAAGATTAAAAGGTTTTATTACAAACTAAAAGCCAGAATGATATAAAAGAGTCTCAGGAACATTTTGTAGAAATACAGAATTATCAATAATAATCTGAATAGCATACAAAAATTTCAGCAGCAGCGATACAAAAGATGAGAAAAAGAATCTGATGATTAGATTGCAGTTTTCGATTTTTCTGTCTATACATGAGGATATCTAAAAATCATAAAATTAATCCTATCCGAATGCTAAGGATTGGGGAAACCCTAATTTAATCAGGGGAGCAAGAAAGGTGTCAGCATAGTGGAAACTTCAGTAAAAGGTCTTCAAATCATCGTAGCACAAAGCCACACAATGAGTCTAAAGGGTATCTGCTGTCTAACTAACAATGCGAACACCAGTTAACACACAAATCTACGTCATTCTCTACAGTAAAATTGCCCTTCACACCATAGAATTTGGCTACATACTTCCTTTCTCATACTTCCAATTTGGAACAGCAGGGCGATCTAGAACAGCCCTTTCAGCTATGGAAATCGGTCTCCTTACTTCATTAATGCGTCTTTTTCTTGCCAAATGTTTCCCCCTGTACCCCAATATCTCTACAACACACAATATGTCTTTCACTAACTAATGAAGCAGTAAAACTGCAATTGCAGAGGAGAAATCATGCAAAGGGAGCAAAGCATTCACATTGAAATTTTAACTTTGAAGCCCAGAAGCTTAAGGCCTTTAGGCGGGCTAAGGTGAGCAAAACAAAATGTGCACCCGACATTTAAGTATATATATATATACACTAAACAGTCAAAAAATCAATCCAATTGTATGAGTAACTTGAGTAAGAAAACGTGGTTACATATATAATGTAATTTCAAATAAATGTGGCGTAACTTGAAACATATGTGTCAGTATATATGAAAACGAAGATTTCCTTTTTAAACTAAACATTAATATGCACATTTATAAATCTATAACACTCTACAATGAAGCATTTAAAAGGTACAGTCGAATACTCCACTTTCCTTCATGTTGTTAGGGCACACTGAACATAATCGATGATAAATGCACATGAGTCTAATCACGTTTCAGTGATGTGTAAGGGTGAAGCTAAAATTACGCTGCTCCACTCCTCTCAGCTGCCAAACACTGAAGTGGGCCCAAAAACAAGTGAACATCACTGCTTTTAACTGAGTATTTCCAACAACACGACAGAATAACATTTAAACCACATACACTAAATACCCACGAGTTGTGTTTGGCTGACTTCTACAGACAGGGAGTGTAAACGGGAAATATCCTTTACAACGCAACTTTTACCACGCAGTGCCTTTACGACACAACTATTACAACGCAAACCATTACAACATATTGCGCTGGGGGGCGCTCTAGGATAGGGAATAGATTTAATTTACTATCCAACACCTTCCCTACTATCCACGGGGACTGGAGTTGGAATAGTAAATTAAACTATTCACTATCCAGCACCCCTCAACACTATGCGTTGTAAAGGCATGCGTTGTAAAAGTT
This sequence comes from Lissotriton vulgaris, assembly GCF_964263255.1. Taxonomy (NCBI): domain Eukaryota; kingdom Metazoa; phylum Chordata; class Amphibia; order Caudata; family Salamandridae; genus Lissotriton; species Lissotriton vulgaris. Next base: position 207,656,136 of record NC_141690.1, on the reverse strand, counting down.
GTGATGTGAAGGCATGCGTGGTAAAAGTATGCGTTGTAATGTCATACATCCAGTGTAACTCACTGTCTTTGCAGACAGGTAATATGCACTGATTAATAGTTAAGTTTTGAGCTTCTTTCAAAAGAAACGATGGGCCTGTTCCTGTCAGACCTGGGGTGGGAGGATATTTAGTAATGGCTAATGTTCTTCCACTTGTTCTGACCTTCTGAATCCTAACAGTTGAAACCTTAACTTGGGGCTGTGATTTCTTAATGTTTTTTCAACTTAGGAAAATCCGAAAGATCAGAAAATGTCTTTCTTTGAGGCTCTCAAGCAAGTAGTCATTGCACTAGTCCTTTCTAGGTTAGATTATGCCTATTATCTGTATCTGGGTCTTCCTAAGTGCTTAAATCATAGATGTCAAATGGCACAAAATCAAGCCTCCAGGCTGTTGTTTACTCAGCCCAGTAACTGAAACATTAACCCCATATTTAGGAACTTGCACTGGCTACCTGTAGAACAGCGTGTCTCTCTTTAAGTCACTTCAGATGGGAAGTCCCACTCTTGTCTTTGCCCCAATTCAAAGGCACATTCCCAGGCGCAATATGAGGTCATTATATGCCAATCTTCTCATTATCCCTATCTTTAAAAGGAAGATAGTTGGTGGCTCCAGGTTTGAGGTACGGCTCCCAGCATTTGGAATGTTCTCTCCTCAGAAATCAGGTTCACTTCCTGCTACACTGCATTTAGGAAGCTCCTAAAGACATGGCTCTTTGAAATGGCATATGATTAACGACCTGTTGCAAGCTATTTTTCAGTTACATCAGCACCATGAAACCAATCAGTGAATATGCGCTTTAGAGATTGTCTTAACATAACAACCAGTTGGTGTGCAATGTAAAACATCTTATTTATGTACTTGCTTATTAACACAGGGAGTTTTCTAGATTGTTACCCATGTTGCCTTTCAGACACATTGGAGTGCTTGGTTGTGGAAGGTGAAAACCTATAAATACCCCCGTTTGGTAAGCATTAGGAAGCAAGATAAATGGATTAAGTAGATTATATAAGTCTCCAAAGAGTGGTACAGAATATCCCAGGAGTGACCGTCCTGCCTCCACAGAAGCGGTCGCTCCCTCACGCTGCTCCCTGCCAGACCTGTGGTATCGTAGCGCTTCTGCCTAACTGCTTTGTATCCTCATTGTAATTAGCTGCGCACTGCTCACTGTTCAGTATTGAACACTCGTTTAGCATTTCAGTAGCGCTTTTCCGCTAGACGGCTGCGCACTCATTTCACAATTGTGCTCTGCCCGCTTTATTTATTTATTTGAGAATTTTATAGAGCGCTCAGCGGCCCCAACGGGGTGTCCAGGCGCTAAAACTCTGAAAAACAAAGGGAGGTCATAGGGGCAGATATCCAAATTTAGGAAGAGAATAGATGTGTTTTCAGGGATTTACGGAAGACTAATTCTGTCTGACAAGTGCGTAAGGCTAATGGAAGTTTTGTGGAATTTTAGTTTACGAGCTGAACATCATCTGCGCCAGCTTGTCACCCACGTACAGCATGCACGACAGCCATTTTAGGTATCATGGTCTCCCTGTCCACGATCGATCGCCAGCGCGCTCCTCTGACCCTGCAAGCATCCTCCGCGCACCCTGGCTCCCCCTCCCTCCCTCACATGAGCATAACCCTTCTCCTCCTGCATGACCCTGTCCTTGGGAGTCATGCCCGCGCCTGACCAGCACCTCCTTTTCTTCCATGAATACCCCTCTGTTGATAAACCATCCCTCCGCGCTTGATTGTCCACGCGGCATGAATACCACTCCTTTGATGACCCCTTCCCCCGAGTCCGACTGTCCACACAGGTCCGAGGCCATCGCCTAAGCTGGGAGATACCGTTTACTGCCCCTTATTGTATGGAGTCGCTCCTCTTCAAAGGATCCACTATTGATCATGGCCTCCCCACCCCATGGGATACGATCAGGCGCACACATCCTAAGAATCGGCGGAACACTCAGCCGCGTGATAGCCCCCTCCTGTTATCAGCAGGGTGAGGACCTCTATTGTGGATGTATGTGGGGGTGGGTTGACACGAGGATTATGGGGACATCATTTCATAAGTTTAAAGAGTCTTTTATGCAATAAAGAATGCTCACATGTCATAAACCAGGGTATAAGAGGCCAGGCCTCAGAGAGGCTGGTAGAGCACCTCGAGACGATACCTTGTTGTCTGATCTGATGTGTTCTGCTCCGTCGGAATAAACTTCTGTTTTCCTGCCCTCCAGTCTCCAGCGCCTGCCTCATTGCTTGGTAAATTGAATGGTATAGAGGCGGTTAGCGCCGGGCAAATCTTGGAGAAGGCCATAGCCCTACCCTTCTTTAACAATTGGCGTCCCAAAGCGTGGGGCCCATCAGCGACACGTGGATCCAGTGGGAGAGGTCCCGACGACAGAGTGAACGACTGCAACGATCGGGAGAGCTCGTGTCCGATAGACCCTCGTCTGACAGCCGATCATCCGACCTTCACTAGTTCCGAACAGACCTCTCTCGAGTGATCTACGGTCCTGACTGGGAACCATCAGGAGTGCCGCGAACGTCACGAAGAATAGAGGACGATCGGGCGCTGGATTCGGAAGACAGGAAACCGTCCATGCGGTCCGGGTAAGGTCGTGTAAACACGACAAATTGAGAAATGATTGTTTTTGGATAATACTAGTATTACGCTTTTGTTGATTCCTCTGGAGATTCACTGTCTGCAAACGGAGAAACTACAGGCTCTCTCTTTGCAAACAGTGAAGGATAGGTAACGCAGACTTTTGTCCCCATTGTAATCCGTCGTGCCTATCTTCCTCCCCCACTGTTTTCCCGAACTGTCGTTCGTGGATTGTTGTCTGGAGATTCTCTGTCGGCAAACAGGGAGGAGCAAGGTCTCTCTCTCTTTGCAGGTAGAAAAAGAGCGGGTAACGCAAACCTTTAACACGTTGTACCCACTTATTCTCCCCACTGATTGTTTGATTGACCGAACATTAAGTGTTCGGTATTGGTCCTTTTGAGGTATTCACCGCCTGCAAACAACGGAGAATAGAAATATTCTGCCTAGTCTTTGCCCGACGTGATAAGATAGGTAGTGCAGACCTTTGTCCCCGTTGTAACCCGTCATGCCTATCTTCTCCCCACTGATTGGTAGCCTGTTTAGCCCGGACCGCTTATTAGAGATGAACCATCCAGCTCCACTGGAGGGCACCCCTAATAAGGACATGTTCACCACGCATGGACTAGTCGCCATCGCCTATACTAGGTTATGGCATAAATACACAAAGACGGACCTCAAAAGTCAGTGGCCACTGATAGGTTCCTTTGATGACGATAAAATAAAAACATTAGAAATAGCGCTACAGAAAAATAAGACTACGCCTACTATGCTCGATAGCTTCGGCATGTGGCGCAAAGAAATGGAACAACGAAGAAAGAGAGAAGAAGCAAAAATAGGGAAAGAATTACGAAAGGCAGCCCACCTAGCCGCTAAGCAACTAGAAGAAGAAATAAAAGAAAGAAAGGAAGCTACACAAAAACAAGAATCAGGGTCGACAGGTCAATGTCCTGTTAGGACCCCCTCTGCGCTCTACCCTGAATTGCCCTCCAAACGACGGGCGAACGATGAGTTACTGCTAGGTCCCCCAATCATCTATATGCCCCCTCCATATGCCCCCTGCCAACAAAGCTTGCAAGCCCCGAGTGCGAGCGAGAGTGACCTCAGCGCTAGTGCACCAGCCCTCACGGCCTCCGCACCAGCCACATTAACAACATCGCCAGATGACCCCGAGGCTAGCAAGCAACCACCAGCCAGACCAAATAGGTTGAGCAAAGATGAGCGGGATGGGATTGACAAGATAGCAAAGACTCTAGTAGAACGGAAGGAGAGCGAAGAATACACGATGAATATGCACAATTCACATGCCGGTAGCCATAGACGGCATTTCATTTTACGATTCAGCTACCACACCTTGAATGCATATGAGGATAGATATCAGAATAAGGGCCCTGCTAAACTGACGGCTCTATATAGAAAGGTCGACGTCGGAGATGGGACTGAACACGATATGACGGACCTCTTCATGCAAATGCTTGAAGTCTTCCGCCACCTCACGGAACAGAAACCAGAAGTTAAGATTACAGTCCCTGAAACGACTGAGTCCTCAGTAGAAGTGGCCAACACTATGATGCCCATCAGAGAGGCGGCCCCTTACTGGGTTCCGCCACGTGGTCAGGGAACAAACGACGATATTAACCATGCAGATGCAAAGGGAAGGGTTGTGTACAATTGGGTTTACCAACCATGGGACCGACAAGATATCTTAACGTTTAGACAAACTCTGCCTGATTTAAGAAAGAACCCGACAGCATTTTATACCGAATTAGGCACGCCTTAGGTTCAACGATAATGACTTTAGCGGACATTGACTTGTTTTTCGGGTTGTGCCTGCCAGCTGACGTGTGGAAGCAAATCCGGAAGGCTGACCACACGGATCTGTTCGGACATACCTGGAAGCAACTCAGTGACCTAGACAGACAGCGAGAGCCCGGAAGGAAGCCAGTAAAGGACATATTAGAACTCCCAGACAAATTAGTTCAGAAGCTAAAGACACTAATCCCAGAGAAAAAGGTAGATTGGTCGGTAGTCACGGCCTGTCGTCAGAAACCCCAGGAAGATGTATCAGAATACTTCTCCCGATTCGAGACAGTGTTCTCCGACTACAGTGGCCAAGACATGACCACCGCAACCGTACAACATCTGTTTGTACAGAATTATGTGAAGGGGCTATCACAAGAGGTCTCCCAAAAGCTGCAGACGAGTGAGAGTAGTTGGGGGGCCTCCAAACCCGCAGCTATCCTTCAGATGGCTCAGTATTACGAGCACCAGAAGAATGAGAATGACAGGGCATCCGAGAAAAAGAAGAAAGATTTGAAAGAAAGGGTAATGATAGCCCAGATACAATGTATAGCGGTCGGACGGGAACCCCACAGGGGGAACTACCAATCGACCACCCCTAGAAATCCACCTCCTAAAGACCACACCCCAACACCCCACACTGGACGTAGAGACATTAGCGATGACCAGTGTGCCTTTTGCAAAGGATTTGGCCATTGGAAATCCCAGTGTCCGGTTCTGCTAGAGATGAACAGAAATAGGGACCCCAAGGACGTAGCGGGTGGACCAAGAAATAGGGGACAAGGACGGGGGCACACAAACGACACCAACAATGACAGATCAGGGAGATCGAACACATTTGACCGTCCCCGACAGAACCAGTATCAATTATCTGACGGTGAGAATACCCCCGATTTTGCATAGGACTGCCAGGGGCAAGGGAGGGATCCAGTCGAGCTCTGTGTTGACCAGCAAGGTCCTTACGTTACTGCTAAGGTCTTGGGAACAGAGTCTCCATTTTTGGTAGACACTGGGGCGACACGTAGTGTGTTATCAAAACGACTGATTCCAAGGGCACCCTTGTCTGGCTCACACATTACATCGATAGGTTTCGATGGAACGCCCTCCACTAACCCCCTGTCCGTGCCTATCTCCTTTGACTTAGAAAGCAACACCACTGACGTGACATTTTTGCTCTCCTCCAACTCCCCTGACGCCATTATGGGCATTGATTTACTGAAGCATTTTCGAGCTACTATCAGGTGTTCCCCAGATGGAGTCCGAGTCATCCTGTACGACAACCCGGGTGTGTCTAAACCCTGCCTAGCACGACACATGTACTCCCTGACTGACTGTGATCTGTCCTTGCTTGACGCCCTGCCCTCGTACCTATGGGCCACAAATGACTCTGATGTGGGGCGAATGATGATTGACCCCATACACATAACCGTAAGACAGGACGCCATGCTCCCGAAACTCCCACAGTATCGGATATCGCCCGAGGGTGAGAAGGCACTGGTAGCGATCATTCAGTCTCTGGTAGATGCGGGGGTGGTTGAAGTCAGGTTAGCAATGTCTGCAACAGCCCAATCCTACCTATTGTCAAGAAGCAAGGCGAGGGAGATGAGAAAGCGTACCGCTTCATCATCAACCTACGAGAGATTAACAAAGTGGTTGTACCCCAATACCCCGTGGTCTCAGACATCACCACCATTCTGACCCTCATCCCGTCTACTGCCACCACCTTCACTGTCATTGATCTTAAGAATGCGTTTTTCTCTATCCCCATCCACCCAGATAGCCGTTATCTCTTCGGCTTCACCCTAAAATCCCGCTCGTACCGGTTTTGTAGAGCTCCCCAGGGGTACACTGAAAGCCCCAGCATTTACAGCCAGGCCCTCAAAAGACAGCTGGATGCCTTCCAGCTACCAGACGGAGTGGTGTTGATCCAGTATGTCGATGATATCCTTTTGGCGGCCGACACCACCCCACTTGCAATCACAGCCACTGTTCAACTCCTACACTTTCTTGCAGAAAATGGCCACAAAGTTTCCAAAAAGAAATTACAGTTCTGCCAGCCACAAGTGACATACCTAGGCCATCTCCTGTCCAAAGAAGGGAGGAAGCTTACACCCGACCGAATCCAAACCATCCTAGACACCCCCGTCCCAAAAACACAAAAGCAAGTCCGCTCTCTGGTTGGCCTTACTTCTTTTTGCAGACAATGGCTACCCAATTTCAGCCTCATTGTAAAACCCCTACTTGCCCTGTTGGCCAAAGATGCCCCCTTCCCGCTCCCTTGGACCCCTGAGTGTCAAACATCCTTTAAGGAGTTACGGGATGCCCTTTGCTCGGCCCCCGTCCTAGGAACACCGGATTACTCCAAGCCCTTTTCCCTCTTCACCCACGAAAGGGAGGGGTGTGCATTGTCTGTCCTAACTCAATCAATTGGTCCTAAGCAGCGCCCTTGTGCCTACTTCTCCGCCACTCTTGATCCTGTAGCCAGAGCTTTGCCTGCCTGCCTTCGAGCAGTAGCTGCCGCTGCTGTCTCTATCCGTCAGAGCGAAGGAATCGTACTTTCAAACTCCCTCACTGTGTTAGTACCCCATGCAGTCGACACCCTTTTGAACCAGACAAAGACCCAACACCTGACTAGCGCACGACTGACAGGGTACGAATTGACTCTACTTGCACCCCACATTACACTGAAGAGATGCACGACTTTGAATCCTGCCACCCTGTTGCCCTTGCCTGAAAATGACCCCGACGTGCCTCCCATACACGACTGTGTGACCCTCACGGACGAACAGACTAGGAGTAGAGTTGACCTCCGAGACACTGCTTTTACAGACCCTGATGGAGAGCTATGGGTAGACGGCTCATGCATCAGGCTCCCAGATGGCACCACTTCAGCTGCCTATGCAGTAACGACAGCCCGAACAGTAGTTGAGACAGCCCGCATCACACAACGATCTGCACAGGCAGCAGAGCTGATAGCCCTCACACGAGCATGCATCATAGCCACAGGAACCACCGCGAACGTATATACGGACAGCCAGTATGCCTTCGGGGTGGTTCACCATTTTGGGCTCCTGTGGAGGGAAAGGGGATTCCTGACGTCCCACGGCACGCCCATCCTCCACGAAGATCTAGTCTCCGCCCTGATTGAAGCAGTTCTCCTCCCCAAACGATTAGCGGTGATCAAATGTCAGGCACACAAAAGGGTGACAGACTTAGTCGGACAAGGGAACGCACTGGCCGACATCACTGCACGAACCACAGCTGAAAATAGGACGGTGACACACATGTATGTGACCAGGTCACAAGCAGAGAAATGGACTGACGCTAGGGAAACAATTAGGGACATTCAGTCAGCCAGCACCCCTCACGAACTGACCGAGTGGACACGGGTGGGTTTGAAGGATGATGAGGGCTGCTGGCGGACAAAAGATGCAAACAAATGGTTGCTGCCTGACTCATACCTGATCCCCATACTGACTATGGCTCATTCCCCTGCACACATAGGATCTGCACCCATGATCGAACTCATTTCCAAAGTCTGGCACAACGACAAAATGCCCGACTCAGCTAGACGCCTAGTCCAGCAGTGCCTTATCTGTTTGCAACACAACCCCGGGAAAGGAACTGTGGTACCCCGGGGAGGGTTTGGGATCCCTGATCATCCCTTTGAGGTCCTCCAGATGGACTACATCCAACTAGAGAGATGCCAAGGCTTGAAGTATGTACTAGTCATTGTATGTGCCTTCAGCAAATGGGTAGAGGCCTATCCAACCCGTGACAACACTGCCATGACTACTGCCAAAGTACTTCTGAAGGAGTTTTTCCCACGTTACGGCCTTTGTCGAATTTTATGGAGCGATAATGGCCCCCATTTCATAGCTGAGGTTATCCAACTAATCCTAAAGGGATTGGGGGTGAAACAGAGATTTCACGCGGTCTTCCACCCCCAATCCGCCGGTCTGGTGGAACGCCATAATGCCACACTGAAGTTGAAATTGTCAAAAATAGTGGCCACCACCGGACTTAAATGGCCAGACGCCCTCCCACTGGCCTTGCTATCGATGCGCTCCACTCCCACCAAACACCATTTGACCCCCTACGAGGTTGTATTCGGGCGACCGATGAACCTCTGGACTGCTCCCAAGCCGACCTCCATTCATGACGTCCCGGACGTCCTACTGTCTGATTATTTGTGCAAGCTAACTAAAACGTCTGTCATTCATCAACAGGTGCAGCAGGCCATCCCCGATGCTTCCAGGGGCCCAGGCCACGACATCCAACCGGGGGACTACATACTAGTCCGCAACTTCCAACGGGCCAAGAGTCTGGAACCCCGGTGGACGGGCCCCTGGCAAGTGCTGATCACCACCCGGACAGCGCTTCGAGTGGAGGGGAAGCGGCACTGGCTGCACGCACACCACTGCAGGAAGGTCTCCTCGACCCTGGCCACGACAGACAACGTCAACACCCAGGAAGAGCTCCTGAACAAAGACCGACCAACATTGAACTGTTATCCCGATACTGAGGCACTTGAACTTGCAAAATTCTCTGACCCCACTGTGCCATCCAGAGAAGGGTATTTCCTGCGTCGAAAAGAGAGAGCTTCGGCTAAGTAGGCCACGGACTAAGTTAAATCTCGGAACGGTGACCTAAACACAACCAAGGGTTACCGGGAGAGAAGCTAAACGAAGTCTGTGGTTCTGCCTACCACCGAACACCTTGAAGATGATGGAAGCGCCAGATAAGAAGATGATGGAAGCAACAGGAAATACCCGCTACAGGAACCCAAAGACTGACAATTTGCACAAATCAAAGACAATCACCTTCTTCATTGTCTTCCTCTTTTGCCTCCTCCTCATGACCTCCTTCTGGATCCTGGAGGAAAACACACCTGCTCATCAGGCATTGCTGCCCACTGCGCAACCAACCCCCATGAAAGAACATCACCTGATCTCCCTGTCGCCTCAGCTCCGAGAAAGGCGCAGGGAATTCTGGAACAATTCCTTTGTGCAACTGTTGCACCAACACAACCTTGCTGCAAACGCCATGAACTGTTGGATCTGCGGGCTGCTCCCGCACGCCACTGGACACTCCATCCCTTTCATCCCTTCTCCTTTCTCAGTTCACGGCTCCTGCCTCGCCTGGTTGATCCTCATGCAAGAGAGCCACAAGGATAATGCCACTTCCGGCCAGACAGTGTCGCACTTCTATTCTGGGCTTTGGCTGAACAAGACCGGAAAGACCTCTGCTCCCCTGTGTCCTGCGCTCACGGGCGCCACCTTCCTCAAGAACATTCCAGCCAAAGAACGTGTCGAAGTGCAGGTGCTCCACAATCCAGCTAGGTCCACCTTCTCACATCTGCAAAAACAAACAGCCGCCACTGTGACAGTGGCTCTGTCTGTTATCAATGTCACAGGTCTTGTGTGTCTCGAAGGCCAAGGAGCACAGCTGGTGGGTCACAGTTCCTGCCGAATCATCAGAACATTAGATTCAGTTGACCCCCCTTCCTTTGTTGCTTCTCCAAATATGTACTTTGTGTGTGGCACCAAAGCTTACACCTGGCTCCCGAAAGGTTGGAAGGGTATCTGCTACATTGCCTTCGTTCTCCCCCCCACGTATGTAGCCCCTGCTAACCATCACCGGCAGAGGCGTGCAGATGACATTGGACAAACCGACTCCACTGGAGCACAGTTCCTAGATGCAGCAAAGGGACTTGTTCCTCTGTGGGGCCCAATGGCAAACAGCCGCGCTATCCGACACCTGACTCAAGCAGTAGAAACAACGATCAACATCACGGCTGGCATCCTCGCTAACAACATGGCTGAGCTTCAGGCGGTCCGCCTTGTGACCCTTCAAAACCGCCTTGTTCTAGATGTGGTTCTAGCCGATCGAGGAGGAGCATGCCGCATCATCGGATCTAGCTGTTGCACCTACGTACCAGATAACTCGCCCTCAGTCTACAAAGCAATCGAGCACCTCCACAGGCTTTCCTCAGAGGTTCACCAAGAGCAAGAAGGATGGTCGCTTGGGAGCTGGTTTTGGGACACTTTGAAGGTCTGGGGTTGGAAGTTGTTTTCCTTCGTACTGATACCCGTTGTGATATTATGTGGGTGTTGTTTGGGTATCCAATGTCTGCCATCTTTATTCGGCCTTGTTTCTAACTGTATGTGCCCAAAGACTTTGGACTTCCGAAATGAGCACATGAGTCCCCTCTATGAAGTAGAAATACGTGGCCTTATGGGGATAGATCCGAACTGACAAGTTGGCGAGACATGTTAAAAGGGAGGACTGTGGAATTTTAGTTTACGAGATGAACATCATCTGCGCCAGCTTGTCACCCACGTACAGCATGCACGACAGCCATTTTAGGTATCATGGTCTCCCTGTCCACGATCGATCGCCAGCGCGCTCCTCTGACCCTGCAAGCATCCTCCGCGCACCCTGGCTCCCCCTCCCTCCCTCACATGAGCATAACCCTTCTCCTCCTGCATGACCCTGTCCTTGGGAGTCATGCCCGCGCCTGACCAGCACCTCCTTTTCTTCCATGAATACCCCTCTGTTGATAAACCATCCCTCCGCGCTTGATTGTCCACGCGGCATGAATACCACTCCTTTGATGACCCCTTCCCCCGAGTCCGACTGTCCACACAGGTCCGAGGCCATCGCCTAAGCCGGGAGATACCGTTTACTGCCCCTTATTGTATGGAGTCGCTCCTCTTCAAAGGATCCACTATTGATCATGGCCTCCCCACCCCATGGGATACGATCAGGCGCACACATCCTAAGAATCGGCGGAACACTCAGCCGCGTGATAGCCCCCTCCTGTTATCAGCAGGGTGAGGACCTCTATTGTGGATGTATGTGGGGGTGGGTTGACACGAGGATTATGGGGACATCATTTCATAAGTTTAAAGAGTCTTTTATGCAATAAAGAATGCTCACATGTCATAAACCAGGGTATAAGAGGCCAGGCCTCAGAGAGGCTGGTAGAGCACCTCGAGACTATACCTTGTTGTCTGATCTGATGTGTTCTGCTCCGTCGGAATAAACTTCTGTTTTCCTGCCCTCCAGTCTCCAGCGCCTGCCTCATTGCTTGGTAAATTGAATGGTATAGAGGCGGTTAGCGCCGGGCAAATCTTGGAGAAGGCCATAGCCCTACCCTTCTTTAACAGTTTGTTCCAGCATTGAGAGGTACAGACCTCAAAGGTTTTGCCACCAGCCCGAGATCGTTTAAATCGGGGGGTTTCCAGGAAATGGAGGGTATTGGACCGTAGAGTCCTGGAGTTGGCGTAGGGTCGAAGGATGTTTTTGAGGTGTGCCGATCCCTTGCCTTTTGAAGCTCGAAAGGCCAGAGTCATGGCCTTGAACATACATCTTTTTGCTATGGGCAGCCAATGTAACTTGCGAAGATGAGGAGTAATATGGTGTCTGGCCGGGATTCTCTCAACCAGCCGTGCGGCGGCGTTTTGGACCGTCTGGAGTTTGTGGCAGAGGCCCGCTGTGATACCAAGGTAGAGAGCATTAGCATAGTCAAGATGGGATATGATCAGGGCCTGGATCACAGTCTTACGGCAATCTGCCGGCAGATAGTTGATGAGGCGTTTTATGATTCTAATCTTGGCGAAACAGGAGGTTGCTACTGTTTGCACCTGATTTTTGAAGCTAAGTTGAGTGTCCCAGCGGACTCCGAGATTTCTCACCGAGTCTTTAGGGATGGGAGCTAGGCTCAATTCTTCTGGCCACCATATACTGGAATTCAAGGGGGATGATGTATTGAAAAAAAGGATCTCTGTTTTTCCGGCGTTGAGCCGGAGGGAATTGGTATCCATCCAGCTCGAGATGTCCCTGAGACAGGATTTCAAAGGATCAAAAGCAGAGGCAGAGTGGGAATCGAAAGTGAAAAGAAGCTGGATGTCATCAGCGTAGGAGGTAGATTTGATCCCCGTCTGTGCAATCAGCTTGGCCAGAGGGGTGAAATACACGTTAAAAAGGAGCGGGCTCAGGGAAGAGCCCTGTGGGACTCCCCATTTGAGTGGTCTGGCCAGAGAAGAAAAAGGGGGTGTGAAGACCTGCTGTGTGTGGTCCGAAAGGTAGGATGAAAACCATTTCAGGACAGCCCCACCCAGCCCAAGGTCCTCCAGTCTTTCCAGCAGGATTTTGTGAGAGGCGGTGTCGAATGCTGCCGATAAATCCAGCAGCACCAACACCGCCCTCAATCCTTGGTCAAGCGTCCACCTCACTGAGTCGGCCATATTAATAAGGGCCGACTCGGTGCTGTGGCCCGACCTAAAGCCGTGCTGGGAGTCGTGGAGAAGACCATTGGTTTCAATGTATTTCGACAGCTGGGAGTGTGCCAGTCTTTCCAAGATCTTAGCTGGGGCAGGCAGGAGAGAAATAGGCCTGTAATTACTGGGATTGTCTGGATCTAGGTTGGGTTTCTTTAGGATGGGAACTAAGGAGGCATGTTTCCATTTGGCTTTGCCTGAATTAATTAATTTATTATTTACTGGGCCGGTACCTCTGGACATTTGCTAGCGTTTTCTTAAGGCTGTGCCCCCAATATTGCCCTGTTTCGCCTTTAGACTTGCTGCCATCTTGCTTATTGTTGTTGTGCCTGATCCCAGCCCGGCTCCCCCCACGCTCCCGCCTCCCAGCTGCCCCTCCCTCCCACTGATACTGAGGCTCTGCACGCTGGAAGCGCTGTGACCGTCCTGCCTCCACAGAAGCGGTCGCTCCCTCACGCTGCTCCCTGCCAGACCTGTGGTATCGTAGCGCTTCTGCCTAACTGCTTTGTACCCTCATTGTAATTAGCTGCGCACTGCTCACTGTTCAGTATTGAACACTCGTTTAGCATTTCAGTAGCGCTTTTCCGCTAGACGGCTGCGCACTCATTTCACAATTGTGCTCTGCCCGCTTTGCCTGAATTAATTAATTTATTATTTACTGGGCCGGTACCTCTGGACATTTGCTAGCGTTTTCTTAAGGCTGTGCCCCCAATATCGCCCTGTTTCGCCTTTAGACTTGCTGCCATCTTGCTTATTGTTGTTGTGCCTGATCCCAGCCCGGCTCCCCCCACGCACCCGCCTCCCAGCTGCCCCTCCCTCCCACTGATACTGAGGCTCTGCACGCTGGAAGCGCTGTGACCGTCCTGCCTCCACAGAAGCGGTTGCTCCCTCATGCTGCTCCCTGCCGGACCTGTGGTATCGTAGCGCTTCTGCCTAACTGCTTTGTACCCTCATTGTAATTAGCTGCGCACTGCTCACTGTTCAGTATTGAACACTCGTTTAGCATTTCAGTAGCGCTTTTCCGCTAGACGGCTGCGCACTCATTTCACAATGATTGTGCCCCCAATATCGCCCTGTTTCGCCTTCAGACTTGCTGCCATCTTGCTTATTGTTGTGCCTGATCCCAGCCCGGCTCCCCCCACGCACCCGCCTCCCAGCTGCCCCTCCCCCCACCATCCTCATATGACAGATGCCTCGGCGCGCAGCGTTCACGCGCAGCGGTCGCGCCCCATGCGCGCCGAAGGTGCGCCAAAGGTAAGCCCGTCTACGCCCGTCCGCACCTGTACCACGCCCAGCGCCAGACCCCCTGGTCCTCGCAAAACCCACTCCTCCCGCACAACGTATGACGCCTCCACCCTCCTAGCCCTTAACCCCGGACGCACTCCACAATGCTACGAAGCTGCCCCAGGACGTACCCACGGTCCCTTCACCTGCCACTCCTGCAAGTTCGCCTGCATCAAAATCCACACCAAATCCACGACCTCCAAACACAGCTCCGACTCTAACCACTTGAAATGCATCCTGCTAAACACCCGCTCGATCCACAAACACGCCACAGAACTCTGGGACCTACTCGACACTACGTCACCGGACATCGCCTTCCTTACAGAAACCTGGATGAACGCTTCATCAGCGCCCGACATCGCCATAGCCATCCCGGACGCTTACAAGATCATCCGAAAAGACCGTACCAACCAAACAGGAGGCGGCATCGCCATCGTCCATAAGAACACCATCAGAATCACGACCAACTTCGATGACCACCTTGCAACCGCCGAACCCCTCCACTTCCAGATCCACACCGACCCCAGGTCCACACTCAGAGGCACCCTCATCTACAGACCACCAGGAACCCGTAAACAATTCAACGAAGACATCACTGTCTTCATCAGCCCACATGCCCTCCCCTCCGAGAACTACATTCTACTGGGAGACTTCAACTTCCACTTGGAAAAGAAAAACGACTGCTACACCACCACCCTTCTGGACAACCTGGCCAATCTCGGACTCAAACAAATTGTTGACACCCCCACCCACTCAGCCGGACACACGCTCGACCCTATCTTCACCTCCAGCAAACACATCTCCTTCAATCATACCACAGCTCTCCATTGGACGGACCACAGCTGTGTTCACTTCAGCTACAAAACTACCACGACTCACAACCCCCCACAACCTGCTCCTCGAAGAAACTGGAACAAAATCACCACCGACCAACTCCTCACATCGCTCAACCAAAACACTCCAGCCCTCTCATCGGACCCAAACGAAGCTGCCACCAAACTCAAACAATGGATCACTCACAGCGCTGACGAACTAGCACCCCTAAAAAACCACCAGATCAAACAAGGTAGCAAAAAGGCCCCCTGGTTCAACGATGACCTTAAGAATGCCAAGAAACTATGCCGTACTCTCGAAAAAACATGGAGAAAAAAGCCAACCACTGACAACCTGACCACCTTCAAGGCAGCCACCCGCAAACACCACCAATTGATCCGATCCACCAAGAAATCAGCATTCAAGGATCGACTCGACAACAACGCCCATAACAGCAAGGAACTATTCAACATCGTCAAAGAATTTACCAACCCCACCGCAGCCTCAAACGACATTACTCCCTCCCAAGACCTCTGCGACTCGTTATCCTCTTTCTTCTTCAACAAAATCGCCGACATACATAACAGCTTTAAGAACATTTCGAAAGAACAGCCCACCCCACCCATTTCCAAACCCGAACCACTCTCTAACAACCTCAGCGCCTGGAACCCAATCACCACTGAAGACACCTTCCACCTAATGAACTCCATTCATTCAGGTTCACCAACCGACCCCTGTCCCCACCACATCTTCAACAAAGCAGACTCCATCATCGCACCCCATCTCCGTGATGTCATCAACTGCTCCTTCAACTCCGCTACCTTCCCTGAAAGCTGGAAACACGCCGAACTCAGTGCCCTCCTGAAGAAACCCACAGCTGACCCCTCTGAACTTAAGAACTACCGCCCCATTTCCCTCCTCCCTTTCCCGGCCAAAGTCATTGAGAAAGCCGTTAACAGCCAGCTCGCCCCCTTCCTTGAATCCAACAACCTCCTTGACCCCTCACAGTCCGGCTTTCGAGCCAAACACAGCACCGAAACCGCCCTCATCGCAGCGACAGATGACATCCGAATGCTCCTGGTCAATGGAGAAACAGTTGCCCTCATCCTACTCGACCTCTCCGCCGCCTTCGACACAGTCTGCCATAGCACCCTCATACAACGCCTCAGCAACGTCGGAATACAAGGAAAAGCCTTGGACTGGATCATCTTGTTCCTCGCCGGAAGAACCCAGAGAGTCCGACTCCCCCCATTCAAATCAGAGGCCACCGAAGTCATCTGCGGAGTCCCACAAGGATCATCACTCAGTCCCACCCTCTTCAACGTTTACATGAGTCCCCTCGCATCCATCGCGCGACAACACAACCTCAACATCATCTCCTACGCAGACGACACCCAGCTGATCCTTTCCCTCACCAAAGACCCTAACACCGCCAAAACCAATCTTCATGAAGGTATGAAAGAAGTAGCCGAATGGATGAAAAATAGCCGCCTAAAACTTAACTCAGACAAAACGGAAGTCCTCATCCTAGGATCTTCACCCTCTGCCTGGGACGACTCTTGGTGGCCATCGGCCCTGGGCACAGCACCCATACCCACAGACCACGCACGCAACCTGGGCTTCATCCTTGACTCCTCCCTCTCGATGACCGACAAGTTAACGCCGTCTCATCCTCTTGCTTCAACGTACTCCGTATGCTCAAAAAAATCTTCAGTTGGATCCCCACCGAAACAAGAAAGACGGTCACCCACGCACTGGTCACTAGCCGACTGGACTATGGAAACACCCTCTACGCCGGAACCACAGCCAAATTACAGAAAAAACTCCAATGCATCCAAAACGCATCTGCCAGACTCATACTGGACATCCCTCGCCAAGCTCACATTACCGGCCACCTGAAAGACCTCCACTGGCTTCCCGTCAACAAGAGAATAACGTTCCGTCTCCTCACCCACGCTCACAAGGCCCTCTACAAACTAGGACCTGAATGCCTCAACACACGACTGTCCTTCTACACACCCACCCGCCAACTAAGATCCTCCAACCAAGCGCTTGCAGCAGTCCCGCGCATCCACAGATCCACCATGGGAGGAAGATCTTTCTCCTTCCTAGCGGCCAAGACCTGGAACTCTCTCCCCACTCACCTCCGCCTCACACAGAACCACATGTCCTTCAGAAAGGAACTTAAAACCTGGTTATTCGATAAATAATGCACCCCCTCCCACAAGCGCCTTGAGACCCTATGGGTGAGTAGTGCGCTATACAAATTTCTGAACTTGAACTTGAACTTGAGTGGCAACGAGACACATCCCCCTTGGAGAAAGACGTCAACGATATTGGGTGTCTTAGTTTCAATTAGGCACCTTACTGGGAGTTAGGGTATATTAGCTTAAGCTGGTTTCATCAGAGATCTCCTGCCTAAGGTCATACATACCCATCGAGCAACTCTCTTCCAAATCTTCTGCACTGCTGCAACATCTTGGAGAAGGCTTTTAAGACACTGTAAATGGAATTGTTAGTATTTAGTCTGGTCAGTTCACCTCTTAGGGCCATATGTATCAACAAACCCTTTTGCGATTCCTAAATAGCGATTTTTAAGGAATCGCTATTTAGGAATCGCAAAATGGTACGTATGAAGAAATTCGCTTTTTTTTAGCAGTTCCTTAATCTTCCTTATTTGCGAATTCGCATTTTGCGAATTCGCAATTAAGGAATAATTTCCAATGCATTCCTTTGGGCCAGGAGGCCCATAGGAATGATTGCGAAAATATTCTCAAATTGCGAATACGCAATTTGCTAATCGCAATTTGAGAATTATTTCAAGGGTGCAGGGGTGTCTCAAAGACACCCTGCTGCACCCCTGAAATGTACATGAGTGTGCATATGGCGCACATACATGCCCTATGGGCATGTGTGTGCATCACATGCCAACTTCAAAAATGCCAAATTGTGCATTTTTTGAAGAATTCGCAAGTTACCATCAACTACAAGTTGGTGGTAATTTGCGAATTCTTAACCATAATACGCAGCCCAAAAATGCTACATACATAGCATTTAAGGAATCGCAAAATTGCGATTCCTTAAATGCTATGACAAAATAAGGAATCGCAAATCTTAGCTAATCCTTATTTTGCGAATATTTCATACATACCAAAACATGCAAAAAGACCTTTTGCGATTCTGCGAATTTCGGCCTCTGCGATTCGCAAAAGGCTTGATACATATGGCCCTTAGTAGAGTAGTGTTCTGTATCAGGTCAGGAACAGCAAGATGTTCTTTCCAGTCTGAAATGCTAGTTTCCGTTGTTCACCATATCTCACAATTGTCTCATTAAAGAGAGCTTAGTTTCAAAACAGACCCATGTGGGCCATTTTAAGATTGCATCAGTGCTGGTCCTGTTCAGCCCTCCCCCAAAGTTACTAACACAGAGTACATCATATCTCAGGGGGAGTGGAGTTAATGGGTATTGCAAGAGAGACAGTGAGGGTCCCCATATTATTGAATAATAATTATGGTAATTGGCAATTCCACTCTTGATTCATTTGGTTATTCCTCTTTACTCATGGTGGATCACCTGGAAATTTCAGCTTGTTTTAGCAAGGGAAATCACTGGGCCAAATGCATAGGTAAGTGAAATTACAGTGGATCTCATTATTCAGATGGGACCACCAACTCCAGTTATCAGCTCCATCCGTGTTTACTGAGACACATGTAATAAACCCTAAGTATTTTACTGTGTAGGTGAAGTGAGGAGACCTATCTGGGATATCTTCATAGCAAATGGGGCTGATGCTCTGCTCCTACACCCATTACCAGATGTAGAATCTTCATCTTGGCACGATTTGGCATCAAAATGCTCGCTCTAATATGCCGAGTAATGCCTAGGAAATCGTTTTGGGGCCACCTGGGGCCATAACTCCCAATTTTCTATTGTGTTTCATTAGGAGGCCAAAATCCATGTAAATCTAGATATCCAGATTTTAGAACTTGGCTACCTCAGTCAGTGGAAGCATGTACCGGTAAAGAGTGTGTTGTACACTATATATGAGAGAATTGAGTCTGCTCTAGTCTCACATGCTGTGTATAACTATCAAAAAATAGAAGCTATCCTATCGGACAGCTTCCACTTTCTCAGTAGTAACTGCATTTGTTGGACAGCATTAACATTGGGGTGGTGCCAGACTGATTCTATGCACCCCTCAGGATATGTTGGCCTAAAGTCCTGCTAGCTCACAGTGTCTCAATAAGTACCCCTAAACCTAAGAGGGCAACAAATGGATGTGGCAACTTCAGAACATGTGAACCCTGGCTCCACAAGGAATTGTGGTAACAGAGCTAGAACTTTTTCATTCAGTCACTCGTGCACACCCAGAGAGGCACACAAGAAAAACACAAAAGGGTAATTCAATTAGGGGTGGACAGAATTTGCGAAGTTGCCTTTCGCAAAATTCTGCGAAACGGCAAGAAATCTCTGCGAGCAAGCGTAATTTCATGTGCTCGCAGAGATTTTGCTGTTCAGTTTGCGAGTTCACACGCCTCTTGTTTATAAAGGGTAGGGAGTGAAAGTATCGCCTGTAAAGTGGCGCTACTGTGTTTAAAAAATGGTAGAATGTCATGTCAGATTACAGACCCAAATTATTTCTAGAAACCTATGGCTCTTCAAACTATTTTTAAGGAAACCTTACTAAACTGTACTGTTTTTCACCATGTTTTGGCAATGCATGAAGTAGAAAAGGGATTTATGAATGATACCAATACAACACATTTAAGTGTTTTTAAAGTTTTGACCCTCATACCACTATGGAGGTCCGTGCTTGCTTGGCACATCATGAAAGCACTTCACAAATGGTCTTTTATAACTGCCTTTACTACTTACATTTTTGGCCACCGTGATTAGAAGTTGAGCTTCACCAGCCCCACTGTTTTTTTCCGCCCTTCTCCTTCCAGACACTGCAGTTTGAAAGCGAAAAATGAAAGAAACAGACTGCTTTTCCAGCAACAGAGTTTCATTCGATTTTGGATCCATTTCACTGGGCAACAAATGGAGGAAGTTTGCCAGCAAGTCAGTAGGATCGAGATCGAGGTAGAGACGGACGGAAAGAGCCATGAGGACCTACCACAGTTTTATGACGAGGAACAGCCCATGTCATGCCCCCCGAATTCTGTTCCACCGCGTATCGTGGAGGTTTCGACATTTTTGCGTTCCGCACGGATCGTGAAAATGCCGAAATTCCGCAAGTTCTGCAAGCAGAATGGAATTTGCTGCCCACCGCTTATTTCAATATTTATTGAACCATTGTGATTCTTGTTTAAAATATCTGCGCTG
Source organism: Lissotriton vulgaris (assembly GCF_964263255.1). Lineage (NCBI taxonomy): Eukaryota > Metazoa > Chordata > Amphibia > Caudata > Salamandridae > Lissotriton > Lissotriton vulgaris. The sequence goes on along the minus strand of NC_141690.1, from coordinate 207,635,998 downwards.
CAATGATTACTAGACAGAAGCAAATGAAAGTGATATGCAATATGAGAACAGTGAAAAGGATAAACAATTCTATCATTGTGCTAAAATAATCCATCTATGTTGGCAAATAGGTATTGTGTATAGTGTACTCCTACGATGAGCTCCCTAACCTTGTTGCCTAGGGCCAAAATCCCCTGCTGGAGGATCTAACTCCCCATTACCTGAGTGTTAATGTGTTCGGGTCCCCATCTAAGTCACAAGTTGGACATACTTCCTCACAGAGGGTAAACACTCATCAGCTGGGCTGAGATGCCAACAGTGATCTTGCAGTGACAGTAGAGTGCTCCTCTCCTTTGAACATGGAAATGCATGTGCATATATAAGCCATGCTTATGTGTCGAGGCCTCAGCCAAGCTGTCATTGTTTATCCTCTTGTGATAGCTATGTCGCTTTATGAACGAATAACAAAAAACATTTGTCCAATGTATGATCAGGCCTTATACCAAATGTTCAAGGTGTTGTGATAGTGTACTTATTAAGTAAACATGTAAGCTATGGGGTTTCATAGAAACTAATCCTGCACTGTCATGCAGGCAAATGTGTGTCAAAAGGCATTGTGTAGATAAGAAGGCAATTTAAGAAACATGTGCATCTAAAATGGCAGTGTTTCTTCCCGGTCCTAACCCAGCCATGTGACAATCCAGCCGTTAATCAAGCCCTGTAGTCCCAGAGATTTAACACTCCCCGACAGATATGTCACAACTACAGAAATTTGAGAGTGTGGATGTTGAGGCAAATCCCTCAGTTTCTCCCTAGTGGTCAACTTAAACTCCTACATTAACAAAGAGCCAGGTTAATGGGAAAAAAGGGGAAGGCAGGAGAGAGACACACACACACCAGTAGGCTAGTGTTAAATAAAACCTGGAATGGATTTCAGAGAAACCATGTCTCATGGCCAAACTATATATGACAAGATTGACATTTACAGGTGTGAGCATACAATTACTAAAGGGTTGAAACTGTAGGTTGGGAATTAGACTGAAAGGTAACAAAGTGTAGGACTTACCTGGTGCCTATAATCCCCGCTCAAGAGTAAAAGATTAAATGATTAAGCTGGGCCAGGGGATAGTAGGCTTGAACAAGGAAACATACTAATGTGAGTGTAACAAGACAGGTGACAACAAACAGAGAAGCAAGACGAGTGTGAAGGGTCAAGAATAGTGAAGAGTCACAACAACCACTGTTGCTAGACAAGGGAGCTCTATACAAGTAGGGTTGAAATACCTAATTCGACACTATTGTCCCGAACGTGTGTCTGATTGTGCTGGTCCTGTAATGATTGAGGATATGCATCTGAGTCTTTTGGGTAAAAGTGTGTATTTGCCTCTCTGCTGTGTGCCATCATTGTCAAGTTCCCAGTCTCTTTTGTCTAAACTTGTCTTGAGACTCCTAAATATCAATTAAATCCACCCGTTTCGTGATCTGACCCAGCCCCGACTGGCAGGCATCTACCAGGTGTTCCTTGATGAGCACGTTCTAAATCTGCTGTAGGACTATGCTTTCTATCCCTTGCATTGGCTTTGCCTGTGATATGTAGTGGGGAAAATGACCCAATATTTGTGGCGTCTAAGAGTGACTGATCTTTATGAGAGGACTTCCTTTTTATAGCTGTATTGAACACAATTGTACTATTAGATGAAAGTACCGGCTATCAAGAGTAGTGGGAAATATGTACTTGTTTTGCACATTACCCATGATCCGAGACACTGTATGTTGAATTATTTTTAATCTAACCAATAATTGCTTTATGCAACCCTAACAAAGGATATTGCAGCAATCCAGGTGTGGCAGTATGGTGGCTCTAGATATTTTGGCACTTTGATTTTCTTTCAAGGCTAGATGGAGTCTACTCAAAAAATGAAGGGAATAATTGCAATTTTAGTAAGCCCAAATATAAAGTGAATGTTTTCATCATTGGCAGAAGACGTACCTATTTTCCACTCAGTAATTCCTGTACAGTCACCCAGACCTTACTGTCTAGTCCTACTTTCGGAATGAACAAAGCGCGGAGATATCTCCTCGGAGATCGAATTCCAGCGCTATATAAGCACCGAAAATAAATAAATAAATAAATAAATAAATAAATAGTGTTTTCTGAACAAACACATATGTATTCTAGGCATCTTCATATTATAATTTGTGCAGTAACCTACATGATTGCTTTTAAAATGAAGAGTCATTGTTAAGATTTGTTTTTAAATTATTTCCTGTTAAATGAACTGCATAGTTGTGACAATATACAATTCAATTCAACAACAGATTGTGATAGTCTAAGGTACACAGTAAATCTGAGTCTTGTGGTGTGCTACCATCAGTGGCGGTGAGGAATTACTGCAATCCCTTTAAGAACATACTGGATGTACTCACAGCCTGATGCAATCTTTTCAGAAGGATACTGTGGCCATGTGTATCAGATTCAGCACATAGTCCAAGCATCATTAGAAGTAATTCCACCCAATTCCATCAGTAGTGGATCCCAGGCAAGCCCATATGGATGCAATCTCAACTATAGATCTGATTGAATGCATTTTTTCCAAAACAAGACCTATTTGTGCTGCTTCAGCTTTCTGCCTGATTCGATTGCCCCTGTGATTACGAGTTTCAAAATGAAAGTACAACTGTTGATTGCTAATACCTCTTACTCTGACCTAGCCCCAAACAGTTACTTTTATCTAGGATTGACAATGAGATTTCCCCTTATTTCTGCATAGCTGAGGCGTAACAAGAGGCACAACCAAAACTGGTTCTACTCTGAAATGACCCAAAACAAACAGCTCTATCACAGACTAAAAATACCTTCCATAAATTCAAATTCTAAGCAAACAAATCACATTATGCAAGCCAAAACTACTTATAGAAACAACCTATATTCTGCTACAATTGCTGATAAACACCATTTTGCAGAAACAATCCGCACTCACTGTCCAGGCGATTCATACACACAGCCTTTAATATTCTTGCACTAGCACTAAAAGTAAACAAGTCATCTCAAAGAGCCTGTAGCACATGTGAACTACCATAGTATTTATGGTGCCCTATGGAAATGTAAAATGTTGGAAATCAAGCATTATTGCCCACACCTGCGGATAATGACAGTTATTAATGAGGGTGCATAACATTCAGAATTACACCTGGGTACCAGCGAATTACGGGGATGTTTTTCACCGAGGGGTTCTGAGTTGCATGAAATAGACAAGAGTGAACATTGAGTTGTCTATGATGCCACTCATAACCCAGGGGAGAAAAACATCCCCATAATTCACTTTTTAACCTTCTATAATATTATGTTATGTATGGCCCACAAAATCATCAGCCCATGCTTTCAACCGTTGCGCTGAGTCAGAGAAGTAATGGGAGAGCCATAAATAGCATGGTCTCTCCTCCCTGTCCCAAATAAAAAAACAAAATACCTAACCATACATCATTTAACCCTACCAATGACTCTCTGTGCTTTCCTTTCCCTCTCCTTGAAAAGCTGTACTCACTGAATGTCGGTGCTCCTCAGACAGGCTCTTACCGATTATGGAGCAAGGATTCGCACGTAAAGCGACTTGTTTGTACTCTCTCAAATAATTCATAACGTACTAATTAACATGTTTTGTCTAATTAATATTGCATTACAGGACATAGTTAGTATGTAGGGGAAGCTTTTCAATGTGCTTTTATTAACTATAATCCGCTTGCATTAAAATGGCTGCTGAAACCTTCGCTTCTGCGCACTTGAATTAAGATGGCTACTCTGTGTTACAGCATGTATGAAGCTTGCACTGCTGCTTTTGCTAAGCTGTTTATTTTGCCTAAACACTAAACACAATAGTTAAAATAAATCAATGGGAATAGAGCAGAGATAAGTGGTATACAATGCATTCATTTATTCTGTGCTCTAAAGCGGTTTCTTTTCTATTTTTTATGTATCGTAATCTTGTGCCTGGGAGGTGCTATTATTCCATCTTGAAAACCCACACTGCGCATGTCAAAATCCAGAGGGAGCTTAAGTCATTCGTCATTCAATCAAAGCCAAGCTTTCATCACACTAAAAGATGCGCCTGGGAACCTGACTTGATGACCCCAAGCGGAAGACAAACTGTTAACATTGTATTTCTATAACAACATTCAATTGTTGGGTGGAATAAAAAACGCATGGGAAAATAAATTTATGGGCGGGAACGCTAATTTAAAATTCAGAAGAAAAGTTTCATTTTGGTATGGTGTGATGACCTCTCCTCATCCTTTTGTCCAATCAAAATTGGGGATCCTTACACTTGCAACATTAGGGGGTGGTACACTGCCCTGGAAAATATTATAACTAGAGTAGGCTTAGCTAGTTAATTTGTCCGACTTGTCCGAATAGCTGACCTGTCCCTGACCCAACGCACTCAATAGGTGATCGAGAGCAGAAGTGCAGGCGGAGCACTCTGTCAGAAGATTCGATAACCCAATCACGGTTACTGGGAAGGGAGATTTCGAAGACCCAATCAGGGTTTGGCTGTTGGCTGCAGAGAAGGTGCAACAATGGCGTAGCACGATAGCTGTGGGTGCTGGTCTTAGCCTGCGGTGGTCCTGTCCTGATCCAATTTGGTCCGTACCTGTCCTGATACTGGTTTGCATCTATTCTTTCCTGCTGGCACCTGCACTTTGGGGTTTCTGTCCTTTGGCCCAGCCCGTGGCCATGGTTGGTCTTCACACCATTCTAGGTAATTATAATAAATGTGGGTTCGTCATTGAACTGTTCTTCCTTTTTCCACCCTCCCTATGTTTCAATGCTTAATGAAAGTTTCCCATTCTATCTTATCTTCACCATATTTTTCTTGATTGATCAAGTTTCAGTTAATGTAGTATGGACACTGACATTTAATAATTTACATTAGATAAAGAATTTAAATCTTTCCCGAGTTGGTGGTTATTATATGAGTGCAAATGTTTATTTACTGCCTATTATGCTAACACTCCTGTGCCCACATGCATCAAACTGAATTGCATTCGCAAACGGTGCGAATTGCAAAATTCGGCCGTTTGCGAATGCAATTAATTGTTTTGGGATGCATTAACCTTTTTGGCTTTTTCGCAATTTAAGAAATCGCAATTTATTTGCGATTTCTTAAATTGCGATTGCATTTCAGAAATCGCAATTTAGCGATTTCTTAAATGCAATGCATCATCTTAAAAAATTTGCAAATTCGCAGATTAGAAGTGTTAATTTAGCATGAAGTCAACCTTCATGGTAATTTTAGAAAAGTGTCAAAAATGCACAAAAGTGCATTTGTGACACTTTCATTTTACACTCACACATGCCCTTGGGCATGTATGTTGGAAAAATGGACTGTATGTTACATTTCAGGGGTGCAGGGGGGGGTCCTTTGGACCCCCCTGCACCCTAGGAATTGCATTCTCATTTTGCGATTCCTTAATTGCGAATAGCAAAATGAGAATGCCTTCCCATTGATTCCTATGGGCCTCCAGGCCCATAGGAATCAATGTAAAGGGATTCCTTATTTGCGATTCGCAAAATTGGGAATCGCAAATAAGGAAAAATAAGAAATCGCAAAAATAAATGCGAATTTTCAATGCATAGGTATTTGCGATTTCTAAATTGCGATTCCTTAATTTTCGCAATTTAGGAATCGCAAATACCAACAATGATACATGTGGGGGTTGATCCCTTAGGACTTTAGGTACCGGTGACTAGGATTGGCAAGTCAAATGGTATAGGTCCTGAAAGGTTAAACAACATTTCGGTTAAGCATAGGTTTACCTGTTCAAAGTGTGTATCTTGATTTATGGGCCCAAGTGAGTATGGTAAAATCTCGGGCATGTGAACCCGCACGCTATCACCGAGCCCAGCCAGAGCAACCTGGAATTTCCTTATGATGGTAGCAACAGTGAGTTGTGAGATCTGTATCCCACCATCGCTACATCACAGCAGTGAGCCCAACCAAAAATAGGGAGCAAAATAGGACTAGGAGCTTCCTTTCAAATGAGATTTAGGGTGATAAATTGATTTGTTATCCTGCGGTGCTTCCTCCACCATCTACTCTGAATCAGCTGTTTCAGACATGGCTGGCTGGGCTCCTCCCCTTGCTTGCTGAAGGGTAGTTCAACCAATCCAACAAAAGTAGTAAGATAACAAATAAACAAGTCTTTTAGTCTATGTTGTTCTACTTTTCTTTGGTTGAGGGAGCAAATCACGGGGAGGAGCTTGTCTAGCTGTGTTTTGTACTGCAACCTCAAGGCAGGAAGTCTGAGAGTGTAGCGGAAGAAAGAAGCTCATTTTTTCACACAATATTTCAAGTGAAAGGAAGCTCCTGGTCTGCTGTTCTCTTTCAATGCTTGCCTCTAGCCTGGGTGGGACCAGTGCCACGCAGGAGGACAGGGAACTAGCAGCACATTCTGCTTGAAGACAGCATTCTGACTGGCTGCCCAGTTTCCGGTATTCCTACCAGGCCAGTGCCAGTTAATATCCGATCTACAAATTTCAATGAATGCACACTTTGTCAAAAATGATGGCCTCTCCTTTGACTCCTACGTTGGTTCAACAAGATGAAAACATACAAACTTCAGAATCAGCTCACCACATCTCCAAAGTCCGGGGTGTCCTGTAAGGGGAGGTGGAAAGAAATATTCTTTTGCAACACAAAAAAACAAAAGTGAAACCCTTCATGCCAAATCCATGATTCATTTACACTCTATCCATTTGATGAGGCATTGCCTCCTTAACTAGCTAGTCATATATTCGTTCTCTGCAAAGGGGGTAGGAGTTATAGTAGACATGGGCCTTAAAGGTTACACCCTAATGGGTGTAGTAGCAAAAGGAGTATTTACTAACTCAGTGAACTGAAAAATATATAATCTCATTTAGAATCCCTGAAGTCCTTGCTGTGGGAGTGGGTTTTCTGGAGGCTTTACATTCAAATGCTAGGCTGCGTGCTAGCCTGAAAAATCTGAGTCCATGAGACAAACTATACAACATCTGAGTTGGTTTCCTATAAGAGCCTGAATCTATTTCATAAGCTTGACATTCAAATATCTAACAGGCACACACAGCCCTATTACCTTTGTATCAGGAATGTCTCCAATAAATAACTCTTCGCTGCCAAGCAGTAACTTCTCACCAGGTCCACTTGATGGGATATAGATAATTCTGTATATAACCTCAATGGAAGCATTCTGTTCTTCCTGATCAGACCCTTTGTCATCTTTCTCTGCTCGTCTCCTCCAGGTTGTCCTTAGTTAGAAAAAATATAGCTGAACACCGCCTCTCCTTGTTAAAGATACAACATTCAGAAGATGTGTAGTTGCAAATTTTGGTTAAACACTGTTTTTGCTGATGTACTGTCACAATGCATCCGTGCAAGGAAGCTTGACTCATCTGTCATATAGTCACTATTTGTGATTAATTGTATTTATTATTAGTTCTACTATAGTGCAGATGAAAGGTCTGAGAGTGTACAATGCTTTACATAGAAAAGTAGTTATTTTAGCCTCAACAATCTAACAAAGGTGTTAGAGACATGACCATTTGGTCAGCAAAGCCGAGAGACTATATGGCCACAGTGCAGCAGCATGGAGAGTTTCAAATATTGTAAAGGGTAAAGATCAGACACCCATGCCAGAATGGTCATGGTAACACAATGAGCTATAGAAAGGAAACTTGTCACGTTTCTAAGAAAATACAGGACATTTGTTTGGAGTCTCAAATCCATTGGAAGAGAGTTCTATATTCCTGTAGCTGACTCTGAGAAAGACTGTGCCAACTCCTGTATGATGTTACATTACAGATAGTAAGAGTTTTGAAAGCAGGCCCTACTGAGAAGTGTGGTCGAAGAGATTATTCATTACGATGCATGGGTTCCGCATTCAAAATACTTGTTTGAAGTTCACTCTGACTTCTAGGCACTTGCATTGATACCATGCCATGTGATCTTGATAATTGCCATGCTCTCCTTTCTTCGGCCAATGAATCCTTTCTGAATAAATTGCAGGTGATTCAGAATACAGCAGCCCGCCACTCTCTCAACATGCCTCCTAGAACTTCTTCTGGACCACTGATGAGGAAGCTGCATTGGCTTACCATTCACCAGAGAATTAAGTTTAAGGTTTGCTGTTAAACCTACAAAGCACTTCATGTGGAAAATGACAATGTTAATGCACATAAGCGGCGTTCATTTGCTTTCATCATACCCTCACTGTAAGCAGAATGAATACCGTGAAGCGTTGACCGCATCATCTCGCCAGCATAGACCCATGCACGCACACACACAAACAACCATTTTAGACACCATGGCCTCTCTGCCCATTTGTTAAACTCCCGGCACCCCTCCTCCGCGCACTCTGGCTGCCCCCGCTCTCTCCTGCACGGGTCATAAGACTTCTCCTTCTGTGCGACTCTGCCCCTGGGAATCACACCCCGCGCCTGACCAACACCTCCCTTCCTTTCTTGAATACCCCTCCTTTGATGACCCCTTCCACTGAGCCCGACTGTCTGCACGGACCGCTGGTCATCCCTTAGCCTGAGGATACAGTTTATTGCCCGCTACTGTATGCACTCGCCCCTCTTCAAAAGAGCTACTATTGATCATGACCTCCCCACCCCCTGAGATCCGATCAGGCGCACACATTCCAAAGGAATCAGCGGAACACTCTGCTGCATTGTAGCCCCCTCCTATTGTATGGGGGGGTGAGGACCTCTACTGTAGCCGCGTGTTGGAATAAACCGGAACAGGGGGGAGGGGGGTACCGGGGATGTCTTTTCCTTGCTTCACAATGTCTTTATTGTAATAAGGAATGTTTATGCATCATCAACTTGTGTATAAAAGACGCAGTCTCAGAGAACTTGTTAGAGCACCTCCCGAAGACACTATGTTTCGTGTCTGAAATGACAGGCTCTCCTCATGAGTAATAAAACTCTGTTCTTGTGTCCCTGTTTCCAGCGCCCGTCTCTTTGTTTGGTAACTATTCAAGATGGGAACTAAGAGGCGCCTTGCGCCAGCAGCCTGGGCATCGGTAGTAGTTTGGGCTGATTTTCCTCAATTGGCGTCCCAACGCGGGGCCCATCAGCGACATAAGGTCCGGTAAGAGAGGTCCAGACGATGAGGTGAACGTCGAAACGATTGGAGTATACCTGCCTTGAGAGGGCCCTCGCCCGGCTGCCGATTGAATGAACTTCACCGATTCTGAACGGACCTCTCTCAGGTGACCTACTGTCCTGACTGGAACCCCACAGGGATGCTGCGGTAAATAATGAAGTAAGAGAACGATCGGGCGCTGGAAGGAGGAAGGCGAAGAACTGTCCACACGGTCCGGTCCGGGTAAGGTTAAGTAGGACGTCTTTACGTCTGATTGGTAGGATGGCTTTACCCATCTGATTGATTGATTGATTGTTTGTATTGGAATCGGTATTTAAATACTGATATTGTTCATTGATTGGTTCATTTAGCTTTGGTTGCTACTTGAAGTATTGGTTCTCTTTGAGACATTCTCTGTTTGCAAACAGCGACGAATAGGAACGTTCCTCTCTCTTTGCAAATAGTGAAGGATAGGTAATGCAGACTTTTGTCCCCGTTGTAATCCGTCATGCCTATCTTTCTGGATCTTTTTAAGAAAGCTCTGAAAACTTGGTGTTTTACCAAAGCCTATCAGTGAGCTCCTGTCTCTGTCTGCCCGCAGCTAAGTTTGAGTTAGGCGCCTTGACGCCCACTGGGCATAGTAGCGCGTTTATAAATTTTATTTCATTCATTCATTCATTCTCCCCACTGATTGTTTGTTATCGATTTTATCGATTATTGTTCTTTTGAGATATTCCCTGTCTACAAATTGAGAGGAATAGGAATATTCTGTCTCCCTTTGCAGATAGCGAAGGATAGGTAATGCAGACTTTTGTTCCCGTTGTAATCCGTCATGCCTGTTTTTCTCCCCACTGATTGATTGATTGTCTGGACATTTACTGTTCAAAGAATAGTTCGTTTGAGGTATTCTCTGTTTGCAAATAACGTAGAATAGAAATATTCCGTCTAGTCTTTGCAAGTAGTGAAGGGTAGGTAATGCGGACCTTTGTCCCCCGTTGTAACCTGTCATGCCTATCTACTCCCCACTGATTGATTAACTAGTTCCACCCGGACCATTTATTAGAGGTGGATCGTCTGGCTTAACCGGAGGACACCCACCCTAGTAAAAAGGACATATGTAAAATATGAAGTAAACACCATATCCTGTTAACAGAAACTTTAGCATGAAACACACTAGGAAAGGAAGGAAAAAGAAGTCGAGCGAAATCAGTAGGCCACTGATGAGCTTTCGACTTCGCTAAAAATAAGAAACGTTAGAAATAACCCGCAATAAGAAACATAAAAATGGCTAGGGAAGCCAAGCTTGACACCAAGGCAGACACGAGGTAGTTAGGCTTCACCGCCCCTCGCTGCTCCAAACATGTCTGTCCCACCGCCCGCCACGCCCAAAAACTGTAAAATGAAATAGATACAAATCAGCAGATACCTACTCCCATTCCGAAAGCTCCCGAAGTGCAACAGGTCCACGGTCACGCCCATCCGGAAGGCGAGGCCTTGACGCGTGCAGAGCAGGGCCCGGCTGGCCGCCATCGGAAGGAGAGGCCGTGGGGTGGAAGGCCCGAAAATGTACTGTTCTCCCCATTCCCTTCTTCTGCCGCCCTGCAGGCCACGGGGGGGAGGATGTCTTGCCTCTGCCTCCGACCCCCCCCCCCCTCTTTATCGCCTGCTCTGGCCATGAAAAACTGGAGCCGAGGCCGACAGGGTCCCCTGGCCGACAGCACCTTTTCTTCAATCATTGCTGCCACAACACTCCTTTGTTTAATTATGGCTACAACGGCACTTTCTTATAATGGCTTCGACAACGCTGGACTGTTGGCTGCGACAGCGCCATACTGCGACAACACCGGATTGTTGCCTGCGACAGCACTTCCAATGATGGCTGCGACAATGGAGGGGGGGGGTGTCTTGCATATGCCACCGACCCCCCCCCTCTTCCTTGCCTGGTACGGCCATCCTGAAATGCTGGAGCCGAGAAACGGCGTGGGGTCGCGGGGAGGAGGAGGCGGCGCGAACGAGCCTCCCCCACCTCCCCAGGTGGAGGCTTCCAGCGACACCCCAACGCTCCATTTAAAGGGTCCCTATCGAAAAGCGGAGCTTTTGCCCAGGACCGGCGCACGTCCTGTGCTCTTCTCCTCGACCTTGAAGATTCTATAAGAGTCGGGGGGGCCCTGACCCCTCCACGCGGGCGCCCCCGTCCCCCGATGGGAACCAAGAGACGTCGGCGCACTCATGCCGGCACCAGCCTCAGTCTTGAAATGCCCAAAATCCTGCAAGACTACCAACGTGATCAATTCCGGTGGGACACCAGTATGACCCGGTAGGAAAGATTGTTGCCTCCCTCCCACTTTGACTGATGGTTCATATCGCCAGTCCCTTCTGTTACCCCTTTCACGAAACTGTTTGGACTTCCGAAAGAGGTTCTGGTCCGACCACGAGTTGAGGAAAACATCTTGACCATACTCGGATATGCCTGACCTCACCCAAAATGGCGCCGGTACAACTGAAACTTTCAGCTCCTTGTTGTACCCCGATTGCTCAGCCTTGATGTTATGAGATATGTATGTAGTTTTTGGATAATGAATGGATATAAGATGGGTACTGATTATGTGTTAGGACAATGAATTGATATGAGAATGGGTACTGATTGAACATTCGGACAATGAATTGATGTTAAGTTTTGATGCACCATGGTTACTGAAAGTTTGAATTTCAACACTTATGATATTTGCTCACAAATGAAGTTTCGATATGATTTTATTGCACTTGTCGCACTTTCCATTATGAAATCAATGACCGCCGACTCCGTTCCCCTCATGCACAGTTCCAGTCTGCTCCGTGGCCGGCCCACGGGGTTGTAGGCCCGTATTTGTGCACCAACATTTTTAATTAAAGGTTTTTTAAAGGAGCAAGTATAATTGTAGTGTTTGGATTGATAAGCTTCGAATGTATGGCTACTGTCCCCGATATAAGTGAAATATAGGTGGATGAAAGCAGCTCGATTAAGGTTGAAGGTTAAAAGCGTAGTGCGCAGAAGCAGCGAATATGAATGTTCCAGGTTTTGATATATGTACTTTTCCTTCTTTGTGCAGCATAAAGCGATCAATAAAGGCCCTGGTACTTAGCTCCTACTTTAAGTGCCGCATGTATCAAGGAAGTTGTTTTAAAATGTCCTAAACCACTCCGAAGGAAATGCCACCTAGCCCCTTTAGTTTCCGTGCCTGACAGACAAAAAAAAACGACCTTATACCACTGTAGACCATCCCTCTTCCTCAGTCCATCAATAATTATCTCTCCCACGCAACCGGTCCCTCTGGGCTTAAACGCCGAGATGGTAGAGACCGCATCCTGTGGAGATAGGCCGAGTATGTGGTAGGTAACAAAAATGTCGGGTTTATGCGCGCTGATGTGTTTTAAAACGCTGCCCCCACCCCTTTCTTTTTCCCTTCTTTCTGCAGGTCATGTCGGGACGTCGACTAAAGTATGGAGAAGAGCTAAGCAACACGCCATGGTCCCGCGCGAAAGTCAGGCTAGCACTGTGAAGAATCGTGATTGTCTGAGGGGACAGCCCCTGAGTGTGACGATATTTGTATGATGTGAACACACGTGTGCATTCCCTGATGTGTATAGCTCGACTAAATATACGTTGCACACATTTGGATGGATGAGAGAATTATTTTGTGCATGACTTAAGTAATGATCGAACGACCGATGGAGGGGGGAAAAAGGGAACTGGACATGGTACCTATACACGACGGACAAACAAAGATATAGCATTCCCTTACTTACAAGTGACTCTCTCTGAACCCAGCAACTGGAGGAGTGGTCCGAAGTAGAAACTTGACGGGGTATTACAGTATGGCAAAATATGACTTCGCCTGATACCCCAAGTAATACAACCAAGCAAGGACGCGCACCAATGAGTAAACTCTGCCCCGTTGTCCTCCCGGTTGATGCCCCTCTGTCGCTTCAGCCCGGAAAATCATTCGTTAGAAATGAAAAAGAGAAATAATTCGAAGGCCCCACTGGGAGTATTAGCCCGACCAGATTAATTCCCGACCAATTGGCAGAGGTGTAGAGAAGGAAAAAGGTAAAAAGCTCAACGCCCAGGTGAATTAAGTAGGATACTAAGAATGCGCAGCATGCAGGAAGAAATATTTTTGGCCAGAAAACTGTTCTATGTTCTGTCTTGGATCATTTGTGTGTAACTGCATGTATCGTCACCTCCACCTGAATTCGTGTGTACGTAATGTATGGATCTATGTCGCCCTTCTGCCTGTGTTTCTATATTACTTGACCCCTGCTGTTCTGTGTTGTGTGCGCACTAAATGGCCTATTATTGTACACGTTTCTCTCTCTCTCTCTCTCTCTCTCTCTCTCTCTCTCTCTCTCTCTCTCTCTCTCTCTCTCTCTGTCATGCGTGTACCAAGTGGTTCATTTAGAATGCGGACGACTCTCACTCTCTATGAGAGTCCCCCTACTCCGTCTTCCTTTATGTGGTAACGTTGTGCCCCGCCGGCACGAGCCTAATTGGGTCTTTTTGAACACAAAGGTGTTCGGCAAAATTGACAGGAACTCAAACGATTGTATCTCGCCATGTTACTACCTCTCCTTTCTGCAAAATGAAGGAACTTGAATTGGCTAAAAAGGAAAGGACAGGTGAGACGACTGATGTCCCCTAATCTGGCCTTTTATAGGGGGACTATACGTCAATGGCCTTCTATTCTCAGTCCTTAGAAAAACAACCCCCAATGCCCAGATTGTCCCACCCCTCTGCGCCCAAGTGCGGATGTCCAAAGCGTCCTCGCCTCTCCCGATTGACCCCAGCTCCATAACTGTTGCCCCCGAATTATAACTGATGACCCTGATTAACCATTGCTCTCCGGGAAAAGAATGTTTAGCCTCTGTCCCTTTCTCATGATGTTAGATGTTAGTACACCCTCCGGTTCGCTAGAATTAGCCGACTCTGGAGGGAAATGTAAGACTGCTAGGACTTGGGTTAGTAAACGGGTCTTTCCCGAAGGATCCGATTCCGAGTTTGATAAGAATACACAGTCGATAGGAGCCTGACTTCTCCCCATATACGTCATAAATGAACACCAAATAGACTTACGAACACAGTAGAAATGCCCTCTTACATACTACATAGTGATGACTTCTGACCGTGACTGATGAACAAGTCCCCAGCCACTTAGGATTGAGGACGGAATTGAAATGTATAAATATCCTCTGTTGACCGGTTCTCTAAAAACTTGTTTTGTACCCATTCAAGGATACACAATCACCGGAGGAGAGGGGCCGGACGTGACGCTCAGCCTGGCCACAGATCATGAAGCACGTATGACCTGGACCAAAGGTGGAGCCGCAGAGCAACGAGACGCGGGACGAGGCACCACTTTCAAACACGGAAAATGAAAGAATGAAGGGCTGCCCTGAAGCCCCTGTTTGCTGACCAACCTGTGCCAGAAGTCCCCCGCCCCTCTGAGCCCGATCAATGGGCCTGCCTGCTCGTTATCATTTGCTCCCTGGGTCTGCTTCAGAGAATCTGACTCCACTCCGCCCTCTCTTCCCTCGATTACCCAACGACACCCCCATTCTAACCCCTGGATTTTGACTCAGAAAAAGGAACGACATTTAGGAAGAATAGGGTTTTGCCACGGAAGGAAAAGGAAATGCAGGTGCCGAGCGTGAGGCACCCCTAAAAAGATTAGTTAGAAAAACAGGACTGTGATCTAACAGCAGAGGACAGATCGCACCCTGCAACGTGTAAAGTTGGATCCGAGCTGGACTCATAGCTCCACCGCCGGTGCTCAACAGCGCCAACGAAAGAAGACGGACTAGAGCCTACCAGTGATGACTCGCTGCTAAAAAGACACTGTGACGAAGAAATCATCCCCCTTTCCCTTGACTGATTGCTTGTACTGAACTGAATTCCTCCCTCAACTACTTTGTATTGTTTTCAAAATGTTTATCGGTCACTTTTACTGTACATTGATACCGCCGAAGAGAAAGTCAGAACGTCTGTAGTATGTAGTATGCTGATCCCTAGATGAATAACCCACCAAATGTAAATTCATATGTACTGCATTCTGCCACCCGTATCGACTGATCATGGTTATACACAATCTGCTAGTATTGACAAACGCTATCTCATTGACCACACGCGACTACATGTACGCCCATCAATTGGGAAGAACAGGAAAATGAACTAACTTATGTTAAAAAGCGGCGACTGTGGAAAATGACAATGTTAATGCACATAAGCGGCGTTCATTTGCTTTCATCATACCCTCACTGTAAACAGAATGAATACCGTGAAGCGTTGACCGCATCATCTCGCCAGCATAGACCCATGCACGCACACACACAAACAACCATTTTAGACACCATGGCCTCTCTGCCCATTTGTTAAACTCCCGACACCCCTCCTCCGCGCACTCTGGCTGCCCCCGCTCTCTCCTGCACGGGTCATAAGACTTCTCCTTCTGTGCGACTCTGCCCCTGGGAATCACACCCCGCGCCTGACCAACACCTCCCTTCCTTTCTTGAATACCCCTCCTTTGATGACGCCTTCCACTGAGCCCGACTGTCTGCACGGACCGCTGGTCATCCCTTAGCCTGAGGATACAGTTTATTGCCCGCTACTGTATGCACTCGCCCCTCTTCAAAGGAGCTACTATTGATCATGACCTCCCCACCCCCTGAGATCCGATCAGGCGCACACATTCCAAAGGAATCAGCGGAACACTCTGCTGCATTGTAGCCCCCTCCTATTGTATGGGGGGGTGAGGACCTCTACTGTAGCCGCGTGTTGGAATAAACCGGAACAGGGGGGGGGTACCGGGGATGTCTTTTCCTTGCTTCACAATGTCTTTATTGTAATAAGGAATGTTTATGCATCATCAACTTGTGTATAAAAGACGCAGTCTCAGAGAACTTGTTAGAGCACCTCCCGAAGACACTATGTTTCGTGTCTGAAATGACAGGCTCTCCTCATGAGTAATAAAACTCTGTTCTTGTGTCCCTGTTTCCAGCGCCCGTCTCTTTGTTTGGTAACTATTCAAGATGGGAACTAAGAGGCGCCTTGCGCCAGCAGCCTGGGCATCGGTAGTAGTTTGGGCTGATTTTCCTCATTCATGGCGGAAGCCCTAGCTATCTGGCGGATAAACTTAAGTTCTACCGTCCAGACAGATCTCTTCACTCTGAGGTAAAAGGTCTGCTTGTTGTCCCCTGCTATAGAAGACTTCGGACTGGGGGCAAAACCGTTGCCTTCATGGCTCTGAAATACTGGAACTCATTGCCTGTGGAGCTGTATAAGTGCACCAACCTTCTTCTCTTTAGGAAACTCCTAAAGACAGAACTCTTCTGTTGCTGATCGCCCTGCCTTGGCATACTCTTCTCTTGCAGCGTAGAGATAGCCCTTTGGGGGATATTCCGGCACTTTATAAATTCCATACAAATACAAAATACAAATACAAATCCAGTTCATTTGTCCCAGGTATGAGTCTAACAAAAAAGCCAATGACAGCTTTACACAGTTTCAAATATTTATATCAACCACCAATAAAGATTGAGCCTCAAAATCAATACACATAGTCACTAAACTTTTAATTGCCATGTATCAGTCTGCAGACTGCAGAATGAGTCTAATGATCTAGAATAAATATTTTATTTATTTATTTATTTTACAGATTTGTAAAGCGCATGGCTGCCCGTAAGCGTCCCAGCGCTAGTGATAAAGAAACCGGGTGCCAGAGGGAAGCGTTACGGGAACAGCCAGGTCTTGAGTGCCTTACGAAATGAGAGTAGGTTGGGCTGGGCCCTAATGTCTGGGGGCAGTGAGTTCCATAGCTTGGACGCATTATAGGCAAAGAGTCGACCCCCAGAGCGGGCCTTCTTGATTCTGGGTACGGATGCCAAGTTGCAGTGTGAGGAACGTAAGGTTCTTTTGGTATTATAGGGAGTGATAAGGTTTTTTAAAATAGGTGGAGCCTTTCCATGAAGAATTTTATGTGTCGTGCATAGTGCCTTAAATTGGATTCTCTCGTGGATGGGTAGCCAATGCAAGGCGTTCAGGGCTGGTTTGGCTGAACAGCGACGATGAGTTCCTGTGAGAAGACGGGCGGCAGTGTTTTGTACTGTTTGGAGTTTTGATATTACTTTTTTAGGGGCCTCCAGATAGAGGGCATTGCCGTAGTCTAGGCGGGACAACATAAGGCCGTGAATCAGGAGTTTTTGAGATTGTGTTGGGAGTAAAGGCAGCATTTTTCTGGCGGTTCGTAAAAGGCCATGACACACACCGGCCGTTTTTCTTGCTTGGGTGAAGAAATTGAGACCTTCATCCAGCCAAATTCCTAGACTCTTGATTTCCTGTTTCGGATTGGTTGGTGTGCCCATACAGGGGGGGCACAGGGATTTGGGTTGGTAGAGTGACTGATTGCCTAGAACCATTATCTCTGTCTTGTCATTATTAAGTTTAAGATGTGAGATGTTCATCCATTTAGTTATGTCACTAAGACATTTGTGGAGGTTGGTGAGAGATTGGTCTTGCTGACTTAGGGAAACTACCAATTGGGTATCGTCAGCGTAAGTTAAAAGCTTGATCCCGAATGGGGTGACGATCTTCTCAAGGGGGGACATGTAAACATTAAAAAGGGTTGGACTCAGGATGACCCTTGAGGGACCCCACAGCTGATGGCAGTGGGCCTGGAGGTAAAATTACCATCTGCTACCTGGAAGGACCTATCGTTCAAGAAGGATTCCAACCAGGACAGGGCCGTCCATGTGATTCCAAGATCCCTAAGCCTATGGACCAATGTCGAATGGTTGACGGTGTCGAAGGCTGCGCTCAGGTCCAGGAGGATCACTGCCACTGATCCTCCTGAATCGATGATCTTTCTTGCCTCTTCGACAACCGCCAACATCGCAGTTTCTGTGCTCTGGCCGGGCCTAAATCCCGTCTGGGACGGCTCCAGGAGACCATTGGTTTCAAGGTATTCAGAAAGTTGATGGTTAACATATTTTTCGGCTATCTTGCTGATGCCTGGGAGCAAGGAGATACCAAAATATCTGTTAGGCTTCGCTGATAGGTTCATACAGCTGATATAGCGAGATGTTGGTTTTACACCAGGGCAGTGGTGTGATAAGGAGGGGTGGAGGGGGGGTCCCAGGCTGCAAGAGTTTTGGGGGCAGCGGCCTCTCCCTCCTCTTACTTGCAGCTGCTACTGTGCGGCAAACGCAGGAAGCGCAAGAAACGCCAGCCCCATTCCCCTGCTCTTACATGCAGCAAATGCAGCGACCGCTACGGGCGGCAAAATGTCTAGTCACGCCACTGCACAAGAGCAAGTGCTTTGGCCTAAGAAGATAATGATAAAAATGAAACAATTTGCTCTTGTACTAATGTCAGTTCGACTCTACTTAAATTTGTGTGAGAAATGAGTATAAATTCTGTTTTCTGTGGTTTCAGCATTAGGAATTCGGAGGTCATACAGGCTTGCACTTTCTCCACACAGGAATGCAAATGATTAATGTTCTTGGTGGGTAATGATTTAATAAAGTTCAGTGTCATCTCCATATTAGTGAGGAGTGACATCAGGAATCTACATCAACATTTTTAGCAACTGCTATAACAGCAGTGTGGACTTATATGAACCTTTTGAGTTATGCAGCATATTATTTTGTTTAGCTCTGCTTGGTGTGCTTATCTTTGGGTAACTGTTGTGCGTTACTTGCAGAAATAAAGCCCTGCTGGACTCTTTACTGAATGTCCATGCTTGACTGCCATTCCCCATTGTGTCAGTCTCAGCAGATAGATGACTAGTGTGACACAACACTACAGTTAGGTATAATTTAAAATGTCGCAAATGCCACAGAATACTTTGAATCTTTGAATCTGGCTGTTCTGTTGAAACTAGTCTGCTGTTATGCTAGACTGTGTGAATTTGGTATTGTGAACGAAGAATTTACTCGTAAATTTGGAAAGTTCAATTGATACCCATTACTCCATGACTTTCAATAGCTAGGAAACTTTACTGGCTAATCTACAGTTAGCAAGGACTTGAGGATCCTAAGGTGTTTTCTCTGACAAGCAAGTTAGCACTAACTCGTCAGGAAAATTTCCAAAGAATTGAAGAATAGTTGAATGGAGTTTGTTGTCATGGTAACTGGTGATACCAGATAAATGAGAGGATCTTATTCATTACTTTCTCCATGGTGAGTTTAGGCTGCAGCGGGTTGAAATCTGGAATGGGATCTAGCTAGATTCTTCTCTATGCAAGTATCGAAAGAATTGTGATCTGTGGAGCCCGAATTACTCAACTATTTGCTCAGAGGATAACATACGATTTAATAACCCGATTTTGATATCCCAATCCTCTCTCGAGCCCACAGACCACACAGTTGGGATACCTCGGCGAGCCACTAAGCCTGTCAAAGTGGCATTTCTTTTCTCATCTATGTACCCCAACCCATCCATTTTAATGCCACGAGCCTGTCAGAATCTGACGTGCTGCGCCTACCTAGCTGTGGAACTACATTTCCCATGATCCTCCCTGAATCTCCTCAGGAAGTACTTCAGTGGAAGAGACACGCTTCCGGTTGCGTGTTATTCCTGATTTCGTCTTTGGCGTGAGAGTGGACTCTCTGCACGCCGGTTCCTGATTCCCTAGGCCCAGGGCTCACCGGGGGCACATGAATCCAAGGTAGGATTCCCTTGTTGGGGTGTTTATTTAGTGCACGCTGTTTCCCGGCAGCGGGTAGACTATTGCCCCGACATCTCAGTACTTTGACCGGGTTCACGGGATACCGCAGCAGGCAGCTGCGTGTTTCTGTGTTTGTCTTCCTTCAATTGTTAAAGGAGGCGAGTATTCCTTTCTGGAACTATAGTTAATAAACTACGGTGTTTGGAGGCAGTTGTTTTAGACGCGGAGCGCGGTGGTGGTCGAAACTACGCGTTACCGTGTTTTCTGGCTCATATATATTCCAAAGATCCTGAACTGTGTAGCGGAGCGCTGTGGTGAGTTTAACTACGCGCTACTGTGTATTGATTTCGGACAAGTGCTATTTAGGGAACAGAACGCAGTGGTGGACGCAACTACGCGTTACTGTTTAATTTCTTTGTTTGTGGATTGCTTTAATTCTTGCCAAGTTGAACCATTGACAGGGCAGTGAGGGGCGGAGTGTTGTGGTTCTTGCTTCCTACACACTTCCATATCCTCAGCTCATCGTCCGGGATATTGGTTTGGATTTCACGGAAGTTCTTTCTTTCTTTTGTTCATACGGACCCCACATATATTATGCCCTCTGTGCTGCCATGTGGTACGTTGTAGGTGGTTTATTTAGCTTCAAAGTGTTGGTTGTAGAACTTACTTTGTGAAAGCCATAATCACACGTTTGTTTATGTTTTCTATAGGAAATCCAAAGGCAGTAATAGAGTGTGAAGAGAGGCTCATTATCGAGGGTCTTTTTCTTTTCTTTAAGCAGGTATACAATGGTGCATGTTTAGCAAGAATTCATGAGAGTAGCTTTATGTGTAAATCTAGTGTTTATTGAAGGTGTCTTTTGTCGTTTCAGGTTTTCCATCCCTGCTGACCCCTTCCTTTTCCCTTCCTTTTTATTTTTTTTTCTTATTTTCCCTCACCTAATGGCTCGAACACCTTGTATAAATACATCAGGGTGTTGGTGACATTTGGAGGTGGAACCATTAGTGCATCGACTGGATCCCGTGGAGGTAAACCTGACAGAGCCAGCATGCCACGGCTATTGCTGTAACTGGTGAAAGGGTCAAAGGAGGCCCAGTCCCATACATCAGTGACTACAGCCCAGCGTGTCTAAACATGCAATTGTCATGCTTACTGCAGGTCATCCCTGTTCATAAAGATTCCGGTGTTAATGGGAAGAACCTTGAAAGCCCAGTAGTATAATTTTATGACCACTGTCCCTCGTTCGCCTTATTATGACTGTATTATTTCTTGTGAGCTACTCTGGGAAGACCCACCCCTCCCACATATAAATATTCAAGCTGGGGTACCAACTCTGAGGTACTCTGTGGTAATATTGTAGGCCCTATAACAACTGAGGCAGAGCTATCATGTACTGATTGTAAGTTTTGTGGATGCAATGGTCTTGTCTATAAAGGTGGATATTTTGTCTGAAAAGAAAGCTAATACTTTTTAAAGTTTCCATTTTATGGAGGAAAAATAAGCATCTTAAGTGGTTAGTTTAATCACTGAGGTTTTGAAAGTACCTATGGGTCTATTCTTAGAATTCTGATTCCATTCTTTGCAAACAAGACTTTGGTTCCCAGTGTGGAAAATGTGTACTAATTCATTAGTGCCTTTAATGGTCTAAGAGAACGATAAAATCTACCTCCTAGAAAGCCATAGTTTTGGGTACCTTGTGGATTATTGCTTTTATTCATTTGGAGTCAGTGGGTCATTTACTTTTCTGACACTTCGTTGTAGCCTTTGACCAGATTACAGGCTTCAAAGTTAGGGGCCCCTTAGGATGTCGAGCGGAGGCGATCCGCCAGACATCCTTTGCCGCCGCCACCCATTTCCCCCCGCCATATTAGTATGGCGGGGGGACCGCGGCGGACGGAAAGACCGTCCACCGATTTTCCACCCCGGTCGCCTTGCGAAAATGTTTAATATGTTGGCGGTGTGTATTAGACACATCCAGCCATATTATGATGGGATTTGGGCAATGCCTTTCAGTGGCAGCAATGCAGCCATGGAAAGGCATGCGGAGACTCCCTGCGGGGGCCCGTTGCGGGCCCCCTGGGACTCCGGGGTGTGGGAGGTGCACATGGGGGGTACCTACGGTGCCTGTCATGTTGTGCTTTGAAATGCACAACGTGCATTTTTACCATTGCAGCGGGCGGCGGTCTCAGCACCGCCCGCAGCAATGGTAAAAATACAGGATGTGCCCGTCAGTGTGGCGGGTGCATCCTAATGGCCAAGGTGGGACCGCCGCTCTGATGGCGGGCGGTCCCGTTTTGCACGGGGATGGTGGGCAGGCAAAGTCCGCCCGCCATCCTCATGGACCCCTTAGTTGGGCATTTACTCTGATCCTAAATGTTTGAACTAATGTGTATTCTTTTTTGCTTTTGTTCAGAGGTTATTTCAAGGCTTTTGAGTTGATGTGTAGGTTTTTGGTCTTAGATTGGATAGATGCATGTTAAAAGATAGTATGTAATGGCAGACCAATTCAAAAGCGCCATTAACTTTGCCTGACTTAGTTAGATGAAGTATAGTATCTGTTCTTACTTTAAATTGAGTGAATAGATGGATGCTCCAAGTTATTTAGTTAAAGAACATCCTTAAAAAAGAACATAAAGGTGTAAGAAATGTAAAAATATAAATGAATTAGATGTCACTCTACTTTCAGCATTTTATAATAAAAAACACACAGGATATGCTACATGAAAAAGTTAAAAACTACATCACAGATCCTCCACATTTCTAATAGAAACTTCAAACTTCTTCACATATCATCAGAGGTAATTACATTTTTTATCTCTCCTTGAACACTTTTTTGATCCTATGTACAGGATTGTTCAGTCTCTTCTGAGACGAGTGACTTGGGATGGAAACAGCCCTGATTGGTGTCTAGAGGTGGAATTCTGATATTAGATTTGTATTAGAGAAAACATAGAAAAATGCAGAACTGCTGTTAAAAGCTTTTGATGTGCAGACAGAGTGACCAGGATAATTATTAAAAGCAAACCTATTATCTCCTCTGAGGCAGTTTTAAAAACAGCGGACAGCTCCAGAAGCCACTCTGGAGTTAGAACTTCTATCCAGAACAAGATGCCTTTCTAGAGGAGAGTCAGCTCACTTGCAAGGGAGTAACAATGTGAAAAGCTCCAGTGAGAATGAGTTCAACAGTGACACTACTCTAGCAGACCAAATCTACTATAAATCAAACTGTTGTCTATAGTTCAACTTCAGCATGAGTTCCCTCAGGGAGGTGATTAAGATTCAGCAAACAAAGGTGTCCATTAGACAGACATGAGAGATCAGAGGATGAAGAGAAAACCTGTGGGTGAGGGAGGGATGATGGTCCAAGCACAAGCAGTCCAGTTATTCAATGATGAAAGAAAACAGGAAATGTAGTGGTGCATTGGGGAGTTCTATCAGCTTTGATGCAGTAAATTGCACAGTGCTTATACACACCCTAGTTATAGTCTTTAGCCTTAAAGTATGAGTTGGAGGAAGATTTGTTGGACTCAATGAATACTTCAAAATGACAATAAACGTGGTGCGAAGACCTCCGCGAGAGCTGGTAAACTGCATTCATAAGTAAATTGGTAAAGCACTGTGGCAATTTCTATCTAAGACCTTTCTCCTGATGAAATAACTGTGTACACCTGTGTGTAACCGCATGTGCTCTGCCGGGATGCCAACATCTTTAAAAAGACCACCATAAATGTTTTACCTCACCAAGCCATTACAGCAAAGTTAAAAGGTAGATGCTATGGCACGAGCAAATGAATAATGTGCTGGTGACTGGGGAGATAAGTGTTCAGGGAATGATGAAGCTTGTGACCACCAAGCAACTCCTTAAAGTCTATTCTATAGATCTGTGCCGAATTTTGGAAGCAATTGAAATGTATTTTGATAGAGCCACCAGAGGTCTATGTAGTTTTTGATGGATCCACAAGAGGTACATATACTTTTTTGGGAAAGCCTCATAGAAGACTCTACTAGCCTGGACAGGGAGGGTGAAAAGATATTCCAACATTGCTCATAGAAAACACTTAAGAATAGCTTTAATAATACTTTAAGATGTATTAGTACCATGAAGAAGAATACAAACAGAAAACCCCTTCTAATACCAATATCACATACAAAGTGGAACCTCATGTCTCTGCTGTTTCTTTGAGTTCCCAAGGCATATCATTTCTCATACATTTTAAAACTAAGTTTCAGTGATGTTCAAGGAAAAGGGAGGTAGCACTTTGGGGAGAAGGTCTGTTCCAAAGAGCGCCCATACATATTTACAGTGACGCAAACTGGGCAGACCGTTACGGTATTCAGACAGAATATCGAATTAGAAATGTCTACTTACACAAATATGGATTTGTAAATATTGTGACACAGCAATATCAACAGCAAGAATGTTGTGGTCAAGAATATCAAATTTAAGGTAAGAAATATTTTCAAAAATATGGAAGTCATTATTATCATTTGCAAAAATATAGTTGTTTATAATATCGATTTTTTAATTAGTGTATAATGTATTTTAGTTTATATTTTAAATGTATGTGATGTATGTTTGTTTGTATAAGTATTGTTTCTGTTTTTTAATATGTGTGTTCAATGTTTTGAAGTTATCAACTTTATTTTAATTACATTTTGTGTAATTTAGTTCTGTAGTGGGTTGTGGTTTTATAGGGGAATAGGTTGGGAAGTAATTTAATTATAATAAATTATTGATTCTTTTTTATTTATTAATATTTATTTAATTGAGATTTTAGCATTAATTGTGGGAAGAAATGTATTTGTAATTAATTATTATTTGGTTGTTAAATAATATTAATTAATTATAGGGGTAAAGGGTGGGTATGACATTTATTTTTTGTTAATTAATAATAAGTTGTTTATTAATAATAATTAATTAATTGAATTTAAAAAAAGGAAATTGTGTGATTAACTTTAGGTGTGGATTATGGGGCTTATAGGGGTAAAGGGTGAGAATAAATGTTTTTGATTAATTAATAATTTGTTGTTAATTTATATTCATAGATTCGAAATTAATTATGGAAATTGTATAATTAATTTTAGGTGTGGGTTGTGGGGTTTAAAGGGGTAAAAGGTGGGAATTAATTCATGTTTACTTATTATTAATTGGTTGTTAATTTATATTAATTAATTAATTGAAAATAAGTGTGGGTTGCGGGGTATGTATGAGTAAAGGGTCGGAAGTAATTTATGTTTAATTCATTAATAATTAGTTGATCATTAATATTAAGTAATTAATTGATATTTACTTAAGGTAATTGTTTATTTTTTGTGGGGGGATTTTCTTTTATAGGGGTAAAGGTTTGGGAGTAAATTAATTTTACTTACTTTATAATTAGTTAAATACTATTAGTTTTTTAATTGAAAAAAGTGTGGGAAGTTAATTAATTTTATGAGTTTTAATTTGTTAATAATATTTCTTTAATTGGTAATTAATTATATTAATTATGGAAGTACATTTTATTTTAGATGTATGTTGTGGATTGTGTGGTGTTATAGGGTAGGACATTTAAAAAAACTAAATTTATGTAATAATTATTGTTTTGTTTTAAATAATTTCTAATTGAAAATATTTATTTGTTTGAAAATTACTTTTTGTTTTATTTAATATAATATGTGTAGGTATTTGCCATATGTATTTATATATTTCTATTTTATTTTGTTTTTTAAATATTTTTGTTGTTAATATTTTGTTTGTTTTTAATTTTGATCTGACTGGAGTGAGAACATTAATTGTTACCCCTATGCAATCCAACACTTTCCCTACTATTGCACTGATTGCAGTCAGAATAGTACATTTTATCCCGCCACTATTCAACACTTTCCCCACTGTTGCACTCACTGGAGTGGGAATAGTAATTTTTACCCCTCCGCTATCCTAGACTTTACTTACTGTTGCACTGACTGGAGCAGGAAATTTAAGTTTAAAGATTTTTAAAAAGTTTAATGTTTTCATTTTTAATATTGGTATATATATGTATGGGGAAATGCTCCGGATTAGGAGGATCTGTAGTGCAGATACTGATTGTACAGAGGCCCAAGCAGCGTGCAAGTGTAGATTCCTACAAAGAGGTTACTCGAAAGAAGATATTGATAAAGCCATCATAAGAGCAAATTCTTGTGACAGAATATCTTTGTTGTCTTCTTGTACGCAAAGCAGAAACAATACATCCACAACACAGTGATGTCATTGACCATGTCATGAATGATGTAATATGTGACATCATCAGCAGTGGATTGCGGGCGCGCGAGTTATAGTGAGTCCAACTAACTATAACGTGGGAATTTCAATGGTTTTGTATGAGTAAATTGTTCAGCTAACTAAAACTGGTGTGAAACCTATGGTTTTTTCAGGGAAAAAAACCATAGGTTTCAGGCAGGTTATAGTTAGGAATTAGCAATTAAAAAACCTTGGAAATTCACTGAAAAAACCATAGGTTTTAGGGGTGTTATGAGTGATGTCACTGACCATGTCATGAATGACGTAATATGTGACATCATCACCAGTGGATTGTGGGTGCGAGAGTTACAGTTAGTACAACTAACTATAACGGAGGAATTTCAATCGTTTTCTATGAGTGAAATGTCCAGCTAACTATAACACACCTAAAACCTATGTTTTTTTCATTGAATTTCTAAGGTTTTTTAAATGCTAATTCCTAACTATAACCTGCCTGAAACCTATGTTTTTTCAGTGAATTTTGAAGGTTTTTTAAATGACAATTCCTACTTATAATGTTGACCACTTCCCCATATTTTCAACAACTAACCAAATCTGCAATGCTACCTAAAAAATCAGGCAATAGTTCCACTTACAACTAACAAATTAACATCAGCATTTAAGTACTGTAAGAACTTCAAATAAGTACTGCGTGAATTACAGTCAACTCACACCGATGTTTAAAGAGCAATATGTGACAGAGTTTCTAATTATACTTCGCACACCCAACAAAATCACAATACCCAGCGCTATGATCACCACAACCATCCCCACGGACCCCCCCCCAACTGCCTCAGAGGCAGTGCAAAACAGTACTACAGACCTTTCCAAAATAATATATCTCCTCAACAGTACGCTACCTTAATCTACAGAGATGTGGCAACCAAGTATTTATAAGGGAAAGAAATTGAACATCAACAATAATGTACACAACGCTAAGACTATCGGTGAAATGCTATACACAATTCACTATAGAAATCAAAAACATTTCAGTGTACATATATCATTGATACGTGTAGTGTACTGAATAGTGGACGCAACCATATTATCTCAGACACTGGGGTTTTATTTTGCTCATGTAGCTGTGTTCACCCCTCCCCCTCTGAAACAGAAGCGGAGTAGGCTACTCCAACGTACACAACGTCAATGTAAGACTATAAATAATTAGGCTACGCCTTGGGTGTGGTTCACTTCTGAAAAGAGAAGAGACCCTGCAACAGCGAAGGTCCGCACCTTGCCACGAGGCTGCCGCCATGACAGCGAGCTTCCTCGATACAGGCCCATTGCGAACTCCGCTCCACAACACCACAGACTTATGTCTGTATCAACTTCTGCCTTCGATCTCTATTGCAGACAGGAGGTTTCACAACTTGAATTCAGATTTGCATCTGTACTACGGACAGCGTTGAATCCAGCCTTGCTTTATTTAAGGTAGAGACAAATGGATTTTCTGTCTACCGATTTTGTAAAAGAATGAGACATAAAGCATTCATCTATAACTGTGCTCACTACAGCCTTCAATCTACATTGAGGACAGCAGGGTTCACAACTTGAATTCAGCTTTGCATTAACACTATGGTCAGCATTGAATCCAGCCTTGTTTTATTTAAGGCAGAGACAATTGTACTATGTCCTCAGATTCTGTTAACTGTGACAAAATACCATTCATCAATCTTTGTGTCAACTACTGCCTTCAATCTACACTGCGTACAACAGGGTTCAGAACTTGAATTCAGCTTTCCATCTATACTACGGACAGCATTCAAGTTAGCCTTGATTTATGTAAGGCAGAGACAATTTTTGTTAATGGATGCCACAAAAACATTCCTCAATGTCTGTACAAAGTACTACCTTCAAATGTACACTGCGATCAACAGAGTTCACTACTTGATACGAGAAGTGGAGAAGCACTACAAACAACATTTAATTCAGTCTCAATGTATTTAAAGCAGGGACAATTGTACTGTGTCCTCAGATTCTGTTAACTGTGACAAAATAGCATTCATCGATCTTTGTGTCGACTACTGCCTTAAATCTACACTGCGTACAACAGGGTTCACAACTTGAATTAAGCTTTCCATCTACACTATGGACAGCATTCAAGATATCCTTGATTTTCGTAAGGCAGAGACAATTTTGTTAATGAATGCCACAAAAAACATTCCTCAATGTCTGTACTAAGTACCGCCTTCAAATGTACACTGCATATAGCAGGGTTCACAACTTGATACCAGAAGTGGTTAAGCACTACAGACAACATTGAATTCATTCTCGATTTATTTAAGACAGAGACAATTCTACTGTGTCATCAGATTTTGTTAACGTATGAGACAAAAAAGCAATTGTCGATGTTTCTGTGGACTACTGCCATAAATGGACTCTGCGGACAGCAGGGTTCACAACTTGAATTCAGCTTTCCATCTACACTACGGACAGCATTCAAGATATCCTTGATTTATGTAAGGCAAAGACTATTTTGTAAAAGGATGCCACAAAAAACAGTGAGTTCTGTTTTCAAACGTATACTGCGATCAAAAGAGTTTACAGCTTCATACCAGTGGCGCATAAGCACTACAAACAACATAAAATTCACTCTCAATTTATTTAAGGGAGAAAAATACTACTGTGTTGTCAGTTTTATGTCAGCAATGAGGCATTCTATCACTTTTAAGTGGAGTTCATGCAGAATCCAATCGACAAAACACATTACTTCAATGACTTTCCCTCCTCCCCCCAGACCACGCATCATCGCAGAATATGTACACGCTAAGCACCAAAGATACTAGTAACTCAGTGTACCAAAAATTATTATTACGTGGCCTGACTAAGGCACTATTCACAACACAAAAAACATTACTATCAATACAGCCTGCTTGGACCACGCATCAACGCAGGCTCCACAGAACCTTCTTGTTTTACATACCACTAACTCAGTGTAAACCAAAGTAAGTATAACGCATATCAAACCCTACACAATATCCCTTTATTATGCTTCCTAGAAAAACGTATTTTATATCACTTATAAACTTAGTTCAATAATAAAATGCACGCTGCATACATATTCTATCTTCCACTTCAATCATAATTGCAGATGATGCACTCCACCCTAAGATGTACAGTGCAGATAGTAGGGTTTACAACTTGAATTCACCTTTCCATATACACTACAGACAGTAGGAAATTCAACCTTGATTTATTTAATGTAGAGTCAATTAAACTGTATGTATTCAGATTTTGTTTAAAAAAGTGAAAAAACGCATTGTTCTATAACTGTACTGACTACTAGCTTTCATGTACACTGTGCACAGTATGGTTCACAACTTGAATTTACCTTTTCATCTACACTATAGACAGCATTAAATTCAGCCTCGATTTATTTAAAGCAGAGAAAGAAATAGTGCTGTTGCACTGCTAGTACGCGCAACCACCTTCAATCGTTGCATTCTGTGAACTATGATAACAAAGAATGTAGAAGATTGCTCCAAAATGTACCTCCACCACCGGCAATACCAAGTACCTCTAGGGTATCACCTTCAACATCGCCACCAGACATACGTCCACAATTTGAGAAAGTTAAAATGCACAGAGTGAAGTGCAATTGTTTATTTTGTTATGGGGAGCAATCAGTAAACCTAGTCTGCAGAGCAATTGATAACTATCAATGCTACTTTTTTTGTCCCCCTCAAATTTCATATAGTCCAGTATACAACAGTGAATGATTACAGTACAGCCCTCTCAGACCACGTATCTTCGTAGGGTGAGCACACGATAAACGCCAGACGCACCACTAACTCAGTATACCATAAATAATCGCCACGTGCCCTTGTTAAAGTAAAATTTAATAGTCAAAACACATTTTTACCAGCGCGGTCTGCCTGGACCACGCATCATCGCAGGCTGCACACAAACCGCCCCTACCTCAGTGCACCACAACTCATGAATCCTTTACGATACAATGTTCTGTGTATTATTTCACATACAATGCTCCTACATTTGTACAACAACAGTCATAAACCGTTTATGATTAAATATCTGTGTATGATATCATGATTACTATTCTACTTGTTACCAACAACAACATAATAAAATGGAGTTGAGCACACGTGCCCGTACCCACTTCAACTATCTATCTGTGTCTGTGTATTTATTATGTTGCTAAAATGATGCCCCAGGGTACTACCACATTATATTGTACTATAAATAGCGTATGCAGCCATCTTTCCTGTCACATATAATCACAAGTGGGGTCGCACACCACTCACACATCAGCGGGATCGCCCCAAAGGATCATGGTAAGTGTAGTTACCTTTTCTCAACGCCGTATCTTCTATCAAAATCTCA
The DNA here is from genome assembly GCF_964263255.1 of Lissotriton vulgaris. Taxonomy (NCBI): domain Eukaryota; kingdom Metazoa; phylum Chordata; class Amphibia; order Caudata; family Salamandridae; genus Lissotriton; species Lissotriton vulgaris. The sequence goes on along the minus strand of NC_141690.1, from coordinate 207,605,597 downwards.
AATATCTTCATCTTCGCCATCCCTGGACACGTGTTTCGGGGTATTTACCCCTCGTCGGCAGGGATTAGGCCATCTTCTGGGGTTGCTGAAACACGTGTCCAGGGATCGCGAAGATGAAGATATTTGAGATTTTGATAGAAGATACGGCGTTGAGAAAAGGTAACTACACTTACCATGATCCTTAGGGGCGATCCCGCTGATGTGTGAGCGGTGTGCGACCCCACTTGTGATTATATTTTGCTCTTTTGTGCTGACGAGCACGGGACCCCACACCTGCGCGCCTTTGTATGGTACTATACCGGGAGATATTTGGCAGCCATGCAGCAACCCCAGAAGATGGCCTAATCCCTGCTGACGACGGGTAAATACACCAAAACACGTGTCCAGGGATGGCGAAGATGAAGATATTTGAGATTTTGATAGAAGATACGGCATTGAGAAAAGGTAACTACACTTACCATGATCCTTAGGGGCGATCCCGCTGATGTGTGAGCGGTGTGCGACCCCACTTGTGATTATATTTTGCTCTTTTGTGCTGACGAGCACGGGACCCCGCACCTGCGCGCCTTTGTATGGTACTATACTGGGAGATATTTGGCAGCCATGCAGCAACCCCAGAAGATGGCCTAATCCCTGCTGACGAGGGGTAAATACCCCGAAACACGTGTCCAGGGATGGCGAAGATGAAGATATTTGAGATTTTGATAGAAGATACGGCGTTGAGAAAAGGTAACTACACTTACCATGATCCTTAGGGGCGATCCCGCTGATGTGTGAGCGGTGTGCGACCACACTTGTGATTATATCTTTCCTGTCACAGTCAGTGTGGGATATTCCTCCTTTGTTTTTTTTAAAGCATATTTATATAGAGCAAAATCAACCCAAAAGTATATCAGCAATTTACATAAGCACCGTATTTACAGTACATTTTCAGGCACATAGATTACGTCATTTCTCTACAATAACAGGATGTGGACGCAACTCCGAGACTCGAAAACACTGATTGCCAGCATCAAGTTCCGCTACCTGAATGACCACATATGTATATATATTAGCTGGCCTTCATGTGCCAAAAAATGCATTTTAAACCTTTCACAGCCCTGTATTACTACAGCTACAACACTCCACTGAATGTACAATAAACATTCATAATCGCAGCAATACGTCATGTCCACCATCTTTTATGTGTGCAACTATGAACGAATATAGAGTCAGTGATACCCCGTACCTTTCATGTTGGCCAAGTTGTGGAACTTTACAGATATAATGACACATTTGCTTTTATGACCTGGGTGACGTCAGACCTACCAAACGGACACCCGAATCACTTGATTTCTCATATAGCTCACGACGGGACCACGCCCATAGCTCTGGAATCATGGTTCAGATCCTCACGCAGCACTCGCATACGTCAGGCCAGCCCACTCCACTTACGCTACCAGGAACAAACAAAAACGTAACATTGCCCAGATTTCCATAGTAGTGATTTCTTAGTTCCAGGTCTAGTTGTCAAAACGGCACACACACACTCCCTCATGGCTGGTATACACCCACACCACACCCATTCAGCACATGCGTCACTACACACATGACCCTACCAATAAAAAAGACGGGCAGACGTGCTCTATGCCATTTTAGAGTTGCTCCCATCCCAAACGCTGTGATGGCCCGTCCTACTGCTTCAAACGTCTCATGTAGGCCCGAACTACCAAACAGGGGGGCCCACTACCACTCTTTGGTCACTGAGTTAGTGGTATCGGAAGGACTGAGAGGGTGAAGAACCTGCTATGATTATGATGGGAGCACGAGTATGCCGTTAGCCATAGAGATATCAAGACTCAGCACTATATGTGGAACTTCTTAGTAGCAGATCGGGACTACATGATGTAGAAGGTGTCCTGTCCACGAAAAGGTGAGCAGTGAGGCCTGGGTACGCATCAGAGGGAGTCAATGGGGTGCAGCAGACTGGATACAAAAAAGCGACGCAACGATTTAGACGAACGCAGTCCTATATAGTGTATCAAATTACATGTATATATTTTTTTCCAATAGCAGGAACGTTTTTATAATCGGTCAAACGTCTGGAATATAAACTATACAAATAGTTCTTTTAAATGTGAGAGGGAACGTGTGTGAAAGGCCGTTGTTATTCAACTCCACATTAAGATAGTAACAATTACCAATCATAACATCTTTCTTTTACTATCTTTTAGATGTAGTGCTTCAGGGTGCATTATGTCCCGGCACATGGTGAAAAACACACTGGTGATAGAAAAGCGAGCTGCGAATATTCTTTGCAGTCACTCTCTCAATTCCTCTCTCCTTTGATAAAAAATTACACACAATGTTAACTTCCTTTTTATCTTACAGGTTGTGTTTCACAAATTGGCGTCCCACCCAACACCTCTAAAACTCAACGTTCGAGCATTCTGGGATGATGTGTGGCCATCGTAACAACTTCTGAGAAAACTGCTTCGACACGTAGTGCACCCTCTTTGAATCAGGCCCATTGCACAAGGTGAGCAAAAAAGCTTGTTTCTGAAACAACGACAAGTAATCAGTAAAAGGAGAAAGTGGGTAGTGTGCAGCTGCTTCCCTGCATAGGAATGTACCATTATCTCCGGCCAGTGAGAATAGATAAGTTACAACAGTTTGAAGGGCAGGTGTACGAGCCCCTTGCGCCACTTTTGTGTCACTTTTAACATGGGAAAAGTGGCGCAAGGAGCTTCTAACTCTCCCTCTGACTTCCCAAGAAAAACACTCACCTCCGGACTCTGCGAGTCAATGGGGTGCAACAGTCTCTATACCCAATATTGAGAACTCACCGCTATGCAGTGGGAATGCATGGGATATAGTACTTTGGAAAACAACACTGCACAGACACCTCCTTACAGTGGAACTTGTTGTAAAATAGTGTCCTGTGTGTACAAAAAATTTAACCAAAAATGTATGTGTGCATTTGTATGTACTAGGCTATTACTAACTCTATATACTATCTTTCAGATCATTAAACTGGAGGGTGCACTATGAAGCAGCACGTCCTTGGAAACCCAACAGAGGCAAAAGGTGAGCTGCGAGTATTTTCTCCAGTATTAACTGCTCCATCTATAAATTTCTCTCCTCACACTTTTAATAAAGTTTTTTCTCTCTTTCTCTAACTCACTTTCTTTCACATAATTTCTCTTTCTCTTTTAAAGTTATGGACTCTGCTGTCCACTCTGACGTGTAGAACCACACCTGAGTTCAAGTTGTGAACTCTGTTGGTCACAGTGTTTACACAAGGTAAGCAGAGCAGCCTACATATACAATCCGTCCGATTGAATGCATTAGAATTAAAAAAAACTTATTTACAAGCCCTTGCCCCACTTTTGTGTCACTTTCAACATGAGAAAAATTACACAAAAGTGGCGCAACAGTCTTGTAAATAAGCCCTAAAGAATATTGTCCTGCATAATGACTTAATCTCTATCCTAATTCTGTCTCATCTCTGAATCATTTTAAAGACCTGCTGATCTGTAATGTAAATCTGATGCAGTAGGCACTTCCATACAAACACCTCTTGAACGCGGGCCTATAAGACAAGTGAAATGAATGAGGCACACTGCACACGTAAAAATAAGGAAATATTGTCTAGTGTTAACTTGACTTGTAATGTTTGACCTCATTTAGTAACATCGATCTAATTTTAAACACTAATTTTCTTTTTTGTTTTGCAGATTACCTACTGTACTTCTATTGGAGTCCATATCACATTGTGTTTGTTATATTATATTGTTAAAGTTATGTTTCTAGTTATTTATTATATTGTTATGTTTAAGTTACGTTTCCAATTATTTATTGTTGTTTTAATAAAAGTTAATTTTAAAAAAGTATATACGACTTTTTTTGGGGGGGGGTAGCGGTCCCAATAGAAATAACATTTATAATTTGAAGTATAATTCTGAGGCTAACTCTTTACCAGATCTTTACCAGAGTCTATAGCTACGACTAAAGGTTGCTATGGAAATGTTTTAAAACTCCAGCACAGTAACTTTTTCCATTAGCAACATAGTGTGGTGAACTTCTAACCTCTGTGCTCACGTAAGTGTTCCATGAACTGTTACTATGGTAACAGGCAAAAAGACGTTTTGGGGTAGGGTTGAAAGGTACTGGCTGTACAAAAACGGTTATATTTACCCTGGATCCTCTACAAGACAAAAAGGAAAACAAAGTCAAACAAAAATCTGTGTACCAGATTTACAACCCCCTTGCACCACTTTTGTGTCCAAAGCCCACCCCCCCTACAAAATTAGAAGTGTGGGGACCTCAACGAACCCCCTCAAGCCCCGGGAACCACCACCCCCAGGGATTTGTGTATTGTGGGAGGCAAACTGCGTGGCCCTCTGCCTGGTGCCCTCGAGGGCCCTTTGGTCAGCCACTCCCAGGGCCGATTCCTGCAGTCTCCCGGGGTGCCTACCCCCGGGACACTGCTGTTTGCTTTGAGAGGGCGGGAGTCTCACGGCTCCCGCCCTCCCATAGCAAACTTAGTTTGCATTTTGAAAGACAGAGCAGTGGAATCTGTTCTCACTTTCAAAATTCAAAGCAGATTGCTTTTCCACGTGCAAGTTAGCAGATCCCCTTGCGGAAAAGGAGTGCCGGCTCCTGAAGAACGCGGGAAGCCGGCAGGACCTTGGGGGCATAGTGGCTTCCCTCACAGTCCCCAACATTTTTTATAAGACCCGGGGGATACGATACCCAGGAATATTAGAAAGTACTGATAGGGTCTATTTTTGAACGGAAAAAGGAAAAGTTTTGCACCCAGCGCAGCGCTCAGTGTGGCCCCCTGGTATGCATGCCCTGGATGCACAACTCATAATCTGTAGGGTGCACGACTCCAGCGCCTTTGGTGCACAACATCTACGCGTATGGGAGCCAGCATTACTTTTCCACATCAGGAGCTACTAACATGCTGCTCCCCATGTGGAAAAGCAATCTCATTTAGATTTTGAAAGAGAGAACAGATTTCCTAGCTATGAGAGGGCAGGATGGGCATCCTGGGACACTCCAAAGGCCGGCCCTCCAACAATACATAAAGCCCGGGAGTGGTGGTCTCCGGGGCTTTGGAGACCTTACAGCCCCCCTCCCCAGCCATTTTTTTTGTAGCCCTGGGGGTAACGGGCCCTCAAGTGCTCCAGCAGAGGGGCCACATAGTCCCCCTCTCCCCCTCCCACAATTCATAAACCCCGAGGGGTAATGGTCCCGCAGCTTTGAGAACCCTTGACTCCTCCCCCACCATTTTTTTCTTTTTAACCCCGGGGGTGACGATCCCCAAAGCTGGGGGGCTGCTGTAGGCCCCACATAAAATTTAATGATTTTACCCCCGGTATTTAAACCCCCCTGGAGACTAATTATTTTAAAAACCTCTGTTTTATTTTTTATTTTTTACGGCACAGTCCAGGCACCCTACACGCACATGGCGTTTTTTTTTTTAAATGTGGGCCCTAGGGGTCCTTCTGGGACCCCCTAAGCAGGTCTAGAGGGTAAAATTATTTCTACCCTGCCCCCTTTCTCCGTTTTGCACACATATTCTACTGACTTCCTCAGTCCCGCTTCTACCGAGGCACAAAATGGCTGCCAACTGTTCCTGGTTTCGAATGTTTACAACCGCTTGACAGCCAATTAGCATTGAGCACGTGATCAGGATGGTGCACTTATAGTACGATGCCAATTCTCGCTTAATCCCCCGCGCTCATAGATTTATATAAATGACTTTAACTGTAATTTTCTCAGGAACTACTGAACAGATTAACACCATTTAAGCAAAAGGCACAAGTCTGAACTGAGGACTACCTCTTTGCCAAATTTGGTGTAATTCCGTTCAGCCGTTCGGGCTGTAGTCGTGGCTAAAGGTCCTATGGGAAATTGCAAGGGGAAAACACGTTTTGGGGCCCCCCTTTTTTCTCCGCCCCTGCTCGACGAATGACCCCCAAACTTTCAGCGAAGGAGCGAAACTGAGCTGGCCAAAATTTTGAAAAATTTCGAGAAGATTCATCAATCGGCGCCAAAGTTATTGGCAATAGAATGTTGCGGATTTCCTATGCATAATAGGTCCTAACTATAACTACCTACTGGTGACCGACATTACGTAATATATATATATACATATATATATATTTGTGTATAATTTTAAAATAATAGAATTAATTAAAATGAATCACGTATTAATTGTTTTAAAGAAAAAAAATATATATATTAAGTATTATGTATGTGTGTTTAACTTTTTTAAATTAAGTTTATTTGATATATTCGTTACAATGTATATTAAATCTACTTTATTTTTTTATTACTTTTATTATTTAATATAGTAAATATTTATTATTTTATTTTACGTATATATAAAAATCGCTATTTTGTGCAACTATATTTTTGACATTGATATTTCCCCGATATTTTTGTACTTACTTGTTTAAGTATAGGGAGTCAATATTTTTGCATTCTATATTTTTGCCTCAATATATTTTACATCTATATTTTTGACATCGATATTCTGTCAGTGAACGGACCGTTAGTGAATTGAGAAACAAGAGGGCGGACAAGGCACTTAATGAGTAGACACACTACTGGTTTGTTATTAGAAAGCATTTACTTTGAGTTTATTAGATATAATGAATCTCTGATATGTTAATGTTAAACCTCTAAAACGAGTATATGATTGTGAAATCCCTCTGGTCCAACCCATAGTGCACTACTTGCTCATTGGCTACATAATTCTTACTTATTTCTAACAGTAAATTAAGTGTCATTTCAGAAGTACATAACATTTCAGGGCCAATTGTATGCACTACTATGTAATTTTGGAAGAAAAACCTGCTTTCCTTTTTGCTTTGAGGTTGGTCAATGATTGGTTTACTGTGTGCGCAGGAGTAAATAAAACCACATTAACTTGTAGTTCTATATTACTTGCTCTACAAAAACCTAGTGCATTTGCTTGTTTTGGTGGTATTTCTTCTGATACTGGGCTGACTGTTCAAACATCCCCACCACCCTTGCTGGAAACCTCCTACCTAGATTTGATCCTGTGTCAACATACTACTTCCTCTTCCTCACAGGTGCCCTGTGTTTTCCAATGTTACTCTTGAGTGTGACGTGTTTCACTGTTGAATTTTTACACGTCACGTTGTGACTTACATACACCTCATTAGAAAGGGTTGTCCAACCAACAAACACTACTTTACGCCATGCATGGACTACTTTCCGAAAGAGAACTATGCAAATGCAGCAATTAAAAGCTACAGTGACATGTTTGTGCATGAGTGTCTATGAATTTTATTCCCAGCTCACCACCTTCAGAACGAGGCACCAGCAAATTGTGCCATACATGCAAGCTAGCACAAGTGATGCAAACCAGGTAGTCTTCTGTGGTTACCACAAGGGTAACAGTCTACACCAAAATAGATGATCAGGGCTTGAGTCGGGGTACCACGCGGGTGGACGGCGTCCCCCCACTTATTTTACCGGGTGGACGCCGTCCCCCCTTCTAAACAGCAGGACTTCGCTCTTTAGCCTCTCTGGGACGAGATCGGAGCTTACAGCACGCATCTCACCTTCGCTTATTAGCGGGAGGAGGTGTCAGACAGGGGCAGCTCAGTCTGACGCTGCACTGTGTCTTTAGTAGATGCCTCCCTGCAAGGAACCCGTGACCCCCCCTGCCTGCTCCTCCTCTGTGCCCGTCACCCCATCCCATCGCTCGCACAAGCCCCCCTCACTGTATCCCAGAACAGCGCCCTCTCCTCGTTGGAGCTCCTCGTCACCTCCAGCACAGAACCCCTCCTCAACCCTTAGCTCGCTTCTACAAGCCCCCTCACTGTATCCCAGCCCAGGGCACATGTGCCAATCACCCCCGGCTCCCGCGCCTTGCACCTTTCATGACATCACTTCCTGTTGTGACGTCACTTCCGGTGACAGCGCCCCCCCCCACACTTCTTTTTTTAGGACGTGTGCCCTGTAGATGATGATTGATCAGGCCTTATGAACCGGGCCAGACTAGCCGTAGTGGGCATTGGGCATTTGCCCGGTAGGCTGGAAGGATGGGGCCAATTTGGGAGCGGTGGGACCGGTTTTGTTACTGGGGGGCCAGTTTTCCAACAATGCTGCACTCCCAGCTCCCAGTAAAACAAGCAGTAGTGCTGGGGGCTGGTTTTGTTTAGCAATAGTGCTCCATGCTAATGCCCCCCCCCACACCCCGTCCCCTAGGGAGGTGGCCAGTCTCCCCGTTCCCAGTCATGCCCTGCTCATGAATGACTACCCACACCCAGGGGCTTATTTACAAGCCCCTTGCGCCACTTTTGCGTCACTTTTCCTGTGTTAAAATTGATGCAAGGGGCTTGTAAATCTGCCTCACAGTCTATACAGCGGTTTCTACAAAGCCACCTACGTGTTCTTAAGTGCCGGTGGTAGAGTTGCTCCCAGACTCCATCACTTCTTGTCGGTGCTGTTGATTAACCAACGATTCAGAAAAGGGGGTGGTGATGGATCAAGCCCTGATCTTTGGACTGGGTAAGAGTGGTCTGCTTAATTCAGACACTCTGTTCATCACCACCCCCTTTTCTGAATCGTTGATTAACCAAAGCAACAACAATTGCATTTATTTTTATTAAGAAATAATGCACTAAGTCTGCTCCGTTTCATCTCTCCAAATGCCAGTATCCTGACTCTAATTCCATGTCAGCTCCTTCAAACGATGATGAATGGAAAATACAGCAAATACTAGCACACGGCCTGTGGGTGGTTTAAACAAGCGTTGGCAAGGTCTTGTTAGGGTTGCGTTAGTAGTGGGAAGCTGGTCCCTTACTCTGATATGTTTTTGTTTTTGTAAGAGTGCACTTGTACAAGGCGCATGTTTGCTGAGAGCAGTATTGTTAGAGGGTTTTCAAGCACAACATCACGGGAACTAAAGCGTGAGTGCCGTTAAGGGTTCTGCCAAATAGGTCCTATGACTCTATCCATCAACAGGTTTTTCAAGGACAGGACAACCCTCATAAGGCTGCCACAAACAAAGCGCTTGGAACAAGTTCACGATTTTACAGATCACAGGAAAAATGCATTCTAGATGAGCCTAGTGATCTTATCTGCTGTTATAGTCAGGGTTTGCAAACACTGATTACTTTTCTTGTAATAGTGCTTAGTTTCATTATTACCGTTTCTAAGCGCTACACATACAATATGGTCTAATTGCCAAACATAATGTTACTGAGTTTTTTGACTTCTGAAAGATGAAATGCCCTGTTGGCGCTGCCAGGATTCTAACTAAAATAGAATGAAAACTGAAGAAGTAAGGTTGAAGTAAACAGAGAAGATTTTTCTCTTGTTCTAAATGTCTGCAGTGAGCATTTAGATTGCTAGTCTATTGGTATAAAACTGCTTTCTCACAGGTTTTTCATTGAATTTCCCTTAGAGGCCAGGACACTGTTTATACAGTTGTGCACACACTTGATTGTACTTACAGGCTTCTTAATGGCTAATCCTCCCTCCTTGATAATAGCCCTGCTATGACATAGACGTCATTTTGGAGTCGCAGCTGCAACCCCTGACTTGCCCCTTGCTACTCTGCCACTGCTTTTGCGACCCCTGGCCTCAGAGGTGGCAAAATGAGTGCATGGAACACAGGGACAGATCTTTCTAATGGAAGCTGGTTGGAGCGCCACCTGCCTGGTATCAGTCAATTTTGAGTTATATTATCCACTATTAGTGTAATGAAAAATGGAGTACATTAGTTGGAATATGACCCTATCTGGACACTAAGGTAATTTAAAAAAATGCTGTTAAATGTATGTTGTATGCAAGCTTGCGTGGTGAGAGTATTTTTATGTGCGCAAGAGTGTGTGAATGTGTTAGCATTTGTAAAGTGGTATTTTTGTGAATTGACGTCCATGATGGGACACCCTGAAAGCTAAGGCCCTTGCTGCTTGTCAACTCTGACCTCTAAAACAAACCCCCCAGTTCTAACATCAGTTGGCTGGTGCTCGGGTCTCTGTTTCAATGTTAGTCTGGTTCTAACCGTCCATTGTTTTATTTTACCTTTTCTTGTTTCTCGTTTGTTTCTGTAACTTGTAAATATGTCATATTCTCCTCATCTACCATACTTGGTCCTATTGTGAAGCGCTCTAACCCCTTTAGGTAAAGTCTGCGCTACATAAAAATGCATTAAATAAATAAATAAAATAACCTGTTGCCAATGTCTGGATACTCATCTCCAGAGACAGGAGGGGTTTCCCCCGCTGACAGACTTTAGGCCCTGGTGTTTTCTGCCATTATGGTGATGGTCTGATGCCAGGGCCTCTGTTTTAATGAAAGTGGAATTCTTGTCTTTTGCCAAGGCATTTGCACTTTAGAGTCAATTCTCAAAAGAAGTTATGAGCACAGGAAGTAGTACCAAAGGAGAACTGTTACACACATCTTACCTGCCTTTGTAAATCGGCCTGAAACGTTCAACTCCCTATTGGTAAAAGTGGAGAGAAAGCACACTCCTTTCTATTTGTACTCATTCTATATGAATATTGCTGAAATATTCCCAATTCAGATGTCTTGGGGGTCAATACACAGAGGCATATAAGAGTACTCTAGCCACCCCAGAACGCCTTTGTGAATAGGCCCTAGTGTGCCAACAGGGCCGGTCTTAGGCATGTGCAAGCTGTGCACCTGCACAGGGCCACCAAACCCCAGGGGCCACCACACCAATATATATCCTTAATATATTTATCCTCTGAGGATGGATACATATTTGTGTGGTGGCCCCTGGCAGGGATTTGGCGGCCTCCGGCTCAGTTCCACTTCTAAACACCCTGACCCCCCCCCCATCTTTACTGGCCTCCGCGCTCTGCCCCACCCGGACCCCCTCTTCCGTGGCCCCCTACCTACGCTCCCTGCCCAGAGCCACTATGACCCTAGAGCCGCCCCTGGTGCCAAAGCCAGTTGCCTTCAGCCCGTGTCTCCAGTCCTCAGTTTTAACTAGGGTGAGAGGTTTCAAAGTTCATAAACTAACAACTTCACAATTTCAGTTTTAATATTTCGCAAGCTTTATAAAAATATACCGCTCAGAGCGGTACCGCTCACAGTTTTTTAAAAAAAGGAAAAGCGACCGAAAAGCGACCGTTCAATCCTTGTATGGATAGGGACCTGCAGCAAGGGGCTGCCCCCATAGCATCCTCCGAAATCTGGGTTTTCCAGGCCTCCGAAACCTGCTACAGTTTTGCTGCCCGGTTGCATGATATAGATTAAACGCGTGGAAGCCGCATTGGTTTCAAACCCCATCTTCTGACAAAGCATTGCCAGTTAAACGGTGTTACCAGTTTTAAAGTTTACCTCTCCCACGTAGCAGGAATAATAAAGTCGAGGCTCTTCACACGTGCCCACTACAGCCTCCCCTCGTTTAACGTGCAGTGCAATGCGGCATCTAAGCAGACTGTTACCTAAGCAGAGTGGCAGCGAGCTGCGTCACACCATATGGCGAATGGCGCGCTTTTTTTAACCGCGGGAAATATTACCATGGCAATAACCCCCACGGCTTTCTGATGCCTGCACAATTACGGACGCATCAAAATGCCGTCTCCTTAGGTGAGTGATGGTTTCAACAAAGACACCTCTTCAGGAGCGAGAGGAGAGCGTCCCAACAAAGGAAGCTGTTGAGAGTGGACAGCGCCTGCTTTCTGATTGGTCAAAAGTGAGGCCTGAGGCAGCCCTCACCATTACTCAACACACACATGTGCAACGTGTCGCTGGTTCCCAATGCATGTACGGAGGCCTGTGCTGTCAGAATTGAATTTAGTGGCTCTGATTACCCTGTGAATGCTGTGACCTTCCCTGACGCCTGCTGCGTTCTTCTACAGCAGATAGCATTAGGGGCCGAAATGTGGGTTTTAAAAACGTCATGTGATGCTAATGAGTCCCCGTGTATTGTGGGGGGCGCCTGTGCGTTGCAGCTACAACATGAATTAATCTCAAGTAGACTGATGGCATTCTCTTGTCGTCCAGCAGGAAGGACGTGGCCCATTTACCCAGTGGGGCCCAGCCTCCCCGGAGGGCCCTGCCTCACATCTGGCGTCAGGGGAGGTTTCAGGTCACACACAATTAGTGAATCTCCGTTTAACAGAGGCACCCCTGGAAAGATAGGAACGAGGGATAATCTCGGCTACTGAAAAAAGTAAAGTCACCACATCATAAAAGTATATTTTAAAAGTCTGATTTTGTTTTAATACATAAGTGTATGCATACACATATTTCAATTCCATAAATGTTATATACATTTGAACAAACATTTCAAGTGCGTCCAACTCCCTCCCCGACTCTAAGCCCCCTCTGATTTACCTCTAAAACCTTTTTTCTTGAATGACTTTGTCAAGTCAGGTTTTGTATCTCTTCTCCCCAGGTCCAGCAGGTAAGTATCCGGAAGACCAACTTCACCTATTCTCACACTTCTCTGCAGCACTTCATGCTTATGAGCTGCTCAAGTTCATGCTGCCTGTTTCAATCATGTTTCGCCCAGTACCCACCATATAAACCAGCACTCTGAATAGAGTCCAATGAGCACTTTGAAGCCTCGCCAGGGTAGTAAAGCGCTATATAAATCGAAGACTACAGTACAACTCGCACTTTCAGGCATCCATGGAATGCACTGTGCTTTACAAAAACAAATACCATTACCTGAATTTAATATGCGGCTTAATTACACACTAAACACTTCTCAGCCTCCTTTGAGCCTCCGCTGTGGTGTAGCTTAGGTCTATGCAGCGTATTTGTTGGTAAATTATACTGGCATGATGGGCCGGACAGGCCTTTTATTCCACTGAGCATTTCCCTGGTGGGCTGGTTGTGAAGGCCGGTTTTGAATTCCCAGAGATGCTCCTCGTGCCTGTCACTTTCCCCAGCTCTCTGAGGTTAATTGCAGCAGGCACTAGGAGGTTTTGAGAAGAAAAAGAGGACGGAAGGGGGAAGGTAAAGAGAAAGCGATCAATGAGGAAGGAGAGAGATCAGAGAAGGAGTGAGAGAATAGATGGATGGAAAGAGAGTGTCCAAGGAGGCAAAGCAATGGGGCTGTTTGATCATTTTTGCCAGGACTGTTTTCGTTCCCCAGTCCGGCCCTGCTGTCATGGTGGAGGTATTTAGTGCTTGTGTAAGGGCAATGTGTGGGGTTTCCTGGTGATTTATTGCAGCTTCCCTTGGTTTGTCTAGCACCCACTTACACTTTACATCGAATCACCATGGCTACTCACACACCGTCCTTCGCAGGAAATCAAAGGGCAGTCAAAGACGATCACGTGCTTAAGATAAAAGAGTCAATAGCTGGAAGCAAGAGTGAGAGAAATATCAGAATAAGGACCTTTTGGAGTGTGTATAAATCAGGTATCATGTTATCATGAAGGCACCTTCTGGTTAAATCCAAGTTTTGGTTTGGTAGGAACATTTTTAAGGCTAAAGGCACATCTAAAGAATTGTTGTGCACACTGAGCTGTCTTCTCTCGCCTCATGTTAACAAATCATGTGAGCCATGTTCCGTTATGTTATGTTAGGAAAACTTATAGAGCACACGTACACCCAAGGGTTTCTTGGCGCTGTCACATCCAGGAGGGAAAGGAGAGAAGACTCAGGGTAATCAAGAGTTTGCTTAAACAGCCAGGCCTTCCAAAGCTTCCCGAACCTCAGGAAGTTAGGTTCCAGCCTGACCGAGGAAGGAAGAGAGTTCATTAAGATGCGGGCCAGGGCAGAGAAGCTCCTGGCCCCAGCTCTCTGTCGCTTGAACCAAGGGGTCCTCCACTGGCTGGCAAGAGAGGATCTAAGTGCTCGAGTAGGAACAGATCTCTTAATTCAGCTTGCTACGAAGGCTGAGGCCTGGTCATGAATGGAATTGTGAATAATACAAGACAGTCTAAAAAGAGCTCTCTGGTTGATGGGGAACAAGTGAAGCTTAATTACGGCAGGAGAGATAGGCATATATCTATGCAGTTTACAGATTGTCCTCACTGTGGTATTTTGAATGATTTGTAGTTTGTTGAAAATAAGTTTCAGGGAGGCCCAACTACAGCGCATTAGCAAAGTCCATGCAGGACATAATTACTGCTGCAATAGCGCTTTCAATCTCTGGAGTGACAGAAGAGGCATGGCTGTCCTAATGGATTTGAATAAGCAAAGCTCTTTATCAAGACTGCCTTGATCTGGGCGATTATGAACAGCTGATTGTATACTATGACACCCTGGCTCTTGGCAGAGGCCACTGGGACAGGATAGGAGGTGTTCGCCCAGAGACCAGTCCTGTGACTCAGAATAACCAGCTCAGTGTTATTGACGTTTATCTTGAGGAAGTTAGTGCCCATCCTGTTCCAAATGATCTTCAGAGTAATTTGAAATTCCTGATGGGATTGGGCAGTTCCCTGAGAGTCATCAGCCTAGTTGTAGAATCTGCAACCACGACTAGCCGTGGAGGGTAAAAACATTAAACAGCAAAGGAGATAATGCTGAGCCCTGGGGGACCCCACTGATGGCATGGGTCTTAGAAGATAAAAACGAGTTTAGTTGCACTTCCTGTGTGCGGTCTCCTAGGAAAGAGGATAACTAAGTTCGAGCCTGACCTAATTCAGCAGAATTGCATGGTCAGCAGTATCAGAGGCAGCCGATAGATCTAGGAGAACTAGTCCAAAATCCAACTCCCATCGTAGATAATCAAGGACTGAAAGCATCAATGCTTCTGCACTCTGTGCTGTGGTCAGGACGGAAACCAGTCTGCAATGGGTAAAGACATTTGGGTGATTTAAGAAGCCTGCTTAGCTCCTGAGTAAAAAGAAGATTCTGAAGTTTGGTTGCACGGGGAAAAGAGAAATGGTGGGAGGAATTTTCAGCAGTTAAGGATTGTCCCCCAGCTTCTTCACGAGGGGAAGTATCACTGAAGATTTGCACTTATCTGAGACAATTCCCAAAGAGAGTGACTTATTCAAAATGTCTAACAAAGGGTTGGCCTTTATGACAGACAGGGCTCGCGTAGAGGCAGAGGAGCACAGAGCCAGATTTCACTTTACACGTGAGAGAAATAAGAGTCTCATGCTGGAGCTGGGGAAAGTGAACCAAGGAGTGAGAATTTATGGTGCCACAGTCCATAGTCTACCCAGGTTGTTGAAGCAGAGAAGTGGTCGAAATGCTATCCTTAATTGATTTAAATTTTTTTCACCAAATAAAGTACTGAGTGCGTTTCACAGGGTTTGGGATGGTTCTATCTCCTGGGTTACTCGCTGGGGACAAGTGAGTTCAGTTAGTCTCTTAAAAGTATTTTTTGTTCATTTGCCACTAGCTGCGTGTTACCGCGGGGCTAGGAATTGGCAGGAGACGAGTCTTTGTTGTACTGTGTTTTATTTTTGCCAACAGGTTATCGGTACAGGTCTTTCTCAACGCTCCTCGACGGGGTGATCGGCTTCTCTCCTGCCGGGTCTTCTGGAGTACTCCCTCCTCCCTCCTCCGGACGGGGCTCCTCCTTCTGCTGGGCTCCAGAGGCTCCGTTATGTCCGCTCTCGCCGAACACTGAGGGAACAAACAGAAGAGAGGGCGAGTAAGTATTCAGGCTGTTGAGCCGCGGTGTACAGAGGGGGTCGGGGTTAGTGAGTAATGTGAGGGAAGCACCCGGTGCACTTTTTAACAAAACGTGGCAGGGCAAGGGGGGTGTTGGTGCGGGGAACCCAGGCGAATCAGGGATACTATTTACACTAAGTCAGGCGTCTGCCTTTCTTCCTCCACCACCCCAGGAAGCGATTAGGCACCTCTGCTAGCCGTACCCCTCCTGGTGTACGGCTAGGCGGCTCGTGGTGTTGGCCTCCGGGCTTCTCTAGCTCCTCCGAACTGTTCTCGTCTCTTTCTCCCGCCGGCTCCTCTGGTACCGCTGGTTCTCGGGGTGATGGTGCCGCTCTCGGTTCTCTGCTCTCCGGTCTCTCCGTCTCCGCTACGCTTTCCTCGCTAATCCACCTCACTCCTCTGCTCCACTCTTCCTCGCTGCTCCCCGCCTCTCCGCTCTCCTTCACACTGGCAGCTCCTCCGGTGTAGTAACACCCCTGTGGACCGTCGACGCCGCCTTTAATCAGAGTGCGTGGCTCCTCCTCCTCCATCAGAGTTTCGGTCCATTTAAAGGGCCCCCAGTCCTCTTTGTCCTCTTCATCACAACTGTATTTCTCCTGTTCCGACCATCCGGGGGATTGTGGAGGCTGTGAAGAAAAGAGGGGGGGGGGTCGCACAAGGTTAATTGGGGCCCGTCTTCGGGGCATGACGGCGGGCCCCGGTTACGCAGCGGTTAAAACAAAAAGAGGATTTGGTTGTGAGAGCAAGATTTTATACTTCCTCAAACCCTCACTAAACGCTCTCTAAAGTGCCATAGCTCTTACGCCACTGCTTCTCAAACAGGCATTGCATGAGCTTGGTTGCTTTCAATTGATCATTGAACCACAGAGCCTGTTTAGACGGCGGCTGCCTCATGCAAGTACGTTCTGGGAAATGTAAATCATGGACATGCTGCAGCCAGTTAAAACCCCCAACAACAGACTGTTCAACACAGGGTGTTGGGGACTGGGCAGGTTTCTCAGAGGGTATTAGTGATTTCCTTGCGATTCACCCTACTCAAGTTGCGGAATAGGTTTGTGCACAAATTGCTCATTGGAGTGATGGTCCTCAGAAACGCATCAAATTTCTTCGTGATAATATGTTGCATTGAATCATTTTTCTATACTAGAAAAATCTTTAAGGTTATTGATGAACAGAAAGTTATTCTACATGAGTTGCACTTTCATCCCACGGTGGACACTCCATCTAGTCATCTTTTGGTCTTTCTCCCTCTTTACACCAAGACACAATATGGCTAATTCAATCTATTACGGCTAAAAAAAGGCTTCAGTTAAGACTAGGCCTGGCTTCTGACAACATTTCCAGCCCTTTTCTCAAGAATGTAAATCATTATCAATGTCTTCCTCAAGAGGGTTTGGTACTGTGGCCCGTAATCAGATCTGTTAACAATATTGCTACTCCCAGAAGACCCTTGTACTCCTAACAGCTAATCTAGATGTTGTCAGCAGGGTTCCTGAAACATGTTTACGAGGCAGCTACAGAAATCCCTGGAGACCATTTTCATATATTTGGCCAGAGTCAATCATCTATAAATAGCCCTCTTGTATGTTTGATTTGTCTGTGCAGGTTCCCAATGCAACCGCAAAAAGCACAGTTATGAAAAGCTAAAGTGAAGGACAACTTTATACAAATGGCTTTTAAAACATAACATGTCTCTTTAGAGCTGCCTGCTAATGCTGTAAAAAGCATAATCCCTCCCTAATAAATGTAAAGTGACATTCGAAACCTTGGATTTGCAAATGTGATCAAACACACATTTAAGTTCGCAGGTAACCTGGGCTGAAATGACCAGTGATGAAATCATATTTGAGTCATGATGTACCTTCATGACAGCTTTCGGATATGCCTAATCTTGGTCACAGCGAATTAAAACAGGCTAAGTAGTTCTAGGTGGGGAACCAGCACACAACAAATTACTCTGTTCTCCAGCATCAGCTTCAGATGATCATCATAGAAAGAATAGGGGGCGAGGGAGTGGCTGAGCATTCCCTGGCTAAGAAACAAAGCATTTGTAGTTTATTGGAAAAAGTAACAATGCCATATTGTCAGAAGGCATGCTTTTAGAAGAATTTCAAAATGACAGGCAGCAGCGATGTTGCTGGACGTTTCTGGTCAAATATCCCAATCTTATAGTCTCTTATGCCCACTCCTGGAGTTCTGACTGCCCACAAAATTCAATAATTGGTAAATTCTTTCACAATATTAGGACAACCTGATTTCCTTGTTCACATTTAACTTTCCATTTCGAATTGCATGTATCTGTAATCACTCTTTTGTTTTAAATTACTTTCCATATCTCGTTTTTCAATTAATTTCCAGACGTTTGTGTATTTTTCTATAAAGTTCTTTTTTTATTAACACCATCGCTGCTAGTGATATTTTCCTCCTGTGCTGATATTTCATCACTCCCATTGTTCATGACGAGCTCAGCTCGTCATCAGCACAGCTCCACTGTGCCTCATGACGAGCTGAGCTCGTCATGAGCATCAAAGGGGTTAAGTATTCAATTCCATCACACTTAAAACAGACCCAGCTAACACGTTTTACCCCATATAGGGACTTCATCAGGGCAATTTGATTTAGCCTCCTTCTCAAAATTCTTCTTTTCCATTCATTCCCCATTTAAATGTCTGGACTCCTTTCAAGCAGCCTTTCGGCGTGTGTGTCCTAGTCTTATCTGATCGATCCTTCTTTTGAGAAGGAGGATACATCAAATTGCCCTGATAGAGTACCTATAAGGGATCATAAATAGAGAGATCATCATCAATGAGGATCCTTATACTTTTTTTGGGTGTAGGGGGCGACCCCTTTTCGGAAGGCCAGAAGAAGGTATTCCATTGGTGGAGTTTATTTGTGGTAACAACAATCTCCATTTTATCGGAGTTCAACTTCAACTGATGACTGTTCATCCAGTCCCGAATATATAACATTGTATCTTGAAATAATTCTTTGAATTCCATGGTATTTTCAATGATGAAGATCAGCTGCATATCATCAGCAGAGTTGTATATTTTCAAATTCCGCTGCTGGCGAGAGTATATCAGTGGGCGAATATAGAGATTAAAAAGATGAGAGGAAAGGGAGGAGCCCTGAGGTACTCCACGGTGTAATTGAACCTACGTGAACGAGAGGGAAACAGATGGACTGATTGGGAACGGTCTTTAAGGAAGGATTCCATCCAATCAAGAAAAATACCTTGCAGGCCAGTGGTCCTGACACGGTTGATCAGAATAGTATGGTCAACTGTGTCAAAGGCTGCTGATAGATCTAGTAGGACCAGTGCCTGAGTGATGCCTCTTCAGCTTCTCTTCTCATGTCATCTACAACAAGAATGACTATCTCAGTAAAATGAGTTGGGCGGCAGCAAGCCTGATGGGGTGTGATGGGTATCAGAATCGCAAAGGCCAGAGGCCACATATGGGCTGCAGTGAGCTCTTACACCATCCACAAGTGTCATTTTAAAAGCATGGCTTCAAAATTGCCATTTTAGGCCTGAA
Source organism: Lissotriton vulgaris (assembly GCF_964263255.1). NCBI lineage: Eukaryota > Metazoa > Chordata > Amphibia > Caudata > Salamandridae > Lissotriton > Lissotriton vulgaris. The sequence goes on along the minus strand of NC_141690.1, from coordinate 207,586,473 downwards.
AAGCTGCAGATAAAATCTGCAGCCAAAGGCCTAATTTTTTGATTCAACTAAGTAACCTATACGTAATCAGTAAGGAACCCTAAATACATAACGTGCAATACCTACCATGCTAAATAAATATGGAATTAGAAGATTCAAAATGATCTTTCATTAAATAGGCTGTAGTAGCATTTTCACATTTTAAAGGCCTGCTTATGGCTAAAAGTACTATGTTCCTTAAATTGGCTTTGAGACGTATTAGGAAAACCATTTGTGCACTGTTATAATTAAGGGTGGGCGGAAAATCCGTTACGCTCGATGAATTTTGCGGATTTTCGGTAAATTCGCAATCCGCGAACGCTCGCGAATTTACCGAAAATTCGCAAATTCGCTCGCAGCGGATTTTTTTTTCTTGGTGATACAATTTTGCGGCGCGCGGCGTTCACTTACCGTCATTCAGCGTTTGCCGAGTTGTTTTTCTCGATATTTTGCGAGTGCTGCGCCATTTTGGATCTTGCTGCGAGATACCGCGGGAGTTTGGCGACCGCGATTACGTCATCGCGCTCGCCACCTTGCACAGCGAGAGTTTGTCAACGCGAGTACGCCGTGATCACGTATCGCGGGAGTTCGCAATTGCGAACTCGTACATGCGGCGAGCAGCAACAATCTCGCACTCACGAAAATAAAAAATTTGCAATTCTGCACAAGAAATCCACCAGCAAGCAGCATAAACCTGAAAATGATGATTTTTATCTGAATAACTCCTCAGGTTGACATTTGCCTGCACTTTTTTTGCAAGGAGTCCATTTTGGGGTGGGGGGGTTGGAGGAAGGAAGTGCCCCACAGTCTCCAACTTCCTGTTCCTGTCCAGCAGGCTCCTCCCAGTGCTTTGTCCATCTCCTGGTCACTTTTCATTTGGATCTGGAGCTGGAAGGATTACTTTTTGTGGATGCTGCTGGATATTTGGATTTGAGGCCTTTTTGACTTTCTTTGGATCACTTTTTGATTTGAAATTTCACAAGTAAGTTTGTTTGGGGCATTACAGTTGCTGCAACTACAATTTTGTAATTTTCGATTTTTGGGCTGTTGTTGGGGCCTTTTGCGCAGGGGTACACAGTGGTGGGTAGACTGAGTCTTTCTGTGGGGTCTCTTTAATAAAAACATCATGGAGGGCCTGGATGGCTTGGGATTGTGCTGATTTTTCTGTGATTTTCGTTTTTTTGGGCTGTTGTTGTGGCCTTTTCACCAGGGCTAGTGAGTGGTGCATGTGCCTAGTCTTTCTGTGGGGTGTCTTGAATTTAAACATCATGGAGGGCCTGGATGGCATGGGATTGTGCTGATTTTTCTGTGTTTTTCGGTTTTTTGGGGTGTTCATGGGGACAGGCCATGTGGGTGGTGGCCATTTTGAGTGCTGCGACAGGCCCTGCCCATGTGCTGGGAGGGAGGGGGCCATTTTGAATGCAGGCAGTGTTGTTAGGTCTGCAACCATTTTGCCTAGCTTTCAACCTTTATGCCCAGGGGTACTGAGTGGTGCATAGGCCTAGTCTTTCTGTGGGGTGTCTTGAATTTAAACATCATGGAGGGCTTGGGATTGTGCTGATTTTTCTGTGATTTTCGTTTTTTGGGCTGTTGTTGTGGCCTTTTCACCAGGGATAGTGAGTGGTGCATGTGCCTAGTCTTTCTGTGGGGTGTCTTGAATTTAAACATCATGGAGGGCCTGGATGGCATGGGATTGTGTTGATTTTTCTGTGTTCTTCGATTTTTTGGGGTGTTCATGGGGACAGGCCATGTGGCTGGGGGCCATTTTGAGTGCTGCTACAGGTCCTGGCCATGTGCTGGGAGGGAGGGGGCCATTTTGAATGCAGGCAGTGTTGTTAGGTCTGCAACCATTTACCTAGCTTTCATCCTTTATGCCCAGGGGTACTGAGTGGTGCATAGGCTTAGTCTTTCTGTGGGGTGTCTTGAATTTAAACATCATGGAGGGCTTGGGATTGTGCTGATTTTTCTGTGATTTTCGTTTTTTTGGGCTGTTGTTGTGGCCTTTTCACCAGGGCTAGTGAGTGGTGCATGTGCCTAGTCTTTCTGTGGGGTGTCTTGAATTTAAACATCATGGAGGGCCTGGATGGCATGGGATTGTGTTGATTTTTCTGTGTTTTTCGATTTTTTGGGGTGTTCATGGGGACAGGCCATGTGGCTGGGGGCCATTTTGAGTGCTGCTACAGGCCCTGGCCATGTAATGGGAGGGAGGGGGCCATTTTGATTGCAGGCAGTGTTGTTAGGTCTGCAACCATTTTGCCTAGCTTTCAACCTTTATGCCCAGGGGTACTGAGTGGTGCATAGGCCTAGTCTTTCTGTGGGGTGTCTTGAATGTAAACATCATGGAGGGCTTGGGATTGTGCTGATTTTTCTGTGATTTTCATTTTTTTGGGCTGTTGTTGTGGCCTTTTCACCAGGGCTAGTGAGTGGTGCATGTGCCTAGTCTTTCTGTGGGGTGTCTTGAATTTAAACATCATGGAGGGCTTGTGATTGTGCTGATTTTTCTGTGATTTTCGTTTTTTTGGGCTGTTGTTGTGGCATTTTCACCAGGGGTAGTGAGTGGTGCATGTGCCTAGTCTTTCTGTGGGGTGTCTTGAATTTAAACATCCTGGAGGGCCTGGATGGCATGGGATTGTGCTGATTTCTCAGTGTTTTTCGATTTTTTGGGGTGTTCATGGGGACAGGCCATGTGGCTGGGGGCCATTTTGAGTGCTGCTACAGGCCCTGGCCATGTGCTGGGAGGGAGGGGGCCATTTTGAATGCAGGCAGTGTTGTTAGGTCTGCAACCATTTTGCCTAGCTTTCAACCTTTATGCCTAGGGGTACTGAGTGGTGCATAGGCCTAGTCTTTCCGTGGGGTGTCTTGAATTTAAACATCATGGAGGGCTTGGGATTGTGCTGATTTTTCTGTGATTTTCGTTTTTTTGGGCTGTTGTTGTGGCCTTTTCACCAGGGGTAGTGAGTGGTGCATGTGCCTAGTCTTTCTGTGGGGTGTCTTGAATTTAAACATCATGGAGGGCATGGGATTGTGCTGATTTTTCTGTGTTTTTTCGATTATTTTGGGGTGTATAACTGAACTGATGTTCCTCTGTCTTCCATTGCTTTTAGGTGCACAAGACTCATGAGAACCACCAGTGCCAGGAAGAAGTCCTGCAGCGGTGTGTGTGTGCAGCATAACGTCACGCGACGTCACGTCTGGCCACAGACAACTCTGCAACTCGTGCAACTGCGGCCTGCTGTTCTGACCTGCTCTGAAGAAGATGGCCCCAAAAAAAGTTCCCCGTAGCTCCTCTAGCAAGAAAGTTGCCAGTAAGGAGCAGAAGAAGCAAGTTACCAAGGAGACTGGTGTGTCGCCCGCCACGTTTTTTGGGAGTAAAAAAAAAAGTACGCCTGCAGCAGCAGCGGGATCTGCTGGGGACCAAGCTGGGAGCAGCACCCCCGCTCCATTGGGCTCAGTGCCACCACCACCACCACGCCAACTTAAGTCCAAGCCCTTGAGTGCTGCAGAGGCCCTTAGTCTAGTTGTTCAATCACCATCGACCAGTGATGTTGGCTCATCGCAAGAAAGTAGCAGCAATGTCCCTGAATCAACACAGGTTGTTGTAACTCATCTGACGAGTGTTGAACAACCACAACGGCAACAACAACCACATGTGCAAGTACAAGCCCAAGTACATGTGGAAGGAGAGGCAGCGCAAGGAGATGCGCAAGCAGAGGTGCATGGAGGGTCACAAGTGCCCACAATAGTTGTTCCTCCCGAAGTAGGGGCACATCAGGAAATCGACAATCAAGGCGAGGTATCATTTGAGGAAGCCACTCCTCCTGATGATCATTCATTGTCTTCCACACCCCTAGCAAGGAAGAGATCAAGGGTGAGGTCTACATCTTCTTCAAGCCCACCTCCTTTTGATGATACGGATCTAAATTGGGAACCACCATCACTGCCGTCTGAGAGTGAGGCACACCATGATCTGACAAAGGTAGTTAAGAGTAAAAGGAAGGTGGTCGAAAGACTCATAGTTATGGAGTGTGATGAGGCTCAACAAGAAGTGGCGGATACTCCTGCTGATGAAGACTCTCATGACGACGACGCAGTCATCATAAAGGTCACTGCAGCCCCAGCAGGCATTCAGCAAAAAGACATTTTGACCCTAGCCCGAGAAGCTGCTGAGCGTGATGATGTTGTCGACGAGGAGGCAATGGAAGAAACACCACAATCATTGGAGTTAACTAGTACACCAACACCTACCGCTTCCATATTTCTTACTCGCCAGAAGGGACCTCCATCCACCTCGACCTCAATTAGTGGTGGTGAAAGTGCAAAACGTACTGAAGTTCGGCAATCCACATCCTTCACTTCATCTGGCATTAGCAGCAGGACCACCAGCACCAGTATTGCCGCCTCCTCCGGCCCCCAAAGACATTTCAAGTCCGCAGGTTGGGACTTCTTTAGTGTTTGCCCAAAAAAGGAAAACCTCGCCATTTGTAAGTTGGCAGTTAGTCGTGGTAAGTTTGGTTCCAACTATGGTACCGGAGGCCAGAGAGGTCATCTTGAAAGAAAGCACGATGTCAAATGGTTTGCGCACCTACAGGCGATCAAGGAAGCCCGAATTGCACGTAATGCTGTTTCATCTGATGATGACGAGGAGGAAGAAGACGTGTCAAACACTTCACTTACACCCAGTACCCCTGTCAGCAGCACACCCCATGTGAGCCACACTAAGAGTGTGGGAGAGAGTGAGACACCAATGCGAAAAAGTTCATCAGCGAGCGTAACTGGGTCGAAGATATCATCATCATCATCCCGTAAATGCTTGGTCCAGGGCAACATTAAAACGATGTTGTTTACGGAAGCACAATATGAACGCAACCACCCACTGACGCGTCTGTATAACACTAAGCTGGTTAAAATGCTAGCTCTGGACCTTCTCCCTTTTTCTTTTGTAGAAGGGGTTGGTTTTCTAGAATTAGTGGCAGCCTCTGCCCTAAATGGAAGGTTCCTAGCCGGTTCTATTTTGCCAGAGTTGCGGTTCCAGCACTACATGAAGATGTGCTGGAGGTGATTGGGGCAGCTTTGCAGAAAAGTGCTGTTCACACTATACATCTGACAACAGACATGTGGACCAGTGGCGCAGGCGCTGATTACATGTGCATCACTGCACACTGGGTCTCTTTTTCAGGGGTTAAAGCAAAGCTAAATGCAGGAGTTGACCCGGACCAAGTTTTTAAAGCTGCTCGGAAACATGCAACACTAGCCATGTTTGGTGTGGAGAAACGTCACACAGCACAAAACATTTTGGATGAGTTTAACACAAAGGTCCTTGACTGGCTGTCCCCAAAAAAACGCCAGATTGGTTATGTTTCCACGAATAATGGCGCCAATGTAGTTAAGGCCATGGAGCTGGGTCACTATTTCAGAGTGCCGTGTTTGGCGCACTGTATAAACCTGGTTGTTAAAAAATTCTTGAGTGATAAAGACAGTCCAGCGTACGAGGTAGTGGACACCTGCCGAAAAATGTGCAACCATTTCAGCCATTCTTTTAAGGCCCGGAAGCATCTGAGGAGCCTGCTACATGAACGTCGAATGCCAGTGAAAGCACTCATCCAGGAGGTGGCAACACGTTGGAACTCAACCTTCTACATGCTTGAGCGTCTGTATGAGCAGTATACAGTACTCGATCACTATTTCTTAAAACAGGGTACAGCTAACAAGGACCTGAGGATGGATGCGGCGCAATGGGAAATAGTTAAAAGCCTGACAGACATGCTTCGTCCTTTTGAGTTCTTCACGCGTGCAGTCAGCAAGGAGGACTGTAATTTGGGAAAAGCTATCCAATTGTTGTACATGCTGGAGCAGCAACTGAAGGTGGTGTCTTCTGTGTTTCAAAAAAATGAAAAAAACTAAGATTCTTTTGTTTTGGCGGAGAAATTGTTAGAGTGCCTACAAGGTGATGAACGTCTTAAAATGATCCACTCAGAACAGCATTACATTTGTGCTACTATTCTGGATCCACGCTACAAAAAGGCTCTGGCAGGCCGAGCATTCTTTCCTTTTGATGATGAAGATGTTGCAAAGTACAAACGTTGGCTAGTCTTGTCAGCCAAGAGATTTGAAACAGAACGGCATCTCATTGAAGGAAAAGGCAGTACATCAGCATCAGCAGGCCATCCCCAGTCAAAACAATCCACTTCTGCACCTGTGGCTGTGGCACAAGTGACCTCTCAGCCGTTAAAGACACCGGCAACCGGATCATCTGCACCAGACACAACAGTAACATTGGAGGCTGAAGAGGATTGGCTAGCTCAGCTTGGGTTTGGTTCTCAAAAGGTCACAGCAACAGCTAAGCAAAGTGGAGGAACCTTGGAGGAGGACCTTGAGTCGATGGTGAAGGACTATCTGAATGACTCAACAGAGGTCTATGTTAATGCTGACCCATTGGCGTATTGGCATGGGAAAAAAGAATTGTGGCCACAGCTCTCCAACCTGGCTTTAAACTACTTGTCTTGCCCACTCGCAAGCGTGTCTTCTGAACGTGTTTTCAGTGCTGCTGGTGGCATTGTAACTCCCAAACGGAGCCGCCTCTCGCCCAAAAATGTGGAGAGGTTAACAATGATCAAGATGAATCAGCACCTCATACCACCAGATTACAAAGTACGAGAAAGCACGCCGGATGAAGACGAGGTGGACAGCAACGTAGATGAGGGAATTTCTTCTCTGTTAGGTGACACTGAGCTCACCCTGCCTGAATTCGCAGAGTATGATGACGAAGCCTTATTCTTATTCCTGGACCCTGACACCGAGCCCTGAAAATGAGACAATGAATCAATAACTTTCTTTTTCGTCCTTATTCACTTTTATTCCTGTGTGTCTGTCTTTCTTTGTTGTGCACAGTTAATATAATTCAAACTCTAATCACCTAATCACAAAAACAAGCCCATCAGCAGAACTGTCTTCACTTGTTTGCTTATTGATTTGAAGGTGCCGCAGTCTGCATTCCTCAGGTTCACAAGTTCAGAAGAACATGCTCCTCTATCCTCCTCCTCCAGACTCCTATTTCCATCAAAGCAGAGGGCTGGATTATGCCCAATGAAGAAAGACTCAGCACTTGTGGGGGTGTTCTACTGCTTTGCGGGTGAGTTGACGGCTCTGGGGCCATTGCTGGGAAGCTCTAATACCGGATAAAAGTGGTTTGGACCAAATCGGAGGCGGAGTTTTTTTTGTGTTTTTGCTGACTTGCTTGCCTTTGAGGTGCTCTTTGGGGGGGTTCCGAGTGTTTGTGGGTGAGTTTTGGGGTCTGGGAGCACTGCTGGGACAGTCTAATCTTGATTGCATTTGCTTTTTAGCAAATCCGTGGTGGAAAACGGGAGTTATGGCCTAGCTGCACAGCGCGTTTGGACCGAAGGCCGAGAAATATTGTAAGTATGAGATTTTCCTTTTTGGCTGTTTGGGATTGTTGTGCTTTTTGGCGGGTGAGTTGGCGGGTCTTGGGGCATTCCTGGGAAGGTCTAATACCGGATAGAAGTGGTTGGGACAAAATCCACGCTGATTTTTTGTTGTTGCTATTTCTGACATTTTGCTCAATGTAGCGTTTTCGGGGGCCTGTTTGGGGGGCTTCCTGGTGTTTGTGGGTGGGTTTCGGGGTCTGGGAGCACTGCTGGCTATGGATACTTTAGTTTGCAAGAGGTTTGAAGAAAATCCATGGTGGCAGAGGGGAGTTAGGGCCTAGCTGCAGAGCGCGCGCGGAGTGATTTGGGAAATTGGCAAAAAAATGACTAAGTCCCCATTTTTGTACTTTTGCTTTTTGGCTGTTTGGGGGTCTTCTACTAGTTTTCTCCTGGGTTGACGGCTCTGGGGCCATTGCTGGGAAGCTCTAATACCGGATAAAAGTGGTTTGGACCAAATCGGAGGCGGATTTTTTTTTGTTTTGTGTTTTTGCTGACTTGCTTGCCTTTGAGGTGCTCTTTGGGGGGTTCCGGGTGTTTGTGGGTGAGTTTTGGGGTCTGGGAGCACTGCTGGGACAGTCTAATCTTGATTGCATTTGCTTTTCAGCAAATCCGTGGTGGAAAACGGGAGTTATGGCCTAGCTGCACAGCGCGTTTGGACCGAAGGCCGAGAAATATTGTAAGTATGAGATTTTCCTTTTTGGCTGTTTGGGGGTGTTGTGCTTTTTGGCGGGTGGGTTGGCGGGTCTTGGGGCATTCCTGGGAAGGTCTAATACCGGATAGAAGTGGTTGGGACAAAATCCACGCTGATTTTTCTGTTGCTATTTCTGACATTTTGCTCAATGTAGCGTTTTTGGGGGCCTGTTTGGGGGGCTTCCTGGTGTTTGTGGGTGGGTTTCGGGGTCTGGGAGCACTGCTGGCTATGGATACTTTAGTTTGCAAGAGGTTTGAAGCAAATCCATGGTGGCAGAGGGGAGTTAGGGCCTAGCTGCAGAGCGCGCGCGGAGTGATTTGGGAAATTGGCAAAAAAATGACTAAGTCCCCATTTTTGTACTTTTGCTTTTTGGCTGTTTGGGGGTCTTCTACTAGTTTTCTCCTGGGTTGACGGCTCTGGGGCCATTGCTGGGAAGCTCTAATACCGGATAAAAGTGGTTTGGACCAAATCGGCGGCGGAATTTTTTTTGTGTTTTTTCTGACTTGCTTGCCTTTGAGGTGCTCTTTGGGGGGGTTCCTGGTGTTTGTGGGTGAGTTTTGGGGTCTGGGAGCACTGCTGGGACAGTCTAATCTTGATTGCATTTGCTTTTCAGCAAATCCGTGGTGGAAAACGGGAGTTATGGCGTAGCTGCACAGCGCGTTTGGACCGAAGGCCGAGAAATATTGTAAGTATGAGATTTTCCTTTTTGGCTGTTTGGGGGTGTTGTGCTTTTTGCCGGGTGGGTTGGCGGGTCTTGGGGCATTCCTGGGAAGGTCTAATACCGGATAGAAGTGGTTGGGACAAAATCCATAAGGATATGCCTTTTGGCACTTTTTGTAACTTAGGGTTCGTTAGGGTTAGCCCTAGCAGCAGGATTGCATGTGTTTCGGGGTGTTCTAGATTTTTGCAACTGAGTTCTGGGGTCTTAGAGCACTCGTGAGAATGTGTAATTTTGGTTGCAAGTCATTTGAAGAAAATCCATGGTGGGAAAGGGGGGATTTGGCATAGTTAAAGAAAGCCTTTGCCACTATTCTTAACTTAGGGCTCGTTAGGGTTAGCAGTATTTCTATTGCATGTGTTTGGGTGGGGGGGTTTTCGAGTCTTGGAGCGATGCTGGCTATGGATACTTTTGCTTGCTTGCAAGTGGTTTGAATACAATCCACGGTGGGTAAGGGGGTATTTGGGCCTACTTTTACTTTCAAAGTACATTTTGTCACCAGTTTTCTGCTAGGCCTCGTTTTTTGAGATCTGATTGGGGGTCTTCTACATTTTTGCGACTGGCTTTAGTAAGGGTCTGGGTGGGAGCACTGCTGGGAAGGTCTAATTTTGTTATAAAACACAGTTTACAGTACACCTAGCTTGAGGGGAAAGATCCACTAAATTAATTTGCCAATACTTATTTATCCTTCAAAAGGTGACTCAGACAGAGTACACACTTTCAAAAATATTGTACTGTCTATTAGCAAAATCAAAGTGTGACTTTTTGCACTACACAGCGTACATACCTTATATTTATTTATCAGTGGTGTTGTAATATTATATCACTTCCTGTTTTTCGTTCAATAATTACAGGCTGGGTTTCAGTCTGTGCAATGGGGAAAAAAGGATGGAGTCAGGCTTCACATTAGCGAGCCGCAATGCAGCATCCGCCAGGCAGGCAGTGGACAGGGTGTCTTCTGGTCACCAACATTGATGGACGAAGCGTCAGCTGGAATGGAGGAGTGCCGCTAATAAGAGGAATTGTTTGCTGCATGCAACTTACTTACCAAATTCAACAGGACAACTACAACAATACAGATACAGTATCCATTCTTTTGTTCTATGACTGTGTGTGACTGCATTTCTTGGATCTCTCTCTGCTTCTAAATTGATCCCTACAGCCATTCTATAGGTTTTACTTCGGCTATTTTTTAAACCTAATTTAATGTAGCCCTGTACTGTCGCATTCTGTCATTCACGGTTGTCGAAAGTACTACTTACTTTTCAGTAACAATGCATTCAGTAGTGCATGCACTTCCTTTATGTCGCGTAAAAGATTTATGGTTAGCTTTGTACCCAAAAATTTCTTTATGTCCAATTATTGTTTGTCCATGCTGTGTTTTTTTTTTCTCTCAACAAAACCTACCCAAAAAGAAACCCCCATTCCCATCCATTTTACAAACCCTAATCCTCTTCCCCCGGGCTGTGTGGTTTTGCTTGATGTGTGACTAAATGACATCAATAATTCCACACACTTGCTGGGGAGGATAAGGTCATAGCAACAGGCTGGTGAAGGAATCCGAGGATATATTCTAGACTTACTCAGCTTCAGTGCTATTTCTTGTAGTAGTAGCCAATGTCAAAAATCCAACTCAAGTACAAGTTATATTATCAATACTTTACCATTTGTTAGGCTACATTGTGGCACTGTTCTAGTGTACTGTCACCTGCTATATTCTCTATCGTACCGTTGTAATGCTACAGTAAGGACAAACCAGGTTTCATTTTCTTTTTTTCCATAGGCATGCAACTGCCACTGTGTCACACCACTAGTACCACCACAATGAGGAGGAAATTTCATCCGCCCTGGATTGCCAACCTTCATCGCCATTTCCCGTGGAGCCAGCCGTGGGCCTAGCCCTACTTTCAAACACAAATTACAGGTAAGATAAGCGTTTGGTTGGAGGTAGTATAATGGAGTATTAGGAGAGAAGAGAGATTGACGGTAGTACTACTAAAGTCCTAGGACTATTCAGGAAAACAAACTTACTGTTAAACCCCCACCCACCAGACTCAAAAGCAGTAAAAAACAGGTATGGTCAGATAAGGTTTCAAAAAGTATACTTTTATAGCCCTAACAAAATAATCTCCCGCAAGACCCTCCCTAACCCCAACGATTGTCCTTCAAAAGTCCCAAAAAAACCCAACTCCCAATTCCCACCCCCCAAAAGTCTCTAAAAAAGGGGCAAGGGACACTACGGCAGGGTGCTGTGGACTTTAGCGGCCAGGGCATCATGCTCCTTGCGGAGGGTGGCATGGTCGAAGCGGAGGCCCTCCACCAAGTTCTTATAGCTTAGGACCTCCTGCTCCAGGTAGGACACTCTGAGGCATAAGCGGCGCTGGCGTGCCTTGCAAATCCTGTGGGGGGCAGCTGCTGTCTTTGCTGCTCGGCGGTGGCGTTTGGCTTTGGTAGCCCGGCTCCGTACCGCTGGAGCACTGCGCTGGCTGGCAGCCCGTCGGGGCACGGAGGAGGATGCAGCTGTCTCAGTGGATGTTGTTGTGGTGGTACCAGTAGACTGCGTCTCCTCCTCCTCCAGGGCCACCAGCCGCCGATATTCGGCGACAGTGGCATCCAGCCTCCGTTGCCGGGCCATTTGAGCCAGCTCCTTCCTCCTTGATGGTATCTTTGATTTGGAAGGAGCAACTATATGAAGAAAGAAAGACGTAGTCTGTAACCAATGCTCCTTAAGATTAACACAAAATGATTGAGGAGAAAGTTGTGTCACAGTACAAGTAGCAAATTGAAAGCACAGTACATAACTATTGAGGACAGTATCTATGTAACCTCCGACTTCTTCATCCTTGCTCTAACATTAGTGGGAGTTTAAGGAACAAATTCTACGAGCACTATGGACTTCCATTACAGTCGACTATGACAGTACACCAGTCTTATTCTTCTTCTTCTCTCTTGTTTAGGAAAATTGGTACGTTATCTTATGCAAGCCGGCATAATGCCAGCGCAGTAAACTTGCACCCGAGAAAAACAGACGCACATCATGATGAGTGAGACAGACTTGCGTTACTGTACCGGTTCAGTACATGCAGGTGGTGAAGCTCTTACTTTTCTATTACGGGTGGCACTGAGAATACTCTGTTAAAAGGGCTACTGCTTAATTAATTTAGCTTTCACCCTATAGTGCAAATGAGTATTAGAAAAGGAAAATGAAGAAGCTAAATAATCTGATTATCTATCACTTCACATGGGATGTATTTGATGACATATGGGATGACTTTAGGTGCTTTGCTTATTATTGAGTGAACAGTGATACACCCACACACGAATGACGTACTACTACTAAACTAAAGTTATTAAGAGAGGTAGGGAGTGTCCACCGTAATAACCGTATATATGCTGTGCTTGCAGTTGCAATACAAACTACTGCTACTATTCATGGTAGTATTTAGACAAAATTACAACTTCTTTTCCTTGCCTTTCCTACACTGGAACGGACGTGCGGGTGCGGTGTTACATGCTCTTCAAAGTAACAATTAGTTCATCCAGTGACCGTCTACTCTCTCTAGATACACATATGCTATCTAAGAGTAAGATAGTACCATGATCCAGGCATCCATCCATTCAAAGTATATGCACACATACAGTTTCTGTTTCACCCACCCAGGCTGTTCTCCTTCCACCCATCCTTGCTTCATCATTCACCCAGCCATGCACCATACCATATTCTTTCCTTCCCAGCCACCTCGGGGACCAAGCAAACACATATCATTCTTCTTTGCCAGTCATCATTACATTTCTTGTCCTTCCACACTTACTTACACCATTCTTTCGCTTTTCGTTCATCCCATCCATCAAGTTCATCTCAGATCTGATTGGGATTCTTCTCGCCAAAAACTTCACAGCTAAGTCGAAGTACATTTAGAGGAGGCTACTACCTGGTTGATTTATAATACACCCGTGCAGAAAGCACACTCTGCAGTCTTCAATCTCAATAAGTAAGGAATATATAGCTTACCTGTGCCCGCCACCACCGTGTTATCCCCCACAAGATTGTCTGGCACTTCCACCGCCTCCTCCCCAGAGTTGTTCCCCTCGTCCAATGCCACCACCTCCGTGCTGACCCCGCCTCCAGATGTTCCACCTGCAAAGTACATTTAATAATGTTAGAATACACCACTCACTACTATATAATATTTGGTCTAGGAGAAAGAAAGAAATGTGAAAAAAAATACAATGTAATAATTTGTGACTGTCTACTCTAAAGTAAAAATGTCCCTTTTTCCAGGGAAGGCTGTTGTCTTGCTGCACATTTTGGCACAACTGATGAATGCTTGCTTTTTATTTTTAACACGCACCACTTTTTCTCCTAACAGACAGAAGCTTGACTTCTAAGAACACGAGCAGGATCAAGTTCAAACCAGGTGAGAGCTCGGCTCGACCACAAGAAATGTGTTCAATTAATCGTCAGCACTAAGCACTTTTCCATTTTCAGTTAAACGTTTACTTTTATGACAAACTTGATTTTAATAAATGTGTTTACTTTTAATAAAGCTTTTAAACTTAAATAGACTCTGTGGTTTTTGGTCCTCAAGACTAGAGTGGATGAGCTAAAGGTTTTGGAATTTTTGCAAGCATGAGTCCGTGCCTCTGACATCATTGGGGATCAATCAACGGTGACTTTGGGAGCTAATCTAAATGACTTTGCCACACTATCTAGTCAGTAAGGAGATTGGGGGTTCAACTACAAAGTCTGTTATCACTGAGGTATGTGGAAAGTCTAACAGCACCTATTATAATTGATAAGCTAAGCAATGCATTATTTAGTGTCCATAGTTCTGTTTGTGCAGATTTGTCCCTGCAACAGTAGTAGAATGGATTGTCCTACTATCCAAACCAAAAGTAAAGTAGTATCTTATTCTTTCTTGGTGGTCATTCACCTTTTTATTGTTGGCAATTGTCAAAGCATAAACATTTAGGAGACTTGAAAAGACATTATGGACAATCCCAGAGGACTGCACTCAGTGCATAGAGCTATTGCTGACTAGAATGGAAGTCCAATGGAATTGCCAAATGTGCAATCTTAGTTAGCTACACAGACAGATTAATAAGAATAACCTAGTAATACCACAGGGAGTCATAGTCGAGGCAGGATAAGAATTTAGATCCAGTCTACAAGAAGATCAAAGACGATTTAGAAAAAATCGAATGAGGAACGCTAGGAAAAAATAAGTACTCTATATTAAAATTAAAACTTACTGGGGCCAGCAAAGGAGCCCTCGCCTGCCCGATCCTGGCCTGCATCCTGAACAGCACCCTGCTCCTCCTCCTGTGTCCTCCTCTTGCCCCTGGGGGGAGCTGATGTACAACATGAAAGAAAGAAAGACCAGAAAACATGGATGATATTTGTCAACCAAATCAAACATTTCAAAAGAACAATAACAAAATATTTTGGCGAAATAGCAAATAGACAACTATTCCACGGGATATATTATTGACCGATCTCATGTGGTCTACTACGTTATTAGTATTGCTTGATTTGCGGACCGTCGAATTGGAAACTTCTTATGTAACTCACTAAACAAAGTACTAAAAAGGTTTGCCTAGGATTGGCAGGCAGCAGTCCGCAGCACGCGAAGTGACAGACAAAGTCCATCGTGATTGCAGATCAGTGACAACACTAAAGTTTCCTACTACATTAACCAGTCATTAAAATACTCAAACTATCAATCCACCCCCACTATTTCTTCTTATCGCCATGTGTACAAAGTAAGGACTCGAATTGAGTCTGTAGGGGCTGATTTAGAAGCCCCTTGCGGCTCTTTTGCTCCATTGTTGCGTGACTTTTGTGACGCAGCGGCAGAACAAAAGAGGCGCAATGCTGCGGCGTATATTAACAACGTGACGCATATGGGAGATGCATCACGTTGTAAAGCCCTGTGCCATCAGGGGGCGTTCCAGCGCAAGGGAGGGCGTTCCTGCGCAGGAACGCATCCTAAAAGTGGCTGAGGGAAATCTACAAGATTTCAATCACTCACTTTAACGACAATGATGCGTGACTCAAACCCTGCGCATGCTTGAAGCAGACGTACGGCTTGACGCAGCATTGGGGAGATAGGGCACCCCAGAGCATTGATGGAGCTGCGCCATCGTTGCGACGCAACTCCAGCAATGCGCCGCCTTTACGGCACAGATGCGTAACGCTTTGGTGACGTTTTGGGCCCATGGTGCGCCGCATTGTAAGTACGGCGCACCATGGGTGGTGGTGGCGTGGGGCACAATTACTGGCGCATCCCTGCTACTTTGCAGGGATGCGCCGGTAATTAAAAATCTGAACCTTAGTGTCTAGCATTACGCAGTTCTTTAAACTACACTCATACATAATTTCACAGGCCAATGAAATGAACACAAAATCGAAAACAAAGAAGCATAGTAGCAACACTACTGAGAAGGAGAGCAGTGCACCTGAAATGCACAGAAGATTTTGAAATATAATTTACCTACAATGTAATGAGCAGCATTATTGCTCTTGGTAAAAAACAAAAATTTGCAAGATCATAACACACAGAGCAGGAGAAAACAGAGTAGTAAAGAAATAGCTACTACTACTCACCAAGCCCGGGGATCTCAAGGCCAAGCAGGTCGAGCAGATCTCGTTCACGGTCCAGGACATCCGTCCAACGGTGGGTGGCCTGGTTGTAGGTGCGCCGGACCCGAGAGTAGTGGTACATGGCCCGGCACACCTTCTCCCACCGCTTCCGGCGCTCCCGGATCCCGTACCCGACACCAACCCTGCCGCCTGCCATGATGGTCCTGGGGAGGCGGCGCTGAACATAAAAAATGAGTGCGGCCACCTCCTCCGGGCTAAAGATCTCCCGGGGTACGACCTGCTTCCCCCTAAAACGCCCGCACGGGAGCCGGGCGTGGGGTGCGGGACCCTTCCCCTTCTCGGGATGCTTCCCGGCTCCCTTCACCATGGTCTGGGCAGAAAGGATAAAGAAAATGGAATAGGGAAGAGAAGAAAAGTAAAGAGTTGAAAAAAGTAGTTTAAAATTAACCAAAAGTAGCAGAAAACACAAAAATATAGAGCAAGAAAAATAGAGAGATAGATAATAAGTAAAATAGATTAAAAAAAACTTCAAACAAGCAAAGGATGGCAGAGATACAGAGAGGATACCAAAAGCATGCCCAGAACCATAGCAATGAATGAGAAACAAGATGGCCGCGCCCGTTCATGACCGCCCGGGTAAGTTCGCGCGGGATTTTCCTCGCGAACACCCGCGAAATTGTACTGGCGAGCCGCACACTTTGCGAGATTACACTTCGTGCCCGGAAACGGAAATACGTCATGCAAACAAGATGGCCATGCCCTTGAACGACCGCGAGGGTAACTTCGCGCCTTGCGCTACAAGCGGCTCTCGAAAACGCACAAAACCTTGCGAACTAACACGCCTCAAAAAAACAAATCGCATATACGCACGAATTCGCGGCTTCCGAATCCGATCTCGCGCGTGTTCGCGCCCCGCGAATCCCGCAAAATTGCAGAAAAACGAGTTTTGCAAAACTGAAAGCACTCAGCAGGTGCAAGAGTTCAAACTCATCATTAGTAACCATTCCCTGTAGTGCTTCCTGACTGGGGCCCCTCCAGAGTTCAGTTGCTAGTTGCAACAATTGTATGACCCTGCTCTGACCCTCACAGCAGGCTCATAGAATAGCTACAAGTAGGCCACAAAGGTCCTGGAAAAAAAAATTGCACTGCAACAGAAAGCAAATTACTGATAAGGAAGCAGGTGCCAGACCTGGAATTTTAAAACAGTGACACATTAATAAACTAACCCCAAATTAATTCATGCCAGTTAAAGGAGGGCAGGTGTGCTTGCTTTTCCCCCCATAATCTACAGTGATGATGAACCAGAGGGTGGCATTGATGTAACAGAGGGTGGCATGGGTGAAACAGAGGGTGGCAGTGGTGAAACAGAGGGTGCTGGGAACCTGTGATGATGAACTAGACGTAGAAACAACATAGTCGCGACCGTTGCGAGCCGACAAGTAAGTTCGCAATTGCGAACTGGTACCAAACCCTTGCGAACTGGCAGAAACCCTTGCGACCACAAAAAAAAAGAAATCCGCAAATTCGCGAGAATTCGTGGATTTTGCGGATCGCGAGTTCGCAAATTCGCAAAATTCGCGAATGCCAGATTTGCAAAATTCACCCATGCTTAGTTATAATGTTTAGCAAAAATGCAAGTCATTAGCGAACAAGGAATTTTGCTCAGGTTGTTCTAAACATGATTTAAATTCCCTAGTTCTGTTGTTTGAGTGTGAAATGACTGGAAAGGAAGAAAAAACGATCTCTGAAAGTAGATTGTCTACTGGCAGAAATATGAAAGGAAGTCATGGAAGGTATGATTACCAGAAGATCCACATACATTCTGCTTTGTATCACCCTCAAAGCAATAGATGGAACAAGGCCCCTCTTCATCAGGAATAAAATCACTAAATACATTCAACAAAGGAGCCTCCACTCTAGATTGGAACCTCACCTAAAAATCCCACCATTCAAGAAAAAAAGCATATGTGGCACATCCTTTGCTGTTCAAGCAGCTAAAATATGGAAATCTTTACCCCCAAATATAAGATCCACGGATAACTATCTTATCTTCAGAATACTACTCAAGAGTTCGCTCTTCCCCACATAACCCCAAACTCAAACATAAATATACAGCATATCCCTGTGTATATAAGCATTTATTTGGAATATAGATGTGTACCTAGATATGTGTATTTCTTTGTATAAATGTGTATAATAATTATGTTTATAACTATATAGATATTTGCTAGTGCTGCTTAACAAATGTACATTTTACTTATGATTATATTATTCTATGTTTAACATGCATATAGGTCACTTCATAACTAAGTACATTTTCATCATAACTATTTATATACAATTGCTCCACTATTGAATTAAAATATATATACATCATAAAAACAAAAAAATTAGCTTGAAGTACAGCAACACTTGAAAAGTCTGAGTTTAATAAATACCACCTAAATCTAGATATATTACCTTCCATATATATATATATATATATATATATATATATATATATACATAGCTTCAATGTACTTATGTATCTTTATATTTAATACTGTATTCCTAATTCAGCATCTCCAGTGCTGTACCCCATATCTCACCTATACCTCCCTGAATATATACTCTACCTCCACTCTCTGACTCATCCCAACCCCCATTCTCCTACTCTGATCCCCAAAATAACCCTTTCTGGACTCGTCTCTCCTCTACCCCTCCCTTGCATCATCTCAAACCTCTGTTACTATTCAGATCTCACAAACAAGACTTTCTAAACCCTTTCCTCTGACTCTGCCCCTCTCCACCTCCCCTTTACTCATCCCAAACATCCTCCTACTGCAGTGATCTACAAACACTTTCTAGACCCTTCCCTCTTCTATCCCCTCACTATCCTTTTTCAATCCAAATAACAGGCTCACATGTCCACCGTTCAAATCCATTTTATATTTCCCTCTACAAATTCACCATTAATCCTTTTTGGGTTCTGGAATAGCGTGCTACTCACCGAAAAGAGCGTTGACACCTCATCAGGGGTAGTATGGGATATATAAATGCTTTTACAATGACAATTAATTGCAGCATATCTACCCATAGTTTGTATGTATGTTTTGGTAGGGAAACAACCTTTACAACGCAGCTTTTACACCGCACTACCATTACAACAAAACTTTTACAACGCAACATCCATTACAACGCATGCATTTACAACGCAACCATTACAACGCATGACACTACAACACACACCACTACAACGCATGCCATTACAACGCAGTCATTACAACGCATACCATTGCAACGCATAGCATTACAACACATAGTACCCTTACACCATCCAACACTTACCCTACTGTTGCTCCCCCTGGAGTTAGAATAGTATTTTTTACCCCTACACTATCCAACACTTACCCTACTGTTGCACCCCCTGGAGTTAGAATAGTAATTTTTACCCCTACACTATCTGACACTTACCTTACATGCAATGTAATGTTATGCGTTGTAATGGTATGCGTTGTAAAGGTAGTATGCGTTGTAGTGGAATGCGTTGTAAAGGTAGTTTCAAAGAATTCGTTGTAATGGCATGCGTTGTAATGGTATGCGTTGTAATGGATGTTGCGGTGTAAAAATTGCGTTGTAAAGGTAGGCGTTGTAAAAGTATGCGTTGTAACGTCATACATCCGTTTTGTTATATCTAAAGTGTCTGCCTGACTGGATCTCTATGTAAACCTGTGTTGTACAGGGATATGCTTAGGTGGGGACCCGCAAGGGGTGATCAGATAGTAAGTGTAAGAGGTAGTGTTCCATAATAGTAAGTGTAAGAGGTAGTGTTCCATAAAGATGTGATTTTTCTGTTTTTTCTGAATTGTCACAGGGCTGTTGCTATTCTGATGTCATGTATATGTTGTTTCAGATTCCAGGGGCAGAGTGTGAGAGTTTATTTCTCCTTCCTGCAGTGTTTAGTGTCTACCCTGTGTTGTCAGTTCTTCATCTGCTGTTGAATTCCTGATATTGTTAGTTAGATAGGCAGTGGTCTTGCTGTACATGGCTTTGTACGTGATGTTGATCTTGAAGATTATTCAGGCTTCTAAGGAGAGCCAGAGTAGATACTTTAGCACATGAGTGATGTGGTCATATTTATTCAACCCCTTGATGAGCTGTGCTGGTGTTTGAAGGATGCCATTCAGGGAAGGGAGGAGGGTCTCTCAAATGACGTTGAACATCATTTTGGTGGGTGGGAGATGATTATGGCTTCAACTGTCACTCTGAAGTCTTCTAGTTGGAGAAAAGCTTTCACTTTTGTCAGGAGAGTCATGAGACAAAAGGAGACGTTTGTCCCGTTTGGAGCTTTTGGCTGTGACAAATGTGCCCTCACCTGAGTTTAAATGGGACCACAAATTCATCATATGTGACCAGGTGGAACCCTCACTTTCTCAACATTCTACCATGCCCTGGAAAAACATTTTGACTACCATAATTTATTTTAAGTTAGATGGTAAAACTGTTGCTTGGAGTGAATAATTGGACCATTTCTGGTAACCGGAGCCCTTAAGTAACATTGCCGTATTGACATTTCTTGTCATTTTTGAGACATTTCAAATTCAAAATTAATATCTATGGCTCTCCTTATGCGATTTATGTCATTTGCTAGTGCTAGTGTCTTGACTCCATGGTTCTTTTGGTGCTATCTAAATACTTTAGACGCATTAATCTGAGGAAAATACAGTTGCTATGAGTCATATCTAACAATGAAACTGAACTTGCCCTACATGGACCTGGTTTAATACCTTTGTGAGAGTTCATACCTTGCTCTCTTTCCAGTTGATACAGGCTCTCACACACCATGCGGAAAGTTGGCACTGTTATAAACAGATGGACAAGACCCACAAGTAATATGCTCATTAGCAGCTAGGCAGCAGGGTCATGGTCATGGTGAGTTGCTTCATATGACAAGTACCCCCCCAACATATCTTGTGAGATCTAATTTGACAATCAACTCTCAATGGTGTGGCCATCTGAGATGTATAACGTCAGTGGTGGAACCATACTCCTCATCAGCGTTTCCAGAGTCGTTGTTAGTCATCATTCAATGTTCTTCGATGTTTGGCACACAAGTTTGGCTTGACAGTAAACCAGATGTTCTTTGGCTCCAATAAAGAAACAAATCATCTCACCCATGATGTATCTAGCTGTTGGGATTAGGGGAAGAGTAAGGTGAAGACAATGTTCATAGAAGGGACTAAAGGAAGTTAAATTTTCCTACAATTAATGTGGGTTAGCAAAAGAGCATGATGAAGAAGGATCAGGTGGGATACGTAGGGTCAGTTGGATTGAGGGAAGGGGTATGATGAACAGTATTTTTATGGGATTAGCAAGGGGTGGGTTAAGGAATTTTTTATGGTATCAGTTTGGTCTGAGAGCGAGGTAGGATATGTGGATGAGGAGTTCAACCTCCCAATTATGGTGTGGTGGTTTGTGGGTTCATATTTTTGTTCACTTCACGTTTCATAGGTCATCCTACAGTTGAACATTACTCCTGATTGGTCGATTTTCCATGATGCAACACAATGGCATAATCCAGTACAGTTTTTCTGGAAAGTACTGTGCTGACCACAGGATCAGTGCAAATGCAGTTGGAATTGTGTTTGTGGTGAGTATGTGAGAATTGTTGTATCTTGTCTTCTTGTGGTGTTATTGGATATCATATGAGGGTTAAAGGGCAATTACTAGGACAAACTGAATGAGAAATATCAATGACAAAGACAATCAATGTCTCTATCAGACTTCAGGGCCTACATGACTAAGTACACACATGTATGGGGACAGATGATTGAATGAGCGCTATTCTAATTGGGTGGCACTGCTCTTCATGTGGCCTTGTTGTTGTATGTTTGATTTTCTGTCACATGGCTTTTCTGTATGAGTGATCAAATGAATGGATGTCATTATTTCTTTAAGTGTTTGTATCTGGGATATCTGATTTAAATACTTATAAGTCTGGGCATGGTGTGTCCTAATGATGACAGCTATTCAACTATTGTGGAGGACATTTTGGTCATGTGCAGAGCCTAGAGATCATGCATACACATGGGTGACTATTAATCAACATCACTGCTCTTCTCAACAGAGATTGACAGCACAATTTTCTAATTGTGTTATACCATCTCCCAGGCCTAATGGTGCACCATTTGAATTTTAGAGTAGTCAGTTTTACCTCCACATTTGGGAATTTGGGAAGATTGCTTTGATATAAAAGTTGACACTCATTGCATTCACAGTAATGTTGTGTGTTGGAAATCACCATCTTTTGCAGGGTGTACCCAATGTTTATGCCTTTAATGTTTTTTTCTGCTGGCTGTAGAACTCTGTGCGCTTTAGCCCTGCTAACCAATGGTAAACTGTTTGAGCTCCCCTTTCAAACATGATGAAATTTGCATATCCCTAATTGGCATAGGTAATTTACCTATACATCTCTAGTATATGGTAGAATGTGTACCCAGGGCTGGTGAGTTTAATGTCCCCAGTGGACTGCAGCACCCATTGTGCCATCAAATGCACTGACAATGCAAACATGACTGCAGGCCTACCCTCTGTAGCCTGGCTGTGCAGTTTTAAAAATACAAATTTGAGCAGTCAAAATAACCCCTTTTCACAAGTTTAAACCTTTATTTTAAATATTAATAAGGCATTCCTTACTGCCCAAAAATAGGATGTATGTTATTTAAAAGTAGGATGTGTAAATGCTTAATGTTAAACATGCTCGTACAGTGAAAAGGTCCGAAAAGCTATTTTTACAGTAGCAGGGTTTCTCAAAAGAAAAGCATTGGGATACAATATTAAATTTAGTATTGTTACCTCTGGCTAGGAAGCAACTGCAAATTTCCTTTTTGCACTTTTACAAACATTTAATAGAAGCCCGATTCAATGGCGGAGTCCGATTTGTAATAAACTTTTTGGAAAAGGTACTTGTAGAAAGTTGGCGAGAATCAAGAGGGAGAGAGAGGACCAGAAAGCTAGTCCAGATCCCCGGTTTATATGTATCGGTATCAATAGGAGACTAGCTCTAGAATGGATTAATCTGACACGGTTATGGTAGATTAATATTAGTTATGTAGCGACTCAGTATTTTGCCGGGTGGCAATGGCACCTCTTGGGTGTCTTTTGAAAGCCCTCACCCACCAACCTAGTTGGTGGCATGCTTCATCATCGGGCCCACCCAGTGACACCTAGCGTGTCCCGGGTGTGCTTCGACGCCTGATTACAGCGGAGCAGGTATGTCACTGTGTGTGCGGTGTGAGGTGCTAAGGTAAGTGAAATTAAAACGGCTTGGCAGATGGTCCCTGGGGTGAGGATACTTTATTAAAAGGGCCTCTGCCAGCGGTTAAAAATAAGGCTGTGGGACGTTAGAGGCGGGTTACGACCTCCTACGTCCTTGAGTAGTCAACATGTTTCAGCCAGTGCCTTATATTAATCTGGCTTTCATCAGGACAATAAATATGTGTGGGTTAAAATTAGGGGTTGTGTAGTGTAGTCTATGTGTCTACACGCCCTAAAGTGTATCTAGCTGTGAGAGGGGGGATTCCCTTCTCAAGATCACGCTTTCAATGCTTGTTGATAGCTCCAAGGTTATTGAAGTGGCAGGGTGAAGCCAGGATTTCTGGCCAGCACCAGCGTGGGACCTGTTGTGCCTCCTTCGCAGTTCTGCGAAGGAGGCACAACAGGTTCCACGCTGGTGCTGGCCAGAAATCCTGGCTTCACCCTGCCACTTCAATAACCTTGGAGCTATCAACAAGCATTGAAAGCGTGATCTTGAGAAGGGAATCCCCCCTCTCACAGCTAGATACACTTTAGGGCGTGTAGACACATAGACTACACTACACAACCCCTAATTTTAACCCACACATATTTATTGTCCTGATGAAAGCCAGATTAATATAAGGCACTGGCTGAAACATGTTGACTACTCAAGGACGTAGGAGGTCGTAACCCGCCTCTAACGTCCCACAGCCTTATTTTTAACCGCTGGCAGAGGCCCTTTTAATAAAGTATCCTCACCCCAGGGACCATCTGCCAAGCCGTTTTAATTTCACTTACCTTAGCACCTCACACCGCACACACAGTGACATACCTGCTCCGCTGTAATCAGGCGTCGAAGCACACCCGGGACACGCTAGGTGTCACTGGGTGGGCCCGATGATGAAGCATGCCACCAACTAGGTTGGTGGGTGAGGGCTTTCAAAAGACACCCAAGAGGTGCCATTGCCACCCGGCAAAATACTGAGTCGCTACATAACTAATATTAATCTACCATAACCGTGTCAGATTAATCCATTCTAGAGCTAGTCTCCTATTGATACCGATACTTGTAGAAAGTTACCTTTTCTCTTCCTAAAGCCTCTATGGGTCCATTTGCATGAACTTTCACAGTCACCCAGGAACTGAATAGCCCCTTTGATGAGGTGTGAATTTGCTCCTAGAGCTGAGACAAAGGTCAAGGGTGTGGGAGGTGTTCTGTTCATCTGACAGGATGACTATTTGGGCTGTGCCAGTGACTCGTTTAACTTTAGCAAGCCAACCCTGGCACAGGCAGATGCACCTAACACCATGGCCCACCCCCTCCTGTTTCCCTCTAGTCTGTCAGGGACCATCCCCAGTGGAAGAAAAGCTACCCTCAGATGGGGTTTTGAGTGATCACAGAGATGGGGTTGCTAATTTCCCTAACCACACCTCTAAGATGGGCAGAGGAGTTCTGCACAGTGAAAGGAAGGCTCTGCCATGTTATAGTTAGGTCTAGAGGGGCACTGTGAGATTGATTGCAGTAGGGCACACAGGGAATACTGCAAAAGTGGGTAGGGTTATCCCTCAAAATGTTTCCTATATTGGTTAGGGAGGGGGCAGGAGTTACCCCACCCACATAATAGTGTCAGGCATAATTGTATCATCCCTAGATACCCTCTTCAGAACACTACTAGACCTGTGGAAAACAGAAGAAGAACTGCACCTCCTGTTGAAACCCCTGAGAAGGCCTGAAAGGCTTAACCCAATCCCTGTTGTACCCAGGACAAAGAAGGGAACTCCAAGGATTATTTACTGGCCTCCTGTAAAGTTACAGGAACTTAACAAGCTGCTAGAAGCCATTTTCATGATCAGTCCAGCTGGTCTAATCCAACTGGACCTGCAATGGACCATGTTGCTGGCATCTGCTGGAGTGAGTCTTGACCCCCAAGTGCTTTCACCAAGGTCCTGGACCCTTGGCTGGTGTCAAAGTGTACTCATCCTAATTATTCCTGAATCTTATTAGCCTTTTGACTTCAAAGACCTCTGAAGGA
Source organism: Lissotriton vulgaris (assembly GCF_964263255.1). Classification (NCBI taxonomy): domain Eukaryota; kingdom Metazoa; phylum Chordata; class Amphibia; order Caudata; family Salamandridae; genus Lissotriton; species Lissotriton vulgaris. The sequence continues at coordinate 207,561,692 of NC_141690.1, read as the reverse complement.
CTGTGATCAATTTGCCAAGCCTATCTAATGAAGGTGTGTTGTTGCTGAGACAAAGATTCAGGTTGCTCCTGCTTTGAACTTTTCCGCAGCAGAAAATCCCATTCAACAGGTCATCGCAAAAAAGGTATCCAGTATCTTGGAGCCCTCAACGGCTACAGCCTGCATTCTCACCCTGCTGGAAGAATCCAAGTCAGATGATAGAAATCATCACTGCACGAAGGTGTAAAAAGTATCTGGCTGTTGAGAGACCTTCGCTGGATGTGAAATTCTAATTTCTTCACTCTGAAGTTTTCACCGAAAAGTCAACAGCTTCACCAAGACCTCTTCTAGTGGCTATTCGACGATGTGGCAGCCACAGCATGCTTTCTTACCAGTTGAGGGTTTTCAAAGTTTGATGGTAAAACTTCGACTGGGTCAAATCAGTTTTTTTTTTAGGTTTTGTTTTCTTTTAATTAGCCATCAAAAGTTGACGTTACAGGGCACTGAAAATGTATACATATTTAAAGTCTAGAGAATTCATAGGTATAAGTATACATGTATTTGTGACTAACAACAATGACTATGGTGTAAGTTGGTCATCTGAAACAGGATCAAGGGGGGGAGTACAGACACTTCCACAATAGTTATTTCTTTTGTTCCACATAGAGGACCATTTCCTTGGACATCCTCTGGAGACATAGAAAGTTTTTTCCCTGAACATGCACAAGTCCATGTCGTTTTTCCAGGAGTCACCCTGGGTGGTTCCCCGCTCCCCACAGCTGCACAATGTTCTGTTTGGCTATCATTTGGCCCAGGGTAGCCCAGAGGTTATCCCTACTGCTGAGGTCAGTGGGCTCCCAAATATTTAAGAGGCATCTCTAATCAAATCTGTTTTTTGTAATTGACCTGCGCTCCATTGAGGTCAGCCTTAACAAGTGCAACCAGATGACTGCGGTTGGCGGGTAACTTTTTTGGGCGCTAATTTGAACTTTAAACTTCAGAAAATCATAACTCTGTTTTGCCCTATTGATTTGTTGTGGTTTTGGTGTCATTGTACTTAATAAAAATCACGCTATTCTCCAAATTTGATTGTGACTTTCCTTGTGTTGTGCTTTGACTTTATTACCATGTTGTTGTTGTTGCATAAATAATTTATACACATTTCCTTTGAATTAAGCCTGTCTGCTCTATGCCATAACCACTAGGAGATAGAGCTCTGGTTAATTTTGTGACATCAAGGGCCCCATTAGGATGTCGGGCGGATCGCCACCGCCAGGCGGGCGGTGGCGATCCGCCCGACATCCTTCCCCACCCGCCACCCATTTCCCCCGCCATATTACTATGGCGGGGGGACCGCTCTGGACGGAAAGATCGTCCGCCGCTTTTCCGCCCGGTCAACATGTTGACCGGGCGGAAAAGGGTTCTATATGGTGGCGGTGTCTGTTAGACACCGCAATCCATATTAGGATGTGGGCGGGAACATGCTTTTCCGTGGCTGCATTGCCGTCACGGAAAGGCATGCGGGAATCACCTGCGGGGGCCCGTTGCGGGCCCCCAGGGATTCTGGGAGGTGGGGGGGACACATGAGGGGTACCTATGGTACCCCCCTGCACTTCAATGTACAACGTGGCAGGCACTGCACGGTGCCTGTCACGTTGTGCATTGAAGTGCGCGACGTGCATTTTTAGCATTGCGGCGGGCGGTGCTTTTAGCACCGCCTGCCGCAATGTTACAAATGCGGGATGCGCCCGCCAGTGTGGCGGGCGCATCCTAATTGCCCCCACGGGACTGCCGCCCTTATGGCGTTCGATCGCGTTCAGAGTTCAGCAAAACACACAAGATGATGGACGGAATGTTGCACATTGGCAAAACATTCACAATATTAAGAGTTCACACTGACAAGGTGATTACTTTAAGTAAGCACTCACCCCCTAAAAAAAAACCCAATTTTATACCTTGTGTATGAGAATGTTGATGTGATATCCAACAGAATGCAGGCTGTAAGATCATGTATGCTGATAGCTGTAGAGTTTAGTTTAAAAGTGAAGCTTCACAAGCTGTAGTTTGTCTGCTTAGATTCCAATAGTAGGTGGCAGGCCTGTCTTAGTCAGTGACAATTTAACAATTTTGCTGTGTATATCAATTCTGCGTCATGAGGAAGTGCACTACAGTTTTGCTGTATGGACCCCTATCAGCTATCTCCTCCTGTTGACATGTTTTAGCTAATGATTCTTTTCTACTTTTTGCTGCAATCATGTGCCACCCATAGATATTTCCTATCTCTGCAGCTATCTAGAGCGGTTCCGCTTATCCCGAAGTACCCCTATAAATTTTTATTTTGGTAACAATCAGTCTGTGATCCTGAGTGGCCTCTCAAACTGTGGTCTGATTCTTCTTGGGGACTTCTTTGATATAGCCTGAAATAAGAAGACATTCGATTGGTCATCCCACCCTGGAGTCTCAAGCAGATAGCCCTTCTTAACCCAGCTCACACATTCCCTGGCATTAAGAAAGCATTATTAATTTTGTGGTGCAATGGCTGTAGCCAAGGTGGCAATTACTGTCCTCCCATTTTAATTAAGTTGTGATGAGAATGTTTGCAATCATTAAGTGCATAGGTTTGGCTACAATGGTCATGAGCATCAGAACAATGTAACCTGGGGAATACTTTGTAAGCACTGGTGGTGCACATTTTTCAGGGTTAGTCATAGATGACCGCGATCATCTTCATATTTATGCTACCAGCATTTTCAGGATGGAGGATGTTTGCTGCTCAAAGGAAAATGTGGCCCACGGTTCTTCCTTTCTTTTTGTTTAGTCTCCAGGATCTTCGTGAGAGGAATGTTTCCTGCTACAGCATACCCCTGGGGGATGTCATGGTCATGCATTTGTAGACAATGGCCACCGAAATATATTCTTGGAAGAGAGCAAGAGGGACATTTCCCAGACACTATCATGAGTAGAAAAGCTCTTCTCCAACTTGATTGGTTGGATTTTTAAACTGCAAAGAATACACGGACCTATATTGGCAGTGGACTGTTAGCTAATGAAAGCTGGAGTCCCACTCCTGGTAGAATCAGGTTGATATCAATTATAGTGGACCCTGCTTTGATGCTTCTAGAACAGAATTCTCCAAAGTCGGTCCTTTGGGCCGCATTCATACCATATTTTTAGCATATCCCCATTTAGGTAAATCTAGTCTTGCATGGATCCGGCTCCCCAGGACTGACTTTGGAGAACCCAGTTCTAGAATGTGGAGCTGAATGCTGCCTATTTTCTCCTCCCCGCGAATATGCATAAATTCCCTGCTAAAACTGTGCAAGCCTGCAATGCTGCTGCTGACAACCTTCCTCTGTAGATACATAAGCCAGCCCAAGGAGTCCAACAAGGTAGCAACTGCAGCTAGAAGTCATCCCTCCTCAACAGTAAACAGAAGAGTGCTGCCAGCAGAAATCTGTCATGAAGTACAGACTAGCTGAGTGGTGACTGTCAGGTGAGAGCACTCCCACCTTGCATTGCCTTGTATTGCAATGCCCCTGATCTTGCCTTTCTGAGCCGAGGTCTAACAGATGATTTGTTTGTGAGATAGCTGTATTAAGGACTTGAGTGGTCCCAATGTGTGCCCTTTGTGTCATGTGGGCTCACACACCAGGCTGCTGTTGGCCAGACTATGGTCTGCCCTCTCCTCATCCCTGGGGTTGGCCATCCCAGAATGTGGAACAACTGACCTGGAGTTTCTAGGGTCCCCCGGTCGCTACATCTCCTCATTTGTAGGTACAATCCACCACTAATCGTACAGCAGGAGATAAGGTTAGGTTTCTCAAAGCTGGGAGCAGGTTTGCTCAGGAAGATTGTGGACCTTCATTTTACGGTATGGTGTTTGATATTAGGTAGGGTGTCTGCAAACATTTCATATTAGCAAACATTGTAGGTTTTACTATAAACTGTTTTTTGTTGCTTATGTGATCTTGGTTTCAGGTGTTTTCTATAGATTGCAAATGGCATATAATGCTTGTATCTGGGGACCCTAATCCCTCACTGTTTTGCTATTGCATTATGGTTTTATTGTGTATTCTCAAGGTATGCATTCCACCTATTGAGTTTTTGTTTTCACTATAAATATGTTTATATGTTTTGAGGTATTATCAAAGTGTTGTTTCTGTTTCGCAACTCACAATACTGGCTGGGTGTCGACTCTTTGATGTCGACTTACTGATAACAACGCAAATACTCCTGCTTGCATAATTGAGAGGAATTTGGGGAAACAAATCCTACCGCGAAAGTAAAATTTGATTTAGCGTGCACGAGCGGCCCCTTGCACTCACTATTCGTGTTCGGCCGCATTCAGCACTATTTTTTTGTGCAAAATACATGCTTAATCGGATTAAAAGTTTGAAATGATTGTGTGTACTGCAGCAGCATCGCCTTCCCCAGAGTGTCCTGCTTATTTAGTTTTATTTTTTTGTGGCACGAGACAAGTTGTACGTTATCCAGGTGTGTTTACACCAGTTACAACTAGCTTTGAAGAGACTCGACATTTTAGATGAAATATGTATTGGTGAACTTCTGTTATGACGTGAACAAACCAATTCCCGTATTTTGCCATGTGATTGACACAGACATGTTTACTTCTGTGTTTCCACTGCGCTTTGCTGGTGGGAGGGAGGCCCACGCGTATTATGGTCACACAGTGCTGCATTTGACAGCATGACCCTTCATTCGTGGTTGTCTGCTATGTCTGTGCATTTCAAGGGGACCCTGAATACATGCCTACGATGCATGTTCCACGGTGGGAGTAACTACATTGATTTGTCCTTCAAACCTATTTAAGTGATGACGAGTTGAATTCGTGATTTATCCCCCTCTTTTTGCCATCGTTTCTGACATGTGTGACCTACTTGAAAAGCCAGCTTTCGGTTTTTTTCTCCATTTTAGCTCAAAATGTTTGTGAGCTGGATGATCATTCACATCCTACTATATGTGGGAGCAATCACTTCCCTGCTACTTTATAATTATGGGTATGCAGGGATGCCCGTGGCTCTGTTCCTCATACAACACAGGTCTCTGGGATACCATTGGTTGCCACTACAGTATCTTTTGTTTCTTTATCCCTATGGGACACTGATTTCCAGTAGTATTTTTTCAGCTACCTCATAGACAATAAAGATAGTTATAGCTACCTGTATTTAAAATGTGGCTATACACCGCAATTATGCCGTTGCTAATTGCTGTAATTTCTAGAAATTACTATTGCCTAATTTATGATACTCAATTGACTGATAAAAGGCGGAGTCTGCCTTCCCAGGATTCACTCTCATGCACATCCAGAACCCCGCCTTTTGTCAGCTGCGAGCGTTCAGCTCACTGAGCCACCCTGCCTTCCAAACTGCATGTCTTTTATGGGGAAGGGAATGGATTAACAGCAGCACAGTGCTGCTTTGAAGAGCACCCTGCCAGCATGCCTGCAGCACATATCCTCTTCCTTCTAAAGAGCCATGCTGTACATCTGAGGGCATGTGTACAACACGAGTATAACATCAGCAGGCTGTCCTGAAGGGAATTCACACCCTTGCTTACATTCCAGCCTCGTACTCACTGCGTTCCCCTATTAAGGCTAAAAATAAAATACGAGTTTGTTTGTGTTGTGTGCAAGCATTAGGCAAGTGTTTATTGTCACGTGCATGTCCCATTTCTGGCAGACAAATCTATGAAGGGAACAGGACCTACTCCCTCTGCCCAGGGCCGTAGCGAACACCGGGTGTTTTCCCGGTGGGCCGAAAAGGGCGAGTGGTGGGGGCCATTTTTTTGTTACTTGAAGCTGGTTTTACAGCAGTGCTGCAATATCGGACCCCTGTAACAAAATAACTATAACAGCAGCTGCAGTGTTTTCCACCAACATTCCTCCCCTCCCATTGCCAGGGCTGGTTTGAGATCCCAGTCCGGCTGTGACTCACGCTAGCGTACGTTTCTGTCTTCCCGCCACTGGCTTACTGCTAGTGCCATGCACACTTCCCAAGAAATCCACCCTATGCTACTTCCTGTGGATTCACCAACATCATTCTGAGCCAGTTAACCTCTTGCTGTGATAACATTCTGCACACAGAGGACTGGCTTTCATGTCACATCATACTTTCTGCTGACTTCAGTCATTAAAAGAACTCCCTTAAGGGCCAGATGTACAAACACTTAGAACAGTGATTTCTCTGAATTGCAATTAGGAAATTCCTATTCTTAATGTATTTAAGTTTTATTTTTGAATTCCTAGTGGATCATAAATCGACCTACCTCATGAATATTAATGAGGTAGATTGCAGTTTGTGATCCATTCAGAATAATAGCCATCATAGAATTAGCGGCCTTCTGGGGTCGGTAGACCACCATGACTGTGACTGCTTTTAAATAAAACAATCTTTCTTTAGTTGAATCACAAGTGGTTTTCCTTAAATAATACTGTATGCATTTGAAAAAAAAAGAAAAGTTTAATTGTTTACGAGTAGGTCTCAGGGACCACTGCATGCTCTTAGAAAATATTTGACATTCTCAAACAGGAAGTGGTCTAATGGGGAGCCCTTCACATTTGCAAATGGTTTACCACCTAGACTCATTTTTAAACAGCCTTAATGGCAGTCAGCCAGATCGGGACTGATGAAACTGCACTGGCTACCGATGGCCCAATGGGCAGCCTTTAAGACGGGATGTCTAGTCTTCAAGGCCCTGCACGGCAATGGCCCTAGATTCATTTGCAGTTCGGGCTGGACTGTTCCCATGAGGCACAGGGTCAGACTGATTTGCATATGGCCGTGTCTGAACTGGGGTGGCTGAATGAGCTAAAGAATGCTGATGAATTAAACCCAGATCAGTTGACTGGGGGTGAGTGTTTGATTTACTCAAACGCTCCGTCCATCATCCCCTTTTGTATCCCCTAGATTCATTAAAGACATGATCACTAAATATGAACCTCCGCGCAATTTATGCTCAGCCCACCTCCAGCTGGTAACAATTCCTCTATTCATACGGAAACGGCAAGGAGGATGCTGTTTCTCGTACCTAGCCCCCAGTTTTTTTAACTTTCTTCCTTTGACACTTAGGAGCTGCAATAATCTTATGGTCTTCAGGAAAGCCCTGAAGACCTGGCTGTTTGAGCAAGCCTATGCTTAGGTACTTTTGTCAACTCCCCTCAGACTTAGCGCCATGAAGCCTGCGGGTGTCCGCGCGTTCTATAAGTTGTTATTAACATAACATAACCTTACATAACACCAACTTTGAGGAATTGGGTCGCAAAACATAAGTACATACCACTGTGATTCTGTAATTGGAAGGGACCCCCTAAACACATCAGGTAAAGCTGTTGTGGAGTTGCAAACGGCCATATTCTGTGAATTGGGCCATTTGTGACCACAAGAAGGCGTCACACAGCTGACCCCAAGCTTCTTTTTCTCGCTCTCTCTCCCTTCCTTCAAAATCATTTTAATCTCTATTTACAAGCATGGCTGTTTCTTGAAATGGGTACCAGAATTTCTGGTGTTTTGCTTGCAAACCCACAAAGTTTGATTCTTGCACAAGAACCTCTGGGAGAGCATTTTGTTGGCAGTGCCCCTCTTTGGCCTACAATACTCAGGCAAACCATTTATATCCTTGAGATAGTGCCCTGGCAGTCAACTAGTAGACAGTGAATCTTCCAGGGCAATGTTCCTGTAGGCATCACAGTGCAGTATTTCCATGTTCTAATGGATGGTACTCCTTCAAGGACAGAGCACTGACATGCACTTCTTTGTATAGAATGCTATTTTTGTGATTAGGTCTTCCCTGGGCCTGCATTCCGAGGAGGTGTACTACTTCTGCAGTGCTTCTATTTTTATTCTATATCTTGTACTGCAGTATTTTGATGAGCATTACTGTCCCCTGGGCACTACTCGAATGGGGGGTGATTGCTGTTGGGTATTTATCTGATAAACAGTACCTACAGACCATAGAATTCTACATGGTGATGATTTTCCTTGCACGTGTATAGATGGACATTACTTGTGAGCGCACATATGTGTTGTGGACAGTACTTCTCCTCGAGTAATGCTTTAATGTTGCATGTATGTGTTGTGGGCAGTGCGTCTTCTAGGGTAACGCTATGATTTGGCACGTACATGTCGTGGACAGTGCGTCTCCTGGGTTAACTCTTTGATGTTATACTTATGTGTCGTGGGCAGTGCGTCTCTTGAAGTAATGCTTTGATGTCGCACGTATGTGTCGTGGGAAGTATGTCTTCTGGTGTAATCCTTTGATGTTGCACCTATGTGTAATGGCAGTGCACCTCCTGGGATAGTGCTTTGATGTTGCAATACATATGTAGACTAATAAGTATTCCCCATACATATTATTTGAATATTATTCAATGCACCTTGGCAGTATTTCATGAATGGTACTTTTCCCGGACAATGTCCTCAAGTACAGCTCCAGTGGTCATAGTCTGAAAGGAAGATGTTATCTTGGAGAAGTATTGCAATGTGCCGGCTTTTCTGTTCTACTTCTCACAGGTACAAGTTGGGCAGGAGGTTCTGTTGACTCAATATTCACTAGGGAATGTGTTCAACCGTGGATTTGTATATGAGCAGCACTTCTTATGATTTTCAGATCATAGAAATTCCTTTGCGTCTTCAAACTTTGACCCGGCGTGTACATCCAACTCCCTCAAGAGGTGGAAATAATACAAGCAACCGCACCTATGAAGTCATGTATTTTGGGGGGAATGCTTTGCCACATGAGGAGGTAGGAGCACTTTCGAATTTACATAAAGAAGGGCTACTTTCTTTGGTATGATTATTTTTGTGCAAGTCCCCACTCTCTGTGTTTTGCACAGCACTTACAGAGCCATCTGTACTGGTCTAGGATGTATTCACCTTGCAAATAGAGAGAAGTGGCTGCAAATCTGTGAGGTTCAGGGTGATCCCCTTTTAAGTCTTCCAAGGGTTCAATTGATGTAGGTTGTTTCCTCCTTCAATGATAAGTATTAATTTGCTTAGGCCACATTTTGTGCTCTCTATTTTGCCTTCTCTCTGTTAGTGTCAGCCACCAGCACCCTGTAAAGACTTCAACCAGTGCAGAGGGAATGTTACTGGGGGCTCACATGGCCAGATGACATTACATTAGAATTTGCAGGACAGTATCTGTTGTCCTTCTCTTTTTCCTTTACTTGTTGATAGCAGCTATCAGCATCTAAGACCAGGAAATACCTGTGAATTCATCAGTGTTTGTTTCGTGTACCAGCATGGATGACATTCTTTTATAAACCTTTTGTCATTAAGAGGTCTTATTCTCAAAGACGGCAGCTGAAATCTCACTATTTATGGATATTTTATGAGACTTCCTAAGCGACGTCCATAGCATTTGGTATATAAGGAAATATATAAAGAAGTGCCCAACATCTTGTCTTTACTTCCCAATCTCTCACAGAAGAATTTATTCTACAACCTCAAGAACTCTGTATCCAAGTATCCCTTGTCTTCAGTTAATTATTGGATGTCTTGAGTGTATAATGTTTCAAACAAAGGAATGTTCAGTAGTGGATTGTGCTGTAACAATCTACAGAAATGCTTTATTTCTTAAAAGTAATTGATAGGATTGTGTTAGAACATATGCTTTGAATGTCTGGTGCATGGTTTGTTCTGTATTACTAAGTTGCTCCTTCCACTCTGAGGCTGTTTCTGGCTTTAGGTAGTGTATTATCATGCCAATTTAGCTATTAAGTCATGTATTCATCCCAGGTAAGTAAATTAAAATATTGTCTTTTTCATATACTTGGACCACATATGTTTATATCTACAAAAGTACTCCAGCTCAAACCGTGGCAAACCTATGTATAAGTATAAATATTGACTATAGAAAATTGTCTTACTACTCTTATTAATCACCTACTTTTATCTCTCCTTACTCTTACGGCGACTCTTCTTCTCACTACTGAAAGACCACACAACTCAGCAATTTTTCTTTCCCATTTCGCTGCCACCTCGATTTGTCTCTGAGTTTATTGTTACAAGAAGCACTGGGAGATTTGGTGGTCTAGACAGGGTATTATTTATCTCCAGGAAATCCCTTTAGAATATTTTAAATTTGACAGTTAGAAACTATATGCCTCAATTCAAGTGTATAGCTATCAGTGATTGTTTTGTCCTTCTAAGTGACTTTAAATAAACAGAAATGAAGAGAACCATATTGTTCATTAAAAGCTTTTAAAGCAGGGTGTAAATATACAAACTCGCAGTTCTACCTAGCTGTATTGTAAGAGATGAAGATGTAGTTGCCAGTCCGAGAAAGCTGTCAATGGGCCAGATGTGGAATTTCTCAGACGGCGTGAAAGGCAGTTAGGGTGACAGAGGACTTTACGTCTGCTACCCTGACTTTATTCCATCTGCCAAACTGAGGGGGTCATTACGATGGTGGTGAACCCACCACTGGCAGCCTGCTGGTGGCGGATTCACCGCCATCGCAAATCACTTTTCCACCCTTCAGATTACTATAGTGGGCGGTGTGCATGCAAAAAGAACAATTGATGGACAGAATGCAGAACAATGTCATACATTCATCCCAGTACAGAGATCTGGACCGAAATCCATTGTTTTTGTGCTCACCATGCCATTCCAGTTTGGACCCAGCCATATGCAAATCAGTCTTGACCCTGCGCCCAATGGGAACAGTCCAGCCCGAACTGCCAGTTTAGTTCCTCCCTGGACTGGAAACAAGCATCCTAGGACCGGTTTTGGGATTTCAGCCCTCATCAGCCAGGATAGCTTGACTCCAGTGGCATGGAGAGCATAGAAAGTCCGTCTGCCGTGGGTCCAAACCAGGCGGACCCACCCGCATTAACAAAATGGTGGCGGTGATGCTGCTTCAAGCCAGCCTTTAAATGCTGGTTCCTCCGCCATTAAAAGGTTGGTGGAGCTTGACTTTGGGGTCCCTTTGCGGCCCCCCGTGCAGGGGCACTTCCTTGTAGCATTTAGGGGGCACCTATGGTGCCCCCCACATTTTCCTGCTCCATGTGGCAGGCACCGCGTCTTGCCTGCCATGTAGTGCAGGGAAATGTAAACTGTACATCTTTAACATTGCGGCGGGTGCTGCAGCTAGAAGCTAGTAGATGCGACCCCCATGGTGATGGTGGCATCTTAATACCCCTGGTGAGACCGCCGCCTTGTAGGCGGCCAGTCCCACTCCCCAACACGATGGCAGACGAACTGAAGTCCGTCCGCCATTGTAATCACCCCATGAGCGTTCACTCCTGACTTAGCAGTCAGCTGTATGGATTTGCATGCATCGCCATCACTATGGTTAATTCTAAGCCATTGAAATGTCTGATGTGTATCTGTTATTGGTGATGGATGCTCACATTAAACTTTTGAAAGTTTACATTTGTCAAAAACAAACTCTAAAAGTAGGAGTTTGTGTTTTAAATATGTCAAACTAATGGGTCCACACCAGTCTTTTCTTTATTTTTACTGTAACTCATTGCCAGATTATACTTGGCAGTGACAGGCAGCAAAACAAGCCAACCTCAATCCATTCTAAATTGGGCAGTCTCTTGGTTGGCCTACCTCTAATGACCTGTACTCCGACGGGCCATTGAAGAAGTCTTTTTTTGTGTGTGTGCAGATTTTTAAAGCGCGAACTTGACCCAAAGGTATTGGAGCGCTTTACATTAGCACTGGTTACGTTACACAAGGAGACATTAATTTTTTTGGGTAGGCACGGGGAGATTAAGTGATTTGTCCAGAATCACAGGATGTGGACGCAACCCCGAGGCTCGAGTGGAAACAATGGGGTTCAGAATATTGGCAATATGTAAATCTTGCTTTCCTTGACCAGAAGTAAATGGTTCAATATCTGCAGAAAGTTCAATACTGTCCTTTTCAAAGAAGACTTACCCTCTGCTATATTTTAAGGGCCTCATTATGATGCCTAAGGGACCGTCACCAGTAGGGTGTTGGAGGAAACCCCTTTGCCAATGTAACAAGGATCTCCATCCACCATATTACAAGGGTGGCTGGACAGGCGGCGGTCGGAAACACGGACCGCCACAGTCCTGACAGGCGGTCTTTATCTGACTGCCTGTTGGACCTCCGTGTAGTTCCAGAATGGTAGCGGTGCCTGTCAGGCACCGCTTTAGGAATTACAACCAATTTCTGCTGGTTGTTCTTCGGCGGTCAAACAGCAGCAAAACGTCAGGCAGAAATTGATTTGAGCTCTTGTAGTGGCCCCCCTGACCCCCTGGGCCAAGGACATGAGCCCTGGGGGGCACCTATGGTGCCCCCCTACATATCCCTACATCATATGTTAGGCACAGCATGGTGCCTGCCATGTATTGCAGGGATATGTATGGGGTGTCTGTTCTGTCTTGCAGCTGGTGCTGCAAAGCACAGCATCTGCTGCAGTACAAAACATGCGGTACAAAAGGGGGTGGTGATGGACGGAGCATCTGAATCAATCAAACACTCACACCCAGTCAAAAGATCTGGGTTTAATCCATCACCGTTCTTTAGCCCACTCTGCCACCCCAGTTCAGACATGGCTATATGCAAATCAGTCTGACTCTGTTCCTCATGGGAACAGTCCAGCCCGAACTGCCAAGCCATGCCTTCCCTGGACCGGAAACAAGCTTCCGAGGACCGGTTTCTGGCATTCCAGCCGTCTTCAGCCCGGCTTGCTTGAATCCAGTGGCAAAGTGAGCAAGGGACTCACGTCTGAGCATAGCCTGCCACACCTATGTTTAGATGGCAGCATGCCCTTTTTTCTACTCTTATCCTTCGAATTTATCTTACATATGTGAGTGAGTTTGTGTGTGTTTCATTGTGGTTCTGTCACAGAGTGAAATGCAAGAATGAGGCAACGGATACATGAATCGTACATGAGAGCAAAGATGAGTGAAAGAATATATGATTTATGTCTTTTTAAGTGCATAAATACATCAATAACAAATGTCCTTTCTTTCATAACCCAGAACTACTGGCATTGCCAAGGCTTGTTTGATAATTAGTTGCCATCTGAGCATATTGAAATATGTAAGATGCAGCTGCAGTGGAAAGTGCCAGAGAGCTGCCTGTAGAACATGAAAGACACCTGTGACTCAAATGTTAGGGAGAGAGCTTTAATTGGAATGTGACAGACAGCTACAATGAAGTAAATGAATTGAGAGCGAACTGCAGTTAAAAAGTGAGCTTTCCTGTGAGACCAATATGTCTAGAGTTTTTACAAGTGAACTTGCTTTTTCATGCATTGGTAAGTTTGTGGCTGTGGTTGTGTGGATAGGTCAGTAGGTGAATGACGCAATAAGTAAATTGCTGGAAGAATTGACGGACTAATGAGTGCATGGAGTGAGTGAGTGAGTGAGAGAGTGAGAGAGTGAGTGAGTGAGTGAGTGAGTGAGTGAGTGAGTGAGTGAGTGAGTGAGTGAGTGACTGACTGACTGAGTGGCTGAGTGACTGAGTGAGTGAGTGAGTGAGTGAGTGCATGGACTGATAGGTACCTGGGTGGATGGATGCAGGGGTGAGTGCATGTACAAACATCTGCATTAAGTATTGAGGTCTTGGGTGGATGAATGGATGAATATATGTATAGATGATTCAGGGACATCAAGGATGAATGAATAGGTACGTTGATGTGAGTGGATGGATGGGTGAACGGAACTTGTTAAAAATACTTACTGCCATTGCCTCTGCTCTAGTAGTGAGCCCCATCACAAAGTAGCATGTAGGGACCAGGAACCATCAGCTGCTTAGTACTCTCCACCCTTCTCATCTCTCTCTCTCCCTTTACTTCTTTGGAACTGCAACGGCTATTATTGAACATGTGTGTGAGCCAATCGCACTGCTCTCAGTGTTCCGCTGCTTGTCAATTGTAGTGCCCTCGAGCACTTGCTTTCCTATAATCCAAAAAAAAATGATGTTTCAAATTCATAACATTTTGTGAACAAAAATAATACTAGTGTCTCAAATTCATACTAGTGAGGTCGTTTTGTGAGAACTGTGTTTATTCTGGCTATTTTCTTCAATGACAAATGCTTCGTGCCCCAACCAAGACAGTCACTGCTCTTTTGGGAACATCTTTTTCCCAGCTACGTGTCTAAGTGTTTGAGAACTAGTTGCACTTGTGCCACAGTTTGCTAATATTAATACCAATTGTGTATTACTTTTTTATCTGAACACCTTTGTAGGCCATCTATGTCTTCTGGAGCTGACACTCATTAGTTGCATGTGTGGCAAGCCTCCGACAACAGAGGGCTTTGCTTCTGGAGTTGCTTCGTCTCCACTCTCCAGCCATCTTTCATACTTTGTTTTCATCATGGCAGAAGAAGCTGGGAGGTGGTGGTGGGAATGCACAGGGATCCTTTTGCCCCTTACCATTTTAACCCCAGCCAGCCAGTGGCATAGCTAGAGGTTCTGCCGCCCAGAGACGGTCTGTACAGGTAAGAGAGAAGGGGTTGGGATTGAAGGAGACAGACGTCGACCACCGGGGAAGGGGTGTGGAGGCCTGGAGGGCAGCCGACAAACGACAACGAGGAAGAACAAAGGGAAAGAAAGAAAACTTTCCTTGGGCTTGCTGTCGCTTCCAAAATAGTGCCACCCGCAGGTGGACGCCCCCCTCCCCCCCTCCCCCCATTTACGCCACTGCAGCTAGTGGACTGGAAAAAGATTGAATGCCACACATCGCACACACCCAGTCAGAAGACAATGGGTATGTCTGAGAAGTACTGCTCACCAATGATGAGAACAGTAACATTCAGAGAAAAAGAACTTGTTGCAAAAAGAGAACAAGTGGGCCAGGGTTCTGAGGCTAGAATTAAAGGGAGGATCAGAAGAAAATTGGCACCAGAGATCTTTTGTGTAGTGTCTTCTCTGCCCCAAGTGTGGCTGATGGCTGTTGGTAGGGGAGGAGCCAGTGTGCTGCACAGAAAGACAGAACCTTCTCTGTGTGGACTAATAAAAAATGTCTTAATAATCAGTTCTCTATGACGAGGCTAAACAGCGCATCAGTGAATAACACCCCTCAGTGCTGAGTCTTAACTAGTGGTTTCCGGTGCTCAGCACCGGCACTTAATGTCAACACCAGCGCTAATGACAGTCTACCACAAAGTCAAAGTCAAAAAAGGCCTTCATTTGGTATTTCACAACCATAAAGCACACAATAAATAATTAAAAAAACAATTAAGTTTTAAAAGAAATAATGTTTGCCAAAGTGAAATGCATTGTTAAAAATGTATTTATTTATTTTTTTACAATATTTATTAAAAAAAATGCAGTCCTGTATCGACCTCTTTTATTTATTTTGTGTCCGCTTTTAGGAGAAGATTGTCAATCAGTGTGAAGAACTTTACCCCACATTTTTGATGAGCCCCCCATCCAGCATGGTACAGCCTGCCTGCAGGAGCGGATGTTTCATTAATTTAAGATCACTTTTAAGAACTTCCTTCTTTCGTCTTTACTGTTGGGCAGATCAGATGGCATACCGATTCTGTGTGGTATCCACATAAGCGACATTTTTCGTCTTGATGTTTACATTTCCAGTTTGGTAACAAGCCCTTCGAGTTATGATCTCCTAGTCAGTACAGCATAAACCTCTTTTTTAGTGTAAGTCAAAAATGTGCTGCTAAATAAGTTTGCAGTTTAAGCTTTGTATATGAGGTTATTACCGACCAGACATGTCGACGTTTAATCAATCTCGTTTTATCTTCCAAAAATGATATTCTCTTTGCTGTGGCATTGCACACTCTATTGAATGCTGTTCTTTCCACCTTACTGTCACAAACCTTTTGAATATCTAATGCTACCAGGGCTGTGCTCAGATATTCACCCCAGCTATTTAGTAATTACCCCCAGGTCCCTCCTGTCCTCGTCCCCTTCATTAATAACAAGTGAGATCTAATATCTCTCAGACAGAAAAAAGAAAGTAGGAATGCTGGTACGCCCCTCCCTCTCCCTATAGGGAGTACATAAGGGTACAGTACCCAGCATGCCTCCTGTTCTTTTTTCTGTCTGTCGACAGTTTTCTGTTTGTAGGTCCAGGAGCGGTTGGGCTCCTGGGGTCTCACCTGGGGCTTGGCCTCGGGTGGGGGCTGGTTCTTCCGGGCTGACTTCTCCTGCCGGGCTTGAGGAGTCTCCTGTGACGCTGTCTGCCGCCTCTGTCCCTGCTCGTGGGAGTCTGGGTCTGTTCCGGCGGGGTGAGGCTCTGGAGGCATGGAAGCAGTGTCGGGCCGCGTCTCTGTGCCGCCGGGCTGTGCAAGACGCGGCCATTCTCGTCTGAGGCTCCGGGAGGTGCGGCGGCTCCGTGGTTGCTGGGGCGCTTCCTTCCGGCCATTGCCTGACTTCCTGGTTTTGGAAGCGGAAGTCAGGCGTTTGAAGTTCCCGGCTGCGGGCGGTGTGAGGCTTGTTTGCCGGTTCCTGCAGTAAGTACCGCATAGCGGTTTTGGGGCATTTAAATTGACTGGATGTTCTTTGTTCCCTGCATTTCGTCCTTGTTCTTGGGGATAACGGTCGCTGTGCTGATTTGTGCTGCTGCAGGCGTTTGGTTGCTGTTTCTCCTGCTGCTGCCTGGGCTCCTCATTTTTCTTGCTGGTTTTCCTGCCTGCTGGTCTGTCCTGCTTGCTGGGGCTTTCTCTGATGGGGAAACATTCCCGAAAGCGCAAGCATGTCGAGGAGTCCTCCACCTCCTCATCTTCCTCCTCCTCCCCTTCTCCTGTTCCCCGGCGCTCCAGGCGTCGTTCGAAGGGTGATGCGAAGTTGAAGGCTCTCTTCCAGGAGTCCTTGCTGGAGATGGGTGGTTCCAGGCCTGGGGGTTCTAAGGATAAGTCCAGGTCGCGGGCTAGAGGTGTGCCCCCTCCTTCTTCCTCCTCTTCTTCGTCCTCTGGCTCTGAGGATGGTGGTTTGGACGCTGATCTGGTAAAGGGCAAGTATGTTGACAAGGACATGTTGCCGGATTTGCTGAGCCATGTCAAGGAAAATATGGGATTTCCGGCGGATAGTGTGCCTGGTTCGTCGGGAGGTTCTCTCCTTCGCCAGTTCCAGTATTCTGCTCCAACGGTTATGCCGGTGCATCCTAGTGTGCGGGAGGTTTTGGATCGGGAGTGGAAGGATCCCGATCGCATTCTGATGCCCCGCTTCATGGCGAAGCTGTATCCTCTTCAGGATATGGCGAAGGACTTGCCGGACTCGGTCCCTGTGGATTCTGTGGTGGCCAGTCTGGTTGGTCGCACTTCCTTGGCCGAAGATGCTGTGGTGCGTGACCCTGTGGATTAGAGGGTTGACGCCTCTCTTCGTAAAGTTTATTCTGGCTCCCATTTGGCCCTGAGGGCGGGTATTTATGGGACCTATGTGGCACAGTCTCTTCTGTCTGACTTGCAGAATTTGTTTGATTCTATGGATAATACCACTGACTGCGCTGATATTCTGGCACACATCGAGCGTCAGGTTGAGTTTTTGTCTGACATTTCCTTTGACGTGGTTCGGGCCTCCGCTCTGTCTGGGGGTGCTTGTATAGCGGCTCGTCGGAATGTGGTCCTCAAGGATTGGAAGACCGATTCTGCCCAGAAGACTGCTGCCCTGCGTCTGCCGTTTCAGGGTTCCATGTTGTTTGGAGCTGAGTTGGAGGGGAAGCTTCATCGTCTTTTTAAGGAGAAGAAACATTCCTCTTCTTTCAAGATGCCCGCGGCTGCTCCTGCCTTTTCTAAGCCGAAGTCTTTTTTTAGACCCTCTTCTCGCAGGCAGTTTTCCAGAGCTCGTGGCCGTTTTCAGCCTGGTCGGGGACGGGACATGAAGGCGAAGTCCCCTCCTGCGAAGCCTCGTTCCTGACTATCTGGGGTCCGAGGTCGGACCATTGGTAGGTGGTCGACTTCGGTTGTTTCTTCCGGCCTGGATGTCCTCCTGTTCAGACTTGTGGGTCCTGGACGTGATCCGCCTGGGGTATCGTGTGGAGTTCTCCAGCCTGCCTCCGGACTCTGGGGTCCGTCCGACTCCTTGGCCATCCTGCCCGTCCAAACGGGCGGAACTTTCTCGGGGGATTCAGTCGCTGTTGGACAAAGGAGCGATTCAGGCGGTGCCTCCGGGGGAGTGGGGTCGGGGGTTTTACTCCATCATTTTCCTGGTGCCCAAGGTGACGGGAGGGTTTCGCCTTGTTCTGGATCTCAAGGCCCTGAACAAATTTGTGTTGCGGATCCCGTTCAAAATGGAGACTCTTCAGAGGGTGATTCCCCTGGTTCTGCAGGGTCATTACATGTGCTCTCTGGACCTCCAGGATGCCTATTATCACGTCCCTGTCCATCCTCTCTCCAGTCCCTTCCTGCGCTTTTGCCTTCGGGGGGTCCATTACCAGTTTGTGGTTCTCCCGTTTGGCCTGAGGTCGGCTCCCAGGGTGTTTACGAAGGTGGTTGCTCCCTTGGTAGCCTTCTTGCATCTCCAAGGGATGATGGTTTACCCGTATCTGGACGACTGGCTCCTGCATTCCCCCTCAGCGGAGCGGTTGTTGTCGGATCAGCGGGTGGTGTGTGCTGCTTTGAGGGACCATGGGTTCCTGTTGAATCTCCCCAAGTGCCGGCTCCCCCCTACTCAGGACTTGCAGTTCATTGGGGCCCGTTTCCGCACAGATCTGAATCGGGTGTTCCTGCCGGTGGATCGAGCTGTGACCCTGTGTTCTCTGGCTCATCGGTTTCTTGTGGGGAGGTCGTTTCAGGTCCGCCTGTGGTTGCGTCTTCTGGGCTTGATGGCCGCCACTGTGTTCACGGTTCCATGGGCGCGTTTCCATCTTCGTCCTCTGTGGTCCTACCTGCTGTCTCGGTGGGATCCATTGTCGGGGGATTTATCCCTTCTTGTTCCTGTGTCTCTCCGTATCCTTCCTGCCCTGCGTTGGTGGTCTCTGTCTTCCAGTCTGGACAAGGGCTTGCCTCTGCAGTCTCCTCCTCCGGTGGTGCTTACGACGGATGCCAGCGCTCTGGGTTGGGGTGCGACTTTGGGGTCGGACTGCCTTCAGGGTCGTTGGTCCCTTCTGGAGGGTCGTCAGTCTTCGAACTGGCGGGAGTTGTCGGCTGTGTGTCGAGCTGTCAGGGGGTTTCGACTTCTTCTGGTGGGCCGCCATGTGTTGGTTCGGTCGGACAATTCAGTGACGGTGTCCTACCTAAATCACCAGGGCGGTATCCGTTCTCGGTCCCTGAACGCGGTGGTGTCCCCGTTGTTTTGCTGGGCGGAGTGCCATCTTCTGTCCCTGGTGGCTGTACATGTTCGGGGGGTGGACAATGGGGTGGCGGATGCCCTCAGTCGTTTTTTTCCTGCATCCCTGGAGTTGGCATTGACACCGGGGGCCTTTCGTCTGGTATGCGTGAGGTTTGGTCAGCCCTTTCTGGACCTCTTTGCTTCCCGGCTCAATGCGCAGCTTCCCCGCTTCTTCTCCCGGATTCCTCAGGAGGGTTCTTGGGGGGTGGATGCTCTGTCCCTTCCTTGGCCGTCTCGCCTGCTGTACGCCTTTCCTCCTCTGGTGCTGATACCTCGCTTTCTGTCCCGCCTGTTGCGGGAGGATCGAGAGGTGGTGGTGGTGGTGCCCTTCTGGCCCCGCAGGTCTTGGTTCCCCACGCTGATGCTGTTGGCTGTTCAGGGTCCATGGTTCTTCCCCTTCCTTCCGTCTCCCTTGCGGTCGTCTCCGATGTTGCCCCTCCGGCGGCTTCGGCTGTCGGTTTGGCGGTTGAGAGGCAAGGGTGGAGGCGTAGGGGTCTCCCGGAGCATTTAGCCTTGGCTATTCAGCAATCTCGGAAGCCTTCTACCCTTCAATCCTATGGTCGGCATTGGGGCAACTTTGAGCGTTGGTGTCTTGGCATGGCTTTGTCTCCCTTGGTTTGTCCTTTGCCGGATGTTCTCCAGTTCCTTTGGGATGGGTTCGAGAAACGTTTGTCCGTTTCTACTTTGCGGGCTCAGTGGGCTGCTGTCAGGGCTTTTCGGGCTCCTTGGGGGAACCTGCCAGATGTGGATGGTCTGGTTTCCCGGCTGTTGCGTAGTTTTTCTAACTCGCGCCCTGTGGTGCGTCCGTCTTTTCCTCTCTGGGATCTTCCCTTGGTTTTGAGGGTACTGGTTGATGCTCCCTTTGAACCTTTGGAAGAGGTGGATATCAAGTTTGTCACGCTGAAGGTTGTTTTTTTGGTGGCTATCACTTCTGCTCGTCGCCTGGGGGAGCTGGGTGCCTTGATGGCTCGAGAACCCTTTCTGTCCTTTTCTGCTGACGGGGTGGTCCTTCGTTTGGATTCCTCTTTCGTCCCTAAGGTTTCCTCCCAATTTCATCGCTCACAGGAGCTGGTCCTCCCTGCTTTGCTTTCGGCTCCGGTGGACGGGGACGACCTCCCTTGGTCCTTGCTGGATGTTTGCCGGGCTTTGCGGGTTTATTTGGATCGGACCCGGGATTTCCGGCTTTCTGACTCCCTGTTTGTTTCTTTTGGTGCTGTCTCCAGGGGTGGTCGGGCTTCTACTTCTTCCATTGGGCGTTGGTTGAAGCAGGTTATTGTTCTGGCCTATTCCCTTTCTGGTTCCCCTCCCCCGGCTGGGGTTCAGGGGCGTTCTACTAGGGGTATGGCTGCTTCCTGGGCAGAGGTTCGTGGGGTGTCCCTTTCGGAGATTTGTAGGGCCGCTACTTGGGCTTCTGCTAATACCTTTGTTAGGCATTACCGTATCCAGAATGTTCTGGGGGATGACACTAACTTTGGTTTGGGGGTTCTTCGGGCTGTGTGTTCCTGATCCCCTTGTTTTTTTTTTGTGCTGTGCTGTTGTTTGCAATAAATTGCTGGGTGTTGCTGTTCTGCTGTGTCCTGGTGGTTTTTTGTTTGATGATGGCCGGGTGCTGCTTGGGTATTCTCACTTGTTATTAATGAAGGGGACGAGGACAGGAGGGACCTGGGGGTAATGTCCTATTACTTACCGGTAATCTTCATTACTCCGGGTCTCGTTGTCCTCGTCCCCTTCATTACATCCCTCCCTCCCTCCCGGGCTTTCCGGCCCTCATCTTGGGCTTGGTGGTTCAGGAGGCATGCTGGGTACTGTACCCTTATGTACTCCCTATAGGGAGAGGGAGGGGCGTACCAGCATTCCTACTTTCTTTTTTCTGTCTGAGAGATAGTAGATCTCACTTGTTATTAATGAAGGGGACGAGGACAACGGGACCCGGAGTAATGAAGATTACCGGTAAGTAATAGGACATTTCTGATCAAACTGGGCCTTTATTTCTGCCTAGCATAAGTTGTTAAGAGATCCGGATTCTGATGGTCGAAATTTCCAACACATTTTCGTGAAGGTGGATTTTCTTTCGTATTCCTGGTTCTGAAGGCCGAATTCCAAACGTATCTGTGCTGGTGACGCAGCTTTAGGAAGGTTAAAGACTGCTTTGTATACTTTTCTCTGCAGCTCATTTAGGATATCAGTTTCCTGACCGTGCCATATTTCTAGGCCATATGTCAGTGTTGGAAGTAGTTGTCCTGCCATTACTTTCAGAAAATGACTATGGGAAGGGCAGCACAGTTTTTTTGCAGCTGTTTATAAGCAAAAATTAATGAGTGGGCTTTTGCTTTTATTTCTGTTTTTTGTTCTGTACAGGACATGCACCAGCCCAATTTAATGCCCAGGTATTCATATGAACTTATTTCCTCTATTTGTGCACCCTTTGCGTGCCATTTGAATTTACCGGGCCTGTGGCCTGCTAGACGCACCACCTTCATTTTCTTCTGGTTTAATCCCAGCCCTTGTTGTTCGAAGTAATCTGTCAGGTTGTTGATAACTCTTTGCAACCGGATTGGGGTTTGGCTCATGACCAATATATCATTCGCGTAATGCAGGAACTGAATTGACTCATTTGCCAATTTGGAGGGTGGCTATTTACTTTTGACAGGTGGTTGCTTAGATCGGCGAGATATATATTAAATAGACTCGGTGAAAGGACACAGCCTTGTTTTAGTCTGTTGTTTGTGTTTATCTTAGAAGATATTCTGCTGCCGTCTCCAAGTTTCACCCTAGCCCAGGTTTCGGTATAAAGGGCTATTATGATGTCAATTAGTTTTTGTGGTATCCCCATGCTTTCAATATCTTCCAAAGGCGATCTCATGGCACTCTATCAAAGCCTGATTTAAAGTCGATATAACATGCAAATAGTTCGATTTTTTTGCTTAATGCTTTATCTGTTAAGATTGTCAATGCAAAGTGTGCCACCCGATAGTTAATTCCTATACTGTTGTCGCAAGTGTTCAGCAGAGCACCAGTGTGGCAGGTTCTATTATTCGGAATTTTCTGAAGCACATGTGGTCAGATTCTGCTCTCATGTTGGTCTAAATGTGTCCCAGAGTTGAGGGCAAGATGCTTGGTGATCTGCCTTCATGTTTCTGTTCTTTGAAAGTCTGTGCTTGGATAAAATACGAATGGTGTATGTTGTGGGTCAGATTATGTAAGTAGTTGTTTTTTTCCAGTATGCCTTGTATAGGAGTGAATCTTAAGAAACTGGATTCACTTCATCTTGGGTTATTACATCAACATCGAGGGATCTATAAACTTATATTTAATTATTCTTATTTATTTTATAAAATAAGTTAACCTTGCCCTGATTTTAATTAATTAGCCCTTTCACTTAACTTTTAATTACTTTTGAAAATGTGATGTATGACGGCACAGTGGATTCAATGTTAGGGGTGCATCCCTTTAGATGGTGCAAATGGTTTAAAATTTGACCATTGACTCCAGTGAGGGGCACCACTAACCTCAAAGGCAGCCACGCTATTATAAAATTTTGCAGATATGTTGGAGGGAAAATTACTCAAAACCACCATTTAGAAAATTGTCTAGATCAGGATTGTTGAGGAGGCTGTAAAGAGGAGAGTGGACGACTCCACAACACTATTGAGTCCTAGAATTTTGTACTGTTAAATAGCAATTTAACAGTAACAGACTGACTTAAAATGGCGCTTCCATGTGTGCTGCAGCTTCCTTGCCCATTCAATGCCTCTCTTCTCATATTGTTGCTGATGGGGTGGTGATGGGTGTCACAATGTGAACAGCTGCCCCCTTGTCACTAGCCTGAAAAAATGTAGTTCATTGAGTGCTTGCAAGCGCCATACTCAAATTCATTCATTGTCAATAAGCAAGACAAATGAAGTCCCGGAAAAGGCCAGGGTACAGGAGTATGCTTGCAGCCATCTTGAAAAATCCAAATAAATAAAGTCACATAAAGACTAGTGAACAAGCAGATGGCGCACAGTCAGGGCAGGCCTTGGACCCATCTGAACCGTCCATGTTGAGGCATTGAGCCCGATTATCTCTTTGGAGCCAAGTCAATGCCAATGTGCGTCTTTTGCTGGATATAAAGCTTGCTTTTCAGGACTATTTGCAAGCCCAGCAGTACTGGAGCATTCTTGTTTGACTGACCTAAGATACTGCATGGGAAACAGTGTTTATTCAACAGTGATTAATGAAAAGCATTCTGCAACCCTAAAAGGAATTTGGGACGCCCTGCAGTGCCAGCCACATTTCTAACCAGCTGTTTAAATCCTTTTCACAAAAGCTGGACTTGGCCAGCTCTTGCGGGGAGCATGATCGTTTTTCACCAGACTCGGGTCTGCCAGGGTATGGGTTGACAGGCAGAACAAAAATGTGTCAGTGGGACCTTTCATGGTGGAGTACAGCCAAAGGCAGACCCCATAAGCAAACAGCCCTTTACACTGCAGCTTCATGGCACACTTTTACCCAAAGGAGAGGGCGACAGGGAATGAGCTTAACTAATTCCTTCCCTGAACTGCAGAGAATGCCATGGCAATGTACCAGGGGCTTTCCGTTCACTCTCAAAGCTCTAGCGCATTACAGTGATAATGCAGTATGAGCGCGCAAGAAGGCCAAACCGACTTAGCATCAGTAAGCTCAAATCGCTCTCAGCACTCTTTGAAACATTCTTTAAATTCACCAATATTCAAACGCGTACTCCACAAAATGGGATGAAATGGATTCTATTCCCAGTAAGCTACTATTTTACTCACTGCTAAGACATAAAGGGCTTTATTACAAGTTTGGTGGTCTTCATCTGGGACTGCAACCGCGGTGGTCCCAGGAAGACCGCCAAGCCCGTGGTGCACCCACCTGCCGGATACCGTGTTGAAATCAGTGTGGTGGCGCTCCCACAACAGCGGTATGCGAGGCCCATAGGAGAGCCTAAACAGCATACCGCCACTGTGAGAGAGCCTGCAGCATTTGCTATGTTGTGCATGCCACACCGTGCACGAACGAAGGTGAAATTCCAGGGGGGGGGAACAACCTGAGACCCCCCCTGCGTGCACCCCGTGTCCAGGTTCGGCCAAGGGCCCTGTTAGTGCGCCCTTCCCTGCATTTTCACTTCCCTTTTCCTGGCAGGGCCCCGCCATGAAATGGCTGGTGGAAATGCAAGTCGTAATATGGTCTGAGGTGCCGGCTTTGGCACCGCCAGCATGTTCAAGCTCTTTACAGACCGCAGCCAGAGCAGGATCCTTGAGCCGGTCTCACCGCCACACTCATAATATGGCCGAGAGAACACTGGATGGTGGCAGTCGGATGAGTACGACGGTACCAGGACTGCTTTACTCGTAATAAGCCAATGAGTCTTTAAAGCACTTACCCCTAAATAAAACAAGGGAGGCCCAACTCCATTGGACTTTAAGCATGGCACTGGGAAAAAAGGCATTGTTGGGGCAACCACAGCTAAGAATACCAAGCACCAGGCATTGATTATGAGTGGCATATTCTTACATAAATGACTGGGAAAACCTTTAAATTAACATGGCTCATTTCCATGCCGTTGGTAATATAATACCGCCTAAAGTACAACCTAGATGTATCAAGTTGTGGGTCAGTCACAGTCCTTTGTCTGTAGACTGGTGAGGCCCCCACACACACCCTGTTGTCCAAGATCTCATCCATGCAGATTAAGGCACCTGGGCCTTGCATTTGTTCTCAGGCAACCCTCTATTCTTCAGTCCAGTGGAACTTAAAGCTTTTCACAAGAGTGCTTCAGCATGGCTATTCTAAAAACCTGGCCATGGTGACAGCTTTGATCTGAACAAAAGTTCAGGTGACTTATCCTTGTCATATATCTTTCCAAGTTAGTGTTATAGAGTGTCTTCAAAGTTCCAGACATTCTGGTGGACTCATCCAACACTTTTTTGGAAGGAAACTCTCAGTCATATCAAGGAGGTGGTTGGGTACCAGCCTTGACCAGATCCAGGGACCATCGTACTGAACTTCACACCAGTGGAAATCACGCATCTGCACAAGCCAGATTTGAGGTTCATAACTAATATGACTTTGGCAGTGAGACATTTGATTACACTCAAATGGAAATCACCATTTATTCCTACAATGCAAGAGTGGGACAGCAAACGTTGGATGTTGCTTGTCATTCACAAATTGACCTGGAAACTTAATGACATGGGCCAAAAATATGAAAGCCTGTGGTACCCTTTGGTGAACTATTTAAAAGATAAAGAATTTGTATATTTTGTTTTTGTTTTTTAGAGTTTTATATAGTGCGAACTAGACCCGGAGATATCAGGAACCAGAGCGCTTTACATGAGCACCAGTTTCTTTACAGATGGACACATACATTTTTGTTAGGCACAGGGAGATTAAGTGATTTGCCCAGAATCACAGAATGTTAAGCATTGGTGCCGAGACTCGAGCCCGGTTCCCCAGCTTCGAGGTTGACCACTCTAGCCATAAGGCAACATTCTCTCCCCAAATGTTTGTCACTCTGATTCGCTGATTAGACTACAGGATTGGTCAATGGAATATTACTCCCCAAATAATCGTGAGATGATGTGTTGGCTCCACCATAGAGAGTGCACTCAGTAAATGGGCTACATTTGGATATCCATCTGAGTGGAGGAAGGAGAGGGAGCTATGCATTGCCTATACATGTCATAGTAACGATAATTCACACTTGGGAGCTACTGTTTGGTAGGTTCGATGTTGTTCCTGCATGGTGCCAATGTAGGTTGTAAGCCTTAGAAATGTGTTTCAACGTCGTGGGTGCCACTCTGCAACAAAATGCGGAATTCTTAGTGATACTGCATCTATATACCTTTTAAATTCCACCTTATGGCTGTTTGTGAGGAGGAGAAGGTTTACCTTGTTAGCGTGTGCTTGTTCAGACCCACTTGTTCTTTCAGTAATTTTCTAGTCAGGACACTTGCAGATCTTTATTTCTGCGAAAACGAGGTAGTTACGATTTAACCATATGTCCGTACGTTGTGTGGAAACATTGTGTCCAAATGACCAGAAATAGATACTTACTCGTTCAAGGGCGAGAACTGCAACTCAAGGAGGAGGTTTTTTCATTTTTCGTTGCCAGTCGTTCTTTGTTTAGGATTATTTGTGTTCGACTGTGGGGACAAGGACAAAATTAGTCCCCGAATTACTCCATGGAGAACACTGGGCTGAAATTGATCCATTCCGAGAGTAGCTCACCTTATTAGACTTCTGGAAATATTTCAATTACGCTCTCACTCCGTGTTTGGGAAAACACACAGAAACAGCTCTCCGGTTAGTTTGCCGAGCCGCGTCGTCACGTGATGGTTTTTGTATCCAATCACGGTGGCGGACTTCCCCGTAACATTAGTGGTGGATTGTGGGGGTTGTATTTCAGTGACAGAAATGTTTGCAATAAGCCTTTTATTTGGGAGCCCTCCCCATCAAGAATGTGTCGTTCATGTTTACATTAGCAGATATGTACTTCCCAGTCAAGTGTTAGTCGGACGGACAAAGAAAAGCAATTTGTCACCCCATCAAGGATATTTTCAAGTATTAACAAGCTTGCTTGCCTCCTGTTTTGCCTATTTAGAGCAGCCCAATAGGATTGAAATGCCGGATGTAGTTTACACTTTACTTAACTCACTCATGCAGTTCAGGCCCCGATTAATGCTGTCAAATTTCATAATTAAATACGCTTCTTTTTGTTTTAGCAGTTTCTTTGGATACCCCCTCTTCTCCATTTCCTTACAAAAAGACATTGCATGAGTGTCAAAGTCCACCAGTTCTGTACAATTTCTTCTGATACTTAATAGTTGCCCGTACGGAAGATTCTCTTTTAGACACTGTGGGTGTGAGCTTTTGTAATGAAGTATAGTGTTTCTGTTTGTCTCTTTTTTGTGCAGAGATGTTGTTAGTTTTTGTTCGTCAGGGCCAACTGAGACGTCAAGAAACGTCATCTTCGTCTTGCTAGACTGAATGGAAAATTTAATATCGCTGTGTCTTGTGTTTAACTAATGAAAGAATTGATTCATCTCTGCCTGGCTCCCCTGCCACAGGAGCCAGACATCGTCGATGTACCTGAGCCATTGGTGCATGTTGCTTATAAAAGGGTTGTTGCTGTATATAAATCTATATTCATATTGGGCCTTATACAGCACCGCCATTTCCGGCTCATAAGGACAACCTATTGCTGTGCCCTTAATTTGTAAAAAAAAGTCATTCGCGAATTTGAAGTAATTACTTCGAACAGATATTTCAGCCAGTGCAATAATGAACGATGTAGGTACCCTGTGTGGTCTTTCCCTCAGCTCCAAATACAGTTCCATCACTTGGAGTGCCTCGTCTTTAGGGATCTGGGTATAAAGGGATGTGACATCTAATGTCACCATTATTTGTGTCTCCTCATCAAATGGCCTGCCCTCCACTTTTGTGATAAAGTCAGTCGTGTCTCTTAGGTATGATTTAATGCCCGGCAGAAAAGGTTTAAGGAAGAAATCAATATATTTAGAGACTGGCTCTAAAGCAGAGTCACAGCCCGAAACAATCGGTCTTCCCGGGGGTGTTTGGCTATTCTTATGTATTTTAGGTAAAAAATACAATACAGGGGTTCCGGGTTGCTTTTTGTTCAAAAATTCAAATTCTTTAGGACCCAGGTACCCTTCATCCAAGTCAGCTTTAGTTATTTTACCAATTTTATCCTGTATTTCATAGATGGGATCTTCTCTAACCGGTCTATACCATTCCCGGTTTTCAACATGTAGTTTACCTTCAGTCAGATACATGGAGCGGGGCCAAATGACTACCGCCCGCCCTTATCTGCTTGTTTTATCACAATTGAGGTATCAGCCTTGAGGTCCCGAATGGCTGTTAGTTGACCCTTACTTATGTTGTTATGTACAAAGCCCTTTGTTTTTTCCAATTTGGTAATGGATGATAGTACCGCCTGCTCAAAGGCATAGATTTGTTTCGGTATGTTTTGGGTAGGAGTGAACTTGGACTTGACCCTCAGGCCAGTAGTTTCTTGACTCAATGTCGGTTCAACCCCGGCCAAATAAGATTTCAACCTAATTTTTCGGCAAAAGTCCAATGCCTCTAGCTTCAATTTGGTGAAATCAGTCCGCCTATTAGGGACAAACTTGAGCCCTAAACTAAGAATCATTTTTTCGTCTTTTGTCAGCTGTTTATCAGAAAGATTGACTATAGTTGAATTATCTAGTTCTTGTAATACGTGCTGGGTATTCTCATTTCCCAGGGTTGTTTGAAACAAACCCTTGGTTGTCCGCCTTTGACTAAAAAAAGCGAATTGGAACTCCCTTGTTTCTTAGAGTTACCAGGTCTGGAGTCAGGTGAAGAGTCAGATGATGAAGTATCTGAGAAACCTATAAATCTGTTCTTGGATCTACCTTGAAACGGATTTAAGTCCATGATTGTTTAGAGAATTAGAATTATTAATTCTCTAAATGTAGGGTTGTTTAGTTGTCGAAATTCTTTCATTATATGACAACTATGTATGATTAATCATGTATATACCAACTGTTTCTTTGACATATCATTTTTTGTTTGTAAATGTATTGAATATGTGTTTGTAGTTATATGTATGATAAGACACAATTTATTTGTTTTGCACTGTTTTGTATTAATGTGGCATCCTATTTAGTAGATGATGCGTTCTTTTTGTGATTAAAATCATAAATCTAAAAAAAACAAGAAATAAAAGGCAAAAATTATTGCCAAGATAAACGTATTAATTTTTGTTTATCTAACTTCATATCAGTAATATGTTTGAAGCGATTTGAGGCTTAGGTTAATTTTTCTATTTTTCCACATATATCATTCAAGTCAAAAACCACATACATAGAGGAGAAATTGAAGAACCTATAATGGGGGACTAAAAAATTTTACATAGAGCGGGTCAGCCGACTTTATGTTCTCTACTACAGCTACAGGCAAAAATTCTAGCTCTCCTATCTAAGTTGCCATGAATCTCTGAGGGAAGGGGAGGAAGAAGAATATGTGTTGTGGGACTGAACTGATTGTGTAGGCATGAGCAGTAACCTCTACTAGGGATCTGAGTAAATTGTCATTTGCCCCCATTAGACTCTAAACTGAACTCAACCATCAGTTATCCCATTGCTTAATGAATGGCGAGTAATCACCCTCTACTAGTGATAGAAGGACACTTTGAAGTGCACCACCATTCCAGAAGTGGCTTGTGATTTGCTAATGAAGAAATACTAAACTCATATAACATCTGAAGTTTGGAGAACACAACATCATCCAGAAAATAAAACAGGAGTGCAAGATGGAACATCTGTTCATACAATAAGAGTTCTTTCTTCTTGGTAGGTGTTATTGGATGTACACATTCTACTGATCCTTGGATCTTAAAATCTACAAGGTGATCCTAGATAGCCCACAAGTGATAGTCTAGAGAAGGTATTATCCCTTCCTTTAGAAAGGTAACTGAAGTGCCTTGAAGTCTTTAGGAGCCACGAGAAGGGCTGCTCAGCTCAAACAAGGTACAAAAGAATTTGTCTGAACGGAATAGGAAGACTAATAAGTCTACAACACCCCAAATAGAGGCATTTTCCAAATAAGTTTTTTTGAAATTCAATTTTACAAGTTTACATCATATTCATCACAACAAAATCAATTTATACAATACATTCATGATTGGTGCTCCAAGGTAGGTGATGAGAAGCAAGTGCTCAAATGAGTGCTCATGAGAGGTTCAGAATGAGGTGGAACTGCTATGAAAACCCTGGCAGAGAGGAAACTCGTAATATGCTTGACGGGACCGCGTCGGTCCAGCTAAGCATATTACGGCCTCTGACTGCTGCTCCAACACCAAGGAACAGAGGTTCCCTGGCTAAGCAAGCGTCCCAGGGCAGTCCGACCGCCCAGGGAGTAATCAGGCAGTCGTACTGCTGGTGCAGCGGTGGCTAGATCCTCTACCACTGTACCACTATGAGTCTGGCAGTCCTCGGACCACTAGACTCGTAATAGGGCCTTTAGGGAATACCTAGACTTTTGTCCTACAATGTAAGAGGGACAAGCTTCTTAAATGATTGGCAATCATTTCCATGTAGCTCATGTAGGCTTCAAATGATTTAGTAAGTGTTTCCCGGTAGTCTATAGAATGGAGAACATTTCTGAAGTGAAAGGTACAGAGTCATCAAGAAGTTCTCCAAAAGGTAGGTCCTTCAAAAGGCACTGCTCAGGGGACGATACCTACGCAAAACTGAAAAAAATTTGTAGCACAATTTGATCATTATATTTTGCAAAGTCGGCTGTTAATAATAATTCTACCCAATTGGAGTGTAAGCTATTAGTCAAACAGCGTAATTATTACCCATAAAAAGTCCATAGGAAGAGATGATGTAGCCTAAATACTCAACACGATTCACATCAAAAACACAAATATGGGGTTTACAAAACAGGCTGTGAGTTCATAAACGTGGTAAGATTTGTTGAGCATGTCAATATGAGTTTCGAAGGCTAGAGAAAATATTAGATTATCATGAAGATAAACTATGACCTGTTAGTCCAGCATATCAGCAAATTTTGAATCCATCAAATGAAGGAATACTGTTAATACATTGCAGAATACAAACGTCATTGCTCTGCATTATCAATGCTTATAATCAAATGGTGTTTTCGGAACAGTTTTCCATTCAGTTTTGTATTCATCACTCTTCTTTATTTGCAATAAATGATAGGCGCCCATAAAGTCATGCTTGGTAAAAATGTTGGCATCTCATAAGGATTAAAGAATATTCCTTCTTATGGCCATAGGGCATCTATCCTTGAAAGTAACCTTTTTAAAATCTCCTGTATTCTGTACAATATCTTAATTCAGTAGAACGCTCCTTCAGGTGATTTGAAATTAGCAATCAAACTCTTTTGAAGATTCTTTTGAAGGTACCCTGTTAGTGCGGTCTCCAGGGTATGGCAGTATTTGGTATTAATTTAATTAAACACCTCTCTTGAAGGAGGAAGGCTACACAATCTAGATTCTCGAAACACATCAAAAACACCCCCATAATATGCAAGTTGTCATAGCCGCTACAATAGAAGGCCTGTTATCAGCTTATCCAGAAATTGAAAAATCTTGATTACAGTAATGTTTAGGGCCTACACAATTGATTAAGGGAAAATCTGAAGCCAGGAATATACATTTTGTTGATCAATTTATGTAGGGATTATGACAAGTCAACCAAGGACTATCTAAGATAAGAGGATAAAGGTCAGGATTTCATCAAGTGCAAGTCTTTTTGGATCCGTCTTTGAAAAACATGTAAGGCTGGGAAGGATTAGAGATTGTGAAGGACAGGCGTTTGGCACCACACAAATACACCAAGGATCAGGATTAAGTACCTTCAGGTCACGGGTAGGAGATCTCCTACAGTATATCTTGATTCCGCGAAAGGGCTGCGAACTACTAAATTAGAGTCTGGCAACTTTCTGCGTGTTGTATGGTTCCTACTCAGTGCCTCATCACATTGCGTCCCCAGTTCATGTATTTCCTGTACCTTTTTTGCCTTACTCTCTTGGACTCAATCGTTCCATTGTGGCAGCATATCGATTTACCACCAGGTGGGTGCTTTGGGGTTCTACAACATATTCATGTTACCATTTGTTCATCTGAAGTACCCAGTGAATTAGTGAGGCATTGCCTTTTATACTTAGAATTTCATGTTTGTTGCTCATTTGTGTTCATTGTCTTTGTGCTATGCATTGTTATGGTCTCTTATTACCCCTACCCTGAAGATACCTTCTACATCCACTCAGTACAGGCTGGCGTTTCACAGCAAATAGGATGTATTCCCTCTCTCGCCCCCATATAGCCCTAACTCATCTTTACCCACTGTGGACTTTTGCGGGAGCTTGTTCCAACTGTACCGCCTCTCAAAAAATCCTTACAGGAAGACTGGTGGATTATCATTTGAGCCCAGTGCCCTGCTGTCTTTAGCTTGCAGGTGCTCAATCCACACAACGATTGGGAGATACTATAATATGGCAAAGAACTAAATGTTTATGATTGTTTATCTGTAGTTGAAGTAGTGCACACATTTCATAATTGGAGTAGAATTCAGCAATGAACCATCAAAAGACTGAACTGATTCAAGCTTGTTGCTTAGAAACTACTAGAATATATTTATTTCAACCCACTCTTTTGGCCATAAATACACCTGTGACCCTAGCATAAATTATGACAGCAGTATTAGGCGGACAAGAAGGTTGAACTGGGATTACCAACAGTCATTTTGAAGAGGCTACCTCAATATTGTTTACAGGGAGAGCTCAAAATGAAACACCCACTCTTTCCTCCAGAATGTTGAGGATAGTATACGTGTTTACCTGTTGGTTTTTAGGTATTAGGACCCTAATTATGTGAGAGTATCATATATCTTTTGTTAAAAATGCATTCATCAGCCCACAGTATACTGTCTGTTTTGTTCTCTAGCAGATAAAGGTCCTCTAACTGCATTCACCTGTATAGGATCGTCTGGGATTGAGGAGCCACATATTTAGCAAACATAGACTGCGCAGAAGAGGAAGCAAGTTGAGATACAGCTTCCTTTTCAGTTTCGCCTATCAATCTAATTATATAAGATCCCCAAGAACAGATCAATCAGTGTTTGTAAGGAAGCTAGTCAAGAAACTCTACCTAATTTGTCCTTTATCTCATCACTGAGTCCTTTTGGGTCAATTCATTTCTAAGGTAATATGATGAACCTTCATAAAATAGGACAATATGTCCATTCAGCCTTGTGGAAGGTCCAGTAAGCTTCCTTTGTTGCATACACTTGATGAAGTTGATCAAACAGAGGGAGCCGGTTAAGGGCCTCATTATGAGTCTTGCGGTCCACGGACCGCCAGACTTGTGGGGGAGCGGCAGTGGCAGTGGCAGTGGCAGTGGCAGTCTTCCAATCGCTCCATTAGGGCGAAGGCAGTCAGGCCACCCTGGGTCCACCGCAACCACCAGGGATCCCTGGCGTGGCAGTCTTGAGGCCGCAATATGCTTTGCCGGGCTGCTGTGGCCTCACCAAGCATATTACCAGCTGCCCCACCGTGTTTCCTCACCCACACACTTTGCCATGAAAAATGTGGCGGTGAGGAAACAAAGGGGCTCTACAGGGCCCCCTGGTGCCTTACGCCATGTGGGTGCACACTAGGGGGCACAACATGTGCCCCCTTGTGTGCATGCCCACCAGTACCTGCATGGTATAGACTGCAGCAGTCCATGCCGTGAAGGTACTGCCTTTGATGTTCCCTTTGCTGTGCCAATTTCATTGGGACACCCAAGGAATATCAAAGAACAGCCCTACAAACAGGAGAAAACTCGCACAGACAAACTTATAATAAGGCCCTTAGAGTTGGGTGGATGGAGTACAGCCCGCGAGAATGGTAGATTACATTATCTCTGCTACCATCATGGACTATGGTCTTCTAAATTTAGATATGATCACCAGTCCACTTGTCATCTTTTCACGATGAAAGGAACTGCCATCATGGGTGTTAGCTTTAAGATAGAAAAGTTTGGTGGAAGGCTGCTGTTTTGATTGTAGTCTAACCAGCTGCGGTCTGTGCAGGTGGGGCGGCTACGGGGGGGATTTCGAGGGACGATGCAGAGGGAAAATTAAATAAATAATTAATTTTCCCTCGGCATCGTCCTTCGAAATCCCCCCCAACGTAGCCCCAACTCCCTACCGCTGTTACCTGCACGGACCGCTGCTGAGTCTAACAATCTTTTAAAAAAATGTATTTTTCAAAAAATACACTCACAAAGTGGGAATTTGTTTTTGAAAAACAAAAAAAGCAAATGATCCCCCACAGCCTAGGAGTTTCTCCCAGGGTGTGGGAGTTTCTCCTAGGGTTGGGGGTCATTATGTTTTATGTCTTTCATCCCCAATGTTTTCCTGAAGGCAACCGACCATCTACCCTAAATAGGACTGGCAGTGTAATGCCCTTCCGCTGACGGCTCCTAATCAGTTGGGCTGTGAGAGAGAGCCTTCCTTTGACAGAGCCAAAGTGAGCTCCGTCGACAGGAAGCTCATGGTCTGCCCATCTTTAAATGAGGGAGGCAGACAGACAGTTTGACAGACAGGGTGCTCAGTCACGTTTCCATCTAAGTGCCCTGTCTGCCAAACTCTAATGTGGCCCAATATTCTTAAAAGCTGATGAAAAGGCCTGATAATTGTCTGCAATTTAATCACTATTGGTGACAGCAATACCTCCCAAATTACGAATGATTTAAGCATCCTTTGCACTGCCAGTACTAAACAGATAGAGGCTAAAGGTAGAGTGAATAATACAAGTATTCTTTAAACGTTCCGGGTTGCTATCAAATGTATTACCTAACAGAACATAAAAGGTGTGGATGTTTGATGCAAAGTTGCAGTTTTGTCAGTCACATTTTGAACCCCGGAGTTGAATGCTGGACTGCAGCTAAGCAGATAAGAGATGATGGATCTGAGCCATTTGCATCTGCTAATGTCACAACCTGACACGCAACAGCCAAAGGTCGACCCTTACCTTTCTTCAGCTGCACCAGACAGGAAGATAAAGGGAATCTTTTCCGGGCTCCACCTTACTGACTCTTATAATAAGGCGTTTGCAAGGGAAACTAAACATACTGTCTAAAAGAGGACATTTCTTGAGCAGGAGATTGGAAAAAAGTTGGCACCATCCATAGAGAGAAAAACATACACTGCTTAAAAAATACCTCAAGTGTTCAAGCAAGAAGTAACAACTACAATACAAGAACAACAGATAAAAAACGAGTGACAAAAGTATGACAATTCAAGGTGGTGTTGAACACAAGAAGAGATAGACTTGCTGGAATCATGGCGATACACCCCTCGTTCGATTACTTGCCTTTACTTAGGGAATACAAACTTGCAGTTTGAGTCTTTCTCTGGGTTGCTGAGTCCTGAACTACAGCTGAGACTTCTTGGATGTAGGTGATTTGGTTTTCTGGTTACTGTATGCATCAGCATCACAACCAGACAAGCGATAGTCGGATGTCAACTCTTAGTTTGTTTCAGCTTCGCTAAATAGAAAATTAAGGATGAAAGGGCATATTATCAAGGCGGGCGATATGAGATTATCCCCGCTTTTACAGCCATTTTCGGCCGAAAAGCGGCGATAATTTTATCGCACTATTAGCAAGCTGACGCTAACTGCAGTTAGCGACAACTTGTAGTCGATAGCGACCGGTTGGGGCCCACTTTGCATGTCAGCGATATTTATCGCTAATGACATGCAAAGTGGGCGTACCCAACCTGTTAGCGACTGAAAGCAGTCGCTAACATCGCTATCGCCTATTATCAACGCAGGCGTAGCGATAAAAAAATTCACGCTAAGCACGAATATCACCAAAACCTAATGCCTGCTCTGACCACTTCTTAACCTGTATATCCAATGGGAGGTGGATATTCAGGTGAAGACCCTATTGGCGTTAATGCGTGAATATCGCTGGATTCACAGTGATATTCACGCATTTCGCCGCTATCAGCGGATATTTTATCGTTTTAGAGATAAACGTTGCTAATAGCACGTTATCTCTGCGATAAAATCCGGCGATGCGTTGCGATAAAAAAAATATCGCTAAGCTCATTTAGCGATAAATATAGCTAGTTGTTGATAATATGCCCCCCAATTTTCTAAGCTCTCCTAAGACTCGGACCACCAGTCAGTTCACATACTCTGCTGCAAGTAGACACAGCTAAAAATCAATATAACAGATTGGAAACTGGCCATAACCAACACTCCTTAAAGACATCTGGCATTACGTCACTTCATTTTGAACCAGGCCAGACAGAAAGAAAGGGAATTTTTCTAGGGAGCTCCAAATGATTTCTCTCAACTAGAACCACTCACCCTGATCTGGAAAATGAGAATGGGGTATGGGAAAAAGATGTGTACAGTGGTCCAGAAGGGCCACAGTGAAACTGAGACAGAGGAGGAAGGGTGCAAGACTACTGGAAGAACACTATCCTTTATAATCAACACACACACATTCACACGCACACTCACACAAAAACACACACACACAAGTGTAAAGCACTAAACACGAAAACTAAAAAGTTCCTTTACTCGGAAACCTAAAATAATATATTCAGGGGAATTGGTAGCACAGGTAGAATTCATGCAAATGTCCCAATACAGGGTGCAATTTTCTCAGCTTCTCATACAACTAGCAGTCAACATCTGACAGTTTTGTTGTGTATTTACTATCAATTTCAGATTGGATGGACATCGCTACAGCTTCAACAACACTAAGTACAACTAACAAGTTGCATCTATACCATAACTCAGAAACTGTGGGGCAGATTTATGAAGGGCTTGCGCCACGTTTACGCCGCAGTTGCGTGACGCAACGGCACGGAAACGTGGCGCATCCCTGCGCCCTATTTACAACGTGACGCATCTAGGAGATGCGTCACGTTGTACAGCACTGCGCCATGAGGAGGCGTTCCTGCGCAGGAACGCCTCCTGAAAGTGGCTGAGTCAAATCTATGAGATTTCACTCAGTCACTTTCAGGGCAATGCTGCGTCAAAACCCTGCGCCTGCTTGAAGCAGGCGTAAGGCTTGAGGCAGCATTGAAAGAATAGGCCCCCCCAGAGCATTGCTGGAGCTGCGTCGCGCTTGCGACGCAACTCCAGCAATGCGCCACATTTCCGGCACAGATGCGTGACGCATCTGTGCCGTTTTTGCCCCTTGGTGCGCCGCATCATAAATGCGGCGCACCATGGGTGGCGTAGCTGTGGCGCACTGTGGCGCATGTTAACTGGCGCATCCCTCGGGATGCGCCAGTTAACATAAATCTGCCCCTGTAGATAGAACTGAAGCACATCTGCATTCGATCATGAACAACTCATCCCTTCCCAATCTTTAATGTTATTGATATGAACGTTCATCTTTTCCAAATGAGTGTAAACTCATTCCTCATCTCAGTAATGTCATCAAATACATTACCTTATAAAACAGAATGCAGAATCGAAGTCTTCCTAAATAATCAAATTTGCATTCAGTTCCTCACATAGCATGAACAACATACTAAAATCCAGAACATCATTGTAAAATGAATGCTTCACAATTGCTGATCAGCTAATGCTCATAAATCAGAATGGCTGATCTCATGCAGGGCTTTCCCCTTTCAACTAATCATAAAGAAATGAAAAGCCCTAACTGTTGCCAGTAATCACCTAAGCAGTATCTATGTCATGCACAGAGTGACCAGTGTATGAGGAGGCATCACCTTTAACATCCCAGACGAGTACGAATACAACAAGCATTTGCAATGCAAATAGGTCTTGCATTTACGAGAGTTTGAGCTATTGGCATTGTAAATGACAATGCCTTTTATTGATGTGGTTTTTTTAAAAACAGGTAAATGAAAGGCATTGTCATTTACAATGCAAATAGTTTGAACTATCGCAAATGCAAGACCTATCACATTACAAAAGCTGTTAGGAGAGAGTGCAATCTTTTCCTGCCAGCAAGAGCAGGCAGGACAAAACTCTTTGTGAAAATAGTGCTCGAAGGTTGTAATTAAAGCCTACCGAGCAACAACACACATAGCAGGGAGGTTACAAAATGGGAAAAGGTGGTCCTAAGGAGGGACTACTAAGCCTATTGACTAATGAAAAGCCACAGTTTAAAATGGACAATGACACAAGCCAATGAAAAAACTGGGGGAAGAGTGCGCAGAGCTTCACGTCCATACCTTAAAGAAGCATGCCTTGCAGAGCAGCCCAGGCTCGACTAAAAGTCTACTTGTCTGTGAGCGGGAATGACGTGTACCTGCTTGCTATTCACCTATCTAAGGGCAGAGCTGTAAAAACCCATGCCGCTTTTACCAAGCAGCTTTGTTCAGAATTTTACCAAGTCATCATGGGAAAACAATGTTCACCCCACAGTGTTAAGATACCTGCAAACTCTAACGGGTCTAAGGACCATAAAAGAAATTATATTCCTTGCTCCTGCATGAGAAACCAACTGCTCTGCAAATCAGCAATGCAACTTATCACAACCATTATCGAACTGCAATGGACCACTCACAGACAACAGCTGTGGATATTGTAGCCTTCATACCACCTTACCCATGCCATGTTAGGCTTGCGCAAATGCCCCATTGTCTGGAGAAAATTATAAAGCAGCTGTCAGCCACAAGGCCTTGCTAACTCCTATCCCTTTATGTTATAAAGTTGCACAGCGCTAACCTACTACTCTTACCATTCAATGTTTTTTTTTGCAGATTTATATGGCGTGAACTCGACCCAAAGGCATTGGAGCACTTTATATGAGCACCAGTTATGTTATGCAAGGACACATTCATTTTTTGTTCGGCGCAGGGATATTAGGTGATTTGCCCAGAATCACAGGATGCTGAGCCGATGCTGAGCCTCGAACACGGTTCTCCAGCTCCAAAGTCGGCAGCTCTAGCTGTAAGGCAATGGGCTGCAGGTGGCAACGTGACAACAATGAAACAATTCTTATCACCGTTGACGCCTGTGACCGATGAAAACCTTTCAAGGTGTCTCCAAACACTCATGACACCAATTATTACCTCAGGAACGTACAATTGACATGTTTTATAAAATAGCACTTGTAATTCGTGGTCTTTGTACAGGACGTCAACTCACAGTTCTATCGCACATTGTCCTCATGCTCTGTTCTCCCCAAACCATCTAGCCTGAGGATGTATCAAAGAAAGGATCTGAGTTCGCTATATTCTTCGATCAAAAGGTAAAATCTCTGGAGGAACAGGTCACCCACCCCACCCCCATCGAGGAGCGAAAATCTTTAGTCACTTGACAGAAGTTTGCCGCCATCTCAGAAGTTGATCTCCTCAAATGCATCCGTGAAACCAAACCCTCCAACCATTCCTCTGACCCCATTCCCAGTTGCATTGCCATTGATTTCTATACTAACACTCTATCCTACTGAACCAGGCTAGTCAATCCCTTCCTCAGTCAAGGATCCCTCCCAATTGTCCACAAAACAGGACAGGTTACCTCCCTTCTAAAAAAACCTATGCAGATGCAAATGACCTCAATAACTGTGGAGAAGTGTGGCTCACTGGTTAGAGCAGGCAGACCCTGAAGCAGAGGTCAGACCCGGGACCAGGGTTCAATTCCTGACGCGGCAGGGTCTTGAGCTCAAATGTCCATGGACTCGATAATTCTCGCTTCCGTGCCTGACCTAATCATGGGTTCACACTCTGCAACTCTGGGCATTAAGCTTGCTTAATCTCCACAACGGCCCCCCCGCGGCGGGATGCCTGGCTTTCCCCTTGGGGATGCCCTGTAGGGGCTATCTCCCAGGGAAAAAGCCA
Organism: Lissotriton vulgaris; assembly: GCF_964263255.1. Taxonomy (NCBI): domain Eukaryota; kingdom Metazoa; phylum Chordata; class Amphibia; order Caudata; family Salamandridae; genus Lissotriton; species Lissotriton vulgaris. Next base: position 207,522,112 of record NC_141690.1, on the reverse strand, counting down.
GGACGGGTTCCCAAGGCAAGCACGGAGATACCCCTTCAGGGGTCGATTCCGGCGCTATATAAGAAACATAATAATGATAATAATAATAATAACTTCCGCCGCATCACCAATCTCCCTTTTCTTTCAAAGATCACAGAAAAATGTGTTGCAAAACAACTCTCCCAAAACATTATGGACAATAATCTCCTCGACATGTTCCAGTCGGGCTTTATTCAAAACTGCAGCACTGAAACAACCCTGCTGCAAATGATCGATGATGCGCTGCATATTCTCGATTCGGGGGAATCGTGCCTTCTGATTCTTCTTGACCTCTCTGCAGCTTTTGACACTGTTAATCACAACACCCTCCTTAACATTCTTCAACAGAGAATGGGCGTGGAAGGCACAGTACTGGTTTGCCTCTTTGGCTCTCTGACAGATCCCAAATTATCAAGATTGCAAACAGTCTCTCGTCTCCACTGGTGGTTGGTCAAGGCGTCCCTCAAGGTTCTATCCTTGCTCCCACTCTGTTCAATCTCTATCTGGAACCATTAGGGAACCTTCTAAACAAATCTGGAATCCTCTACCATCTCTATGCGGATGACACCCAAATCCACCTCAAGGTGTCTTCCCCTCATGATCTCTCACTACTCAGCTCTACTCTCAACACTATTCACAACTGGATGCTAGTTCACCAACTCATTATCAATCCCTCCAAAACGGAATTCCTCCTCATATCTAGCTCTCTCTCTCCGCCTCCTGTTCAAGCCTGGATGGATCAATCAAATCTACTCAACAGTAAACCCATCATTGTGGACTGCGCTAAATCCTTAAGTGTCATACTTGACAAAAGATTCAACCTAATCTCACACATCAACTCCATGGCCAAGAGAGCTCGTTATCAACTGCGACTTTTATGGGGGATTCGTCGGTTCTTCCAGGAGAATGACCTAAAAACCTTAGTCCAATCGCTAGTTCTCTCTTGTAATTCTCTTCTGACTGGCCTTCCCAAATCTCACCTCTCCCCCCTCAAATCCGTCCTCCATTCAGCAGGTCGCTTCATTTCAGGGTCCAAACGAAGTGACCACATCACTCCTATTCTGTCTTCTCTCCGATGGCTTCCCATCGAGGCTAGAGCTATCTACAAAATAGCGTGCATCACCCACAAAGCTTTGCACTCTTCCTCCCCTCACTATCTGACGAATAAACTCAAACTGTCTGGAGGCTCAAGACCTTCTTGGAATGCGGAAACGTTCCTTCTTGAACCCCCTCCTTCAAAGAAGAAAAATTGTTGGCACAATCGTTCTCAGGTAATGCAGTGAGAATCTGGAACTCGCTTCCTCCTTCGCTCCGTGCCATCTCCTCCATCCAGATCTTCAATGGGGACCTCAAATCTCTTTTATTCCAAATACACTTTCAGAACTAATTCCCTCCTTCTCAGACCCCACCAGGAAGTTTTTTAGTCATTGTAAATTTGTCACATATGTTTATATTTTTGTTTGTACATCCTGTGCTTGCTGCGTTTGAAATTGTGTTCCTTTTGCCTGCGTTGTTGTGATTCTATGGCCTGCTATTGTTCGCCAGGAAGTTCTTTAGGCATTGTAAAATTTGTCATAGTTATTCTTACTTTTGCATGTACAGTCTGTTCATGCTGTGCTTGAGATTGTGTGCCTTTTGCCTGCGTTGCTTCGACTCGATGGCATGCTATTTTTGTTTGTTCTATTCCTGCAACCGTTCTCTCATGTAGCGTAACTGGTTCTATTGTACAGTGCTCTGACACCTTCGGGTAAAGTCCGCGCTTTATAAAAATGCAGTAAATAAATAAAATAAATAAATAAAATAAACTTACCAAACCCTGCTGGCCCGCTGAGAGCACATCGATGTTTTATTACCCACATTCCTGATCAAGTGATACTGAAAAAGTTGCCTCCTTCCACCCGCTTAACTTGTGGGTGACTCGTCTACCTCCACGCGCTTTTACAAGTCGGCATCTGTCTGAAAAACAGAACAAAGAGTGAGAAGTTCATCCCTGCCCCCCCTCTCCGTTGTGCACACCATCAACAAAGGCAGGAGGTCAGGGCACAAAAATTCCACTATATCGAACTGTAAAGTCAATTAAAGTGCACCATTGTCCACTTGCTCTGTGCCCCCCTTGCCACAATATGAAGAAGAAAGTACAGACAAGCCGAGCAACCACTGCCTAATAATTCGCACCTGGCCTTTACGTTACCCAGATTATTTTTGAATGAAAGGGGAAGGGCCATCTATCTGAAGTAAACAAAGCTGCAGCTGTCCATAGTGTCTGCAGGGGCTCAGCACTTAGCAACACACCAGAGCCAAAGCAGTCACATAGGAAAAGCGGGCAGAAATGTTAGAATCCGCCGAACTGCTGGCAATGAACGCACGGGCGCCATTTTCAAAGTGAGGCAATTTGGTGTTGTTGGGGAAAAAAAGATTTTTAAAAGTTGATTTTAGTGAGCCCCAGCACAAATGAAAGGCACGATCACCATGCTAAATCTGCAGCGCATGTGGCACATAGAAAAAAAATAATATTAAATTATTATAGAGGCTTTTGTAGCGCGCTCTGTTACTAAATAGTATAGTATCCTGGCGCGAGAGAGAGGGGAACAGATCACAGTAAATGCAAAAGAGAGACAGCCATTATGCAGTGGTGTTAAAGAGGTGGGTTTTTAGGCCTTTCCTGAATGCCATGATGGAAGGGGCTGTTCTCAACTGCAGAGGCAGGGTATTCCAAGCTCTCGCTGCTCTAACCGAGATGGATTGGCCACCAAGCCTGCTATATTTAAACTTTGGCACAGTCATTTGGTGAAGATTGCTTGATCTAAGAGGGCGGTTGGGAGCATAGAGGGAAAATCTTTTTCTCAGATAGGTTGGGCCTGTTAGATGGAGTGCTGGGTAAGCTAGCACAAGGATCTTAAATAAGATCCTTTGGGCAACTGGGAGCCAGTGAAGATCTCTGAGAGGTTGGCGGACACTAGATCTTCTGGGTATGTTAAACAGCAGCCGGACCGCAGCATTTTGAATGACTTGGAAGCGGTGGATCAGATAGGCTGGGAGTCCACAGTAGAGAGCATTCGCATAATCCAATCTGGATAATATCAGAGCGCGAATGACCGTCTCCTTGGCTGCTCTCGGAAGCAGAGGAAGAAATCTGCGCAAGGTTTTAAGGGTGGAGAAGCAGATTCCAGTGAGTTTTTTCAGGTGGTCCTCAAATCTGAGATTGTTGCTAAACCAAATTCCTAGGTTTTTAGCAGGTCCGCCAATGGATTTGGGGCTAGGAGAGTCGGTGGGCCAGAGAGAGTCACTAAAGTTATCTGGAAAGGAGCCGTACAGCAGGATTTCAGATTTGCTCTCATTACATTTAAGTTGGGCACAGGCCAGCCAGCGGAAAACCGATGATAAGCAAAATTGAACTCTCGATGTGTCCAAGTTGTTTTTGGGCCATGTAAACAAAAGCTGAGTATCATCGGCATAAGCCATAATTTTGGCACCTAGCTGTTCCGCAAGATAAATGAGGGGGGTCATATATACATTAAAAAGCAGGGGGCTTAAGGTGGAGCCCTGTGGTACACCAGTAGAAAGTTTTTTGGGAGAGGAGGAGAAAGGCGGCATCCACACTTGCTGTGACCTGTTGTCTAAAAAAGATGTTAACCAGCCGAGAGCTGGGCCAGTTATACCTATGGCTGCTAGTCTGGTAAGTGGGAGGGAGTGTGGGACCGTATCGAAGGCGGCAGAGAGGTCCAATAAAATCAGCGCTGCTCTGCCACCTCCGTCCAAACACTCACGAATGGCCTCAGAAACCTCGACTAGAGCCGTCTCTGTGCTGAAAGCAGCTCTAAAGCCTGATTGCGCAGGGTGAAGAGCTTGAGAGCTCTCAACAAATCTGTCCAGCTGTGACAATGCAACTTTTTCGCATATCTTTGCTAGAGCTGGCAATAGACATATGGGCCGGAAGTTAGCAGGGGCCTTTGGGTCTAGGCCATTTTTTTTGAGAAGTGGTAACAGTTTTGCCTGTTTCCAGCAGGCTGGAACAGTGGCGCTGGAAAAAGAGAGGTTGACAATATGTGTCACCTCTTGACCGACTGTATTAGCCAGGCCCGCAAGGACTCTGGTCGGGCAGGGGTCAGCGGGGGAACCCGATTGTAAGGTAGCCAGAATTTTCACAACCTCTGTTGTGTTCACTGGAGTGAAGAGGGCAAACTGATACATAGAGATAAGCATAATGGGGGAAGGAATAGTCATGGAGACTGGAAAATTGCTACATACAGTAAGCAAATCTTCTTGGATTTTTTCAATTTTTTCCACAAAGAATACAGAAAGTTCTTCACACCATTTTGCCGATGAGGCTAAAAGAGGTTGAGCGGCGCAGGGGGAGACAAAGCTTTTAACAATAGCAAAGATTTCTCCGCTATTGTTGTTGGCCTTGGTAATGCGCCCGTCATAGTATGAACTTTTTGCCGCTTTAATTGCTGCATAATACTTTTTTTGAGCCATTCTTAGTTCTTTCTTGGCCTCAGGGATATAAGCTTGTCTCCAACGTCTTTCGAGTTTTTTGCAGCCTGATTTGAGATCGCGAAGAGTATTGGAGAACCAAGGTTTAGAAGGGGTGGAGCGAACTCTACATACGCGACCTGTTTTGGTTGAAAGAGCAACACCTCCTTTGATCCATGAGTTGAATGAACTAACGGCTAACTCAATTTCTGAAGGAAGTGAGGTGCGAGAGGTATCAAGCTGATCACAGAGCATAGCTATGTTAATTTTCTGTGTATGAGCCGTGGGGTGATTGGTCTCAGCAGGGCGTGACAGGGGCCAAGAGAATCTTATTAGCATATGATCAGACCAGTTTACTATTTCAGGCTCAGACATATTTATGTTAAAGTTGGTACATAATAGGTCAAGGACGTGACCCCCTGAGTGGGTGGGAGCCTTGATCCACTGTTTTAGCTGGGCCATCGCAAACGCATCATTTAGCCGAACTGTGTCAGGTAGATCAGGCTGGTCCACGTGAATATTAAAGTCCCCCAGAAGGAGATATGTGGGGTATTTCAGGGCACGTGGGACTATCATGTCCTCTAGTACCTCTAGAAATGTTCCTGCGTGGCCGGGTGGTCGGTACACCAAAGAGCCCCCTAAGGTAAAATGTGCCCCCAGAGTAAGAGAGAAATGGAGTACCTCGGCGTCAATAGAGGGGCCCATAGAATCTAGAGAAAGGTCCACTTATCCCTAAATTAAATGTTAAAGCGTGACGACGTGGCGCAAAAACCCCCCCATTAATTTGTAAACCTGAACATGTCGAGTGACCAATAAAGAAAGGTGCGACTGGTTAACTAAACCAGGCTTGAAACTTTACTGCAGGCATTGCAATGGCGGTACTTGCAATTTAGATTTAAGCATCTAAAGCTAAAGCGTGGGTGCCGTGATTGCTTCAAAAGTAAAGCAATCAGAAAAAAGTGTGCATTTTTTCCGATTGCTTTACTTTTGAAACTATCGCAGCACCCGCTCTTTAACTTTAGATATTTAAAGCTAAAGCGGGGGTGCCACCACTGTAAAGCGTAGTAAAAAAAACTCAATAAAGAAAATAGTGCGTGCAAGACTAAATAACATGTACTGTGTAAGAACCGAAGTAAAGGGGCCAGTAACCATGGGAGGTTACAAATGACGACATGGCCGAACTAAGGAGGGACTAAGAAGCCTCATAATGAATTAGAAGACAGTATTTACAAAGGACAAACACACAAGTCAATGAAAATAAGGGCGGGAGGAGTGGGTGAAGCTTCTCTCCGTACTGAACTACAAAAGATCTTCGCAGAGCATTGCTTGCACACTGACTCAGGCTCGACCTAAAAATAACTCTTGAAATTCACAGTGAATCTGCTCTAAAAGACAACAATATAGCCAGTACATCTACAATATTCTTGAACCCCTTCATCCATTCGCAAGTACCCCGAATTCATGTAAAGAGTGAGTCACCCAACACATCACAGAGAAACATATTCAATCCAAAGGCAGCAGGTCCTTCAGTGGCTTTAACATTGACAGGGACAGTGACAGCAATCACAGCAGTCTGTCTCTTGACACTTTTTCTTCTCTCATAATCCCTGAAGTAAATTATGCATATAAATCTGCACTGTCTCTCTTGCTACCAGCTGGCCAGGCAATAAAATACGTATTTATTTTGTACCTTATGCCTATTTATCCAACGCAAACCAGACCATAAGCAAAATTTCAATTTTATGACACATAATAAAACATATAGAACAATAAATCTTTGCAATAAAATCACATCATTTATTAACCACCAGGAAAATGCAGTTCAAATACATGTGCTTTTAAATCTGCATGTAAGAACAGATACTAAGATTTACTGGAAGGGCATTCCTTGCTCAGAACACTGTGGTAGTGAACATTTGTACATTGTCTTTCAGTTATAAAAAAGAGAGCGCCTTCAGCCAAAGAATCCAAGAGTAAAATACATACATGACATCAATTCTACCTTTGCTTAAGAAACGAAGCAGTAAAGAATGCTGACTTTATTAATACTGGACTCTATACACTAATTTAGAGTAGCTGTTTCAACCTGAACTTACCATACCACAACCCAACCCTTCTCCGTAAACTTGTCATGCCTACAAATCACCAGCAAACCAAAACCTATCCAAGGGAAACAAAACTATCCATGGGACATTTACTAATTGTATCCCTACCCCATGCATTTGCTGGATGCATCATCTCATTAAAAATGATCTCTGATTGTAAAAAACCTATCCATAAATAAGTCAATCATCCGTGTTCTGAAGTGACAACCCACAAGCAGAAAATGCCCTTAGTTAAAAAAAAATCAGAACAAGAAAACAAACCCCTCCCAAAACCAAAGCGACTATGGCAGCAGAAAAATCCTTCATTCTTTGCCCAAATAATTTAAAAAAGAAAAACCTTAAAGAAAACATTATGCCTGGCTAAATCTTTCCCTATAAAAATCAAACCATAAACAGCTACAATTGCACTAAAAGGTTTGATGCAACAATTTTTGCAGGTAGACACACCAAAAGAAATCCAAATTGTGGTAGATAGGGCTACACTGGAGAAAGGTAAAAAAGCATATTCTCCGGATGTCTATATACATTGAGGTGGATGGTTAGAGAACAACATACGTAGCAGCTTGTGAGTTCCAGCAAATTAGCTTAAATCACTACTCCTTTATCTAGCAACTCCTATAAAGTCATCCATCTTTTCTCATAAAACTCCTATATGTGGCGGAGAAACTTTAATCAAACTCTAATCACTCTTGTATGATGTATGATTTGACAACTGGTTATATAACGTCCTTGACGTATTCATGCAATGAATAATTGCAGTAAAATACAAGCTGGACTTCACACAAAATTTTGAAAATCCAACCAATTGCATTTTTACTGCCTTGATCTTCCGTTTACATTAAATGACAATTGTCCAATCACTCATCTGCCGACATCTTCAGACTGTAGCCTTCATCCTAGTTGATCAGCTCTAATTTGATCAGCGCCAGTAATCCTGGGTCAATTTGAGGTCAGAGACAGGTGTGTAGCCACCACATAAACCGAAAAAATAGTAAAGTCAATCCTTTACTCAAGCCTTCTTTCATGCCACTCATCTCATGGTGGAAATCATGTCCCAGTTTGATGGGGCATGACTTTGACATGTGAAAAAAACATGGGAAGAAAGCAGATCTAATTCAATTGAGGTTTTAGGTGAGTCTGTCTCAGACCATTCTCAGACACAAATTACTACACATTCAAAGCCTCAAAGGTGACAATTCATCATTAGCACTTTTGCACTTTAACAAGGAATTGGCCAACTGGTTGACAAGACCAGGTCGCCAAGCAAGATGGCCGACTAGAAGCCTTATGCGGAGCTCCCGCTAGCGTAATTGAAATCCTGCCCCTATCCGACATCATTGAGGGGTTCTGAGGCTGGCGCCTACCCCCCTGTCCTGCACCATTGAGGATGAGAGTCCTGGGCCCGACATTGGGTCTCCGACAAGCACCGGGAGAGCCTATTATGCAGCAACCGCGGCGGGCCTACTTGTCAGAGAAGAGCTGTGGTGAGCAAAAGCCAGAGAGGGTTGAACTAAGTGGCCATGTACATTGAAGGAGTGATGGTGGAGCTCAGATAGGCAGAAGGGTTACTGTGCGCAAGCAAAGGCGTGCCTGCCGCACGCCAGTGTTGTGGCAAGTGAGGCCAAGTAGGAGGTGACATGCTCTGTATTTTGGGCTCCCGCTTCGCGCCAGACTGGGACCATGTAGGGGTGGCAGACCCCGCTCCTGTACGGAGCCTGCACAAATTTGTGCAGAAGCCCCAGACGGGGCCTAATAGTAGCCTAGTGGGGTCTACGGGAAACGTCAATTACAATGCGGTCTGAATCCCGCTTGCCATTCAACGCATTGACCTGCGAAAAATGACAAAATGGGTCACCACAGCAGAGGAAAATATGGTAGACTTGCAGCAGGAAGTGCAAGCACTAACGGCCTTGACGCAACCGGCATTAACGGCCCAGCTGGAAGAGAGGATTGAAGACTCTAAGGGCTGGTCTTTGTGAAATAATTTGAGGTTCATTAGGTTCCTGGAGAAGGAGGAGGGGCAATCAATGGAGTTGTATTTATAGGACTGGATTACTAACACATTATGCCCCAACACACTTCTGAAGTTTTTCACAATTGAAAGGGCCAACCAAGTTCTGACACCTTCCTACCCACCGCAAATACATGGAGCGCCCCCTAGAGCCATTGCAGCATGCCAGCTCCGTCTACTACTGGACTACACAAAAAAGGTACAGGATCAACGTAAAGCCTTTTTGTTTGTTAAAGTGCACATGTGGGACCTTAACATGAAATATAGCCTGTTGTACCCAGTGAATTTGCATGTACTGCATGAAGGGTAAGTGTTGATCTTCTTCATCTCAGAGGAGGCAAACAACTGGATTGAAACTCTCGCTGAGGCCCTGTGACTTGGTGCTGCGAGATGAGAATCAGCGATGTCGCACAAACAAAGGCAATCTGCCTGAATGCGCAGTTGGAATGGATGCACGGACAGCCTGTATGATACGCGGCAGACAGGACGGATAGTGGTCTGCCAAGATGGCACCCTCATGAACACGAATGTGGTGCCGAACCCCAGGGACTCATTCCAGAGACTGAGAAGTAATCTTGGGACTGGATGTGGGGTCACCCTGAATTATTACGGGTTCGGTTATGGAACTGTTGCACACTTGTGGGTGGGAGAATTTAAGAGTGAATGCTGCTGCTCCATAGTCCGTGTGTTAACTATGGGACGGTGCTCAGTGACTGAAGACTTCCAAGTGATGGGTATGATGCTTAAACTCATTCCATTGCAATTCGTAAAAGAGTTTGCTGTGTTCTTGATTCATAAATAGACTGCTATGCTGGTTGAAAGGGGGAGAGGTGTGTGGTTTTGGGTGAGGAGCTTGAGCACCTTAGGCCTCGCAACTCTCTCTGGACTCTGCCCTTTTGCAAAGCACAAGTTCTAGTTGGAGGAGGATATCCATCGTTCTGGTATATGGAAATGGGTTAGTGGATGCTATTTCCTGGCCTGCCTGTTGAGGGGCTAGGTAGTTTGAATAGGCTGCCCAAGAAGTGGGGGAGTTCGGAGGGAGTTATGACGCTACTTGCTTACTGTTTTGGGGAATGTTAAACTGTTCTTGCATAACAACATACCGGTTACTGCTCCCATTTCAGCTATGTGGGCAGCCCAGAACTGGAGGAACCAGTGGGGAAAGGTGCTGGACTGTACCAAATATGATGGGAAAGGGTGGGCGAATTGGTTACAATTGTGACATGGCATGTTAGAAGTCTGGGCAACCTGGAAAAATGACATAGGATGTATGCCTACTTAAAACGATACAGTGTCTCCATATCTTTTCTGAATGAAACCCATGTCTGGGGGGGCCTGTGTGCTCAGGCTGTAGAAGAGGTGGAGAGGACAGCTCTATGCCACTTCCTATTCTGGGTATGCTCGGAGAGTGATGATCTGGGTGGCTCCCAGGGTCTCATTCAAACTCAAGTGGCATGTGATAGATGCAGACGGGAGGTATGAGATCCTTGGTGGATGTCTGGTGGAAGAGATACCCGGCAGAGAAGGCTTACTCTGTTTACGCGACAGCTACGGGGTCTTACAGACTCTTGGTCTTCTGTTTTGTATCTGCTCCCATGTCACAGCCAGTGATGGACATATCATACTTGGCCTGATACCAGTCTCACCATTCCCCAGTGCTGGTGGGCTTTAGAAGGGAGCGCCCAGTAGTTTCACTGTGGAGACTTAGGGCGAGGCACTAACGGACCCCCCATTTAAGGTGACAGTAGAAGAGATGTTGAGACACTAATGTGAGGAGAACTGGGTTAGTGAATGTAGTAGATCCATAGACTGGGAGGCCATAAAGGTGGTCCCTCGTGGTGAGTGCCTAAAGACGACTTATTGGGACAGGCGACAACTAGAATGCATCCTGAGTAGAAACGAGGTGGACCTGGGTACATAGAAAGGGATCTGCCTGCTTACTGCAGCAGAGTCGGAGACTGGCAGCAGTGGCGTAAGGAAATATTATATGACTAGCGCAGACTGAAGAATTTTACTCACACAGCACACCGCCAATGACAACATACAGAGGGGGACAGGGCAGGGTTACTCTTCGCTAGCTTGGCAAAATAGGACAATAAGCAGGGCTGATGACAGGGGATTGCTCGTCGGTACACAGTTAGCCATTAATGAGATGCTCAAATCCCACCTTTGCAGGCCGTACATGACCCAACTGAGCAGGGCGATGGGGAGAGGAGAGGAGTACTTGGCCGGGATAGCACTTCTGCGACTTGCGGAGATTGATCACGATTCAATAGAAACACCCATCTCCAGAGAGGAAATACTTGTGGCAATAAGGGGACTGAAGACGGCAAAAACCCCTGGGGGCGATGGACTGCATGCAGAATTTTATCACAGATATGCAGGCAACATCGCGGACAACCTGCTAGAGAAATATCATGAGGCACTGCAGAGGGGAGACTTCTGGATACAATGCGGGAAGCAATGGTTGTGATCCAGTTGCGGCCCGTGCAGATAAGAGCTGTGGGGCAGTGGGGGTGGATGGGAGGAGATTTCGACAGACGACAATGAGGGAAAATTAAATAAATAATTAATTTTCCCTTGTCGTAGTCTGTCGAAATCCCGCCCACACAGCCCCACCGCTCTTTCCTGCACGGGCCGCGGCAGTTGTGATGATACTAAAACTGGGCAAGGACCCGACGGAGGCCTCCTCATACGGGCCCCTTTTTCATGTTAAACATGGTCGTAAAAGTCCTGAATGGTATACTGTTGACAAGCTTTCTGGGCCTCCTCCCCCGCGTGTTGGCGGGAAGGGGTGCCCGCGGGATCAGGTCTCTTTCCCCTAGGCAGACCAGGGACATGGCGGCTGGTTCCCACTCGGGCTGGTCTGGCTCGTACTCTTCAGTGTCTTCTTGGTTTTGCTCTTCTCCCAGGGCGGCGGCAGCGACCTGGCGGGGCATAGGGTTCTAGTTCTTTGGGCAGTTGGGATCATTGGCGTAGTGGCCGGGTCGCTGGCATCGGTGGCAGGTAACGTTGGCGCGGAAACCTGGTCGCATCGGGAGGCTCCCCCTGCCGGTCGGGGGCGGGGTGTTGCTGGCGGGAGCCACCGGGATGGTGTCTCTTCCCCGACCCTGGCCTCCTCCTCCCCCTCGGGGGTGATGGAGCCCTTGGGCGGCTCTGTTCTGTTCGCTGGGCCCGTTTCGGGGAACTCGGGTGCTTTCCCATCGGTCAGCCTCGACGGCGAGTTGCCGAGGTTCAGTCAGTTTAGTGTCAAGGAGGTGCTGCCTGAGCTCGACGAAGCAGTTATTAGAGAGGTGCTCCCATACAATAAGGTCAAAGAGTTGCTCGTAAGTGGTCACCTTGCTGCCCTTGATCCACCCCTCGAAGGCTCGGCTAAAGAAGTTCACGTACTCCACCCAAGTCGTACCCGGGATCCGTTTACAGTCGCGGAACCTCTGGCGGTACATCTCGGGCGTGAGTCCGTATCGAGTGAGGAGGGCGGCTTTCATGTGGTCGTAGGATGTCATCTGATGGTCCGGGAGTTGCAGCAGGGCGTCTCGCCCTTCGTTGACAAACCTCCCCCATAACCCGGCTCCCCAGTCGCTCCGGGGAATCCGGTGGGAGGTCATGGCTACTTCGTAGGCTTTGAACCATTGCTGGATATCATCGTTCCGGTAATATTCTCTGACGACATCCTTGGGGATGTGGACCTTGGGGTCCGTAGTGACAGGGGGGCTCGGGTGCCCGGGGACCCCGAGATCTTTGTTATGCCTCCGAATCTCTAGTTCCTTCAAGTTGCTCTCATGCTCGTAGGCTAGCTTTTTCTCTTCTAACTCTCTCTGCCTTTGCTTCTCTTCTCGCTCCTCTCGGAGCCGTAAGTGTTCCAAAGTTATTTTTTGTTCCGCCAACTTGAGTTCTCCATCCAAGCGAAGTTGAGCCAGCTCCAATTCGTGGAGCCTGCTCTTCTCTTGTTCTCGGGCCTCCTCTGTTGAGAGACCCGGTCTTCTTTCTTCTGTCGGCGCGGTGCTTGTTTCGGTTGTCTCTTGGCTTTGGTTTTGTGGTACGGCCGTACCCATCTCTGCCCAAGATTCCAGGGCGTGTTTGAAGTCCTCTTTCGTGCTCAGTCCTGTGGTAGCAATGCCCAGTTCTATGCAGAATTGTTTTAGTTCTCTGTGGCTGTATTCTTCTAGTTTTTCCATCTGGAATTTTTCCGTTGTTCCGCTCTCTTTTGTTGTCATGGTGGTTGTGTGTCGTGGGGTGAGTTACTCTCTGTACGATTATGCGTTGGTTCGGATCGTGCCGCTGGCCACCAATGTTAGACGGAGACCCGGAGGGTCGGCCGAGTACAGGGGGGAGAGGCCTCCGGTGAGGCCGTCCCCGGCGATCGTACAGACGAGTAACTTCCCCCCCACAGATGGACACCACACAAAGATGAGTTCAACACACTTTATATAAGATCTTGAGGCAAGGTGATAAACGATACAGTGGGGTTAGGACACGAGGATCCTCACAATTCTAGTCTCTGTAGGGAAAAGGGGTAGCAGGACAGTCTTAGTACCGGTCCGGTACAGGTGCGGCAAGAGGGAGGCTCACAATCCTCGAGCTTGGGGATCCGCAAGGAGGGGCCGCGGCAGCGCCAGCAGGCTACGAAGATGGAACGAGGTGATGAGGGCCGCGGCAGCGCCAGCAGGCTAGGATGATGGTTCACAGCGAGGAGGGCCGCGGCAGCGCCAGCAGGCTAGGACGATGGTTCACAACGAGGAAGGCCGGGCAGCGCCAGCAGGCTACGAAGATGGTGCACGAGGAGAATGGCCGCGGCAACGCCAGCAGGCCAAGACGATGGTTCACGTTGAAGAGGGCCGCGGCAGCGCCAGCAGGCTTTGGAGATGGTTCACAAGAAAAGGGCTGCGGCAGCGCCAGCAGGCCTTCAAGGATGAGTTCCTCACGGTGTCTCTCGACTCCAAGATACAACTGCTTCCTGCTGTGGAGCTGCCCCAGTTATAGGTCTGGTCTCCTTTGATGTCCGGACCCTCGCACTTGGAGGTCGGGAGGTCCGGGATGAGGGAGTCCAGACACCCAGCAGGGGGGTGGAGCCAGCGCCCGGGGAGGCCGGGGGCGATCGACACCTGGCGGAGGGGAGCCATTGACATTCCTTCTCCCATTGACCTGCCGAGTGGTCTCTTCACCCCCTGGGTGGATGGTGGTGCCTCGATGTCGGGGCCTGGCCAGGCCCAGGGTTGGGGTCGAGCCGAGGCCACGCGGCCTTGTTATGTAGTGTCCAAAGATGGCGGCTGGGCCGGGGCAGTGGTGCTGATGGGGGCCTGGGCCAGCCGATACTGGGGTGTTCGGGGGCTGGAGTTCCGTTGTGGACGGGTTGTGGGTTGCCCCAGCGGGTTGCCGGGATGGTTCTTGTCGGGGATACGGGGAGAGCAGGGTCCGGTCCCCGTCATGCGGGGAGGGAGCAGGCCTTCTCCGAGGCCTGTCCAACAAGCTGTTAGTTTTCAGGGATGACGGGGTGCACTTGCCCCAGCTGGGCAATGCGTACTACATGATGGAGATGAGAGATGTGGTGAGCAAGTTGTGGAATGAGGCTATCTGGTGTGGCAGGGAGTGAATGGTGTGTGTGTGGTGGATGGGCAGCCCTGAGGGGGGGGGGGGCAGTGAACCACCCTACAGGGGGTTCACTGGTTGTCAGGATTTTAAGGGACAAGGGGGGAAAGAGCGGGCACACCCATCCCTTGGGGGGGGAGTTCGTAGGGCGGATAGAAGCGTGAATGGCACGACGCAAGGAGTGGGGCTGGATGACGAGTGATTGGGGGGCAAGAATAAAGCGTGGTTCGAGCCTCTAGGGCTTGGTGATGAAGCGGGACGAGTGAAACGAATGAGGGGGCAGTGTGAGTGGGGGTTTGTTGTTATTATTATGTTGATGTTACTGTTATGTTCAGATTCGCAGTTCTGGTCTAATGAAATGGCCTTTTACGCTGACACTGCGTGGTCTGTTTATTGCGCGAGGTGTGTCCACCACATGAAATTGTTTGGCAACTGTAGTATACTATGTAGTGTGATATTTCCCTATCCCTGTGCATTGGGCATGGTGCTTGGGTGTGTCCCTGGGACATATGGGATGGGAGTAGCCTCCTACCCTCCACCTTCCACCCTTTGTGCCTCCCCCTTGCATCAATCCCCATGGTGTTTAGTCATGCTGGGACTCATGGCCACCCACCCCATGCTGCTGGGCACTGTTGTAAGTCCACCCCTGTCACATGTTTTTCTTGTACACTCACCAGGCTCAACGGCTCCTGCTATTCCGTGTACTCCCACCGGTGCCAGCAGCTCCATGACTTTCTGCTCCCAGGGATGGTATACAGGAGGTCTGCGGGGACCACCACCTCCAGTGTGGTTTGCAGCGGCGTACGCCTGGTCCATCTTCTTCCAGACCATCCTCCGCAGATCGTATCACCTGTTCTGGCAATCCGCCCTGGTGCGCCTGATGGGTGCAACAGCATTTACCCGGTCTATGATCCTCTCCCACAGGCGAGTTTTTTCTGCCATGCTGGTCTGTCTGACCAATGTGCCAAACAGCTGTGGCTCAACTCTGATGATTTCATCGGTAAGGATCTCCATCTCCGGGTTGGTGAACTTTGGATTCTTGGGTGTGCCCATGGTGTGGTGTGTATGTGATTGAGGTGGTGATGGTGTGTATGGATGAGGGTGTGTGGTTGTGATTGTGAAGGGGGTGGTGTGGGTGTAGATGTGATAGGGTGTATGTGTGAAGGTATGTGGCTGCAATTGTTGGTGTGCTCTCAGTTTCTTTGCTATAATGGGTATGTTACAAAGGATGATGGGTTGTATGTGTGGAGCCTTTTATAGGTGAAGATGTGGGTGTGGCTTATTTTAAACTGGTTGGGTGTGTCATATATGGGGTGGGTGTCAGTGTTGACCTCTGTTTAGCTGTGACCAGTTCATTCTTACTCAATGGTGTGTACACAGGAGACATGTTTGGTGTTGTTGTGGTGTTTTGGGTTTTGGTGTTGTGTGCGTGCGGTACTTGGGCGTGCGATCGAGTAGTACGGGCCGTTGGCGGGTCGGGGGCTCGGGTACGCTTGTTGGGGGGTGTGCGTGCGGTACTTGGCCGTGCGATCGAGTTGTACGGGCCGTTGGCGGGTGGGGGGGCTCGGTATGCTTGTTGGGGGGGTGTGCGTGCGGTACTTGGGCGTGCGATCAAGTTGTACGGGCCGTTGGTGGGTCGGGGGGGCTCGCGTACGCTTGTTGGGGGTGTGTGCGTGCGGTACTTGGCCGTGCGATCGAGTTGTACGGGCCGTTGGCGGGTCGGGGGGGGCTCGCGTACGCTTGTTGGGGGGGTGTGCGTGCGGTACTTGGCCGTGCGATCGAGTTGTACGGGCCGTTGGCGGGTCGGGGGGCTCGGTTACGCTTGTTGGGGGGGTGTGCGTGCGGTACTTGGCCGTGCGATCGAGTTGTACGGGCCATTGGCGGGTGGGGGGTGCTCGGGTACGCTTGTTGGGGGGTGTGCGTGCGGTACTTGGCCGTGCGATCGAGTTGTACGGGCCGTTGGCGGGTCGGTGGGGGGCTCGCGTACGCTTGTTGGGGGGGTGTGCGTGCGGTACTTGGGCGTGCGATCAAGTTGTATGGGCCGTTGGCGGGTGGGGGGGCTCGCGTACGCTTGTTGGGGGGGTGTGCGTGCGGTACATGTGCGTGCGATCCAGTACGGGCCTTTGGGTGGGGGGTCGCGGTCGCGTAGGCTTGCGCGAGGGGTACACGTGTGGTATGTATTGATTACGCTTGCTGTGAGGCATGGGATCCCGTACGAATCCATCTTCATGCGTGACTAATTTGGCCCGTACGAATCGCGTACAGGGTTCCCCAACTGGATCGTACTTGTGTGGTTGTACGGCAGGTTTACAAATCGTACGGTTAGATTTCCGACGCAGAGTCGTACGGGGGCTTCGACTGTTGTTCGTACGGATGGCTGATATTCGTACGGGAATAGGCACCAAAGGATCGTACCACGCAGGTCAGATGGTTTTTTACGAATCGTACGGATTCGGCTACGAATACGATTCGTACGGGGGATTTTTTTTACCGGATCGGAATCGAGCCCTAAATGTATATTTCAGCAGCAGTCCGGAAGCAGGGGCAGGGGAACTGCCAGGTGCACTTTTCTTATCAGTGGACTGGCATCTGAATATGGTTGCTCTGGATTCGAATGAACGTTCTTCGAATAGAAACCATTGGAGGCTCTGGCTTTCAGAGTGATTAGTAATTTATTTGTTTTGCTGTGAAGTGAACCAACGTGTTATGCTGTAAAAACAAATAACAAAAGAAGAATGTATTTTTGTATAAAATGTGCAAATGAGATAAATGAATGAATGCGGTAAAATGTGTGATGATTTAGTGCAATTTTAAATATAAAACAGCCCCATATACATTCCAGCAGAAGAACTTCCTAGGAGTTGAAAGGCTAAAACCAGTCAATAGTATGACGGTGAGACTGAAATACTGATTTGGGTGATTCAAGATGTGATCAACAGTTACTAGACCAAAGGTGGAGTGGTGTGGCTCACTGGTTAGAGGCAGCAGACTCAGAAGCAGAGAACGGCCCGAGACCAGGGTTCAATTCCTGACGCGGCAGGGTCGTGGACCAGGGTCAGCGGACTCGATAATTCTCGCCTCGGTGCCTACTCTAACCAGTGATCACACTTGGCAACTCTGGGAATTAGCTTACCTCATCTCTACAACGGCCCCCCACATTCGCAGGGGATGCCTGGTTTCACCTTGGAGATACCCAGTAGGGACCATCTCACAGGGATAGCCAGGACGGGTTCCCCAGCGGTCTACAGCGCCACGACGCCTCAGGGCAGCAGTGCCAGCGGTCTACAGCGCCACGACGCCTCAGGGCAGCAGTGTGCTTTACAAGACACATACATTACATTACAGAGCGGGATGCCCCTAAGCTCTGATGACAGGGACCCTAAGTACCTGTCATCAGAAAGAGTGTAATTATCTCTCCTGAGTGAGGGTAAGCTTCTATAGAAATTATGGTGCAGACATACTAACATTTGTAGAGGCTGCAAATACTCCAATTAGAAATATCAGAGTGTTTGCAATTGCTAAAACTTTATTTTGAATTTACTAAAGGCTTTTTAAGAGTCTGTAAAGTCTACCAACTCCTAATATTGGTTTATGAATGGATACCGAATCCAAATTTAGAAGGGGTGTGTTGTGGGCTTCCCTTCCAAATTGCAATTTTGAGCACTATATAACACTATATCAGTAATTTGCAACAAGAATTCCATTTGATGAGTTACCAACACCCAACTAATTTGCAACCCCTACCCGTTTGCGGAATGAAGCGGCAGCTTCAGGGAGAGTATTTACTGGTCTTGGGGACCACTGTCAACTCTTGCTGAAGTTTAAAAAAAAAAGAATTTTTAAAGGCATGTTATGTTCTTTAAGGATATTGGTCTGCTTTAAAAAAATAGTTTTCATTTTTTTAAAACCGTCACATGATGGTGGGCTTCTGACACTTTTAGGCTTCCATGCCTATGATTGTAGCCAACCATAGCGGGCCACAAATTGCAAATTGCCTAATTAATATTCAATAAGCAGGTTGATCTGTGGCTAACTGTGAATTGGCATTTTGCGAAAGACCTATTTGTACAAAGGTCAGTTCGCAAGAAAAGATACTGTTCTGAAAAAGAAGAGGCACAATTTGAGACCACCTTTTGCGACCAGTGTCTTAGTAGATCTAGCCCAAGCATCTTAGCAACAGTGTGATGGCCCTGTTCTCAAGCTACCTTCTATCCATAGGTTTTCTAAATGAGGAAATCCATTGGACTGGTCTGCACTAATGGACATCAGAAAAGAGCGGCTACAGGCAAGATATAAAGGAAAGGCTAATGTTAATTTATTATTTGATCTTTCACTAGCCTTGTCAGCAATTAAGTATTTCTTTACTGAGTTAACAAACATAAGGGAGTCGAGGGCATTATACTTCTCCGGAAAGAAAGGAGAGATCTAGCAAAATCACTGCCTGCCTGGGACAAATATAAGACTGAGATGCTATTTTCTTGCAACCTCTCATTTTTTTGACTGGTCCCCACCCATGGAAATCCCTCTAGGTTTTTTCAGTAGCTAAGAAAGCCTGGAAGAAAAAAAACCATAACAGGTTTTTGAACCATGATCCTGGAAATGTTTTTATGCCCCAGCACAGATCAATAAATTATTGTCTCTAGACAGAATTCAGTACAATAATTGCATTGGAGGCTCATTACTTCGGGCGTGTGACTTAGTCTGCTTTTGAAGGGGATTCCAGAAGTCCATCTAATCATGCATGGAGAAAACATAGTGGAGAGTAAAAGAAATACTCCTGTTTTCCGGCCGTGCTGTAGTCACCAGATGTTCAGGAGGTCCCATTTCATCATCCATTTCCAAAAAGAGGTAGCTAACTTCTGGGAGGGAGAGTCTAGGAGTGGGGGCAGGACCTGTCCAAAGATATATCTGCACACAGTTGAAATCTCCCCCTAACAGCCTAACAGTCTGCAAGGATGCACCTAGGTGTCGTGCAAGGGATTCCAGAAATGCGGCCTGATTAACATTAGGATTGTAGACACATCCCACGCCTAAAGGCCTCCCATCTAGTGTTCCACTGAGAAGCATGTCTCACCATTCTTTGTCAATGTGTTGGGACTCAAAGTAAAATGGGACCCCGGCTTAAATCCAAATCAGAAAACCCCTGGCAAAAGAGAAGTAGATGGTGGGGAAGACCTGAGCCTATTCTCACAATGAGGAGAGCGAGAGCAAACTGCCCAGTGGCATTATCCCTAGTTCATTGTTTTCACAAAAAAAGGCAACTGGGCAAAATATTAAAAAGAAAAGAAAAAATGGAGGTAGACAGTAGGGTCCAGGAAGCATACTACTTTCTGGGTCTGCCTGAGTATCCAAAGATATTGAAATAGATGCCTCACTCACTTTATTGCGACATGATCCATCATTGGCGTCTATCCACACCTTGGTAGGGTGGCACTCCCAGGGTGTAATCAACCAAAAAATGGGAGTTCTTAGATAAATTCTTGCTGGATAAGCAGGGATCCAGAATCCAGATGAAAATAGATAATCTGAAAATACCTCTAAGTATACCCAAAGAATTTCTTTATTGGTAGGTTACATGGGGTATAGGTTAAAAACGTATACTTTGTTCTTTTTTTAAATGACGTTTGTTCAAATAACCCTTGTATATTGAAGCCAACATGTTTCGGCCCATGCTGAGAGCCTGTCTGGGCATGGGGCCTTCGCCAGGCCTATATATAGTCTGTTGCCTTGCTACACCTGCATTCCATGCACATACATGAGGCCTAATGCTCTCACCTGTGTTCTATCTTCCGTCATATGGGATATCCCCTTATTATGGGCTGTTCACTGGTTATACATGTCTGGAGCGTGATGTTGTCCTGTAGTCACACGTGCGTCAAGGAACCAACACCATCCGAGGAACCTAGCTCTCACCACTTCTCAGATTGCTGCCTGAATAAAGAATATCTGGGCTAGTGCTAATCACTCATGAGTTGCAAGTGTAAAAATAGATCACCTGCCCCAAATCAGTGAACTCTTTGGTCAGTCTTTTAAATGTTGAGTCTCTTGTGTGATACAATCTTCCTTCCTCCTGCCATTAAGCTAGCCCTGCTAGGCAGAGCAGACCCGAGTTACCTGGATACTGAAATCAGTACAGCAGAACCTGTGCTTCGACTGGCAAACATGGCTGCTTCCAGCTGGTAATTCGTCTCAAACATGTCCCTCCTTTCCAGATTCCCGATTGGAAGTTCGATGGAGCATCATAGTCCTGATGGGGAGCAGGGGAGCATGGTGCAGTAGGCAGCAATCACGCCCCAAAAAATCTGTTTCATAAACTATCATACAGCCCTTCTCCCCCCAAATTAGTTACTGAGTATATGATGAGGTCCAAAGAGGGCACCCAAGTAGGTCACATGTCAGGTTCAGCACACCCTAGTGCATTAAATTAGAGCGAAAGTCATTCGGATCACATAATTAATGGCTCCCTGCTGCACTGGGCACACAGAGCACATGATGAACTGTTTAGTCACAGTGAACAGCACAGTGGTGCTGGACAGAGGAGCAGGTCAGTCACACTAGACACATGATGAAAGGGAAAGGGGCATTGGGAACATGAGGAGTGGTTCAGCAGTACAGGACACCAAATGAGCGACACAGTCATTCTGGGCACACAATAAGTGGCACAGTCAAACTAGTCAACCGATGAGTCGCACAGCCATGTTGTATGCCAGATGAGTGGTTCAGTCTAGCTGGATACACCATTGGCGGCATTACCTTCTTTAAAGTCAGTGGGCCTCATTTATGAAAAGTGACGCATCGCTGCGTGAAAACAGCGATGCGTCACTTTTCACTGCGCACTCCTTGCGACACCAATGATGCGTCATATTTAATGTATGACGCATCATGTCGCAAGGACTTACAGATACGTCAGTATTTGTGACGCATCTGTAAGCGCAAAAGTGACGCATTGCTGGAGTGTGTCACAAAAGTGACGCAACTCCAGCAATGCGTCCTTTCACATGGGGAAAGCCCCATGTGAAAGGGCTTGCGTCAGTCTTACGCCTGCTGTGAGGCAGGCGCAAGATTTTGACGCAACAGCATCCTAAAAGTGACGCAGTGAAATCTCATAGATTTCACTGCGTCACTATTACGAGGCTTTTTGCAGGGGAACGCCCCCCTCTGCATACATTATACCTGACGCAGGTATAATGTGGTGCAGGGGTTTAAAAAGTGATGCATCTACCTAGATGCGTCACTTTTTAAATATGGCGCAACAAGGCGCATTTTTTACGCCACTGGTGCGTCACAAAAAGTGACGCACCGGCGGCGCAAAACTGACGCAAGGCCTCATAAATAAGGGCCATGATAGTCAATGGGCCTCAGTGTTAATTCATGTCCTTCATACAGCCCAGGCCTGAATATATGACAAGCATTCCAAAAAGTGAGCTCAGTTAGTTTAATTATGTTTTAACATTGTTTTCTCCAAAAACACTGAAAATATAAAGAAAAGTTGAATTTCTGTAGTTTCTTTGAAAAATTTCTGTACAAGTCTTCCTTTGTGACACTTTGCCTTAACTCTGTAATTAATACATTCCCTAAAAAACACAGCATACTAATATTTGCCATATTCTGATTGACATGGTTATATAGGCCGTTCTGAGTTGATCTGCCAGGTATTGCTATCCAGAAAGAAGGTGCTTTTTCCTGTAGTATGTAAAATCATAGAACAAATAAATATTAGAAACCCATTACTGAGAAACCAAGTAATTGAAATCCCATTTTGTTGAAGAATAAATTAACAGATATACAGTGTTTGAGAACCCCCCAAAAATAGTTAAATAAATATTAATATATATATATATATATATATATATATATATATATATATATATATATATATATATATATTCACTGAAAAAACCTTAGAAATTCAATGAAAAAATCATAGGTTTCAGGGACGTTATAGTTAGTTGGAGATTTCACTCGTACAAAACCATAGAAATTTGGCTGTTATAGTTAGTAGACCTAACTATAACTCGCGCCCCCGCAATGCACTGCTGATGACGTCACATATTACATCACTCATGACATGCTCAGTGACATCACTGATAACATCTCAAATGACATCACTGATGGGTGACAGGAGGACTGCATGGGAGTGACAGGGTTATTGCTGGACTGCTTGGGTACTGCCAGGGGAATTGAAGGGGCGAATGAGAAGTGTTTAGGTGGTTAGAGGACTGCATGGGTAGTACAGAAGGATTGTAGCAGTGCAAGTGTTAGTGCCTGTATCATTGCATGACTACACGTGTAGTGACTGGATGATTAGAGCACTGCGAGGAGAGTGCATGGGGAATTTATAAATGCTTGGGTTTTCGCGCAGTGATTGGATAAGGATATAGGACTGGCTGGGTGATTGGAGGACTGCATTGGTAGTACCAGGGACACTACTGGACTGCATAGGTAGTCCTCAATGGATTGCAGAAGTGCATGTGTTAGTGACTGGGTCATTGCATGAGTACATGGGTAGTGACTGGATGATTAGAGTGCTGCAAAGACAGTGCATGGTGATTTTATAACTGCTTGGGTTTTAGCAGAGTGATTGGATAAGTACATAGTGCTGGCTGGGTGGTTGGAGAAGTGCATGGGTAGTGACAGAGGGATTTCTGAAATGCATGGGTACTACCTGGGTAAGTGGAGGAGTGAATCAGTAGTGTGTAGGTGGTTAGAGGTCTGCATGGGAAGTGCGTAGGGGGTTGTAGCAGTGCATGTGTTAGTGCCTGGGCCATTCCATGAGTACACGGGTACTGACTGGAAGACTAGAGTACTGCAAGGAGAGTGCATGGTGTATTTATAAGTGTTTGGGTTTTAGTGGAGTGATTGGATAAGTACATGGTGCTGGCTGGGTGATTGAAGGAGTTCATGGGTACTGACAAGGCGTGGCTGGACTGCATGGGTAGTGCTCAGGGTATTTTAGCAGTGCATGTGTTAGTGCATGGGTCATTGCATGAGTGCATGGGTAATGACTGGATAATTGGAGTACTGCAAGGAGAGTGCGTGGTGAATTTATAAGATCTTGGGTTTTGAACGAGTGATTGGATAAGTACACACATCTCACATCAGTCCGGCCCCCTCCCTTCACAACTGTGCAAACGCAACCCTTGGCAGGTTTTAGGTTAGGGGATTAATTCCTCTTGAATCCTGAGGGTCCCTGGGGGGCAACTAGCCCAAAAGGTACCTCCAGTAAGCGCCACTGAGCTGCGTTGCAGAGAGGTGGTCTGAGGCCACACCCCTTTTTACACCTCTCTGCAATGCAGCTCTGTGGCACTTACTGTAGGTGCAAACTCGAGCCCATGGGCTCATGTAGCTGATACTGACGGCATGTCAATGTACATTGTGGCTGTTTGTGGGGAAATGCCTATCTGATCTGGACAATGGTCATTTGTTCTGCGTCACAGCTGTGGGGTTGTGCGCGTATGTTGTCATCTCACCGTTTTTTTACTCTGCTTTTATGGTGCATTTTCCCACCTGACACGTGGGATTGGTTTTCGCTGCTTTTTGTATTGAGATTGTCCTCATTGCAACTTTTTTTGCGTTCGTGTTTAGCAGTTTTGCGGCTCCGCGTTGATTTTAACGTGGTCATATCGCATGGTACCACCGTGTTGTGAATACTTAGTTAACACGGCGTAAGTTTGCAGCGGTAGACTGCAATGTTGAAGGTTGCATTAAGTTACTTTTGTGATGGTTATCACTAGTTCTTGAGAATATGCCCCTTGGTTTAAACTTACAAATCAGAAGAAAAGAGGTTATGGGACAAAGGTTCAGATAGGTAGTATTGCATAAAGGGTTATGAGAATGAATGGTGATATAAAAATGGACACCACAAAAAAAGTGCAAAGAAAGAAGAGGATGGGGACTGAAGGAGTGACATTGGGGTGCTCCCCCCAAAAAAGGCAGATGGGTATAGTGAGATGAAAAGTAGTGGATATATAGGATGGATAAAAATCAATAAAACTGTTTAGGTAACAGAGTGTGTCAGGATTATTATTCTATGAAACAGTTTTACTATGAAATCACAGACAGCAATTATTGGCCTACGTTTGGTTTGATAGACAGGGTCAGACAAGAAGTCTGAAGGGTTTGCGTGCATGTCAGGACACCAAACATGGTAGCCCATAAAAGACCCTGAAGACTTCTAATTTGGCGAAGATGGGGAAAAGTGCAATAGAAGATACAGACCCATAGCAGATCACATGTTCTACACCTGCTGCTTTAGGACCATCCATGCTGCAGCACTACCAGGTCAGTAGATGTGGAAATGGCATGAGAATTTACCATGTTTAGAAGCCTCTGTCTGGCAATATTTCACATGTTCTTAAGCACACACAGTTATTTAGAGTCTTATGAAGATTATTTCACAATTCCAAAGATTAGTGGTGTCATATGTCTGATCTTGATTGCTTCAGTGCCTACTGAATGGAACCCTCCCTGCCCCAATATACTAAAGCCTGTCTGGGGAGGTGCCAGTCCAGGCCTCTTCTGCCAGAGTTTTGTCCAGCAGCAGAAGGGCAGACTTGTGTCTGTGGCAGCAGCATCCATTTTGTGATGCTGAGGCTCTGTTTAACTTCAACCGGGTTTAACAGTCACAGTAACTACATGTCTTCTCCCTCTAGAAGGGTGGAATGCTACCCCCGCTGTCAGAATTGGCGGGGGGGGAGTATTCCAAAGGGTTTGACACCTTAAACGACATGTTTTGATAAAGCCAAACCAAAGTTAGCTATAATTGCGAGGATTATAATGCCCTTAAGAGTATATGGTATGGCTATATCATAGAACAGCTATACGGAGATGGTTCTGAAAGCTGCAGAGGGGCTCAGCTCATGCTAGGGCACCCTCTCACAAAAGAAACAAGCACTCTGCCAAGGTCTGCCATAGGAGGGACTTATGGGTCACTATGTGTCTATATATATGGTAGATATAGATATTCTATATCTAAGTGGTGAGTACACCACCTTACCCAGGCTGTAAGTACAGACCTGTGGTGTCAATTTGGAAGGCTAACCAGAGGTGGCACAATACATGCTGTAGCCCCTGATAGGTCTAGGGTGCACCTATGCCCTGCGTAAATTATGCAGGGGCTCACAAGGGTGACACAGTAATTAATCTGGTATGTACCTAAAGTACATGGAGTCCATTTTCTAGAGAAAGCAGATAGACTGGGGCCCTGAATAGCAGGGTCCCAGTCCAACTAAGTCGAAAACCAGCAAAAACCAGGCAAAAAGTGGGGGTAACCTTATAGTCAGATTTCCACCTTCTTACAGCTGCCATCTTAGCACATTCTCAAATCAATCACATTGCTATACTTGCCATTTACGCAAACTGCACTGATGCATTGAATCTAAACCTTTATTCTATTTAGCAAAGTTGGCATCGCAAGTAGGTGATGTGCATAAGTATCTCATACGGGCAGTCATCCAAAAATTGCATTCAATTTAAACGACATCCATAGCAGACCCAAGTACGGCCAAGAACATCAAGAAAGGACAGAATTTCTATTTTCTGTGGTTGTCATCGGAGAACAATTACAGAGATACAAGTTCACCCAACATGCCTTCCAGCAAAGATTATTAACACAAACACTCTGGTAAAGATTAATAATATGAACGCTCTAGTGTACAGTAAAATATTACTTAAATAATTCATCTAATCGAACCACCACTGAATTTGAAAGTATAATGTAATAAATCATTTTACAATTTATCGCCTTATGGCTACCATCTTGTTAAATTCTGTACTTAATCTTAAATACTGCACTTATACATTCGTTTTGTGTCACTACTCAATTGAGCCAAATGTGCAACACATGTCAGTGGTGTACATAAGATGTAACATAAGGGCAAGTCAGTTGTACCTCAGCGACTATCATCTAAGTCTGATCACTAATATCTAACCCATTCCAAAAGCATCTCACACCAAAAGTGTTATTACAGTACATGATAAGAACTAAATTTAATAATTCACAAAATCAGACTCTGCCCAGTATTAGGTAAACCATAATAAATATTACCATTATTACGGTTGATAGAGCGCGCAGGTCACCCGACTAGGATCTTACCAATACTCGCCTGGGACCATACTTCAAAAGGACATCAATTTTATTACCTTAGACAGGTGACACCCGCTCTATTATCAGTTATTGCTTACACTAATTCCTATACCAGTAACTTACCAATCCTTGCCACTAGATACCTAAACACTATGAATCAGGGAGTTTAATAAAGAAAGGCACTCAGAAATATCATAACATTTGCATTTATATAATAACCACAGACTCAGGGTAGGTTCAATTCTTTATCTAATCATCATCAAAAGTCATAAGCCATAGGTTAAAATCAATCAAACTATCAATAACCAAGATCAAAAACAGCATATAGCTATGTAAAAGATAGATTATGCCAACCATTTAACAAACTTGAAATAAAGGAAGGTAAAACAAGGAACATGCTAATTTTAGAACACAGACTTTCGCAACTTAATTAAAGAAAGGGAACATACTAAACCCAAGAACTTTTGTAATTCAATGGCAGTTTGAAAAAGAGAACACAATTATGCAATTCGAAAATCAGATTTAGCACAATAACTATAGGGAAGGTAAGAATTGGAACACACTATAGATGCAGCTTATCTCATTAAAGGGAGGGTAAGGAAAGGAACATATACTATTATAGAAACATTTTAGCATTGACTAAAGGTGGGTTGAAAATTGGTACAAGCTAATTGACAGTAACACATGAAATTCTCATTTACCAAGGGACGGGAAAAGAAAAGGAACATATGTGTGAAGACCAACCCTGGCCACGGGTCAGTTGGAAAGGGCAGGAGAAACCCCAAAGACTTCAGTGCCAGTAGGCAAACAGGTGCGGCTCATGGACAATCAGGACAGGATAACCCCAGAATTTGGATCAGGACCGGACCACCAAAGGTTAAGACCAGCACCCACAGTTTCGGTTGCAACGCCTGCGCTACTCCCTCTATGCAAGGAATCTGCCCAAACCCCGATTGGGTTACAACTTTCACCAACAAAGTGCTTTGCCAGCACTTTCACTTCCCAAAAACCCCGATTGGGTTCTCGAACCTCCCGACAGAGTGCTCCGCAGCTCTCTGCTCTTAGTCACCTATTGAGTGCGTTGGGTCAGTGACAGGTCAGCTATTCAGACAAGTCGGACAATTTCTATAGCTAAACTTATGCTAATTATACAGTTTTTCAGGTCAGTGTACCACCCCCCAATGTTGCAAGTGTAAGGATTCTCAATTTTGATTGGACAAAGGAGGAGGACAGGTCATCACACCACCTAAATTTTAGACTTTCTCCGTCTCTTCATTCAAATTTCGTTTACGCCCCTTAAATTTCAGGTTCTCATGGCATCTTCAGTCCTCCAAACAATAGATGTTCTATTTACAAATACAATGTATTTCTCTAGAGTTCATTAGGACAGCTTCCCAGGAGCATCTTCTAGTCAGTCAGCTCCTTGGCAATAGTCAACAGTTTAAACCAAGATGGAGTACAGCATTACACAACAGGCCAGGTTTCAGAGTGCAACATGGAATGGAGAAAAGAAACAGTTTTAGAATACAGAATAATTGATTACACTGTATACCATGAATTTCTACACTATACCATTACTTTATAATAAACTATAGCATTAGGATTAAGCAAAATGAACATCTTAGCAAAAGCAGCAGTGCAACCCTCTTACATGTGAGAACACAGAGCAGCCATTTTAACACTAGTGCGCAGATGCGACAGACTTCCCTCCACAACTGCGAGTACGTCATGTCACGTGCGTATGACAGACGCATGCGCAGTAGAAAATTCCCGCGTAGCAGCAGTCATATTAGACGCAAGCGTATTAGGATTAGAAAACACATAAGCAAGCTTCTCTCGGATTCCCGATGTCAAAGGGAAAAAATAAAAGATTTAGTAAGACGAACATGTTGATTAAGCAGTTAGGGTTATTTGAGGCTCATGATACAAGCAAGTTGCTTTTCGTGCGAATCCTTGCTCCATCACGATGATAACAGTATATTAGTATTAAACTGGCATTATCAGCACCAAAACCTTTATTACCTAGCTAAGTGTGCAAATCTCCTATCTATCCCCAAGAAATGTAAACCAGTATAGTTTATAGGAAGGCAATGACGCATCCATCACATTACAAGAGAAGATAATTCAACCCCCCAAAAATAATGTAAGTAATGGTCCATATTTAGCCCTCCATCTACCTCTTGCAATTTCATAATCTAAATGGCTTTGCGCATGCATAGGTTTAATTCTCTATTCGCACCTTGGGGGTTCCTGGTCGTATGGTCAATACCAAAAACTTGGAAACTCCTGTGTTGCCCCTGTGTTTCATGTTCCATGCCATGAACCGTATAGTGCATTTCATGTCACCTGATTATAATACTCGCATTTGTTCACCAACTCTATCTCTCAAAGCTCTAATCGTGTTCCCCACATATATACAATTACATTTACATACAAGTTTTTAATCAACAAACTTAGTGCCACATTTAATGTTCGTGTTGATTACAAATTCATCAACATCTCCATTGTCACATCTTTTGGTCTTGTCTAGGCCACATCTCTGCACATCCCTCAGTGGCCACATCTGTAGAATGCTGATGTGTTTTGTGACAACCAACCCGTCGGTGGTTGCTGTTTCGGATAACTAGGGCTCAAAATGCTTTTCAGGGACCTTCCTTTACAGAGGGGATGTCAGGCCGATCTGAAAATAATTCACTTAACGTTCTATCAGATTGAGGCAAATGCAAATGTCTCTGTAGGCACTTACGAAATTTATGCAAGTTCCAACCGTAATAGTAATTCAGTCGTACTTTCTTTGAAATAGCAGTATCCTGTTTGTTAACACCAGGTGTGCCCTTGCGATCTACTTTCAAATTTCTATTCCTAGCTGAGCAAATAGTGTGTAAGTCATATCCCTCCAGACAAATCTCATCCCCACATCATGGAGGCAATCCTGAATTTCATCCTCATACTATGATTGTTTCTGGCCCACATCAATTGCCTGAAAGGAATGAAATTTATCTAGTATTTTGGATGTGAAGTAGTCGCATGCAAAGTTGAGCTGTAGGAAGTTGGCTCACGAAATAGCCTCCTGTTAATCCTATTTTTCCTAATATAAACCTCTACATCCAGAAAGACAATCTGCTCAGCACTATATTGATATGTGAATTGCATGTTTGAGTCCTTCATGTTTATATAATCATAAATAGTTTTCAGTTGTATCTCATTTTCTGTCCAAATCATGAAGCAATCATCAATTGCCCCCATAGAGGATATAATTACTCCATCTTACACCACGTGGACCCAGATCTGCCCCTCCTTAAACTACCCCATGAAGGGGCTTGCATAAGAAGGGGCAAATCTGGAGTCCATCGCTGTCCCTTGAAGGGGTCAAATAATTCATTGTTAAATGAAGAGAAATTCTCCAATATGATTTTAATCATTGTTAACCACATTTCCGTGTGCTCCAATAGGTCTATAGATCTAGTGTTCAACACCTGTCTGAGTGCCATCATACCATTCTCATGTTTGATACTCATATAAAGTGAGACAGAAACAAGTATTACCATCAGCATGCCTGATTTCCATGTCACATTGTTCAATAGATTAAGAATGTGTTTAGTGTCACGTATGTGAGATGGTAAGTTAATCAATAATGGCTGAAGAAAGACAGCTACAAATATTGATAACTTATCGGTGGGCACACCAATACCTGAAATGATGGGCTTCCCTGGTGGAAACTGTAGATCCTTGTGCACTTTAGGGAGTGTATAAAGGCAAGCATACATGTGACGATCATCCCATAAATAAACATTTTCAATGTCATTTAGTAAACCTCTCTCATGCCATTTCTTCAATTCACCATTAATCCTTTTGACCAGTTCAAAGGTGGGGTTCATATCTGATTTTTCATAACCCAGCCCATCATTTAGTTGTGTATATATCCCCATGTCATAATCTGATTGGTTCATAACCACAATGTTTCCCCCTTGTCTGCTTCCCTTATTTTTTATGTGGTACAGAGAGGGGGTATACCCAAATGATCACTGGGGCCTGGGTTATGAGGTACATGAGCAAATGGTCCCAGTGCCGAACCATTGAAGGAAAAGAAAAGGGAAGAAAGATATTTTCAGAAAAAGGACAGGTTTCAGAAAGATCATTAGGATTCAATGTTCAACAATCACAAAGAATCATGACACAATATATGATTCACAATTTAATTGAATTATCCATTGGTTCCATCATTCACAAAGGACCAAAAAAACACAGTGCCCCGGGTAGGGAAGGGGTAGTGCAGGGAATGGTGTGGGTTGGGGAACAAATAGTGAAATTTTACTGGTCAATGGGACCCCATTTTGAACAAAAATTCAAAGGCGTGTTGGCTCATAATTTCAGCCACACTCTGTGCATGAATATCATACAATCATTAATACAATAGCCTCCAAAAAATAACCATTAGAACAGTGTGGTTGGTTTGTGGGCACAGTACAAGATCGTCGACGTTTCGACCCCTGAGATTCTAGGAAACGCTGTAAACCTTAGGTTGGGGTCTTCATCAGGACAGACAAGTGGGGGGCAGGGAACCTGGGAGAGGCAGGAGCGGTCAGAACGTAAGTAAAAATCCGTTTTGTAAACGGTACCCTAATGTAATAAATCTAGAAAAATATTCACCATGATTGGTTAATCATCACGGATCAAGAACTTCATGGTACAATCGGGCTTGAATCTCTGGGCGAGACGGTGAACTAACAACAGTATCTGGAGAATATAATGATCATAGATGAATCCAAAACATAAGCAATAGTGGTGGGCACAAAAAAGTGCACATAACCATAAACAATGTGTCAACTCACTTGGTGCGGAGGTATAGATCCTCAGTACCTTCTAAAGAGAAAGCCGCCAGGAGCTGGTCGGCTAGAGGGCTGCGCCTAGGGGAGTAACACAAAACACTCAATAGCTGTCTGAAGAAACGTGTGTAAATTACAGAGCACATTCCATTACAAGTTGAAAGACAGGGGTGCACGATGCACTGCACTCCACAGGGAAGGCTCGTAAAGTGTCAAAAGACAGTGGGATACATGCTCAATGGAGAAGGGAATGGTGGTCAACTCGAGTAGAAATGCCCACCAGTGTGTAGACCGGGGCAGCGTATCCTGCACACACAATCGAGGGTGATACCCAACGAACCCGAGACGAGGTGAAAAAATAATAATAATAAAGGAGGGCAAATACTCAAGGCACAAATCCGCGGCGTGGCTCATGCTAAGTGGGGGTTGCGGCCAGAGTCGGTCGGGATTAGCGTTCTGCGAGGGGCACAAACACACAATCAGGAATATGTATACACGCGTGTATGTTAAATTCAAAAAAGGGGGGGCTGGGCTCATCATCACTTTGCAATTGTTTAAGAGCAAAACGTCCTCCTGGGGTAAGGTTATGGTGGAGGTGCATATGTGAACCACACTTGGCCTGATATATTTTTGTATTAAGTTTGTGTTTTGATTAGTAGACTTTAAGGGTCTTTAGGTAAGGCTTAGAGAAATTGACTATGTATTTAATTTGATTATGCATGGGTTTCTACAATGAATGAATGAATGAATGAATGAAAGAAGATATTTATACAGCACACAGCTACTCAGTAAGAGTGTCCCAGCGCTAAACAGGTCTCCACATCAACACAATTGATGCCCCTCGCAGCAGGAAATCATATTTACAATTGCACCTAGAGGATGGCTGATCAATGACAGAATAACTAAGTTTTAAGCATTTTCCTAAAAGTGGTTAACTCGGTCACCTTTCTCAAAGACAAAGGAAGCAAGTTCCATGCCTGTGCTCCCAGGAGCCTGAAAGAACTGCCTTCCGACCGGGCACGGTATATTGTGGGAACGGAAGCTAGGCTCAAAGAGGCAGATCTTAAGGTTCTTGGTGGCGTGAGTTGGGTTACTCTCCTTCTGAGATAGCCCGCGCCAGTCACATGAAGAGCCTTGAAGAATAGCACCAAAGCTTTAAACCTGATCCTCTTTTTCACTGGAAGTCAGTGGAGAGCCTTGAGGTGCGGGGATATGTGGGCCCTAGGCTTAAGCATAAGAACTGATCTGGCGGCTGCATTTTGAGCCACCTGCAGATGCCTCAACAGGCATTCAGATAGACCCAGATACAGGATATTCACATAGTCCAGTTTAGAAGTGATAAGTGCTTGAACCACGATCTTCCTACATTCAAGTGGTAAAAGTGGAAGAAATGTCCTCACCATAGGCCAGAGCCCAAAGCAAGTGCCTACAACAGACTAGACTTGGGCTCTAATTGAAAGAGTATCGTTTATTATGATGCCCAGATTTGTTACCGTCTGTTGAGCAGAGAGAGGAGGTGACATATTTTCAGGCCACTAGCCTGTCCTGTTGTCTGGAGGTGGGGAGCCAAAAAAGATCACTTCGGAGTTCTCTGGATTGCACTTCAGTTGGTTAGTTCTCAGCCACTTAAACACCTTCATGAGGCAGATTCTAATTTTCTCACTCTTGAAGTCCACTCCCCTATCACAGGTAAAGAGGAGCTGGGTGTCATCAGCAAACAAAATAATTTTAGCACCATATGCTTTTGCTAGTGGCGCAAGCGGAGACATATATAGGTAGAACGAATGTCTGACATAATATCGACAGACAGAATATCGAAATACAAAAATATCGGAGCAAAAATATCGACATCAAAAATATCGGAATCCTATCTTCATAAAGGTAAGTACAAAAATATCAAAAAAATAATATCGTAGTACAAAAATATCGGAATCAAAAATATTGTTTTTTTAAATGTATTAATAATAATGTAAAAATAATTTTAAAATACATATAACTTTACAAATATTAAATAAAAATATTAAAACAAAATTAAAACTAATACATATACATTTAAAATAAATAAAACACTTAATATTTTAATGTAATTTTTTTAAATGTTATTTATTTGATTTAATGTAATATTTTTTTTTTACCCTGTACGCCTGTACCCCAAAAACCCAAAACTGACCCTGAACCCTAAAAATATCCCTGTACCCCAAAAACCCAAAACTGACCCTGAACCCTAAAAATACCCCTTTACCCAAAAACTGAAAACTGACCCTGAACCCTAAAAATACCCCTTTACCCAAAAACTGAAAACTGACCCTGAACCCTAAAAATACCCCTTTACCCATGAACTGAAAACTGACCCTGAACCCTAAAAATATCCCTTTACCCAAAAACTGAAAACTGACCCAGAACGCTAAAAATACCCCTTTACCCAAAAACTGAAAACTGACCCTGAACCCTAAAAATACCCCTTTACCCAAAAACTGAAAACTGACCCTGAACCCTAAAAATACTCCTTTACCCAAAATTAATTAATATTATTTAATTACCAATTAATTATTAATTAACAATAACAATAAAGTAAATATATTAGCACATTAGCTGTAATTAATTTAATAATTAATATTATTTTTCCTAATTAATTAATTAAGAATAACAAAAAATTATATATAAAAAAATTACTATAATTAATGTAATTACATAATTAATATTAATTAATTACCAACTAATTAATAATTATAAATATGTACAAAATTATATTAATTAATTAACTAATTAATATAAATTAATTACCAATTAATTATTAATTAAAATATGTGCAAATATATATTAATTAATTAATTATTATTAAATTACTTCCCACCCTATTCCCCTATAAACCCATAACCCGCTACAGAACATATTTATCAATTAATCAATTAATTAAAATGAATTAAAAATTATTTCTCAATTAATTAATTAATAAATCCTACTAATTAATAATTAATTTAACATAATTAAATTACTTCCCACCCTATTCCCCTATAAACCCACAACCCGCTACAGAAGTAAAAGACCATATTTAATTAAATTACATTAAAAATAAATAATAAAACATAATAAATACAATATAATATACACTAAATTTATTTAAAAATTGATATTAGTAACATCGAAGTAATTTATTTCGATATTATTGACATCGATATTTAAAACTTCGATATTACTGATATCATACTAATATTGATATTAAGACTGTCGATATTACTTACCTTCGATATTTTGTCCCATCGATATTTAAACTTCGATATTTTTGTATATCGATATTTAAAAATCGATATTTTGTCTGTGTACCAGGTAGAACAGAGTAGGGCTCAACTTTCAGACTGGGGATTGCGGCCGCAAAGGGGGAAGTCCATACTTCCTGACCTCTATCCTCCAAGAAGGAAGAGAGCCATTTTAGTACAGTGCCTGCAATTCCGAATGACCTCAACCTGTCCAGGAGCCGGTCATGGGAAACGGTATCAAAGACCGCTGATAGGTCTAATAAGATCAGGACGGCCTTCCCTCCCAAATCAAGCTTCTCTTTGATATATTCCGAGACCTCCAGTAAGGTGGATTCAGTGCTATAGTTGGCTCTAAAGTCAGGCTGGCCGATGTGCAAAAGGTTGTTCCTTTCGACATAATCCAAAATGTCACAGGTTCGATCTAATGTGGACACATGAATTTTGTCACAAGGTGGTAGTCTCCCTACAGAGAGCATTTGTTTTGACCATGTAAAACGAAGGCTTTGTTTTGTTTTAGCCCTGTTGTGTGTTTTTTACTGATGAAAATGTGGGGCAAGATGCCTGATTGACGAAACCTGTATTGGCAGTAAAGCAATAAGGATCAGGCTGGTGACACCACTGAATTGCGTTTTGTTTGTTTGTTGTTATGTTATAAGACTTCAGGTTTATTGAGGGGTTTGGGTGAACACCTTTCCTTGGAGCACCATATTGCAAAATTGTGTAAATTCTGAAATTGTGTGAGATACATAAGTGAGCACCAGAGTTTTCCTATAACCCTTTGTCTGGCAATATCGGTTGTTATGTTTACTTTGCTTTCGTTTCAGTTTGCTCTCTTTGGTACCCTTACCTTTGTTGTTTTTCTCCTTCTTGGTTTCCTCAGTTCC
Source organism: Lissotriton vulgaris (assembly GCF_964263255.1). Taxonomy (NCBI): domain Eukaryota; kingdom Metazoa; phylum Chordata; class Amphibia; order Caudata; family Salamandridae; genus Lissotriton; species Lissotriton vulgaris. Next base: position 207,486,864 of record NC_141690.1, on the reverse strand, counting down.
TCAGCCTTTGTTGTAACCATGACTTGTCACTATCCTAGGCTTGTTAGTTTTGTCTCCCTACTTGCAGGTTCTCTTCTTCCTGGTGTTGCAATGGTGTTTTATCTTACTTCGGCTCTTGGGCAGGATTCCAGATATGCTTCAGACCTACTTAGAGTCTGCCTGCATGCTGCACCGCATATCTTCATATCCTATTCCTGTGCTAGCTCTTCTTATCCCTTTAGTTCCTTGTCCCTTCACTGATTTGTGCTATCTCTTCCATAGGTTGTGAATTTCAGAACCCCTGACCCTTTGCCAAAGATGCTGTGGCAGAACCGTTCACTCCGGGGTTTAAACAACAGGAGAGTGTGCCTATCTTTCGAATTACTTTTTGCCCCTTTTCGTCTTGAAATCAGCTGTTAAAGTCAGGTGTAATTTACTAACCTCTTAAGATAACCACAGGGGGTGAGTGGACCCATAGAAGAAGGAGGAGGGATTGGCCATGACATCCTCAATGTAAACAGAGAACAAAGTTAAAAAGTAGTTTGTCTATGTCTAGTTCTGAATTCATAGATATATTCTTAATGGTTTTCATATGAGGAGAAAGGAGATGAGAACGTTACTTATGTTTTCCATATATTATGGAATTATACTGATTAATGAGATACGAGATCAATTGAATCATTTTGAAAGGAAATATTTATTTCATGGGTGCTCTAGGTGTGCTGTGCCAAGGTAGGTAGGCATTTATTTAAAGAACTGTGAACTTTTAACCAGAAATCCAATTGTTAGATTCAGCCAGCTTATTACATCTCTTCGAGTGCCTGCATGCCAAGAGAGATTATTTGCAAAGGTCAGAAAGTAATATTTAGACTATTTGAAATAATAGTGTATAATTAGAAGGCTGGAATGTGGAGAATCTCTTGCAGAAGATATCATGTTTTCCAGTGTCAGAAAATGCAGCGGATTTCGAGGGTTACAAAAGCAGTTTAGCCAGGCACCATACAGCTCTCCTTTCCAAATTCGCTCTCTGACTAAAGAAGTACTGTCCAGAGAGCCAATGAAATGTGATTGTATAGCAATAATTGCGTAGAATTAACAAAGGAATGCATTTGCACAAATTCAGCTGCAGTTCACAAGAGGATCATATTTCTAGCACTGAGGGCCTGATTCACAAAGGTAAACTTACACTTTTTTGTAAGATTGCTACTTTTTTGGTATTCACAAATTACAAAATTACTTTTTCTGATAGTAATTTAACTGCTGCGGAGACTCTGCAGTGTGGGCTCAGAGCTCTTCCCATACAAAGATAGGACAGGGCTATCTTCTTTTTTTTATTTATTGTTTTTATTGAATTTTTCCAAGAGAAAAAACACTAACCAGCTGTAGTTAGGAAAAATATCAGCCGTTATCCCATACACAGGTGGGGTTCACAGATTATCATGCAGTGCATTGGAATATTTCCACTTAATCTACAGTAAAAAAAATAACCAAATGGAAATGAACATTACAAACCAAAGACAATGGAACAATTGTAGAAATTATGTAGTAGGAGACATGCAGCACATGGGGGGCTTGGGGGAGGGCAGCCGACCCCTGGGAGGTCTCCTCCCCCGGGCTGTTTGGGAGGTTTGGGTGGGGGCCATTTTGGAGCAGTTCCCCCCTTTTGGGCTACTTTGGGCTTCTTTTAGTTGTTTTTGGAGCCCAACCTATAAATGTGTTGGGCTCCTCCCCCCGGCCACCATTTTAGGCTTAGGTGACCTGGTGGCCGGTTGGTTTTGCAGTTAGTTTTTGTGAGTGGTTTTTCGGCCGGTGCAAGGCGGACAAGTTAATCCTGTGTCCGAAGTGTTTTCCCATCAGGGTGGTCATAGGCAGGCTGATTTTTCGGCGCCTGTGGAGTTCCAGGGTGAAAGTTTACTTACGCCTAGTCGCATACATAGAGTTTCTTTTCCTGCAGGTCATGAGATTGCTGATTTGTCTGAGGACATTGGGGGTACTGGTGCAGACATGGGTCATGTTAGCCCCTTATTGTTTTCCCCCCCGGTATCAGTTAGGGGTGAGGTGATTTCTGTGTGCAGTGGTTCTGTTGGGGAGGTGAGTGGGCTCAGATGGGGGGCCTTGAGGGTTCTTCTCTTTTGCATTCAGGTATTGGGCAAAAGGCTTTGGTATTTTCACAGGTTCCCTCTTTGTCTGGGTCAGGAGACAGGGGTGTGGAGGGGTCTTTTCCTGTAGTGGAACATTTGAGTGAGTCTCAATCGGGGGTCAGGGTTCGGTCCTGGGGCGGTCTGGATATTTTTCCATCTTGGGAGGAAGGGCTCAGGGACGCCTCGGTATTTTCATAAGAGTGGGGATATTGGAGGTATGCCTGCAATGTCTGGTGCGGTGAATTTTCCAGGTTTAAAGGTGGGTGGGAGGGATAGGGTTTCGGGTGCTTTAGGGGGGACGGTGGTTCAGGGTTCTCAGGTACAGGGTCCGGCGTCTGAGTTTATTCAAGCTTTGTTAGATTGTAGTACTGATGAAGAGGTGTGCGGCCCTTCCCCCTCTCCCCCTCGGTTGAGGGCTGTTCTTAAAGGGAAAGACCCTGTTGGTTCAGTCGTTTTTCAGGAGAGTGGTCAGGGTTTTAGTAGGGCAGCAGGTGAAGTGTCTTCAGCTTCTGGTGTTTTATGTAGTAAGGGACCCGGCACATCAGTCCGGCCTTTTTCTTTGCAGGTTAGAGAGCGGTCTGGAGCAGCGGACTTGGTAGGGCGGCATGCAGCCCAGTCGCGCCAAGGTGAAGGGAGGGTGGAGCCTTGCGCGGCACGTCCCGTACCATCGAGGGATCCCGTCATGGCCAGCACAAGCAGGTTCAGCGCGACCTCGATGGCCCCAACGAGGGAAGTCACCACAGGCAGTGTAAGTAGGTCAAGCGCAACCTTGCTGGCCTCATCGAGGGATTACAGCGCTGTGCATAGGAGCAGGTCCGGCGCGACTTCTCTTGTTCCTCAGGTTCTTCAATCTCACAACTTGGTTTTGCCGGTGGAAAAAGCTTTTGTGAGTGGTAATAGTGGAGGAGGGTACCGGCGAGTAGTCGGCCTCCCCGCCACGGTCACAGTTAAGGGTTGGTAAGGCACGTGGACGTTCGCATACATTTGAAAAAGTTCAGAAGAATGTGGTGTTACCTGCTCCTCCCCAGTTAGAGGAGTCATTAATTCTTGATTATGATGAGGATAGCCCTGAGGAGGGCGAAGTGCGGGACATGGTGTCTGGGGGGGGGGCATTTTCATGTCTCTCGTAGTTCGTTACAGGCACCGGTGGTGCAGACTCAAGCGGCGTTGTCCAGACCACGATAAAGGTGTAGGTGCCAAAGTGGACAGTGGCACTTCCACAGTTGGTTTGGACACGTCCAAAAATGTCTTACATAGTAAAGAGTTAAAAATCAAAAAGTTGCCCTATATGGGTGTTACTAAGCCCTTGGGGGCTCATTTAATGCTCAGTACTAAAGAAAGGATATGGAATGGTGAGTACGTGGAGCTTCTGAAGTTGTTACACAGGGAGGTCCGGGCTAAAGAAGGTTGTAAAGAAGAGGAATACGAATTAGCTAAGCGCCCCAAGGTCCCTTTGAATATTGAAAACTGGACGGCGGCCTTTTTAATTTATGCCAGCGTCTATTGCGAGAAGTTCCCTGAGCGCTGTGTTTCACTGTTTAAATATATGGATGTGATTAGGAAAGCACAAATCACAAGGAATGATTTTGCATGGGCACAGTATGATGAGGAGTTCAGGGCGCGCATGGCCTGGGACCCGGAGGCAAAATGGGTGGAACTGGACACGGATCTTTGGCAACACACTATGGGTTCCTCTGCTAGTGGGAAGACTATTTTTACAGCTAGTGGTTTTCCTTTGGTTTATCGCCCCTTTCAGGCGCGACCCACCCGGGGAGGGGTGGGGGCCAGTTTGTCAGCGCAGTCCAGTTCAGGCACATGCTGGGATTTCAATAAAGGGGCGTGTAATAGAGAATTTTGCAAGTTCCGACATGAATGTTCCCAATGTGGTAGGAAAAATCACCCCTTGTCAAGATGCTGGGGGCCTAGGCCTTCCGGTGGTCACCAGGGGCCACAACAGGGTTCGGGACCTCATGTTGCACCACAGCCCCCTCCAGCTCCCAGGGGAGGGAAATCTTCATCTGGCGTTGGGCCCTAAGGCTCATACTCCGGTTAATGTCCTTCATTTGGCTGACGCTTTGCAGGATTATGAGCCTGCTGAGCTGCGGACGTTTTTATTATCAGGTTTTCAAGACGGTTTTCATCTGGGTTATGAGGGTCCTCGTTTGAGGCGTTGGTCTAAGAACCTAAAGTCAGCAAGTGAACATACTGCTGTGGTCCAGGAGAAGTTAAATAAAGAAGTGTGTGAGGGCAGAATGGCAGGTCCTTTTGATGATTGGCCTTTATAGAATTTAATTGTTTCTCCCATTGGTGTGGTCCCCAAAAAAGAACCTGGGCAGTTCAGGCTCATCCAACATTTGTCTTGGCCGGAGGGTGGGTCGGTAAATGATTTCATCGACAATGAAGCTGCTTCTGTGTCCTATTCTTCTGTTGATGTGGCTATGGCATTGGTAGTAGCAGCAGGCCCTTCTGCTTTGATGGCAAAATGCAATATTAAATCTGCATTTAGACTGCTTCCAGTCCATCCTGAGGACTGGTGTCTTCTGGGTATCCATTTCCTTGGGAAGTGGTACGTGGACAAGGCATTGCCAATGGGCTGCTCCATGTCATGTGCATTGTTTGAAACTTTCAGTACGTTTTTACAATGGTTTTTCACTCAACAAAGTGGACATACGTTGGTCACACATTACTTGGATGATTTCTTTTTTGTGGGTGCTGCAGATTCTTCGGACTGCCAGAATGCTCTGTTTACGTTTCAAACACTTATGGATCATTTGGGTGTGCCACTGGCTCCTGAAAAGACCATGGGTCCTTGCGCGACCATGTCTTTTTTGGGAATCGAACTTGACTCACAGACTATGCAGGCGCGTTTACCAATGGACAAGAAGCGAAAAATGTTGGAATTGGTGGAGGTGATGTTGTCTAAGGAGAAAGTTTTGGTGAGGGAGGTTCAAGTTTTGCTGGGTCACCTTAATTTTGCATGTAGGGTGGTCAGGGCGGGCAGAACATTCTGTAGGCGCTTGGGCAGGGCTCTCTCTGGCCATTACTTGCCCCATCACCGAGTTCGATTGTCAGCAGGGGTCAAAGAGGATTTGCGTATGTGGGTCACTGTTTTGCATTCTTTCAATGGTGTGTCTTTATGTAGGGAGGTTGACTGGTTGTGGGATTTTCTCTGATGCGGCTGGCAGCGATGGTTTCGGCTTGTACTGGCAGGGAAAGTGGTGTGCGCAACAGTGGCCGGAGAGTTGGAAGAATGGAGGCAGGAGCATTGCATTTTTGGAATTGTTCCCTGTTGTGGTGGCAGTTACTTTGTGGGGCCAGGATTTGGCTCACAAGAAGGTTCTTTTCAGAATTGATAATATGGCTGTGGTACAAGTGATCAACAGACAATCTGCTAAGGACATGCAAATCCTGAAACTGCTCAGAGTCTTTGTGTTAGGTTGCCTTAAATTTGACATTTGCTTTAGGGCCCTGCATGTTCCTGGTGTGGACAATGACATTGCGGATGCTTTGTCTCGTTCACAGTGGGAGAGATTCCGTGGGCTTGCTTTGGAGGCAGACGAGGCGCCGACTCCCATCCTGGAGCATCTGTGGACGGTAGGCAACACAGGGTTGTTCAGCTGGTTTTAGTTTCTTTGGCTCCCTCTACTAGAATTGCATATGAGTTGGCATGGAATGAGTTTTTGTCTTCTGGAGCTAGTAAGAGAGAGATTCTTTGGCAGAGGTCAGAAGATGTGGTTCAGTTTATTTTGTGGTTAATGGATAAAGGTTTATCTAGAGTTACAATTGCTGGGAAGTTAGCGGGTGTTTCTTTTATGGGTAAGTTGTTCTGGTGCTACTCTCCGTCGGCTGGGGAGCTGGGTAGGAGAATGTTGGAAGGGTGGTCTCGGGAGCAGGGAAGTGTTCAGGCGGTGAGGTCCCCTTTGTCTTGGCAGAAATTGTTCAATATCATAGCAGTACTGCCTGTGGTGTGTACTGATAGGGCGGAAGCTTGTCTTTTTGCTACTTTGATGGTCTGGATGTTTTTTGGAGCGTTCAGGGTGTCTGAGCTGTTGGGCAACAAATTTACGAAAGGTATATTGTGGGGGGATGTTCAGTTGTCTGTTAGGGGAGTTCATATTTGGCTATCTCATTCTAAGACGGATCAGAGGAATAAAGGCAAAGGAATTTGGTTGGAAGCGGTTTCCCCCCCGGAGACTTGCCCTTTGCGGTGGGCACGATGCTGGTGGGAGTTTTCGGGTGGGGTTTTTGAGCATCCTGTTTCTCAACACCTGGATGGTTCTGTGGTAACAAATTATCAATTGCGCATGGTGCTGCGTAAAGCGCTGCGTCATCTTGCCTTGATGAGTCTTTATATGTCACACATTCTTTTAGAATCGGAGCTGCAACTGAGGCTTTTAACAGGGGTTGGTTGAGGGAGGACATTATGGGTCTGGGGCGCTGGACTTCAAACTGCTTTCAGCGCTACGTCAGACGGGAGGTTGGGGGAGCGCTTGCGTCTTCTTCTGTTTTGCCTCTCTGATACTTCTTTTTCTTTCAGGTTCCGTGGCTGGTCCTCGCTCTGAATTCTTGACTGTTTGGATCGTGGGGCATTCCTTCATAAAGAGAGCTCAACTTCAAGCTCGTTTGAGTTATTTTGGCACGATGCTGGGGTTTAATGACCGTTTATTTAATGCTGTTTGGTAGGGAAAGGGGGGTATGTTGTGGAAAGATTTAATTCCAGCCCTAAATTCTTGGTTGGTAGGTGGGGTTTGTCCAGATGTTTTGGTTATTCATCTTGGGGAAAATGATTTGGGTTTGGTTAAGGGTGGTGTTCTTCTTCGAGCTATGAAAAAAGATCTTTCTTTGTTGCATCAGCATTGGTCTGGGTGTCACGTCCTGTGGACTGAATTGATTCCTAGGAGGGTTTGGCAGAATGCGTTGAACCCTAAAGCCATTGATAAGTCTCGTAGGAATGTCAATCTGGAAGTTTCTAGGTTTTGTAGAGATTTAGGCTTTGGTCGTATTGTCCATAGTGACATTCGTTACGATGCTGTAGAATTCTTTAAGAGTGATGGGGTCAATTTGTCTAGAATGGGGGTGGATTTATATCTCTTGGAGCTGCGTGAGGTACTGTCTCGCTGTTTGACGATTCAAAGTTTCTTGGGTGAGTAGTGTTTCTTGTTTGGTGTTTTTTCTGCTTCGTTCTCAACCCCCCCCCCCCCTCAGTTGTTTAGTTTCTTTGCGGGGGGCAGAAAGGTGGGGGTTTCGGTTGCTTCCCCCACTGCTTTCTGGGTGGCGGATTATTTTGGTTTGCCAGTTTTGGGGCATGATGGGAGCTGATAGTTTTTGAATTTGGATTTTGTTGGGGGAAGTTGTGCAGGTTGAATTTGTGTTCGGAGACATGGGTTGGGGGATCTGGATTGGCTTGGGATGTAATTGGGATTTTGAGATATGGCTTTGGGAAATGTTGAAGTTATAATGTTTTTGTGGGATTGTTGTATGGTTTATTATGTGATTGGGTATGTACGGGTGGGGGCGGGTTTGATGAAGGGTGAGGGGCGGGGGCGGGTTTTTGGGGGGTTGAAAACAATACAATCATTTAGTAAAGGTTTAGATTGTTAGGCATTTGCCGAGGTTATTGTTGTGTAAATGTGCACCTGTTTCATTAAAGCGGCCTTTTTCACACTCTACTGGTTTCTTGGTCTGCTCACTCTCCCCCACCCCTCCCTCCCAAGGGGGGCTTGGGGGAGGGCAGCCGACCCCTGGGAGGTCTCCTCCCCCGGGCTGTTTGGAAGGTTTGGGTGGGGGCCATTTTGGAGCAGTTCCCCCCTTTTGGGCTACTTTGGGCTTCTTTTAGTTGTTTTTGGAGCCCAACCTATAAATGTGTTGGGCTCCTCACCCCGGCCACCATTTTAGGCTTAGGTGACCTGGTGGCCGCTTGGTTTTGCAGTTAGTTTTTGTCCCTCCCTCCCTTTATGCGATGCTTTTCTGATCCTTCTTCTTTTCTTTTTCATTTTATTAATTATTTTAGGCTCGGCTGGTTGCAACAGGTGGACATGTTTTTTTTTTATATTGTTACGCTTTGTCGCTTGGAACAGGTGCGGTGCGGATTATTTTGGTTTGCCAGTTTTGGGGCATGATGGGAGCTGATAGTTTTTGAATTTGGATTTTGTTGGGGGAAGTTGTGCAGGTTGAATTTGTGTTCGGAGACATGGGTTGGGGGATCTGGATTGGCTTGGGATGTAATTGGGATTTTGAGATATGGCTTTGGGAAATGTTGAAGTTATAATGTTTTTGTGGGATTGTTGTATGGTTTATTATGTGATTGGGTATGTACGGGTGGGGGCGGGTTTGATGAAGGGTGAGGGGCGGGGCGGGGTTTTGGGGGGTTGAAAACAATACAATACAATCATTTAGTAAAGGTTTAGATTGTTAGGCATTTGCCGAGGTTATTGTTGTGTAAATGTGCACCTGTTTCATTAAAGCGGCCTTTTTCACACTCTACTGGTTTCTTGGTCTGCTCACTCTCCCCCACCCCTCCCTCCCAAAACAATGTGCGTACTCATACCATTCCTGCTAAAAACAGTCCGTGGATAATAGCTAACGTGAAGGTCATAGCAAATCATTACGAAGGTGTTCACACAAGCAATATGTCCTCAATTATTGTGGTAGGTGATATCAGCACCATTAAGCATCTGTGGAATGTGATTGTAGATAGTTTTTGTGGGGCTGCAAAATATCACAAGGGCGTGAGGTGGCGGGTAGTAATGTGGTATAGATGTCGCTCATGGTGTCGCAATAAGTAAGGTCTCAGATCCACGCTTGCACTGATCGTGTTTGCGTCCTGCCCCAGTGCAGAGGAAACCTCTCTTTTAGCTATCAATAGCGCTAAAACGTCTGATACTTCTCTTGAAAGGCTTAACATATCCTAATAGGGCTGTCAGTGGTCCAGGGGATATAGTATGCTCTACCATGATAGACAGGCGTCTAAACACCTCTACCCAATATGCGTGTATCGGGGTGCAAGACCAAGCTAAATGGAAAAAATAAGCTTTAAGAGTACTGCATCTCGTGCAAGCACTAGACATTGCGGGGTTCATTTTAGCCATTAGTTTGGGAGTAACATAGATTCTATGTAACTATTTAAAATGGAGCAGTTTGTGCTTGTAATTGCTCAAGATATATTGTATCTGCAAGCAGCAGTAACGCCAAATGTCATCAGTTATGTGTATTTCCAAGTTTTGTTCCCAGGATGTGCGTGCCTTGGTGCCCACATGTGGACGGAGAGATAGTGCCAGATGGTACATATACGAGAAACCAGGTGGGGACCATCCAGAGATGTTATGACAAATGTAAGAGGTGGGAAATCGCCCGGTTCGGACGATTGATCAGGCAGTATTTTTAGTAAGGAACTGTGGGGCATATTACCAAGCAATAGCGATAATTATCGCTATTGCTTGGTTAGAGACAAACATTTACCGCTGAGCTGCGGCGATTTTTATCGCAGATAGACCTTGGTATTACCAAGGTTTATCGCAAATGCGATAAAAATCGGCCGCAATGCATGAATATCGCTGAAAAGTCAGCGATATTCATGCATTACCGAGCTAATGCTCTTAGCCATGTTATCCACCTCCCATTGGATAACATGGCTAAGAACTGCTCAGGGCAGGTGTTAGCTTTTGGAGATATTCGCGCTTAGCGTGAATATCTCCAAAAGTTGGTAATAGGAGATAGCGATGTTAGCGACTGTTTCCAGTCGCTAATATCTTGGCACGCCCACTTTGCATGTCATTAGTGATAAATACCACTGACATGCAAAGTGGGGCCCAAGATGGTCGCTATCTCCTACTAGCTGTCGCTAACTGGTGTTAGCGACAGCTAGGTAATAGGGAGATAATTTTATCTCCGCTTTCTTGGCATTTAAAGCCAAAAAAGCAGAGATAAACCCCCTTGATAATATGCCCCTGTGGGTTCTGTGTAGTAAAAATGTGTCCATATATGTATTGGTGCTGCGTACAGCCAATTCTGCCATAGAGCTTGGCTTGGAATTATGGAACAGATCACCCGACTTTCAAAAGTCTGTTTTTAGTTAGTGTTTTCTTTGAGATTGTTTCTAAGGTGGCCGGGTTAACGGCCAATGGTATATATATATGGGGAGTATTGAGATGCATTGTTCAGGTGTTTTCGGAATTTAGTCCTTGCCCAACATGTGGTTGGAACAGTTTGGACTTCGGTGGGGTTGCAAGGGAGACCCTGTGGTAATATTGCCGATAAAGCATGTGGGAAAATCGTAAATCTGTGATCTGTCATGTTTAAGGTATTGTAATCGGGTGTCTGGGTAGTACCAGTAGGCACTACCTGTCACTAACTTTCACACAAACATGCTTACACATACAGACACACGTGCTTAAACATACACAAACTCTCTCTCTCACTTAAACACACTCTCACACATGAGCATACATAAAATATATACTTAAAAACCTTTTTTACTTACTACAGCTGCCACCAAAAGGATCATTCCAGCTAAGTGTACCCCATTTTCATAATTACACTAATAACAAATAATAGAATATTATTCACTATTAGTGCAATGAAAAATTGGCAGAAAATAAGAAATGTGGAGATACTATTTTTGGCTCTGATTTTGATACCTCTGAGGCCATGGGTCAAAACGGCAGAGCCAGAGGTTGCTAGGGGCAAGCCAGGTGGGCACAAATTCGACTCCTGGTGACCACTAAAAGACATCAATGACAGACCTTTAAAAATAAACACTTTTATGGGCCTCAAAACCTGCTTATAAGGAGGAGGAGCTACGCGCGCAACCGTGATGGCCGCGTAAGCACAGGGCTCCTGGACCTTCGCCACCTCCGGCACTTATCTTGACTATTATCCTGGTTATGACGACGGGTCATTGAAGACGCAACCCAGCTGATATCATGGCTGTTTCCAGAAATCGATTTGGACCCCGGGAACCGATTTTACGAAACTCTGAACTTTTGCGGCCTGCTCCACGGAACTGCCCCGGGCTCGAGTCAATGGCATGTCCGGGCAGTAATTGAACAACATCGGCCAGCCTGATCCTACTCTCTACCCAGGTCTTAGCTTTCGGTTTCGCTTTTGGCCTCGTACCCTCCCCTACATAGGTTTCGCTTCTGCTACCCAGGGTTTACTCAACTCCGCAACTTCGCTCTAGTGCCGTGATTGAATGTCGCTGTTCGTTGTATGGCGAGTGGTAACCGGTTCTTCTAGCGAACCCCTTTGGGTGATTTGAACGTAGCCATTTTAACCAGGTCTCAAGGTCCCCTCGGGGGCGCAGCTTTCAAGATGGCCGGCAAACCGGAGATCGAGAGGCGAAAGACCAAGTCTGTCCACCGTGGGGGTACCATACAATCTAACGTTATGGACAGGTATACTCATCCTAAGGGATCCCCCGGTGGGGCGAGTAGGCCTCTGGGAGATGCGGGAGACGACTCGACGGCGGGAGATGATTTGACTCTACGTGATGTCATGGGCGCCATTTCTGGCATGAAGACCTCTATTGGCCAACAATATGAGACTCTGGCCCAAAAACTTGACACTGTGGCGATCGACGTCAATTTGATCAAGGTGGATTTAGCTAAGACCAATGAAAAAGTCAAATCCCTGGACTTGAAGGCCTCCAGCCTCACGACTGATGTTTCCGATCTACAAACGGAGGTCCGCAATCTGTGGTCCTCAAACGATTTCTTTTCTCGCCGACTGGAGGACTTTGAAAGTCGTGCAAGACGAAATAACTTTCGTATTGTGGGTGTCCCTGAAAAACCAGAAAGCCCAACTGTTGACCTCCTCGTGGAGGACCTCATCGTAAACCATCTTGCACCTAAAGGCCTGAGCAACTTCTTTGCGGTGGAATGGGCACACAGGGTGCCGGGAGGTAAACCTAAGCAGGGTGCTGCCCCGCGACCCATAATCGCCAGGATTTTCAACTTTTGCGATAGAGACGCTATCCTGCAGGCGTCGCACTTGGGTGGCCCCACGAAATTCGAAAATACCACGGTGAGCTTTTACCCCGACTTCACCCAGCTGGTGCAGAAATAAAGGATGGAGTTCCAGGGGGTGAAGAGACGATTGATAGACAGGGACATGAAATATGCAATGCTTTTTCCAGCTTGACTACGTGTGGAATATGGAGATCGGACGTTCTTTTTTGATCATCCTGAGGCTGCAAGTGACTGTCTCGACACGCTGCCCAGGCAGCAGGAACACTCTGAACACTCTGGAGGAGCTGAAGGTGGCCCAATGGAGCATGAATGAGAAACTGACTTGGTTCTCTGGACTACATATAGACCTTCCAGCTGTGGTTTGATGATTCTTAAACTTGCTTTGATAGAGGTGGTTACCCAGGGGTGGTGGGGGGTGATGGGTCTCTTCCTCCTCTGGGTTTTTTTTTCGTAGATTAGTTATATGTTAGGGTGACAGGCACACTGCAAGTTGGAGTGGCTTTCGAGTCTAACACAGGGGTGCAGGGTGGTGGGTTTGGTTTTGGGAGTTTGTTGGGGGGTGGAGGGGGGAAGTTGTTGATGTTTGGTTCATTTCAAGGCAATGTATTGATGAACTTCTGGACTTTTATGTCGCATTTGTTGTAGGGTGGATGCAGCAATCATTCCTGGGATGGGGGGTAGGGGATTGAAATTATTATGTTGGAATGTTAATGGGTTGGGGGACAGGATAAAACGTGGTGCGGTGTTACAACTATTAAGACGCCTCTCCCCTGATGTTGTGCTGCTGCAGGAGACACACCTGATAGGAAACACATGCCATGCTATGAATCGACGGGGCTACTGTCTTCTGGCGCACTCTGGATTCACTACCGGCTCTAGGGGGGTGGGTACCCTGGTCAGGGGTTCCCTCCCTCTGGAGGTCGATGATATCATCCTTGATGATAGGAGGCGGTACGCCGCCATCATTGGAAGATGGGAGGGGAAGATTATCACCCTGCTTTCTGTTTATGTCCCGCCTGGCCTCCAGACTACGACCTTTGCCGACTTGGGGAGAGTGATTCTGGGACTCCCGGAAGGCATCCTGGTGGTGGGTGGTGATTTTAATTTGGTAGTATCCGGAAATAGCGACCGCTACCCCCCCAGGGAACTCATGAAGTCTCGGTCCTGGCTGGGTGGCTTCCTGGATACTTTGGGATTAATAGAATGTTGGAGACTGCTTCATCCGGGGCAGTTGCAATACACCTTTCACTCTGGTGCTCACGGTAGTCTCTCGAGACTTGATTACATACTGATGCCCGCGACACAGGCCTCTTCTGTCAGAGAGATCAGACATTTGGCCAGGGGTATTTCAGACCACTCTCCTTTATGGCTTGTCATGGAAACCCTTGGTATCTCTGCGACCCTAAGATCCGTGCAGAGCTGGTCAAATCACTGGATCAATACTTCATGGAAAATGCGGGGTCTGTGTCATCTTCTGTCTCACTATGGGAAGCCTACAAGACTGTTATCCGTGGCCAGGCGCTATCATTAATCAATAGCGCTAAGAAACGTAAATAAGAGGCAGTTGTCCGACTTGAGACTGAAATAACTGACTTAGAAAGGGAACTGGAATTTGGTGTTGCCCAGGACAAGCTCCACCTCCTCAGTCTTAAACAACTTGACTATAGAGCGCTTGTGACGGATGCCGCCAAAGTGATGAGCAGAGAGCAGCAAGGACGTCTGTATGATGTGGGTGATAAGGCGGGAACGTTGATTGCTTGGCTAGACAAGAAGGAGAGGGCTAGTCGTGTGGTTCCTTTGATTGAGAGAGTGGATGGAGTAAGAGTAACTGACCCCACTGAGATTGTGGAGTGTTTTTTGGAATACTTCCGAACTGTATATTCCCCTGTCTCAGACAGGCCGGAGCAGGACTCACATCTGCTTCTATGAGACATTGCACTGCCCCGCTTATCGGATTTAGACAGGGAACTGATGGACGCAACGCTTTCCGTTGAGGAGGTGGCGACTGCTGTCCGCTCCTTGCGGTCGGGAAAGGCCATGGGTCCAAATGGACTCCCCATTGAGCTCTACAAGCTGCACCCGGATAAAATAGCACCGTATCTTCGATCGATCTTTTTAGAGTCGCTAGATGCGGGTTCCCTCCCCCCTGATCAACGACTTGCATCTATTGTCGTGATTCACAAGGAGGGGAAGCCGCGAGATCGTTGTGCATCGTACAGACCCATTTCGCTCTTAAACGCTGAGCCCAAGATCCTCGCCAAAAGTGCTCGCGAACCGTTTGATAACCGTCATTGGCGACCCGATCCATCCAGATCAATCCGGTTTCATTCCACACCGTAACACGGCATTGAATCTTCGGTGCTTGCATGGCGCCCTCGCGAGGGCGGCGTCGTTACGTGAGCCGGCCATTTTGGCCTCTTTGGACGCCACAATGGCGTTTGATACGCTAGAATGGCCGCACCTCTGGGCAGCCCTTGCTAAGTTTGGTTTTGGCCCTATTTTTATCGGCTGGGTGAAATTACTGTATGAGGAACCATTGGCCCAGGTGGTCGTGAATGGTCGAGTTTCTGGCTCGTTTACCCTTGGAAGGGGTACGCGCCAGGGATGCCCGTTGTCTCCGCTTCTTTTTGCCCCCGCTTTGGAACCCTTGGCAGCCTGGCTGAGGTGGGAGCCATCGATGAAGGGTATTCGATGGACCCCGGACTTTGAGGACCGAGTGTCACTCTATGCGGACGATATCCTGCTGTATCTCACGTCGCCTCGGAAGTCGTTGATAGTGTTATTTGATGTGTTAAATTCTTTTGGGAAAAATTCCGGCCTCGTAATTAACTGGTCCAAGTCCTGGGTATATGTCCTTTCGGGTGAGTCTCCTCTCTTGCCACGAGGGTGCCCCATACAGGTGGTGTAGATGGGGTTTAAATACTTGGGGGTCTTTATCGCCCTAGATCCTGTAGTCCGCTTTGAACGTAACTTGCTACCCCCGCTTCAACGCCTAAGGTCCGATGTTGAGGCATGGCGCAAGCTTCCGTTGTCCCCTCTCGGACGAGCGGCATTATTCAAGATGATGTCGCTACCCCGGTTCTTATATGCGTTACAGAATACATTTGACACTATCTCAGCAAGCTACTTTCGAGAGGTGGAAAGTCTACAGAGACAACTGATATGGGGCGGGCGATCCCGTATTGCCTTTGCCAAATTGACACTCCTGTGGTACGATGGTGGAATCGCACTCCCGGATATTAGGTGCTACTATTGGGCCTCCCAGCTGGGGGCGATTAATCATGGTACGTATGGTCCCGCGTCGAATCCCGCGTTCGAAATGGACAAGTGGCTGTTGCCTGGCGGGGACTACAACAGGGCGCTCTATACAAAATCTGCCGGGAAGATGCTCACGGGTCATACTAAGATAGCGGTGCAAGTATGGTATCGTGCAAACGCTGCAATGGGATGGAAGGATAGATTGACACGAGCAACTCCACTTTACGCATCCGAGAGACTGGGCTCCCTGTGGAAGACCAAAGGCTTCGACAGGTGGGACGTGATTGGTATATGCAGGGTGAATGACGTATGGACCAAGGACAGGGTCAAGACTTTTGAGGAGTTGAAGGTGGAGTATGATTTGAGTGACAGGGAGTTTTTCAGTTACGCGCAGATTCAGCACGCACTTACATCGGGTTTTCCATCGGGTACTTCTGTCCCGGAGGCATCCCCACTTGAAGATTGGGTCCTGGATGGGTACGTCCCCGACAGTACGATCTCGCTAATCTACAAAAAACTGAAAAATAATAGGGTTGACCTCCTACATCGTCTCAGAGAGGCCTGGACCAGCGATGGTCTGGAGTTGGAAGACGAGGACTGGCAGTCGGCTGTATCGTCGCCGAAGGAGGTTGCAATTCCGTACTGTCTTCGGTTTGTGCAGCTCAAAATGCTTCAATGGATCTACGTGGTTAGCATGTGATATTCCTCAGACGGGATGTGTAGGCGTGGGTGCGGCTTCTTGGGCACTTTTATCCACATACTCTGGGAGTGCCCGGCGGTTGTGCGTTTCTGAAATCGAGTGCATGAAGTTATTGAAGAGGTCATGGGTATTGCGTTGTTGCCTGAAGCTAGGAGATGCTTGTTGAATGTTGGGGAACCGACTGACTATGATGTGGCGCAGACCCAGTGGGTGACCCTCGGGAATATGATTGCCAAGAGAGATATAGCGCAATTATGGGGATCCCAGAGGCCCGCCCACTGTTCTGGTATGGAAGGAAAATATGGACTGGTGCATGTTTAGAGAGAAGATGGTATACGTTGCACGTGGCAGGCCTCAAAAATGGGGGAAAGTCTGGGGCCAGTGGAACTCCAACCGAGGTGAAATATGTACACCTCCCTTCGCACATGTAGTGACTACCCCACCCTCCCCCTGACCCGACATTCCTACTGCTGTTTCAGCTAAAATGCCTCCTGACTTGCAATTCCCCTCGCTTTCCCCATCCCGTACTGTTGTTGATTGTATCAAAATTGTATGCTTTCCTCCCTCACAGGACGCTTCACCATTTGAATGATTGTATTGCCTTGTTTCTTTATTGTTTATGTTTTAAATTTTATTAAAAAGAAATATAAAAAAAAATGCTTATAAGAGCTTAATAAGTCACATCTAAAATTAACTTATTAGCCCATAATGTAGGTTGCATAGGGAGAAAATTATATTGGATTAGCTAAAAGTGGTTGCAATTTGTGCACCAACTTTTAGCAAATCCAGCGTTACTTTTGTGCAACGACCAATGTACTAATAGGTTGGTTCTCAAACTACTGAATCATAGTGGGTTCGCAATACGACCTACCTCATGAATTTTAGGTAGGTTGCAATTTGCGACCCACTATAATTTTACTGCAATTAGGGGGGTGGTGGCTTCCTGAAGTCAGCAGACCACCATGTCTGTGATTGGTTTTAAATAATGGATTTTTTTTTAATGCAACCTCTTTCCCTTAAAGGAAACATGATGCATTAAAGACGAGGCTGTGGTCAATGGAACTCTTGACTACATGCAGGGGAAGGGGCCCCTACGGTTCCCCCACACGTTAGCAAATGGGTTACCACAACATTTATGAAGTTAGAATAATATACATTTTTGTGCTACTAGTCTTTGATAGCCAAACATTAATAAATACCATTGCACACCACTATTTGAAAGCAATGCCCAAAACATGCTTCTTCCAAAAATCGATTTTGGGTGTCCTCAAGAACCCAAACATGTTACTGAATCATAATTTGGGGGTTGTACATACCTAACGGTCATTTTGCGGCAGGAGTGGCTCAGATTTCATGAATCAGAGCGTTTGTGACTGCACCAGTCCTTCGTACATCTGGCCCACTGTACCTAGAAGTGGTACACCTAAATCACCAAAAGCTATGTTCATTGTATTGGGTTTACATTGTTCCCATTGGAAATAGTGGTAAAGCAGATTAAACAATTTTTTCTGCATTGTCCAATAGGAAACAGCTAAAGAAAAGTTCAAGAACCTTTCCTAAACACTTTCAAAAACTTAATTCATTGGTAAAGTCAATTTTTTTCTAATTGAAAAAAAAACCTTTTAGAATAGTTATATTTACTTGCCCAATCCTCTATAGGTTAATTAGCCTTAATCTGCAGCTGCTGCCCTGCCCTGCCAGTAAGGAGGTGTGAAAATGCTTCCAGCAGCTGCACAATAGACACGTTTGATTGAAACGTTGATCTGAATGGGGCAGGGATTACTCATCTGACTGCTGCAGAATATTTAGAGCTGTGGCTGCTTATCCTCATGTTGGCATAACAGTGTCAAATCCTGCAAGACAGGCCTGCTTGAAAGGGCTCAAGCAGGCCTAGGGCACACTTCTTGTGTATCCACTGCCTGGTTACTTATGGACCCTACTTTACATTTCTTGATTTCTGCCTCATTTTATGTTGTGGGCCCAGGGCCTTCTTGAAACTGTATTTTAGTGTCAAATGCAAGGAGGACATTAGGAATGTTCATAGTATACTTCTGTACACACTCCCAGCTCACAGAGCTCCATTTTAGCGTAAACGAAGACTTTAACCATCTTGGATTGCCCTGAGCTATTTCATTTGGGCCTGTAAGGAGAACATGAACTACTGAACAGTATTTCGGCCAGGGACTGAGAAGATTTACTCCATTGCGCAGAGAGGTATTTGGAATGTCTTACGGTGTCCTCCATCCACAGGCTGCCGAACCGACAAAACTGTAACCTTGCGCAGCATTCTTTAGAACTATGCTGGACTGTGAAAGCAGACCAGCTGGACTCAACCTACTGCACATGGCATTCATGACCTTTGAGAAGGACCTGAGAAATCTGGACCCCCGTTGACTTGAAATTCTGAAACTGAAAACGTTCCAAGCATTGTAAGGCTGATGCCCTTAGTGGCTCCAGGATCATACAGAAACCTGGAAAGGGCATTCCTGTGAAGAATCCCAGTGGCAACTGGACTAGGACTCGACTTTGCTGTAGACCTGACATCCTGGGAGTCTGAAAGCGACTTTCCCTGAGAGCCTGGGGGTCTTAAAAAGTGTTATTCTGTGGTTGTATGGGCACCAAAAGAAAGTTTTCAAACTTTTGATATCTTTTCCTCCAGAGCTCCAGGAGAACCCACAAGAAAACAAATCCAATCAACAGTTCCACAAGAACATACTGGTTTTTAGTTTCACCATGTAGGGAGGTCTCAGAACCGCTGAAAAATGACTATGTGCCATTCTGAGTTGGGACTTAAAAAATTATCAGAGAGAAATCTGAAAATCTCCAGAGTGCCAACAGGACTTCAGGTATTCACATTCAGTTCCATGGTGAGTGCTACAGTTTCAGCAGCTTTCGGCGTGTGTACGATTTTCCTTCTAAAAAAAATAACAAAGTCCCATTCTGCTTTGAGACATAGAAAAAATGTCAAACTTTTTCATCAATAAAGTAACAAAATGGCTGTCTGAAATGGGACTGTGAAACGTTTTGGGAACATTTTCCTGTCAGACTTTCACCAAGACCAATCGTTTGAAGCATGGGTACTCACAAACTTTCTCTCGGGGGCCAAATTTACAGTGTGGTTTGTGTCCGAGGGCCGCACCGGTGGGGGCGGGGTCAGTGGAGGAGGGGGCGGGGCTAGAGCAACAAAAAAACCGGTGACCATGAGGTTGGACACCGGTCCCTCACCACCATTCCCTCACTCCCCTTCCCTCACCCTCACTCCCCTACCCCCTCTCCCTCCCTCACTCCCCTTCCCTCCCTCCCTCACTCCCCTTCCCTCCCTCCCTCTCTCCCCTTCCCTCTCTCCCTCACTCCCCTTCCCTTACTCCCTTACTCCCTCCCCTTCCATCACCCTCACTCCCCTTCACCGGCTCCCCCTTCCCTGTCCCTCACTCCCCTTCCCATTCTCCCTCCCCACTCCCCTTCCTTCCCTCACTCCCTCCCCTTCCCTCACTCCCTCCCTCCCCTTCCCTCACTCCCCTTCCCTCACTCCCCTACCCCGCTCCCCCCTTCCCTCTCTCCCTCCCCCACTCCCCTTCCTTCCCTCACTCCCTCCCCTTCCCTCACTCCCTCCCTCACTCCCCTTCCCTCTCCCTCCCTCCCAGTACCTCCCTCCCTCTCCCTCTGTCTCCCTCCCTTTCCCTCCCTCTCCATCCATACCTCTACCTCCCTCTGTCATTTATTTATTTATTTATTTATTCATGCATTTTATAAATTAGTTGTGAAAGTGTCTTTGGAATAGAAGAGATTTGAGGTTAGCTTTGAAGATCCGGGTGGAAATGGTGACACGGAGCGATGGAGGAAGCGAGTTCCAGATTCCAGATTCAGATGCCTAGAGGGTGCAAAATGCAAGTGAAAAATACCCACTGTGTACCCATGGGACTTCAATAACCCAATTTCCGTTCTCAATTATACACAACCACCATAAGTCTCTATTTATTTTATTAAATGTCATCAAAACCTCTCACAACAAAGGATACCGAGCTGGGCCTCAGGAATCAGTAGATTTGAATGCTTGAACAATTCCTTCCAATAATGGCAAAACAGAAGCAAATCATTAATTTTCTGTTTTGTTGGCGATGAAAATCTTACGGCTGGCAGGGTGCACACAAACTTGTTTTTAGGTCTCGCGACCTATCGATGTGCGCAAGCGCATCGAGCGGAGCGAGAATTCAAGTGGCGAAAATCTTCTTCAAACCACGGGCTTTCAGCCCCGCGGTTTTCATGCAGTTCACGTGAACCACGTGATTAAACATGCACGCGCATCGGCAGCATTTCTCCTGCAGGCTCGCAAAAGGCTCTCCTCCCTCCCCACATCAAAGTCATCAATCACCGTCCCACAGGCTTCCCCAGCGCTGCCCCGCCCCCTGCTTCACGCCCGGCCAGGGCTTCTCCTCCCCTAGCAGCACTCCTCCCACACCAGCAACTCCCCCCTCCCACACCAGCACCTCCCCTCTCTCTCCCCGCATACACAGCCTTGCCATAGCAGCACTCCTCCCACACCTGCACCTCCCCCATCCCACACCAGCACCTCCCCTCTATCTCCCCGCAAACACAGCCTTGCACGTACAGCTATTAACTGCATCCGTTTCCTTAGCAGCATTCGTGACTTTCCAAACTGCCTGCAGCAGTCACTGTTCTTTCCCTTCATTTGTTCATTCTGGTACTGTTCTCATGTACTCGCCTGTCAGAGTATTTCTAACTCTCCCTTCTTTTCTTCCTACATCTAAAGCCGATTTCTTTTCTGTCCCTTCTCATCCAGTCCAGCTGGGTCTGCCCTCTACCACTTTCTATTTTCTCGGTGATTCTGCGCTTCTCTCGCTCATTCACTTTCTGTTTCTCCATCGCCTCCCACGACCTCTCTCTGGTTGTCCTCGCTATACACAGCCTTGCCCTAGCAGCACTCCTGCCACACCAGCACCTCCCCCCTCCCACACCAGCACCTCCCCTCTCTCTCCCCGCAAACACAGCCTTGCACGTACAGCTATTAACTGCATCTGTTTCCTTAGCAGCATTTGTGACCTTCCAAACTGCCTGCAGCAGTCACTGTTCTTTCCCTTCATTTGTTCATTCTGGTACTGTTCTCATGTACTCGCCTGTCAGAGTATTTCTAACTCTCCCTTCTTTTCTTCCTACATCTAAAGCCGATTTCTTTTCTGTCCCTTCTCATCCAGTCCAGCTGGGTCTGCACTCTACCACTTTCTATTTTCTCTGTGATTCTGCGCTTCTCTCGCTCATTCACTTTCTGTTTCTCCATCGCCTCTCACGACCTCTCTCTGGTTGTCCTCGCTATCTCTCGCACTCCCACGTTTATCCCTCTCTTTCTCGCGCCTCATCTCTTTCTTTTCCCACTCTTTCTTCATTTCCCTCCCTCTCTTGCCTCCTGACTTTCCTTCTCCATGCTCTTTCCTTCGCAACCCTACTCTTGTTACTTTTCCCTTCTACCCTTCTCTAGCTGTCTCCTTTCTTGCCTCGCATTCTTTCTCTATATTTTCCTTTTCTCCTGCTCCCTTCTCTCACCCTGCATATCCTCAATGTATATATGTCGTCCATCAATGTATATATGTCGTCCACTCTCTCCTACACCCCACTCCCTCCTACACCCCACTCCCTACAAGACGTACGCATTTAGTATATAGAAGTATGCAGATGCATTTGCATAAATATTCCCGATTGTGCGCGTTTGCAATATGTGCAAGATGAGCAAGACATTGGAAACAGAAACATCAAGGCATTGTATTTCCAGTGATTTCTTGTTTTTTAATTGAAAACAGAGCTTCTAAGACACTGCACACGCAATAAAGCATTGGAAATTTGTAGGAAGGCTTCAGAGTTTATTTACTTGTTGGTACTATTGGTCAGAAAGAGGAGCTGCTTTTGAGAATCACATTCCTGGACTATAATTACTCTGAATGCAACAATAGAGATTTCAACGGGTAACACGGTGCATGCTTAGTAACAGCTGGCATGCTAACACATGGATAGCCTCGGACTTCACGGAATAGGGGGACTTGTCGAAAACAGGCGCATCTTACTGCACAAACTATGGCCGACGGTGAAATAATTTACACCGGAGTAAGACTTACTCCCAGCAACAGATAGTTTACCACACACCTTTCTGGTACAATGCATCTTTCTAATTAAAGACAGGTTTGTCGTCAAATGGTTTGTCCCTTGTGTGGTGGTTACAATGCAGTGCATGTTTCCAGGCCTCTCTGAATCACTGACTATCCCTTAACACTAGATTTCATGTACACTATCGGGGCCTACTGCCAAAACCTGCAAATTCAGTACTCTCGATCTATGTCCGCATTTGACATGCTTGAAGTAAAATATAAATCCATTTGCCCCTCACAAGCGTAACAAATATGAAATCAGGTGACATGCATTTAACTGCCAACATGTAAACAAGCCGAATATGTGCATGCAGCTTTCCAATATAGAAACAAATTGGACTTTATTTGCAAAAAAATATATACTACAATTGGACTCCTTGGGTTCACTCACATGCAAACCTCAAGTGACTCCAACTATTTTTTTTTTTAAGTTCAAGAAATTTTTTATTTGATATTGATAAGAGAGAAAACCAGGTGTCAAAACAAAGTACAATGTGGTATCAAGGTAAAAACTCTAAGCAGAATAATACAATCATACAAATACAAGCAGTGTAATAAAAGAAAGAATTCTAGGTACAAGATGAGAGAGAGGGAGAAGGCACAGAGAAAGCATGTTAAGCATAAAATATGAAAAACATGAGAACATTGGAAAGCATTAAAATAAAATGGTACGGTGGAGGATAAGTGGAATGTATCGAGCGGTTAAGGAGGTTTAGGAACTTCCTGTTGTGGAGGTGGGGGGTGAAACAAGCGTTTACTACATGAGTCCAGATAGATTGTAACTGGAGTCCATAAGTCCAAGCGTTTAGTAGCCATACATGCCGGGAAAACATGAGCAGTATCGAGTCTATGGTTATGGCACACATTAAACCACCACGCCTTGAAGGAAATTTTGGAAAAGTCTTTCCAGTTGACCGTTATTTGTTGGAAGGCAGCGGCCAGTAATAGGTCAACAATCTGAGGGTTTAGATCAACGTCATCCCAGCAAGGGGAGAGGCTACCCATAAAAACATGTGTGTGGGAAAAAGGGATAGAAGTGTGGAAAATTAGATTAATTTGAGCCCAGACCTGTAGCCAAAAATTACAAACATGAGTGCATAAAAATAACATGTGGAATAAATTAGCTTGTGGTGACGAACAAGACCAACATGTGTGGGGAGTATTAGGGAAGCGTTTGTGAAGGTCAAAGGGTGTAAAGAGGAGTCTATTGTAAATAAAAAACAAAGTCTGAGTGAGGGTTGCTGCTCTGGAAGATTTGCGGAGTTTAATCCAGATTTTGTCCCAGAAGGAGACCGACCAAGAGATAGACAAATCATGCTCCCAGGACTCTTCCACTTTAGACTTAGGTCTAGGAGGCTCACTAGCGTGAAGGTATTTGTAAATAGCAGCAGCTTTTGGTGCAGTGCGTAAGAAGGAATGAAGTGTGGAAGTGGGAGTGGATGAAGCAGGAGGAGGAACAGCTGGGAGAGGTCGTTGTATTTCGCTAGGACTGTGTCTTTAAGTAACTTGTATTTGCGTGCGAAGGAAGTGGGTAGGTCATAGAGGGAGCGAAGGGTGTCAAAAGATAAGAAAGAGGATTGAGAAAAAAGTTGGGAGATCCACTGAAGACCTCGAGTGTGCCAAGTTTTCCAAAAAAAGGGTCTATCACGTATAAGTAAGGACGTGTTATGCCATATGGGGGAAGAGAGGAATTCAGCAATGGTAGTAGGAGACGAGTGAGTGGAGGAAAGGAGTAATTTGGTGGTGAACTTATGAATCGGGGTAGAGATAGAGGTGGGTTTGCGAGAGAAGGAGAGGTATTCAGCGAAGGAGAAGGGAGAAACAAGGAGGCGTTCAAATTTGGCCCATAAAGGACATGGGGTGTCAGGGTCTTGTAGCCAAAAAGAGGCTTGCCTCAACTGGAACGCCTTGTGGTAGGCTGGGAAGTCAGGAAAGTTAACCCCACCTTCTAACTTAGGACGAATCAGACGTTGTAGAGACATTCGTGGTTTCTTTTTATTCCAGAGAAAGGACACCAGAATAGAGTTGATCTTTTTGAAAAATTTTGAGGGCACAGGGACCGGAATGTTGGAGAGGGTATAAAGAACAATGGGAGACAACATCATTTTAATAGTGTCAAGGCGACCCCACCAGGATAGGTAAAGGGGATGCCACTTGGAAGTGAGATCCGTTAATTTCTGAATGCATTTAGACATGCACAGGGAAACTGTGTCTGGGATAGTAGGGGTAATATGCATTCCAAGGTACTTGATATTGGAAGGTTTCCATGTGAAATTAGAGGCGGCAAAATCAGGTTTGAATGTGAATTTAGTCAAGGGGAGGATCTCGCATTTGTCGTTATTAAGTTTATAACCAGATATTTGGGAATAAGCATGAACTTCACTGAGAAAGGCTGGGATGGAAACGGAGGGGTTGGAGACAAATAGCAAAATGTCATCTGCATAGGCAGCTAGTTTGATGTGGGAATCTGACAGTTGGAAACCATGGATGGAGGGATTTTGACGGAGTTTGGAGAGGAAGGGTTCTAAGGCCAGATTAAAGAGAAAGGGGGATAAGGGACATCCTTGGCGGACACCTCTTTTTAAATCAAAAAAGGAAGATATTTGGCCGTTGGCACAGACCGCTGCACGTGGATTAGAATAAAGTAGTGAAATTAATGATATAAAAACAGGACCGAAACCAAACCAACGAAGGGTGTGAAAAAGATAAGTCCATTCGACCCTATCAAACGCTTTTTCGGCATCCAGGGCAATGGCCGCAAGGGGATGGGGCAGGAGGCGAGATTTAGAAAGAATATTGAAGAGGAGTCTGGTGTTATCAGTAATGAAACGACCTTTAACAAAGCCCGACTGCTCCTCACCCAAGAGGTCTGGAAGAAGAAGGTCGAGACGTGCCGCAAGGGACTTTGCAAAAATTTTATAGTCAATATTGACCAAGGAGATTGGCCTGTAGTTTTTGCAGTGTTGAGGATCCTTCCCCTCCTTGGGTATGAGGCAGATATGGGCGTCTGAAAAAGAACCTGAGGAGGAACCCAGAGAGAGGAAGGTGCCAATAAGGGAACGGAGTTTAGGAATGAGGAGTTTTGAAAAGTGGAGAAAAAATTCTACTGTAAAGCCATCCGGCCCAGGGGCCTTGTCCCTCTGGAGGGTGTGAAGCGCTTTGAGTAGCTCTTGTTGAGATATATCAAGTTCTAAGTGAGAAAGGTCAAGTGGAAAGTGAGATGGTTTTTGAATGGAGGAGAAAAATGAGTCTAGAGAGTGAGAGGAAGGCTGAGTTTCAGAAGAGTACAAGGTCTTGTAGAAGGTAGAGAATTCAGTGAGGATGTCTGCGTCTGTGTGTTTGAGATTTGAGTTGGCGTCATAGATGGATTCAATGTTTAATTTATTGTGTTTGACCTTGAGATAGTTGGCTAAGATCTTGCCTGCCTTATTTTTGCCTCCATAGAACTTGGCACTAGATTTTAATAAGTACAGAGATGCGTCGTCCGTAGATTTTTTGTTAAATTTCATCTTAGCGTTGACCAGGGCGGTTAGAGTTTGTTGTGAGCGAGAGGTAAAATAAGAATGCTCCAATTTCTTAATATCCAAAAGAATAGCTTTGGTAAAATCGCGGGCAGCTTTACGTTTCTTAGCAACAAAGCTAATGATGAAATCTCTTGCCGCCGCTTTAAAGGCATCCCAAATGGTGTGTTTTGGGACAGGGGAAGTATCGTTTAGGGAGAAAAATTCATTGGAGAAGGAAGTGAAGGAGGTGGTGAATTTAGGGTCTAGCAGGAGAGAATTGTTGAAGCGCCATCGTTTAGGGCCCGTTGATTTGGGCAAGACGTCCAATTGAACTAATGTGGGGGCGTGGTCAGAAAGTAGAATGGGACCAATTTCCGCATGAGTGAGAGTTTGGGCAATATTGTGGGTAACAAAAGCGTAATCAATTCGGGATTGAGAATGGTGGCATGGAGAGTAAAAAGTGAATTCCTGGAGCTCTGGATTACAAAGGCGCCATGCGTCTGTGAGTTTATGTTGGGAAATGGCATGGGAGAAGGATTTATGAGAGTTGTTAGGGATGAAGTGTGCTCTGGAGTTCCTATCTAGGAAGGGGTCTAGGGGCTGATTGCAATCTCCTGCCAGTATAAAATTATCATCAATGAATCTGGTGATGTGCTGGGAAAATGAGTGCCAAAAAGTGGGATCACCAGTGGTAGGGGCATAAACATTCAGGAGAGAAAGTGGAACATTCTTGATAGAGAGTTTGGCATATACCCATCGGCCTTCAGCATCTGATTCTTGAACAAGCAGGGAATGAGAGAGAGCTTTGTGACATAAAATAGCAACACCATTGCGTTTACCGTCCCCAGGAGAGTAGTAAACATCGCCCACCCAACTTCTTTTCAACTTAACAGACTCCTCAGTAGATAAATGAGTTTCTTGTAAAAAAGCAATATCTACATTCAAACGTGCAAGGTGAGATAGGATTCTTTGTCGTTTGATGGGGGAATTAACGCCCTTAACATTCCATGTAATTACTTTCAGAGACATATCAAATAAAGAAGGAAGAAAATATCATGAGATAGGAAAAAGATGCAAGAGGAACCCAGAGGAAGAGGAAAGTCAAAGAAGGTAGGAAAGTCAGTAAAAGGCAATGCATTAAAATGAGAAGAAGAAGGGTGATGAAATAGAAAATAGAGCGGAGGAGAAAGAGATAGAATCAAGTGATATAAGAAATATGAGAAAGTAGACCGTGAAGTAGCAGGAATAATAGGAAGAAATTGATAGTAGAAGAGTTGTCGAGAAATAAGAAAGGAAGACACCTGTGGAATAAAGAAAACTAGTGAACTTGAAAAAGAGAAAATCGCAATGAGGAAGGTGAACATTCGGGAGGAAAGGGAAAACATACTTACGGAGGGTAGAGGTGGGGAGGAATGATCACCAGGGAGAGTAGACGAGGAAAAATGAGTGGGGGGGGAGCGCCAGGCAGAGGAAGGAAGCATCCAATGCAAGCGAACCGGCAGGTCAAGGGGAGAACGCCATACATATCATAAACCTGCAAGAGAAAGGGAGGGAGAACGTAAATGAGTAAGACGAATGAAGGAAGAAGAAAACAGAGCAACATTACGAGAGAATACATGTCCAACCAACGCGGATGGAAGAAAGATAGAGAGGGGTGAAAAAAGGAACATAAAGACTGAGGATGCTGGGAAACTCATGAGAAGCAAACAACAAAACATTTAACATCAAACATGAAACATGTAAGTTGATTAGGCCAAGGAAGTTACGGAAAACAGGATTCATGGAGGGAAGGCTGATGAGGAGCCGGAGAAGTCCATGTCAGATGACTGTGCCGCGTTCAAGAAACTTCGGAGACGAACAGGATCCTCGTAGGTCGTGGTCTTGTTGTTGTGTGTGACTCTGAATAGGCAGGGATGAAAAAGACCGTATCTGGCTCCAAGAGCACGAAGCTCTGGTCTCATGTCTAAAAAGGCTTTACGGCGACTTGCTGTAGTTTTGGCGTAATCCTGCGCAAAGAAGAGATTGGATCCTGACCATTGGAGACGAGGTGATGCACGTGCTGCTGATATGACTTTGAGAAGGTCAGTGTACTCTAAGAAGTACATGATGACACCTCTCGGCCGTGAAGAGGAAGAAGGAGTAGAAGGGAGGCGACCCAGCCTATGTGCACGCTGTATATTAAGCGTAGTACCCTCAGGCAAATGAAGAAGTTTGGGTAAAAAAGACTTGAAGAAGGCGATGGGGTCAGTACCTTCACAATTCTCTGCCAGGCCGTAGAGACGAAGGTTGTTGCGTCTGTTTCGGTTCTCCAACTCTTCAACCTGCTTTTGGAGAGAGGAAATCTGGGACTGCATGTGTGAGACCTTGGAGGACGACTCTTGGAGAGAGGTCAAAGACTTTTCTACTGTCGTCACCCTGGCGTCCATCTGAGACCAATTATCGGTGAGAACCTGCAACTTAGAATTGGTTTCCTCCATGAAAGGTCTGAGGGCACGTATTTCCTCCAGTAGAAGCTCCATGGAGACAGTCGAGGTGGATCCTGTTGGTGATGGAGGATCTTTTTTTTGGCGCTTCGTCGTGACTTTCCCTGGTGGTTGGACAGGCCGCTCCGTGCTAGACTGCGACATCTGGGTGATGGGCGCTTGAGAGGCCTCGAGGTGCGCCAATGCGGAGAAGACTTTTGAGTTCTTAATGAATACACGACGTGGAGTCTTGGGGGTGCGGGAAATTGCCTTTCTTTCCATAAACAGGAGTTGGTGGTGAGAGGAAATAAAATTCAGTAGTAATCTCCGCTGGTCTGTATACAATTGCAATTGTGCTCAGGAGTTCTTGGTAGGAGGAAAACAAGCAAGTTCCCCCAAGGAAAAAAAGAAAATAAGGAAAATATAGCAGGCTGCGCAGAGTTCAGGAACGCCAGGGAATTACTCAGGTAAATGGAGCAGCATTCGAGTCATTTGAAGAGGCAACACGCTGAGGGTGAGAACGCAATAACAACACTGCACTAGGGTCTGCAAGAGTGGCACATGGCAATGCAGCAGAGAATTAACTGGTGAGGAACATCATAGATGCGAGGAGAGCATGTAGAGAAAAAAAAAAAAAAAAAAAACACTTGCAGAAATAATGCGCAGGACAGCTTCATGTAGTAAATATCTTATTAAAGTAAGAGCGCGAGGAAATGAAACGCTCTCATAATATAATGTAGGCTGCGGCTGCGTATGCATTCAGGGTGCCTAAGGTAAAGAAGCAACAACCAGCAAACCTGGCCGCCCAGGTCGTCAGAAGATGAGTGAAGTCTGTGTAATTTACTGAAGAAAAGGCGGCATGAAGGAAAGTTGCCCAGCGTTGGTGCCAAAATACAGAAATGAGCTCACCAAAAGTAGCTGGAGGCACTGAGGGCTTCGTGGCAGGCTGTCATGATTGACGAGCGGGAGCGCCGCCGTCCGTGGCAACAGGACCCAAAATGGCGGGCGCGACTATCTCCCAGCCGCGTCCGCTACAGCGTGTGGAAAACAGTCATTCCGCCGCTTGTTTCGTTCCGCCGACAGGAGCCTGCTGATGTACGTGAGCTCCGGTTTCAGAAAATCCGTTTTGCAGGTAGGTTTAAAATGAAGTTAAAAGCGAAAGCCCCTTCAGCCCGGGAGCGCTCACATGAGAGCCGCCGTCCCCGTCGAGCGCCAAGCCACGCCCCGTGACTCCAACTATTAAATCTTCTTTAACACAAACAAAGATACTTGGCACAAAACCACCCAATAGGCATACTGCCAATAAAACCATGCTCAAACCAGGCCAGAAAGTTAGTCTCGTTTTGCCATCAAGGAACAATGAATTTACAATAAACATGGCCATTGAAAATGTATTCTTAAAAATTAGGATTGGAATTATATGGCCATTAAGTTATTAACTATTTTGCAGATGAAAAGAAACCGTAAGTCCGTAACTGACACACTAGTTAGAATTCTTTAGATAAGTACTGAGCTCTGACATCGATGTACAACCTTCAGGCCATAAATGTAAACCCCGTCAGGACTGAATCCGACCTTCACCCTTCTGAGGTGGATACACGGAGTACCACTGAGTGATCAACAGACACACGTTTTACGAACAGCGCTATATATAACAGCAAAACTAACGAAGCAAGGGAGGGTTAAAACAAGAATATGCTTTATTAATAGGGAATTCAAAAGTGGGGCTGCAACGTGATAAAATAAAATGGAAAGTAATGATTGACGTCATTGACAGCACATGTGAACATATCATCCACGAGCTGATCACGTAAATATCGTTCCGGCGTTTCTTCCGCCGATTACTTTCAAGATTCATCTGCCAATGCATAAGTCTTAAAAACACCTTTGTAAATCAAACCAATGCACATGAAAACATTTTCGGCCATATTGGAAAAAACATAGACTATTTGAAAAAAAAACGAGCCAAAACACTTCACAAACGATCACAGGCTAA
Source organism: Lissotriton vulgaris (assembly GCF_964263255.1). NCBI lineage: Eukaryota > Metazoa > Chordata > Amphibia > Caudata > Salamandridae > Lissotriton > Lissotriton vulgaris. Next base: position 207,456,705 of record NC_141690.1, on the reverse strand, counting down.
ATAAAAATAAACTGCAAGTACAAAAACATATTTACTGCAAACACCAAGTAACACTAGTTTAAACGTTGAAGGTTGTTGCATACCAATAGTGTCTAAATTCATCTCAGCCTTAAATATTAATCAAAATCATTCACAACACAAAAGAATAATACTGCAAAAGAAAGACACTGTGATTACAATACAACAGTACAATCACAATCGCACATTGTCAACAAAAAAAATATTTCCCAAAAAATGTCTGAAGTACAGTACATAAAATAACTACATCGCAAGATATTTACTAAAAACAACATTTATACATAGCACATAAAAATTTTGAAACGTTCAATAGCTAGACACGATGTGCAAAAGAATAGTCAAATTCAGTCGGAATATGTCGTACGTACATCACAAAAAATTCCAACATTGCCATATATTCATTACAAACAACATTAATACATAGCAGATCAAAATTTGCAAACGTTCAATAGATGTACACAAACAGCATACAAAAAGTCAAATTCAGTTGGAATATGTCGGAACTACGTCCCATAAAATTAAGACATTTGCAATATATTCATTAAAATCAACATTTATACATAGCACATCAACATTTTTAAACATTACATAACTATACACTAAGTACATACGCAAAACCAAATACAGTCTGAATATGCAAACGTCATAAACAATACAAAACATTAATAATATTAAAATTCAAACTTACCTGTCAAACAACACAAGAAGCACAACGCGCCTTCACACGTGACTGTTCTCGAAGATCTGGGAATTTCCCCGTTGACGCACGTCAAACGCAACGCTACGTCACAAAACGTAGCGCTGCGATTGGCTAGAAATTACGTCACACTAAACATTACATCAAAATAAAAAAAAGACTAGAACGCTAATCTCCCTTACGTAACAAACGTAAAGGGAATACATAGCGTACGACATTTTTACATAATAAAAATAAAACACACTTTAAAAACATTCACTAAACACTTATAATCCCAATACAAATACACGAATACACACACACATTACATTAAAAATATAAATTAACACATGCAAAACGCTCACATATGCCAATCACACATGCAACCCCACTCACACATGCAACGCCACTCACACATGCAAAGCCACTCACACATGCAACGTCACTCACACATGCAACACCACACACACATGCAACCCCACACACACATGCAACGCCACACACACATGCAACGCCACTCACACATGCAACGCAACACACACATGCAACGCAACACACACATGCAACGCAACTCACACATGCAACGCCACTCACACATGCAACGCCACTCACACATGCAACGCCACTTACACATGCAACGCCACTTACACATGCAACGCCACTCAACCACGAAATGCCACGCAACCACAAAACGCCACTCAACCACGCAACGCCACTCAACCACGCAACGCCAATCAACCACGCAACGCCAATCAACCATGCAACGCCAATCAACCACGCAACGCCACTCAACCACGCAACGCCACTCAACCACGCAACGCCACTCACACATGCAACGCCACTCACACATGCAACGCCACTCACACATGCAACGCCACTCACACATGCAACGCAACACACACATGCAACGCTACTCACACCCACGCAAGCCCACTCACACCCACGCAAGCCCACTCTCACACACGCAACGCCACACTCACCCATGCAATGCCAATCACACACGGAACGCAACTCACACACGCAACGCCACTCACCCACGCAACGCCACTCAACCACGCAACGCCACTCAACCACGCAACGCCACTCAGCCACGCAACGCCACTCACCCACGCAACGCCACACACACATGCAACGCCGATCACACACGCAACGCCACTCACACACGCAACGCCACTCACACACGCAACACCACTCACACAGGCAACGCCACTCATCCACGCAACACCACTCACACATGCAAGGCCACTCAACAACGCAACGCCACTAAGCCATGCAACGCAACTCAACCACGCAACGCCACTCACCCACGCAGCGCCACTCACACACGCAACGCCAATCACACACGCAACACCACTCACACACGCAACGCCACTCACACACACAACGCCACTCACACACGCAACACCACTCACACATGCAAGGCCACTCAACAACGCAACTCCACTCAACAATGCAACGCCACTCAACCACGCAACGCCACTCACACATGCAACGCTACTCACACACGCAACGCCACTCACACAACAGCGCCACTCACACACGCAACGCCACTCACACACGCAACACCACTCACACACGCAACGCCACTCACACACGCAACGCCACTCACACAAACAACGCCACTCACACACGCAACGCCACTCACACAGGCAACGCCACTCACACACGCAACGCCACACACACACGCAACGCCACTCACACAGGCAACACCACTCACACAGGCAACGCCACTCACACATGCAACGCCACTCACACACGCAACGCCACTCACACACGCAACGCCACTCACACTCGCAACGCCACTCACACACGCAACGCCACTCACACACGCAACGCCACTCACACACGCAACGCCACTCACACACGCAACACCACTCACACACACAATGCCACTCACACATGCAACGCCACTCACACACGCAACGCCACTCACACACGCAACGCCACTCACACAACAGCGCCACTCACACACGCAACGCCACTCACACGCAACGCCACTCACACACGCAACGCCACTCACACACGCAACGCCACTCACCCACGCAATGCCACTCACACACACAACGCCACTCACCCACGCAACGCCACTCATCCACGCAACGCCACTCACCCACGCAACGCCACTCATCCACGCAACGTCACTCAACAACGCAACGTCACTCAACAACGCAAAGCAAATCAACAACGCAAAGTCACTCACACATGCAACGACACTCACACACGCAATGCCACTCACACACGCAACGCCACTCACACACGCTACGCCACTCACACACGCAATGCCACTTACACACGCAACGCCACTCACACACGCAACGCCACTCACACACGCAACGCCACTCACACACGCAACGCCACACACACGCAACGCCACTCACACACGCAACACCACTCACACACGCAACGCCACTCACACACGCAACGCCACTCACACGCAACGCCACTCACAAACGCAACGCCACTCACACACGCAACACCACTCACACACGCAATGCCACTCACACACGCAACACCACTCACACACGACACGCAACGCCACTCACACACGCAACGCCACTCACAGAGCCAATGCCACTTACACAGGCAACGCCACTCACACAGGCAACGCCACTCACACACGCAACGCCACTCACACACGCAACGCCACTCACACACGCAACGCCACTCACACACGAAACACCACTCACGTTGCCAATAGGTCTTGCAGTACGAAAGTTGGAGCCATTACAATTGCAAATAACAATGCCTTTCATTTTGGTTATCATTTTAAATACATAAAGGGCTTTGTCATTTACAAAACCAATAGCTCCAACTTTCCTACTGCGAGACCTATTGGCAACGCCAGTGCTTGTTGGTTGATGGGAACAAAACGCTGTAAACGTTTAATTTCTAAAACAGAGAGATTATGCTAGGCCTCTGCGTTGAAACGTGCTGACCAAAATAATACAAAACAAGACTACTTTTACAACGTCCTCATTTCAAGAAGGATTGCCAGAAGAGATGCTTCCAGACAAGTGAATACAAAAACAGCTAACCCCTTATAAAATAAATCATGTGTTACAAACCAAAAACAACACACCAACCTATCCTGTCCATAAGAGGTAAACTATCTTTGCACATTTCTCACCCCTTCACTGCATTTTTCATCGATTGGTCATTTCTCTAAATGTGGTCACAGAACTGCTTCCATATTGTTGAGAATGGCTGTTTTTGATACAGAGTGAATGCTTCCGTTTTTACACTTACCCCTCTTCTGCACCCAGCCTTCCTTGACATTTGTAATGTCAGTCATGGTAGCTCCCCTCTGCGCCCCCAACTTGAGGAATTTCTTGCTGCTGACTTCGGAGCTTTGGGGCTGCAGTACTTTTTCCTCTGCTACACTGATGCTGTGAGCCCTAGGTTCAGCGATGAGTCAGCCTGTGACAGGAACTGCATCTCACCCTGTGCGTCGGCCCGGCTGAGACAGCTTCCAGGCACAAACACACACAAAGCCGCACCCGAGCACTTAACAGGTCTTTAGAAGACCATTTGCATTTTAATGGGGCTTTATTGTAATTCACCTCAGCCCCTGCAGCTCCGCTCTCCCTGTCACCTGAATGAATCACCCGACCGACCCCGACAGAGCAGCAGTGTCTCGCTCCGGTTGCAGACACTTAGAAATGTGTTTTTAAAACACTGGTACGATGTCTGACAGGTCCGCGGGCCGCCAGGGAAGGCTTGCCGGGCCGCCACTGGCCCACGGGCCGTACTATGAGTACCCGTGGTTTGGAGTATCTGACCCAAGCTCCATCGCAGTGTGCCTGAAATTGCAACTTGGTCTACCACGACTATTGATGACTTACATTGGGCGCTTTATTTTTCTAGACACTTTTTCACTTTAATTCTTCAAACATTCCTAGCTCCAGTTCCCCAAATTGGATTTTTGTTGTTTTGGTCTTACTTTACTGAATACTCTTTATTTAAAAATGGGTTGTAGATTTGTTTTGTATTTTGTATGTCTTTTTCCATTGTTTATGCATTGCCTAAATACTTTACATATTGCCTTTGACTTAAGACTGATTGCCTTGCATCACAATATTCAGCACAAGTTCATTTTATTTAATTTGTGTGATATCTAGCAGGTGGTGTCTTATCATTTGAGATACTTCTCCACCCCAAACATAAATCATCTTTCTTACACTGTTGTTCAGAGGTGGGATTCGCACTTGCGTTTTTCAGTGCTACACTCGTTTAAAAGTACATTAAAGTTTCCTATACTGATTTTATAGCAAAAATTGAGTTATCTGACTTATAATTGCCATTGGGTCATTCTTGTTTTTTTCTAAATTATATTTTTTTGGCAACAATCTTTGCGCCTTTTTCCTTGGTGAACAAGGAACCGATAACCCTGGCTGTCCTTATCGTGGGACAGATGATGGCCATTTGTAAGGATAGGTAGTTGAAGCTGAGTCACAAGGCCAATACAGTTGACTACATGGAAGCCCTCTAGGCCTGTGAAGTGTCCCACCAAGCACAGATCATTCCAGAGTAGAATGGAGGAGAGAAAATAAATGCTCCATAAAAAAAGGAGTCTGGTGAAAACCTAGCTCAACATGAAATCATCAGTTAACGTTCCAGAGCTAAGAGTGGTCTCAGCGTCCCTAGCATCATGAGACCCTCTGAACTGGCACTGGATTAACAGGAATTTAAGGTCAAGCACACAGAGAGAGAGAGAAAGAAAGGAGAGAGCTTAATACCCAGTTGGAGAAGGAGAGACTGGCCTCGTACAAAGAGTTTGATCAAGCCCTTAAGAAAAGAAACTGGCCATTGCCCTACAGAAGCATATGCTGGTTATGGCCCTGGACGAAAAGAGGATAGCACTAGAGATGGAGTGAATGGCCTTGCAGCATCAGAAAGCTGGTTCAGGACCTGCACAGTCCAAAGAAGCAGGTGTTGGCAGCCAGGATGAGGTGTAGACAAGGGTGTTTTGCATTGCACATCTACCTAAAGAAGTAGGTCCTAGTTTTGCGGTTGGGACGACATTGGCAAGTGCACATGGGGGAGTAACGGCACGGTGGAGCAAACCTTTTGATTTCCAGACTTTCACAGGGACTAATCCACTTGGTGGATCTGACAAAAGCTCCATCATGGTCAGCATGAAATTGCACCTTGCCCCTATGTACAGCAAAAATTGACTCCAATGGGGTGCTTTATTTTTTTTGGCGTTTTTTACTTTCTATCTGCAGTAATTCACATTTCTGATTCCCTTTAATAGATTTTTGCTGATATTGTCTAATTTTACTAATAGATTTTTCACTATTTTTCTATATGTTGTGCAGTTTTACTGTTTTGTGTGACTTTTTCAAATGTTTATGCACTACTTAAACACTTTACACATTGTATTTGATTTAAGTCAGACTGTTTTGTGTCATGTTTTTAGGGATTGAGCACAACTTGTTTAATGGATATCTGATAGGTGTGGCTTTATTGTTTAAGGAGGACACTGGTTCCAATCCAAGATGATGCTCACCCTTTTTGGGATGTCATTTTCTGCATGGACCATATAATATGAGGTTTTGCATTCAGATGGATGTGTCTCAATGCATTTGTGTCCCTAATATTAGTGACGTTCATCACCCACTTTGAAGTATTTCTGTCCCTTATTTGTTTGCACTATTTTCCTGCAGCTTGACTGCTTATTAGATTCTCTGTTTCTGAAGATCAATGCCTTGTTCTTTCTTCACTCTGGTTCAGGGTAGTTTCTGTGCCTTGCTTATCAATATTTTCCATCAGCTGTAATCATGTCTCCCCAAGAGTACCTAGGAGGGTTTTGCTCTTGTGGTTTCCCTCCTAACTCAAGACCTCTGAAGGAGACAGTTTGTACAAGAATGGTCGCATGGTTGATGGGAAGAGTAATTTTTTCTCCAGGCAATCAAGAAGGCAACATGAGAGACCTTTGCAATGTCTAGTCCTTGACAGTCATCTAATTTGAGCTCTTAGTTCCAAGGAAGGCTGGATAAAGTGTGCAAATAAGGTATGAAGAATGGTAAATGAAAAGTACCAAAATCTCCCTTATTTCATTGTACCACGGGTGTAGGAGGATATGCAATTTGTGTATATTTCCATGTGTTCTCCTGTAGATTCTTGTGAATCACCTAAAATGGTAAAAAAGCTGCTCAAATCTCAGAGGATGACCTACGGTACATGGTTGTGCTAGTTTTAAGTAAATCTGTGGTCGGTGCACCTAAATTTAATTTAGATGGAAAATTGCTTGATTCACAAGTGTAAATGTGTGACCTAGATGCCCCTACTGTTTGCAAATAAACAATCTCAAATATGCTACCAAAGGTAACAGGAAGGTACGGATGGGGGCCTGAACAAATCAAGTGCACCATGACTACAAAAGTTCTGCCAGAAAAGATATAGAAATGTAACATTCCTTTAGGCAGGTAACTACTAGCATTATTTGCATGGAGACGAGCCACTCAAAGTCGGGTACATGAGCAAGTTCTATCACCTTGTTGATGAATTGTGTAAATATGTGCATGGTGGGCTACTAACTTTATGAAATTTCTTCTGCATATCACCCAAGAAAGAGAATACAGCTGTAACTTAAATCTCCCATTCCCCTCATGCAGGGAGAACAACTTTATCTTCTATTTTTCCCCAATCTGTTCGAACATTTGTAGATTCTTGGGCAAATGAATCACACAGTGACACAATTAATGCAAATTAATGACCTCACACGGGGGGATATTCACAAGGACTTATCTCCGATTTATCCCCACCTTAACGCATCAAAAGTGGAGATAGATTTAACACCCCATTCACAAGCTGGTGCAAACTGCAGACATCTCCAGTATCCCCACGATAACTGCCCCAAAAATTAACTCCACTGAGGGCACCACCAACTAACCCTAATGGGATGCAGGGTAGGTGTTCCCGTGCAAAAAGACACGAAAAAACCGCAACACCATTTTCACAATGAACTGCCAGATCTGCGATGCGAAACAAAAACAGGCGATAAGCTGCGGTAGCAGCAGGGAATTAACACCCGCCTTTTGCTGGTGTTAAGCAGAGCAACGACCTGCAGCATAAAAGAGAGCCCTGCCAAGAGCCACACCTGAAGACCCACAGATGCCATGGAGACAATGATCATACACTGCGGATACCCATGAGGGGCACAACACCCTCCGCAACCACCCTAGGCCCGCCACCACCCCCAGGACCCGTCCCGCCCCCCTCCCAGGAAAACCACAGAGGCAGCGTACACAAAGACAGCAGACCCACCTGAAACGCACCTGCCGCCCACAGTCATGCAACTCACGACAGTGCCAATGGGCATGCAGCACAACTACATCCAACATGACACACAAAATGCCAGCCGACCAGACACAACAACACGACTCCATTGGGGATCCGACCTTGCCATGCCACAACCCAGCAATGGCATGGCGCCACAGACACACAATAGCAGGATGTGAGGAGAGGTATGGAGCAGGCCTATACAAGAGTGGCAAGTGACTAAGAAATGTGAACCTACCCAATGCCAGGTGTCGTGGAGGTGTCGGAGAGACCACAGAGTGCAAACCACATAAATAGCCATGTGGAGATCAACTGCTGGTGCATGGAGTGTAGTGGCCAGTGGACGCTACTATGTACCCACAGGCTGTGGGGCAGAATGCGGAAATGTTGCACGTTACGTCCCCCCCGGGCATGTGTGTGTAGTGTATTGGACCTGCGTACGCCAGGCCTGAATAGGGTTGTGAACAAAAAGCCTGTCGCACTGGTCGTGGTTCTCATTTGGAATGGACAATTCGTCTGCCAGGGCAGCGCCTCTCAGCCCGCCATGAGTCCTGCGCCAAGCGCAGCGGGTCCTGTGTCCCTCTGTGCCTGCTGCACCCCAGGCCGCTGGTCCCCAGACCCGTTATGCCTGCCCCAGCCCACCAACGAGGCTCCTCTCACCTGCCTACACTGGCATGTGTCAAATAGGCCCCTCCACGTGCCAGTGCAAGCTCCAAGCACCCGTTCTGCAACCTCTGCAGCCTCCGCAGACCATCACTAACCCCCCAAGCGCTGGCCCACATCACTTCTTCCTCATTGACATACCCCACTGACGTCCTCTTTGGCCCAGTTGGTCCCACATGTGGAACTGTGTCCTGAATGGCAGTGACCCCAAGTCCATGGCAGCACAGCACTGGACTCCCTTCGATCAGTGAGGCATAATACCATATCGCAGGCTTGCGACACGAGGTGCCACTAACCATGTACAACGCAAGCCTGCGACACGAGGTGCCACTACCCCTGTTCAATGCAAGCAAGCGACACGTGGATGAGGGCCCAGTAGGTCCCACATCCAGCACTCAGTCATGAATGGCAGAGTCCACACCAGTAAACGCACTGAGAGGAGTAAGAGAAAGATGAGGCTCAGTCCGAACAAAAGCCGGATTAGTGTCACGGAGGTGTTCGAACACTATCAATAACTGACCTGGTGCCATCAACCTTGTTCACCGCAAGTCACCGTCCCGTGGTGGTACACATGTGCAGGACACTGTGCAGGACATTGAGCATCCGGGGCCACTGACTCTGTGCAGCACAAGACATAGGGCTTTTATGGTTGAATGGTTGTGTCCTTTACGATGTACACTGTTGTCGATTTCTGACTGCACCAGGCAGCCCTTGCCGGCTGGTGTGCACACACCCCACACACATCCAAAACAGGTGTCAATCGGTATGTGTGCCTGCTAATAAATGTGGTTGTGCACACATGCCCATAGCCATTCACACCATCTGAGCAAGTGTGTCTGTGTTAAGCATGGGCGAATTTTGCGAATCTCGCGTTCGCGAATTTTGCGGATTTGCGAACTCGCAATCTGCAAAATCCGCGAATTCTCGCGAATTTGCGGATTTTTTTTTTTGTGTTTGCGCGGGTTTCTGCCAGTTCGCGAGGGTTTTGTACAATGTCGCAAATTGCGAACTTACCTGTCAGGTCGCAAGTTTCGCGAACTTGTTGTTTCTACGTGTCCAGCCTGTTTGGGACACTCTTCTTCATCACTGCCACTCTCTGTCACCACTGCCACTCTCTGACTACTCATGCCACCCTCTGGCCCACCCATGCCACCCTCTGTTTCATCACAGCACCCTCTGGTTGTCCAGTCAGTGTACATTATTGTGGCAACGCAAGCACACCTTCCCTGCCTCAAGTGACCTGAATTAATTTGGGGCTGATTAATGTGTCACAGAATATTTTTTTAGCTGGCACCTGCTTCCTTAGTGCTTCCTGATTAGTGATCTTTTGCACTTGCTAAGTGCTTTCATTGTAGCAAAATTAGTTACAACACCGGCCCTGCCCCAACTGACAATAATGAATTAGGGGCTGATTAATGGATTTGAACTGCCAGCCTGGCTCCTGCTTGTCTCCCTTATCTGTAATTCAGGACCTTTGTGGCATATGTGTAACTATTCTGAGGTTCAGAGCAGGGTCACATAATAGTTGCAACTGGCAACTGAACTCTGGAGGGGCCCCTCAGGAAGCACTACAGGAAATGGCTACTAATGATGAGCCTGAACTTTTGAACCTGGTAAGTAGTTTCAGTTTTGCTAAGATCGTATTTCTGCAATTTTGCACTTATTCGCGGGGCGCGAAGTTGTACTGGGAAGCCGCGAACTCACGCGAACAGTGCGAGCAGTGCGAGCAAAATCCGCTGCTCCCGGATTTGCGGATTTTGCGGGAGATTCGCGAATCTCGCGGATTGCGAATTTACCGAAAATCCGCAAAATCCGCGAGCGAAACGGATTTTCCGCCCATGCTTAGTCTGTGTGGTCATTGTGTCAGCATGATGGGCACGGGCCCTGCAACATCACAATGTACTGTCTTCAGCGGATGTTACCATGTCACCTTAGCGTTGGCAGTGATCTCGGACATGTAGCTTCACACACACCCCCCTGCATCCACAAGCGGCGTGTTCTGGTCCGGTGTATGTTAGGTCAGCGCAGGGGTGTGCTGATTCGGCAGAAGGGGGCGGGGCGTGGATGGGACCTTGCCTTGGGAAGGAAAGGCAGTGTGTCTCTGTGTTGGGGTGTAGTCCTCACCGGGGCCAAAGTACTTGATGTTGAAATTTAGCATGCACAAGGAGGGTGGAGCCACAGGTACAGGGACATGTAGGAGTGCAAGACCGCTTGGGGTCTTGGCACATGCACTACAAGTGTTATGTGTATCAGCCCTGCGGATGCATGAGTCAGTTGCCTGACATCATTTGCAGCGCGATTCCAGCCAGCCATGGGCTGTACACCTGTGTCCACCCTGTCCAGTCCATTGGCCTACACTCACGTGGCAGAAGACCTTCAAAGGCTAGTATCACAGTGTTCCTAAGGTCGCAGACATGCCACCACACCCACCACTGGCCTCTGTACATCTCCTGTATGGATGTAGATGGTTAAGTTACTGTAGGGATGAAAGGTCCTTTGTCTGAACTATCAGGTGGTAGCACATCTGCAGCTCCGAGCAGGAACTTGCATGTGGCCAGCACCCCCTGACAGATATGATAGCATTTGCCTGCGACTCCCACACTATGCACTGCCCGATGTGAGACCAACGTGTACACATCCCACACGCAGAAGTCCTCGGTCGTAGTTGGAGTGTGTGAAATGACCTTCGAATGTACTCCCATCCCACCCCACCCCAGGCCTGCACCAGTTGCCCAGACACTGCTCCTACACCAACGACACCCAGCTCATCCTCTCCCTCACCAAGGGCCCGCACACTGCCAAAACCAACCTCCATGAGGGAATGAAGGCCGTCGCCGACTGGATGCAGAACAGCCGTCTGAAGCTGAACTCGGACAAGACAGAGGTACTCATCCTCGGACCCACCCCCTCAGCCTGGGACGACTCCTGGTGGCCGACCACACTGGGAACAGCACCGACACATACCGACCATGCACGCAACCTAGGATTCGTCCTCTACTCCTCCCTCTCCATGTCTAAACAGGTCAACGCCGTCTCCTCCTCCTGTTACAATACCCTTCACATGCTCAGCAGGATTTACAAGTGGATCCCGACCGAAACCAGAAGAACGGTGACACAGGCCCTCGTCAGCAGCAGACTGGACTACTGCAACGCACTCTACGCAGGAATCCCATCCAAACACCTACGACGACTATAACGCATCCAAAGCGCTTCCGCCCAACTGATCGTCAACGTCCCCCGCTGCAGCCACATCACCCCCCACCTGAGAGACCTACACTGGCTACCCGTCGTGAAGAGGATCACCTTCGAGCTCCTCACCACGCACACAAAGCACTCCACAATGCTGGACCAGCCTACCTGAACAGCAGACTAAACTTCTATACCCTGACCCGCCAGCTCCGCTCGTCCAGCCTCACCCTCGCCGATGTCCCCCGCATCCAACGAACAACCTCCGGTGGCAGATCCTTCTGCTACCTCGCCTCCAAGACCTGGGACACCCTCCCGACCCACCTACGTCTGACCCAGGACCTGCTCGCTTTCAGAAGACTCCTCAAGACCTGGCTCTTCGAGCCATAGCGGCACCCCCTCTCCTCAGCGCCTTGAGATCCTCACGGGTAAATAGCACGCTTTACAAATGTTCTGATTGATTGATTGATTGATTGCTCACTGCACCGAGCTGTGCCATTTCATCCACAGGACTGGCGCCGGGCAAGCCAGTGCTGCTTCAAGCAGAGCCACTGATGCAATAGCAGACCATCCCGTACACATGCTAGTTTCCAGTCACGTGGACCTGTACCGTGCACGTCTGCTGTATGTACTGGGGGCACTGCCATTGGCCGTCTTGCGGATCAGTTACTTGCTGAGCCATCGCCTCCTGGACGTCACCTCAGTTCAGCCTGTTTTGCATTGTCGCTCGTGCATATTCGAATGGTCCATGGATTTCTGTCTCTCCAACGTAACGGTAGCTGACCTGGATTATGACCTGTGTGTGCGCCCCCTGTTGGCCCACGATCTGGAGTGTCACTGTGATGCCCATTTATGGCATGCATGGTTGTTTGGCATGCAGGCTGGAAACTGGACCTGGGAGACTGCACAAGTCCTCGTGTGCAGTGAGCATATTGAGCCACTACCCGATTCGGCTTTGGTGCACATTGGGTCCAGTGGTTGGAGTCAGCACATCTGTCCGGTCACCTGATGGATTACGTCGACGACATGTCAGATGTGGTGAACCACGATCGCTCATTGGAGATGTTGGCCTATGCAGCTGCACTCGCGTTCATGGACGAGTGACAAGGTACCTGCAGCCATAACTGGATGTGATCCATTTGCACGTGTCCCGTGTTGTGAATCTGGTCACATGTCCCAAGACGACAGTGGACATGGCTGCATTGGCCTGGACTCATGATCCATGCGCAGACAACCGATGCAGGTTGGCACTGACTTGTGTTGGTGATGGACTCCCCTGAGGTGGAAATGGGCGCTTTCCTATGTTCCTCATTCAGACATGCTGCTGCATTGGTCTGCATATCATAGCACTTCTGTTGGCCTTACTGACATGCACTTGTTGATAAAGTTTCCACACTTTCACTTGTCTCCAACTGTGTTGTGTCTTGATTTGTATGTCAATGTGTGTGTCACGGACTCTCTGTCTCCCTGCCATACATTGCTACCCCATCAGGACTGTGGGTTTGTACTTGTGCATTGTCATGTACCTGTTTCGTGCTTAGCCAGATGCGTATGGCCGTTTACGGGCAATAGGCGGGTGCACTTGTGTCCTGTGTTTGGTTGTGCAAATTGGTGTATGTACCACATTGTGTTCAATGTTGGGGTGCTCTGCTTCCTATGTGTGTGTGCTGCATTGTGTGTGAGATGTCCCTTTAGCTCTGATTTGGCTCACCCTTTTCCCTTTCAGGCAGTGTGGTTTTCACTTATGTGCTTGTTCAGTGGTGTGATATTGCTGAGTTGTGTGACTTGTGCTCTTTGTTGGTGTTGTTACTCTTGGGCATGGTTTGTCTGCAATTGTGCTGTGCTTAATTGTGCATGTGTGCCATTGTGCCCATCTCTTTACAATTCATGTTTCTCAGCGATCAATTGAATGAAACAAAAAGAGCAAAGACTGTGAATTTTACACAGCGTTGATAAACCTGATGACCAGACAAGACACTCGTCATCTTGCTCTATGAGATGACACCACTGCTTGACCAGTGGTTGACAGTGGAGTTCAATTTTGGGGACCGGATCTAATTGTTTTGCATCAGATATTTACTGAGAGCAAGAGAAGGAAAAGCACACAAAGGGGAAAGAATAAGGAAGAGAAATATTGGAAACTATGGAAAGGAGAAAGAAGGGACCGGCAAGAGTTTGATAAAGGGGCAAAGAATGTCTAGTAGTCAATTACAGAGGAATGAGGTGGATTCAAGGCTATGCAGCCTTGCTATTCGGTGCGCCAAATTTAATAGCGCTACCCTAGGGCTTCAGAGTAGACCTTTGCACACTGACACGCATTCTTTTATAAATTAAGCACAGGATGGCACATATTTCTAGACTAACAAAATGGAAGGCAACCATCTAGAATGGAAATGAGAGATACATGCAGAAACCAGAGATTTGGAGCCAACACATTTCTGAAATGAAAGAGAGTCCTACCTTGAAGTAGTAAAAAAAGTACTGCTCTGCTACAATTTAGTAGAAGACAGGCTTATGCGGCCAAATCCTTCAGGTCTGAATGCAAGGGAGGCCTGCAATATTCCTGTAGTCAAGTAAGAAATATGAATCAACTTTTGGATCACTCTGGATCAGCTATGTAAATTTAAGTAGTTGGATATGTGCGAACGAAAGTACTTTTTTATTTTTAAAGTAACAGCACTGGCTGGACATTTATTTATTAAAGGGTTTTGTGTGCTTTGCATAGTTCTGGGTTTTTATCTAACCAACCTTTAGGAAGCCATGAGTACCACTATCCTGAAGTGCAAGTGCTAAAGGGGTGACTTTTGAGTTTTGCCTGGCTCCAATAGAAGGTTGACCCTAACACAAGAAAGGAAATAGGTTCAAAATGTCATAACAGGAACCCAGTAACTTCTATTTGCCCTCGGAGCCCCTACCTCCTGAACCAGTTCTAACATTCCCACATGAATTACCATGACAATGAAGGTGAATTATAAATTACCCACAGCCCCAGAGGAATGCAGACTGCTATTGTCCATCCCTCGTAGCACACTTGCATTCTCTGACAGTGCAATTGCAAGTAAATGCTGAATAATCAGCAATGGCTGATCATAAATTCATGACATCAGCAGCAGGGCTGGTGCAAAGCAGAATGATGTGGTGTTGTTCCCCTACACCTAAAACTGCTGCTGAGTACAAACTTGATAACATGGCAGCTTATGGCGTGTTTGTTACAGTAAACTTCCTATATTGAACTGTTTGATGTAGGCTTCTAGTCCCACATTGAGCTGGTTGATGTAGTCTTCTCATCCCACATTGTGCTGGTTGATGTAGGGTTCCAGTCCCACATTGTGCTGGTTGATGTAGGGTTCCAGTCCCACATTGTGCTGGTTGATGTAAGTTTTTAGTCCCAAATTGAGCTGATTGATGTGGGCTTCTATTCCACATGGCAATTTATGGCTAGGCTGGCAATTCGTGCTTGTTACAGTAAACAAACAGCAGTGCCACGCGGACTCCCAAGTGGCGACTGCATCATGTATTATTTTGGCTACTGCTGGACTTCCCCCAGAGCCAGCATTCCTATCCCCAGTGGGTGAAGACAGCAGTCTCTAGGGTCTATGCTGTCCTGTGCTGGTTTAACTATTGCACGTGTATAGTCTTCATTGGTACATGCATGTGTATATGCATGTGCTCTTCAGTACATGCACAATATAGGGATCCCAAATGGTGGCAAACAAGCTGTTCCCATCAAGCTCATACTACCCCAAATGCACTGGGCCATGAATGGCACTTTGCTGCAAATCTGCACTTTGGGCCTCACTATGAGTTCTGTGATGTAGTACTCTGTTATGTCAACCCCCTCCTATTCCCAGAGTTACCAATAACAGGGTCATCTGGAACTCCGGAGCATTTTTTAGTTTTCCACCTCAGACCATGATGATCCTCTCAGAAATGTGGAGTTACCAGTGGACCAGCGCCCAGATACCCCAAGGGTTGAAAGTGTTACGCTTTGCAAATGCTGTATGATTGATTGACTGTTTGATTGGCACTGAAATTCCAATCCCAATTGTCCTGGTCATTCCTTGCATTGTCACGGGTACATATTTTCAGCAGCGGAAGTCTTCGTGTGCAATATTTTGGTTACATGATTCTGATGGGGCTGGTAAATGCTGTCATGCTGCAATTAAGTAAGCTCTCGTAATCAAGAACTACGTGTGTGCTTATGCAAGACAGCTGGAGTGGTTTTGAAGTTAGTGCACTGGAAATGGCACCAGCCAGAGAGAGCAGCTACTAGAAACTACTGCAGATCTGCTTACTCTCACAGGCCAGCAGTCACACACTACCAAAACCACTCTCACACGCCTCACTGTTTACCATCTCACAGGGTAGCAGTCACACACCACCAAAACCACTCTCACACGCCTCACTGTTTACCATCTCACAGGGTAGCAGTCATACACCACCAAAACCGCTCTCACATGACTCACTGCTTACCATCTGACAGGTTAGCACTCACACACTACCAAAACCACTCTCACACGCCTCACTGTTTACCATCTCAAAGGTTAGCACTAACACACTACCAAAACCCCTCTCACATGCCTCACTGTTTACCATCTCACAGGTTAGCACTCACACACTACCAAAACCACTCTCACACGCCTCACTGTTTACCATCTCACAGGTTAGCACTCACACACTACCAAAACCACTCTCACACGCCTCACTGTTTATCATCTTACAGGCTAGCACTCACACACTACCAAAACCACTCTCACACGCCTCACTGTTTACCATCTCACAGGCTAGCAGTCACACACTACCAAAACCACTCTCACACGCCTCACTGTTTACCATCCCACAGGGTAGCAGTCACACACCACCAAAACCACTCTCACGCGCCTCACTGTTTACCATCTCACAGGGTAGCAGTCACACACCACCAAAACCGCTCTCACACGACTCACTGTTTACCATCTCACAGGCTAGCAGTCACACACCACCAAAACCGCTCTCACACGACTCACTGTTTACCATCTCACAGGGTAGCAGTCACACACCACCAAAACCGCTCTCACACGACTCACTGTTTACCATCTCACAGGCTAGCAGTCACACACCACCAAAACCGCTCTCACACGACTCACTGTTTACCATCCCACAGGGTAGCAGTCACACACCACCAAAACCACTCTCACGCGCCTCACTGTTTACCATCTCACAGGGTAGCAGTCACACACCACCAAAACCGCTCTCACATGACTCACTGTTTACCATCTCACAGGCTAGCAGTCACACACCACCAAAACCGCTCTCACATGACTCACTGCTTACCATCTGACAGGTTAGCACTCACACACTACCAAAACCACTCTCACACGCCTCACTGTTTACCATCTCACAGGTTAGCAGTCCCACACTACCAAAACCGCTCTCACATGACTCACTGTTTACCATCTCACAGGTTAACACTCACACACTACCAAAACCACTCTCACACGCCTCACTGTTTACCATCTCACAGGTTAGCACTCACACACTACCAAAACCACTCTCACACGCCTCACTGTTTACCATCTTACAGGCTAGCACTCACACACTACCAAAACCACTCTCACACGCCTCACTGTTTACCATCTCACAGGCTAGCAGTCACACACTACCAAAACCACTCTCACACGCCTCACTGTTTACCATCTCACAGGCTAGCAGTCACACACTACCAAAACCACTCTCACACGCCTCACTGTTTACCATCTTACAGGTTAGCACTCACACACTACCAAAACCCCTCTCACACGCCTCACTGTTTACCATCTCACAGGCTAGCAGTCACACACTACCAAAACCACTCTCACACGCCTCACTGTTTACCATCTCACAGGCTAGCAGTCACACACCACCAAAACCTCTCTCACACAACTCACTGTCAGTCATAAATACTTTTATTTGATTTCATTAAAAAAAATCATATAAGGGTGGGGAACCACCATAAGTAAAAATACCTTTTAAATTTAAATTTAAAAACTGAAGAGTTTGAAACATTAAGACAATGCCGTTAATGGGTATGCTGAAACTTATTAAATTAGTGAATTATTTCCTTTTTTGCTGCCATTTTGAGAAATGTTATTGCTCTGCAGGACAGTTGGATTGATAACCCCCCCCCCCCCCCCCCCCCGAGGCATTGGGTGACAGCAGCTCTGCATGTCCGTATTTGTTCCTTCCTGAAAGTTTCCCGGAGGACCGTTCTTCGGGTCACTACCAGGGAAGGGCATATGCATAGTAAGTGTAGGAGGGACTCGTCCCAACCTCCGCATAAGCGACATTCCTTGGATAAACTCACTGTTTACCATCTCACAGGCTAGCAGTCACACGCCACCAAAACCGCTTTCACACCTCACTGTTTACAATCTCACAAGCTAGCAGTCACACACCACCAAAACCGCTCTCACACGACTCACCGTTTATCATCTCACAGGCTAGCAGTCACACACCACCAAAACCGCTCTCACACGACTCACCGTTTATCATCTCACAGGCTAGCAGTCACACACCACCAAAACCGCTTTCACACCTCACTTTTTACCATCTCACAGGCGAGCAGTCACACACCACCAAAATCGTTCTCATACGCTTCAATGTTTACAATCTCACAGGCTAGTAGTCACACACCACCAAAACCGCTCTCACACGACTCACCGTTTACCATTCCACAGGTTAGCAGTCACACACCACCAAAACCGCTTTCACACCTCACTTTTTACCATCCCACAGGCTAGCAGTCACACACCACCAAAACCACTTTAACAAGTCTCACAGATTACCATCTCATGGACTAGCAATCACACACTACCAAAACTACTGTCACACGCCTCACAGATTACAACACACTCAACTGGACACAGTTATAGAGCCCTCATGCACTAAAGATCTGCACTGGCAGCATGTCCACACCCATTCGAGTAGCATTCACAAACTTCCAGAAGTAGTCTTAAACCCCACACAGCCAGTAGCCACACTACAAAGAGCATTTCTATCTCTCACAGAGCAGCACCTTGAACAGCACTTGCACAACCCTCTCCATTAGGAGTCTCAAACTTTCAGCTGCACTCTCTTGCCCCTCGCAGACTAGCAATCACAGACTGCCAGCCAGGGCCAGCGCTAGGGCAGTGCAGTGCTAGGACAGTGCAATTGATGACACAGCACCGGGCGCTGACTTTAGGGTTGGGGCTGGGCGCTGTGTTTTCAAATACAATATGGTTTGAAAAGCAACTGCAACCATGAAAATGCCAAGATAACTCTGGTGATTGATGGACCTGCTGCAGTGTGATCAGAGTTTTGTCTAGTAGACGTTTTGACTCATCATAAAGTAGCGCAGGAGGCTAATATGCCTGCTGCAAACCCCATGTACCGAGCAGATCACAAAGTACAGACAATATAAATAGGTCAGTGAGTTACTGCTTCTGTCAGAGAGACTCTTCTGTTACTTGTAGTTTATAAGTTGAAATCCTAATAGAGAACAGTGAGCTATTAACTATCATCAAAGAGCTGCATGCAAACTGCAAGGTATATTTTAGACCTTATGGTTTTTTTGCACAGTCTTTCACTATCCTATTGTTGCAAAGAGGGTTCACTAGGGTAGAAATCAATTCTTATTAGTAAAGCCAACTAGCAACCATGGTGCTCTCTTTTAAATTCTGAGTTTGTGCTTCTCCAGACCTCGCAATCTTAAACTAAAATGCCTACCACTATGGATGACATGTCACTCCTACACCTTTTAGTTCCCTGTCTAATGTAACATGTCCTATACACTGATTTACACATGCATGATTCATTGTCAATGTGTATGTAATGTAAAGTGCACTGACACCCTACACTGGTCTGAGAGGCACTATAAAACAAAAGAAATGCATGAGAGAGAGTAGTTACAGAGATTTGTGAGGCTTTGTTTCGAGGATGATAGTGAATGGAAAAGGATGTCATTGGGGGCGCCGACAAACATTGTCACACCGGGCGCCACCAGCCCTAAAGCCGGTCCTGCTGCCAGCAGCACTCTTACACCTCTCAGGCAGTGCCCTTTTCAAACCACCAAGAGTACTCTCACTCCGCTCACAGAGACTCACCGTCATTGCACCAGGTGTGACTTTGAGCCTAAATTTGAACTTGCACATGAATGTGTCTTCCTCCTAAATCTGATTTGTATCAGAAAAACATTGTAAAATTGTTTTATCGCTCCTGCTTATACCGCACCATGGGTGACTTGGAACCTCTATGAACTGTCAATCAACCAAATGCGATTTGCAACTTTTGTACCCAATTTGCCATGTTACTAACTAATTTCTCTGTATAGAATGATAGCCCAAGCTTGCATATTGAGGCTGTCCCACAGTGAATCTTTACAGGGACGACGATTTTGCACCTAACTTTGCACGTGCACCAAAATGTGTTTTTTTCTCCTAAATTTGTCTTCATGCACTTGTGGTTTTGCATTTGAATGTGATTTGGAACTGAAATGTGGTTTTGCCTTTAAAGCTATTCTACACACCTTCTGATGTTGCATCAAGGGTCTTTGTGATGCTAAATGTAGTTTTTGTTCCAAAACACTCTTCAGACTTCAGACAGTTGATGCTGTGCCAAGGTTGATATTGCACCTCAGTGTCCTCTCAATCCAATGTAAGGTCACATTGATGTCAACGTGTCTGACATAAAGTGTCATCTTACTGGCCTAGTTGAGCTCTCCGTGCTGAGTGATGTCTCAAGACTGTATATTGATTGTCTAGCACTGAATCTGCTTCTAAACTTCAATAGACTATCGGCCACATGCATCAAAGTCCGGTTTTGCAATTCCTAATTTGCGATTTTTAGGGAATCGCAAATAAGGAATCGCACAACGGGATGCATGATTGAAAGTGCATAAAATTTGCGACTCGGTAAAAATCGCAATTTTTACCGAATCGCAAATATTATGCGAATTCTAATTAGCGATTTTGCAATTCCCATTGATTCCTATGGGCCAAAAGGCCCATAGGAATCAATGGGAATTGCGAATTCGCAAATTAGAATTCGCAAAATGTTGATGCATTCCATGGGTGCAGGGTGGGGTTCAAAGGACCCCCCCCTGCACCCCTGAAATGTATTTTGAAGTGCATGTTTCAAACACACATGTCCTAAGGACATGTGTGTCTGTAACATGACAGTGTTTTGAAATGCAAATTAGAGCATTTTAACACATTTTCACAAATTACCACGAGGTTCAACCTCGTGGTAATTTGCACCCCCTAATTGCGAATTCGCAATTTTAAAATTAATCATGCATTGCTTTTAAGGAATCGCAAATTTGCAATTCCTTAAAAGCAATCGCATTTTTGGAATTCGCTAAAAATAGCGATTTTACCAAAAATGCTTGATGCATCCCAAAAACCTATTTAGGAATCGCAAACGGCCGAATTTTGCGATTCGCACCGTTTGCACTTCCTAAATAGGTTGATGCATGTGGCCGTATATGTTTTTTCTGTGATCTTATTATAACCACCAAACCTAAAACAAAGAGAGATTTATATCAAACCCAGCTACAAAATGCAAACAGCTTGCAATAGCCTCAAATATCACAATCACTGAGCCATGAAGGCTAACATGTAAACCTTAATGGGTGACGAATAGCAATATTCTAAGACTGGGCTCCTTTAAACCTACTCTTTTTTTTTTCTTTTTTTACAAAGGATATAATCTCCTCCATCAATAAACTAAGTGTGTTTTTTCCTTCTCTCAAAAAACAATAACATACCTTACAGGAAAAACATTAATAAACAGCAACCCATTAATACGTGGAATCAAGCAACACATACACTGGCACACACCTAAATACTGTGAAGGACCAAACCCATAACCATCCTAGTAAACACCACTGCCACCACCTCTCAACACATCTTCCCTCTGTCAACCAAGCTTTGGGCTCATTCCAGCTACACCAAAACTTCATTCAAACTGAGTCCCTGCTCCAAAATGACTCATTAACAAGATAATACAAAATTAATATGTTATCATGCCTGTCTTGGAACACAATAATCCTCACATCTCTTTATTAATCTCTCACCGATACCACTTGTTACATTGGTCCAACTCTTTATGTCTATACGTTTAGGGATTTCTAAAGCGTAATCAGCGCTACAGCGCAATATTATGTTGTACAAAGGTGGTAAGGGATGAGCACAAAGGCTGGGGAGGGAAGATATGAGAAAGCAATATTTGACAGTAAATGTATCATCTGCAAAAAAATGCATTTTCATAATTTCCGTATAGATGTGCAAATTATTTTCTTAGCTCGATGACTTTCAACACGAGTTTAAAAAGAGGATTTTCTACTTTCCCTAAAACACAAATAACACAAAGCCCTCTACCCCATTAAGAGCACGTCAGAACACACTGACGTGTTATTATCCGGGATCACAAGTTACTGATTCAAGTGCCCTTAGAATGGATGGAGAAATCAGTGGTACAACACCTCTCTCCACTTGAAGTTCTGTAATTCCAGCCCTTTTTATTTGCACCGAATGTCTCCTTGTGTGACCCAGAGGATATCCCCCCTGAAATCAATGTGGCAAGACTGCATGAGGTGCATGCCGCATAATATCGTGTAGTTGGAAACTCCAGTTTTCACTCAAATTGGTATTTAAGAGGCCAATGACAATGTGGTATTTACTGCTGAGCTCTGAAACAACTAGCACAGCCCATCCATGTAAACATGCATGAAAATAGAATGTAATGAAAAATAGAATGTTTGATAAACATGAATTTACAAAACTATTTCCATTCCAGACTAGGGTTAACAACAATATAAAAGTTATTTCAAAGAAAATTTGTTGTGCTCATTTGCAAAAAATAAATTCATAGATACATCTTTTTTTCTATATACTTTTAGTCTGGCATCTTGATGCATAACAAAGGCATTGAAAATGGCAAATCGCTAATATTTTACAGAATATCCATTGATGGTGCACTGATAGATCATATCTTTACTGCATCAATTGGCAGCCAATCAATGCAACTGTTCTTTAGCATGCATTCGATTGAACAACCTTCCTACGTACTTTGATAATATGCACAGCGCATAAGAGTCTTTTCTAAAGTTCAAAAAGTTCTGAAACTCCGAGATTCCTCCATTTGCACGAGGGTCACTTGGTCACATAACACAGAGACAGAATTCATAGGGGGTTCCTTTGCGCCATTGTTTTTCCTTTGGCTCGCGCGCGGCTATAAATATTCATCCGCGGGGTCACGAGCTCCGCAGGTTAGGGAACACAAAATAAAAGCCAGTGTGTAGGAAGGGTGACTTACAAGTCAGACAAGGCCCTGCACACTCTCCCAGCAGGACATTCATGTCACATCCCGGCGCTTGCATGAATGCGCGTTCTGTGCTCTTGCACAAAAGCGGACTGTACGTCCCCGCTCCGCGGGGGGCTCGCGCTGAGCTCACGCTCGAGCTGTCCTCGTGGCCGTGGCCGTGGCTTCACTGTTCATTGAAGCTGTGTTGACGGCGCAGCGGGCGCAACTTTCATCTCTGCGGGGAGGGTCGCGAGCCCATGTTGTCCCTGAGAAGCATGACCTCACCGCCATCCCTTAATGTAGCATGGCTGTGTAATGTTTACAGATGCAGAGAGAAGGCTGTGACAGCATCGTCCAATGACTGGCCTTTGCAATTCATTTAGCTGGCTTGTGAAAATCACTGTCAGTACTGGTGAGGTAGTCTAGTGGGAGGGAGAGCATTGACTCTACCTGGTAACCTATGTATTTTATTGTACCAATAGCATACTCATTTGACAGCACAAGAAATACATTTCACCTTGTGCAAGCAGGAACAAGCTTCTTTCAACAGGGAACCAACGTTACAATGGGCATACATCTAAATGTAACTTGTGCTTGCTTTAGGCAGACTTAATTCGAATTTACTGACTCGAATGGGGCTGCATGACTAAGTATGTGCCAAGTGCACACCTGCGTTCCCCAAATACTCCCTTTTAGTAGCAGGAGGGTGTATTCCATTTTTGCCCCATGGTGATCTATATACACGTTTAAAAGGTGTGCTACGTGATCGGAGATTAAAGCCTGAGGTTAAGAATTTTTTTAAAGGAATTTAAGGCTTCATGTAAGCAAAGGCAAGCCGCAAACAGTGGGTGCAAATTGAGACTAATTTTGCAATGCGACCTATGTACTTATTGGTCAGATTGTGACATTCCCATACTCAGTGCATCATATTGCAAAGTCCCTAATTAATATTAACTAGGCAAGGTGGTGCCTGTGTCTCCTTACAGTTCCTCCTCCTATTTTCAACCCCTTTTTAGGTCTCGCCTGTCGATGCGCATGCGCATCGAGCAAGCGAGACTATTGCGAGTTATCCACTCTTTATCCACGCTGCAAGGAATCGTGGCGATTCCTTGCAGTGCCCGTGACTTTTAAGGTCAATGCGCATGCGCATTAAGCTTATGCGCATGCGCATTGACCTTAAAAGTCACGGGCGCGTGCATGTCCGTCTTTGTTTACCCGCTCCGCCCCCTCCCCTTCCCGCCGTGTCGCATTTCTCCTCCCCCCTCCCCTCTCTTCCCTCCAGCTTGTTGTTTGTATAATTTAACCCGCTCCGCCCCCTCCCCTTCCCTCCGTGTCGCATTTCTCCTCCCCCCTCCCCTCTCTTCCGTCCGTCCGTCTTGTTTTCCTCTATTTGCTTTGCTGCAATCTAATCCTGCTTGTTTTTATTCTGCTCGCCGTCGTTTATAATTTGGCAAGTCGCTGTTGCTGTATAAGGATTTATCTAGCTCTAAAGTCTCGTGTTGTCTGGTATTGTTCCAGCCACATCCACTGCATCCTGCTTGGAGTGACAGAAGCTAAAGGGGGTGAGGGGGAGCGACCAGTCAGCCAATAACAATCGAGTTTTCAATGAACTGGGCCATTTGTTGGTTGCTCATACGAAGTAGAAACAATTCGTCCAATCCCGTAGAAGTGCTACGGTCCTATCACTGAGTTTCAAAACAACGGCAGTAAAACGGAAAAGGGACTTCAGTCTCTCTCACAGCAGTGGTTTATTTGGAACGGGGTTGTTTTTAAAACGAAGAATAGCTTACAGTATAGAATTCAAACAGTAAACATCTTTGGTCTTCCTTTTAAAACGTTATTCAAAAAACGTTATTCAGAAAAGTTATGGCAGAAAAATGTATTTGCCTTTGGAGGAGCGGCTTCAGTCTACAGGCTCTGCTTATTATCACGACGACGCCTTATTGGTAGTTC
The DNA here is from genome assembly GCF_964263255.1 of Lissotriton vulgaris. Lineage (NCBI taxonomy): Eukaryota > Metazoa > Chordata > Amphibia > Caudata > Salamandridae > Lissotriton > Lissotriton vulgaris. Next base: position 207,431,624 of record NC_141690.1, on the reverse strand, counting down.
ATTGAAGTCACCCTCCCTGTAATTGAGGCACCAGACGTCTAAAATCATAGGTCTGAGGCTGCGCCATGTGCCTCAATACGTCGCATTAGCTGCCACACATTTCCTTCCCCCTTCGTTTCCATTTCGTGCCGCAGCTTTGTTTTACCGCTGTGTGCGCCTGATCCTAACGTGGACGTCCGTATACATCCTACATAGGGAATGCGGACCCTACGTGTGGCGTCACGTGCTGTCTGTATGGTGTGTGTGTGTGTTTTTTTCTTCCTAGCGAATATCTTTTCTGTCACAAGCTTGTTTTACTTATCGAATAACGCCATCGTGTCTTGGCACTGTCCGCCTGCCAACTACATCTTGGCAACTAGATCTTGCCGAAGCCAAGAGCTGCTTTCTCATTCTACGCTTACTTAGCTGTCGAACTGCCGTTTTCACGATGCAAACTAATAGTTTTACTTTCATCACTATTATTCGTTTTCAGAATACAAATGAACTTCAGATTTTAAGGTATCAAACGTAATGAGGTCGAATTCGAAAGGAAAGAAGTCTAGGCACACAGGTGTGTTGTTAATGGCAGAGAAATATGAAATAATCCACTGGTTCTGACCTTTTAGACTGAACTACTGTTGCAGAGCCTGAAGTCAGTGGTACTAGTTAAACTCTTTATTGTTATTTTCATTTTTTGGTTGGCAGAAAACAGTGTCAGTTGGGAAATTCATTTCTGCTCTTTTCACTGTTGACAGATGGATTCCACCGTGGGGAGGGGGCTCTATCGCTCTCTTGTGGAATATTTTTTTTATTCACAACAAATTTTATTGCATTTATTGTCATCATACAGCACAATGAGCAACATATATATAGACATTTGTTCATGAAGTAATATTTCATTACAGATTTTTGATAACTAAACTAAAACAGTGTAATCTGCTGCGATGTTACTTGTCTGTATCTTACAATGTTACCCCCAGAAAATGTCCATGTTCCCTTGAGTGGTGTTTCACGAGATAGATCACCCTACAGGGTTGTATGTCTGTACTTCGGTATCTATGGTATTGGCGATTAACGTTGAATGTTCTAGGATAAGTCAGCGGGAATCAGCACACTGCTGCCATATTTTCATGTGTTTCTGCAGACATCTGCATGCTTGAAAGACTGATATTTCTAGCCCCATACAGGATCACACAGTTTGTCCGCCCCTGGTCTCCTGTTTCAACAGCCAACAATCGGTATTACCCTGGATTATTAGGTCTCGCCTCACCCTCAACCCCTCACCCTCAACCCCTCACCCTCAACCCCTCACCCTCAACCCCTCACCCTCACTCACCCTCACTCACCCTCACTCACCCTCACTCACCCTCACTCACCCTCACTCACCCTCACTCACTCACTCACCCTCACTCACTCACTCACCCTCACTCACTCACTCACCCACCCTCACTCACCCTCACTCACTCACCCTCACTCACTCACCCTCACTCACTCACCCTCACTCACTCACCCTCACTCACCCTCACTCACCCCCCCTCTCACCCTCACTCACCCCCCCTCTCACCCTCACCCTCACTCACCCTCACCCTCACTCACCCTCACTCACCCTCACCCTCACTCACCCTCACTCACCCTCAACCCCTCACCCTCACTCACCCTCAACCCCTCACCCACCCTCAACCCCTCACCCTCACTCACCCTCAACCCCTCACTCACCCTCACTCACCCTCACTCACCCTCACCCTCAACCCCTCACTCACCCTCACTCACCCTCACTCACCCTCACCCTCAACCCCTCACTCACCCTCAACCCCTCACCCTCACTCACCCTCAACCTCATGCTAAAGATTTACAAAAAAAACCATAAACAATTCTAAATGCACTAACTCTAATGCTGCGAGACCTATTGCATTTCTAATGCTTGTTTCAATCTGGGAAGCCTTTTATTTTTACATTGTGGTCACAAACCCTTTGAGTTTGTGAATCACAGGGTTTGTGACCGCAAAAGAGCCTTGTAGAGGAGTCATTACGTTAAAAAAATGTGTAGTTAAGTATGCAATAGCACAATGGAGTTATATACCACTCAAAAGCTTCTCTATTAGACAGGTACTAGTGAATATAATGGAACTCTTAATACGATGGACGAAATATCCCTCTCATTTGTGATGGAGGGACCCCTCCGACAAACTCGTAAGTGGTACTCTGAATATATAGGGGTGCAGCTGTCAATATTGGTCTCAGGGGTGCCTGCACCCCAATGTTGACTGTTTCTTAAATTCCAACCAGGGAATTGGGGGCTCATATGGCCCCCATGTTACACAACAGTGAATTTGCCCCACAATTAGGGTGTGAAATCTTGTTATTTGATATGTAAGCAGCTTCTACCTCGGAAAGTGAAATGAGAGGACTGGTGCTGCTGAAACATGACTACAAATAGTGGTAGAAATACGTACAGAACACGTTTGAGTATCATGACAATTGGGTACCCACATGAAATAGTTTATACACACATTATCACAAGAACTAGTTCAATTTTGATCTTGGAAAGAAAAGCTGTGGGACAGTGAGGCATAGCTAGAAGCAGCTATGGATATATAGCCAGGCCTTAAAAACAGCTACAAATAATGGGCAGTAGAAGCTCATAGGACAGTGCTAACACCTGATGCCTACCCTTTAGTTCCAGGTATATCAGATGAGAAGGGAGCAGGCCAATTCCCACCTCTGAAGGCCTACATACATCATGCTGTCAGTACCCCCCATCAACACAGTGATGCACAGCAAAAATATAAGAAAAGGCAGCACTCTAAAAAGCGGGGTGAGATAGGCACCCACAATTAAAACAAGCAGCTGTTTTTTAATATAGTTTTATTTGGGGTATTCTATATAGATTGAAATAGCCTAGAACAAGCCTCTGAGAGCAGAGACCATCCACCAGTGGTGGGTACATACTGCAAACAATGGTGTAAAACGAGCTACTGTTGTGCACTCGTAGAATTCTGATTTTTTTTAAAGTTATGACAATACTTGTAGTAGGAAAACACTGAATGAGACGAGAAGGGCCTTATACGGGCTGTAACGCCTTCATAACTTTATTGAAATGTCCACTGGCCAACCGGTTAGTTAGTGAGAACGACCCTATCATGACAAAATACACTCTGTAAATGTTAATAGTAGTCACTGTTATCATGGTAGCGCTGGAAGAAAGATAATCTGAAATTAGAGATTTCTTGTACTAGACATTTGTGTGCCTTTCAGTAGCTCTGTGACTGCACCCCTGACCCAAGTCGGAAATAGTTCAACACAACTTTCTTTTCTTGCTGAACTGGTCAAAAGGGCAATTTGCAAGACCTCTCATGTCTGCAAAGCTATTTAAACACACTTGGGGGGGGGGGGGAGACACTGGGGGTGAATATGGAATGCTTTCCTCGTGGTAAAAGCATTCACAAATTAATTACGTTTTTAAGTAGAGGTTCAAGTGTACTCGACACAAAACCTGAAGGAAGTGCAATGCTGCATGTCGGTGCACAGACTGATATTCTTTTATGAAAGGTGTAAAATGTTCAACAGTTTAAAGAAGTCTTGCATATGACCCTCTGCTTTGAGAAACACACAATGTGGTTCATTAAAACGCAATGGGCTTAGGTTATTATAGGAAATAGAACAGCCAAGCTTACATGCAAGCATATTCATCGCTGCCAAGATTCCCAGGTCCATGTGTGATGTGCTGCAGCAGCCCAAGGTGCTGCCTTTCAACTCTGGTACTTGTAGACCTGTTTTTATAATGGAATAAACAAGACTACAAGTCAGTGGTTAATTTGCAAAAAGAGAAGTACCGGGGCTCTTGTCAGGAGGCAGCTTGCGCCAGCCCATTTATCCTGTTAGCGCAGCCTAAAACAGAACTAACCACTAACCATGGAAGTGGGGAGAGGATGAGGTGTAATGGCCAGAGCTGCTGACTTCATAGCTGGGAAACCAGGCTCGAGTTTCGAGTCTCGAGTCTCGGCGTCGCTCAACATCCTGTGATTCTGACCAAATCACTTAATCTACCGCAGTGGTGGAAGTGGGCGGGGACGCAAGGGCACGGCGTGCCCCTACTTCTAAAAATTAATTCAGTCCGTTCCCCTACTTCTTACTTTCAAAAAAGCATCCCGGGACGGCAAGAATAGTCCTACTTAAAAAGATAACTTTTTTCTTTCATCTTCCAGGGGCTGCTCGCACTTCTCTGTTGAACTCCAGAGGCTGCAGCAGCCCCTCCCTGAGCTCGCACAAAAGCAGCCCCTCCCTGAGCTCGCACAGACCGAGGGCAGGCCCATTGTCATTCCGATTGAGGCAGATTATCCCCTTTCAAAGGACAATGCGCCCCCCCCCTCTGCCTTTAGCATATCATGTGCCAGTGAGATCAGAGTTAGTGATTACAGGGGAGCTTTCCCCAAACAGAGTACTGTGGGGAACTTGACACCTTGTGTAATTTGTCAATGTTGTACACAGAGTGACCTAGGTAGGAGCAGTGACTGGACAGAAGAGATGACAGGAAAGGAGAGGTACTAGGAAAGGAGAGGTGACCGGGCAGGAGAAGTAACGGGCAGGAGAAGTGACAGGCAGGAGAAGTGACAGGCAGGAGAAGTAACGGATAGGAGAAGTGATGGGGCAGGAGAGTTGACAGGAAAGGAGAGGTGACGGGGCAGGAGAAGTGACAGGAATGGAGAGGTGACGTAGCAGGGGAAGTGATGGAGCAGGAGAGTTGACAGGAAAGGAGAGGTGACGGGGCAGGAAAAGTGACAGGAAAGGAGAGGTGACGGGGCAGGAGAGTTGGCGTGCCAGGATCAGTGACGGGACAGGAGAGGTGACAGGAAAGGAGAAGTGACGGGCAGGAGAAGTGACTGGGCAGGAGAAGTGATGGGGCAGGAGAAGTGAAAGGGCAGGAGCAGTGATTAGTCATGGGCAGGAGCGGTAACCGGCAGGAGCAGTGAACAGATATGGGCAGTGAATGGATAAGAGCAGTGAATGGGGCAGGAGAAGTGATGGGGCTGGAGCGGTGATCGGGCAGGAGTGCTTACCGGACAGGAGCAGTGAACGGGCAGGAGCAGTGAACGGGCAGGAGCGGTGGTGGGGCAGGAAAAGTGACGGGGTAGGAAATGTGACGAGGCAGGAAAAGTGACGGGCCAGGAGCTGTGACGGGGCAGGAGAGGCAACAGGAAAGGAGAGGTGACTGGGCGGGAGAGGTAACTGGGCAGGAGAGGTGACGGGGTAGGAGAAGGGATGGGGCAGGAGAAGTGATGGGGCAGGAGAAGTGACGGGGCAGGAGAGGTGACGGGGCATGCAAGATGAGGGGGCAGGGGAGGTGACCGGCAGGAGAGGTGACGGAGCAGGAGAGATTACGGGGCATGAGCTAGAGTGGTAACCGGGCGGGAGCGGTGAAAGGACAGGAGCGGTGAAAGGACAGGAGCGGTGAAAGGACAGGAGCGGTGAATGGGGCAGGAGCGGTGAATGGGGCAGGAGCGGTGAATGGGGCAGGAGCAGTGAATGGGGCAGGAGCAGTGAATGGGGCAGGAGCAGTGAATGGGGCAGGAGCAGTGACGGGGCAGGAGAGGCGATGGGGAAGGAGAGGCAACAGGGCAGGAGAGGTGACCGGGCACAAGAAGTGATGGGCAGGTGACATCACAGGCAGGTGTTATGACGGGCAGGTGATGCGATGGGCAGGAGAGGTGATGGGCAGGAGAGGTGATGGGCAGGAGAGGCGATGGGCAGGAGAGGCGATGGGCAGGAGAGGCGACGGGCAGGAGAGGCGACTGGCAGGAAAGGCGACGGACAGGAGAGGCGATGGGCAGGAGAGGCGATGGGCAGGAGAGGCGATGGGCAAGTGAGGCGATGGGCAGGAGAGGCGATGGGGCAGGAGAGGTGACGGGGCAGGAGAAGTGACAAAGCAGTAGAAGTAATGGGGCAGGAGCGGTGATCGGGCAGGAGTGCTTACCGGACAGGAGCAGTGAACGGGCAGGAGCAGTGAACAGGGCAGGAGCAGTGAACGGGCAGGAGAAGTGACGGGCCATGTGAAGGGAGGGGGCACGGGAATTGACGAAGCAAGAGAGTTGATCGAGCATGAGCAGGAGTACCGACTGGACAGGAGCAGGCGTTTCCCAGGGCGAATGGAAGGGTAGGGGGCCAGTTTAGTTTGTGGGGACTGGTTTTGTACAAGTGCAGGAGTTTTAAAAACACTGCAAAGTTCTTTGTATATTCAGTTGGTTTCAATCAACAATACAAGTGCCAAGATAACTTTGGTGATCAATGTACCTGCTGGAGAGAGATGGGAGCATGTTTTGTCTGGTGGCTGTTTTACTCATCTAAGGTAGCACAGAGGGGTAATATGCCTGCTGCAAAGAACATGTACCATGCATATCAAAGAGCAATATGTTATGTGCATAGTTCAGTGGGTACTGCTTTGTGTTCACTTCCCCAATGAAAGGACACTTGAATACATATGGCCTGGCAATTCGGGCTAGACTGTCCCCATTGGGCCTAGGATCAAGACTGATTTGCATATGGCTGGGTCCAAACTGGAATGGCATGGTGAGCAAAAAAACAATGGATTTATGCCTGGATCTCTGTACTGGGGTGAATGTATGACATTGTTCTGCATTCTGTCCATCAATTGTTCTTTTTGCATTTGTCACCCCGAGTGGGACAGGTATGCTCAGACATTAGTCCCGTGCTCTCCATTCCACTGGAATCAAGCTATCCTGGCTGATGAGGGCTGAAAGCCCAAAACCGGTCTTAGGATGCTTGTTTCCATTCCAGGGAGGACCTGGACTGGCAGTTCGGGCTGGACTTTTCCCATTGGGTGCAGGATCAATACTGATTTGCATATGGCTGGCTGCAAATTGGAATAGCATGGTGAGCAAAGAAACAATGGATTTAGGCCCAGATCTCTGTACTGGGATGAATGTATGACATTGTTCTGCATTCTGTCCATCAATTTTTCTTTTTGCATTTGTCACCCTGGGTGGGACAAGTATGCTCAGACATGAGTACCGTTCTGGCTGATGAGGGCTGAAAGCCCGAAACCGGTCCTAGGATGCTTGTTACCTTTCCAGGGAGGACCTGGCCTGGCAGTTCTGTTGGACTTTTCCCATTGGGTGCAGGATTAAGACTGATTTGCATATGGCTGGCTGCAAATTGGAATGGCATGGTGAGCAAAGAAAGAATGGATTTAGGCTCAGATCTCTGTACTGGGGTGAATGTATGATATTGTTCTGTATTCTGTCCATCAGTTGTTCCTTTTGCTATATTATGATTGAGCAGCTAGCTGGCTGACATGAATATGAAGGAGCCTTTGTGGGTTTCCGTGAGTCTAGATTTTCCTGAAGAGTCCATTTCTCTTCTGAGCCCTGCTTAACACATATGTACAGGAGGAGCCCTGTATTCATGACCTCAATGTTTGAGACAACAATTAATCGTGGATTTCTGAACAATGAGAGTAAAAGCATTAAGGTAACATGTTGTTCCTGCTTATATTTCACATGCTTTACATAAACCTGTATTCCCAATGAGTGTTTGCTTTTTCCTGAATTAAACCTCAAATAAACATGTTTATCCATTGTTTTAATTAAATACCGTTATAAGCTGTAACTGGTCAATAGAATGCTAAACGTACTAAAAATTGGTATGGTTTGCTATTTCTAGCCACACCCCTGACTCCGCCCACTGATTCAATCTTTGGTTATTTCCGCCCCCTGATTCTCCACCCACAGTTCCCCTACTTTTTTTTCCCACTTCGACCACTGATCTACCGGTAAATTAAGGACTGGAGCAGCACATAACGCATGGACCAGGGAAACTTGGCAGGAGTGCATATTACATGGACAGCGAGTGTGAGCAACCAGTGTCCACAAAATAAGCTGTTTGTCCAAAACGTGCAAAAGCATGTACTCAACTTGCACTTGTTTCCCAATAAAAAATGCAGTAAAACGCTTTGCCAACTGTAATCCTCGCACCACAAATCCATGGCATTTTTCTGTTTTAGGGCTTTATACGATTACCGAGGCACTTTGGAGGTAACAGGGTATCAACACATGGATCTGACTGACCTGGAAGCCGAAGCCGAAAGCCGTGTCTAAGCCGCCAGTGTACTGCGGCCGCGGCTGGGACAAGAGTCGGGAGAGTGCAGTTGCGGGTCCCGCAAGTGAAGTGCGGCCTGCAAGTATTTCTCCTCCCTTTCGGCGGCAGGAGCCGTGAGGTGCACCACCCCCCCCCACACACACACAGTCGTCAGGTTTCTATTGCACTGTTTAAAACTTCAATGCTATATATATATATATATATATATATATATATATATATATATTTGATCTGATCTGGTACTGTTGAATGCGACAATTCTATGTATATGTGAAGCACTCTGATACCCATTTCTGGGTCTTGTTCCCGCTGTATAAAACACTAAATAAATAAATGGCTATTTGAAGGAGTTTAGGCGTGTGAGTATGTGATGTATGTGTGTTTTAGGTTTGTTCATCCGTTCCTTTGTCTCTCTGTATACCTGTTTGTCCATCTGTGTGATTTCCTTTGGATTATCAAACTGCATGTGTTGTGTGCAGGCGTGGTGTGCAAGAAGTTATGTGTGTGCTTATGAATGTGTGTGTGAATCATGTGTGTGTGTGTGTGTGTGTGTGTGTATGGGGCAACTGTACCTTTACTTGTTGGTCTGTGTGCCTACACGCTTGTTAGACAGCTTTTCTGTATGCATGGATGACTTCAAGCCTGTATGTCAAAATGCATGGATGCCTTTAGGTGTGTGGTCTGGGTGCATTGTTTCCTGTTGTCTGCTGGTCTAAGTAAATGGGTTTGTAAACAAAACCGCCTATTTTAAATATAGAATGTACATGCAAACAGATTAGTATTTCTAATAATAAGCAGATGACTCAGAAAGAAAGGCTAAAATGTCATTCTTGGTCTTCCAAAATGGTGTCTAGTTCTTCCATTTGACGAATACACGTACTTGGTTATGTTGTTGTGTTCATTTACTTGTGGCACTTGCATTTCTGCATTTATAATAGGAATGGGAACATAGCAGCACTAAAAAATCAACCAATGAAAATCAGGGCTAAATTGCTCACTCACTGACATTTTACCACTGTGCATCACCCTGGGTCCCCCTAATGCACACAGGGCATTGTCCCTAAAATGCACATCACATAATGCTTGTCTGACGCCCAACAATGAGTGCTGTCTTGTGCAACACCAGAACAATACCCCGTGCTCCCATTGTGCACTGCTTCCTGTGCTTCCCTGAGACACAACACAGCAGCCAGATTTCTCCTGTAGCAAATAATCCAGTCTACCCTGGTGCTCTTCACCCAGGACTCCTCTGTGAACGCTAACGTGTGCTCCCATGTTTCATATCACTTTGCCGACCCTCTCACCCCCCCCTCCCACTTGGTGCACATCACAATTTTCTAAACTGCCGACTATCGTTCAGTGCGCCTGATGCAAATCATCTTGTGTTTTCCCTAGACTGGCTTCACATTATACCCCTTTGGCTCACATCACCCTCTCCCCAAGGCTGTAAAAAGTCATGTTTTACGATTAGTTTATGTGGATTAATGAATCTAAGATTTTTTTTCATATGTTAATAAGTGTGTGTATTTGTTTGTCTTTGTGAATGGGCGTCTAAAGGTGTGTTGCTTTGTGTGCTTGCATGCACATCAGGCCCGGCTCCAGGAATTTTTATTTGGGTGGGCCAAGGGTACATTCGGGTGGGCCACTACCGTCCCAATTTGTCGCTTCTGGAGGTAGACTACAAGCCATAGATTACATCATATCTACTTGTCAGCAGTCACTATGACACAAGGATTGCTTCTGTGTGTATACAGAACATGTGATGAGTTATTTATTGGTGCCCCACCACTTACCTCTTTCTCTGTAGATACCTTTACAACAACTCTCTAACAGTGCACTCCATCTCTCCAAAGCCCCTCTCCCTCATGATCTCATCCGCTGATTCCCTCACTACCACCTTCCAACAGCGCCCCTCATCTCTCCAAAGGCCCTCCTCCCCATGACCTCCTTCTTGGATTCCCTCATTGCCACTCTCCACCAGTGCCCCTCATCACTCCATAGCCCAGCCCCCCCACGACCTCCTCCTTGGATTCCCTCATTGCCACCCTCCACCAGTGCCCCTCATCGCTCCATAGCCCAGCCCCCCATGACCTCCTCCTTGAATTCCCTCATTGCCACCCTCCACCAGTGCCCCTCATCGCTCCATAGCCCAGCCCCCCATGACCTCCTCCTTGGATTCCCTCATTGCCACCCTCCACCAGTGAGCCTCATCGCTCCATAGTCCAGCCCCCCATGACCTCCTCCTTGGATTCCCTCATTGCCACCCTCCACCAGTGACTGCCTCATCACTCCATAGCCCAGCCCCCCATGACCTCCTCCTTGGATTCCCTCATTGCCACCCTCCACCAGTGACTGTCTCATCACTCCATAGTGCAGCCCCCCCCCCATGACCTCCTCCTTGGATTCCCTCATTGCCACCCTCCACCAGTGAGCCTCATCGCTCCATAGTCCAGCCCCCCATGACCTCCTCCTTGGATTCCCTCATTGCCACCCTCCACCAGTGAGCCTCATCGCTCCATAGCCCAGCCCCCCATGACCTCCTCCTTGGATTCCCTCATTGCCACCCTCCACCAGTGAGCCTCATCGCTCCATAGCCCAGCCCCCCATGACCTCCTCCTTGGATTCCCTCATTGCCACCCTCCACCAGTGCCCCTCATCGCTCCATAGTGCAGCCCCCCCCCATGACCTCCTCCTTGGATTCCCTCATTGCCACCCTCCACCAGTGAGCCTCATCGCTTCATAGCCCAGACCCCCCCATGACCTCCTCCTTGGATTCCCTCATTGCCACCCTCCACCAGTGCCCCTCATCGCTCCATAGCCCAGCCCCCCCATGACCTCCTCCTTGGATTCCCTCATTGCCACCCTCCACCAGTGAGCCTCATCGCTTCATAGCCCAGACCCCCCCATGACCTCCTCCTTGGATTCCCTCATTGCCACCCTCCACCAGTGACTGTCTCATCACTCCATAGTGCAGCCCCCCCCCATGACCTCCTCCTTGGATTCCCTCATTGCCACCCTCCACCAGTGAGCCTCATCGCTCCATAGCCCAGCACCCCATGACCTCCTCCTTGGATTCCCTCATTGCCACCCTCCACCAGTGAGCCTCATCGCTCCATAGCCCAGCCCCCCATGACCTCCTCCTTGGATTCCCTCATTGCCACCCTCCACCAGTGCCCCTCATCGCTCCATAGCCCAGCCCCCCCATGACCTCCTCCTTGGATTCCCTCATTGCCACCCTCCACCAGTGAGCCTCATCACTTCATAGCCCAGCCCCCCATGACCTCCTCCTTGAATTCCCTCATTGCCACCCTCCACCAGTGCCCCTCATCGCTCCGTAGCCCAGCCCCCCCCCATGACCTCCTCCTTGGATTCCCTCATTGCCACCCTCCACCAGTGCCCCTCATCGCTCCATAGCCCAGCCCCCCATGACCTCCTCCTTGGATTCTCTCATTGCCACCCTCCACCAATGAGCCTCATCACTCCATAGCCCAGCCCCCCATGACCTCCTCCTTGGATTCCCTCATTGCCACCCTCCACCAGTGCCCCTCATCGCTCCATAGCCCAGCCCCCCCATGACCTCCTCCTTGGATTCCCTCATTGCCACCCTCCACCAATGAGCCTCATCACTCCATAGCCCAGCCCCCCCATGACCTCCTCCTTGGATTCCCTCATTGCCACCCTCCACCAGTGCCCCTCATCGCTCCATAGCCCAGCCCCCCCATGACCTCCTCCTTGGATTCCCTCATTGCCACCCTCCACCAGTGAGCCTCATCGCTTCATAGCCCAGACCCCCCCACCCTCTGTGAACTCCTCCTTGGATTCCCTCATTGCCACCCTCCACCAGTGCCCCTCATCGCTCCATAGCCCAGCCCCCCCATGACCTCCTCCTTGGATTCCCTCATTGCCATCCTCCACCAGTGCCCCTCATCGCTCCATAGCTCAGCCCCCCATGGCCTCCTCCTTGGATTCCCTCATTGCCACCCTCCACCAGTGAGCCTCATCGCTTCATAGCCCAGACCCCCCCACCCTTTGTGAACTCCTCCTTGGATTCCCTCATTGCCACCCTCCACCAGTGCCCCTCATCGCTCCATAGCCCAGCCCCCCCATGACCTCCTCCTTGGATTCCCTCATTGCCATCCTCCACCAGTGCCCCTCATCGCTCCATAGCTCAGCCCCCCATGGCCTCCTCCTTGGATTCCCGCATTGCCACCCTCCACCAGTGCCCATCATCTCTCCAAAGGTCCTTTTCCCCATGACCTCCTCCTTGGATTCCCTCACTGCCACCCTCTAACAGTGCCCCTCATCGCTCCATAGCCTCTCCCCCTGATGACCTCCTCCTCTGATTCCCTAATTGCCACCCTCCAACAGTGTCATTCATCTCTCCGTAGCCCCTCTCTCAGATTCGATTTCATTTGTTGTGTAGCGCTACTCATAGTGTAGGGTGTCATAGTACTTTACATCATGCACACATTGTGCAGAGACAATGAATTATACAAGTATGTAAATCAGTCTATAGGTAATGTCACATAAGCCAATGAGGATTACAAGGTGTAGGAATCACATGTCATCCATACTGGTGGGCAATATGTTTTAAGAGGGTTTGGTCTGGAGAAGCACAAACACAGGATTGAAAGCATACACCAATGTTTGTGGGGTTGGCTTTACTGATTAAAATGTATATCTGCCAAAACAAACTCTTTATAGCAATATTAGAGTAATGAAAGAGTAGGGAAATTCTAACTATATTGAAACACACAAAAAAAATTCTAAGTATACCATTCAGGTTTGTATGCAGCTCTTTGATGTCAGTTTATAGATCACTGTCCTATTTTAGGATTGTAACTTCTGTACTGCAAGTAACCCATTGAGGTATCCACATCTACATAAAATACAGTTTATCTGCATTTAAAAATTATGAACAGACAAAATATTACTTTTTAGTAGTTGTCTTGCATCCGTCATGATAACGATACAACAATATAAATTAAATATACACTAAGTATGTGTCTTGCTGGGCCCTCACAGACTTTTAGAATATTAACTAATATACACACATCCTCGAAACATACACAAAGTATATAGCTGGGCCTTCGCAGATTTTAAAAAAACCGAGCAATAGCCACACATTCTCTTACCTGCTCTGTTCAAATTCTGTGCCACAGCCGGGTCTGATGAACAACTGAAGGGGTCAGCCTGACTTCACTGCGAGGGCCAAGGTCCATGTTTGGGTGGGCCTGGCCCACCCGGTTCACCCTCTAGAACCGGGCCTGATGCACATGCACTAAAAGTCAAACCCATAGGCTTCATTAGTGCTTTCAACATCTGGGCCAGTATTATGTATGGCATGCACTGCCCTGGTCTGCACTGCAGCGTGTACTGGGTGTACCGGCAGCAGACCAGGTCATTGCGCCTTATTACATACATGTAATCTGCTGGTCCCAGTGCAGCTGAAAGCTGCTGTTTGAAGCCACTAGTCTGATTTCCACTTTTCAGCAACAACCGGGCCTGCATTATAAAGGGGGGAGGAGGATCCCCCTACCAGTTGATGCAGCGAGTGACTACACATTCCTGCAGGGGATGCATAGGGAGGCCCCTTTTATCCCTTTTCAAAGGGCACCCTGAGGAAAACTGACTATGTGCCTCCTCTTTTTTCACACACAGTCAGTCTGCTGCCTAGCTTCTGTAATACGATGCAGGGGAACTGCAACCCCCCATACAAATGACTGTATGCCCCCTAGAGATCGTGGTGGAACTACATGTGCGCAAGCGCTATCTGTATTACGGAAGGGCTTCATCCACTGAGCTCCCAGCGCACTCTTTGTAATGCGAGCCTTGGTGCTAGAGGCCTAGAATGAAGTGGAAGTGCCAAAATCCACATATAATGCTCTGAAATGAAACAAGAAGGTAAGTTTATAACAACAATTTGAAACACTGGAGAGTTGGAAATCACAATTTGCTTAACCACTAACGCATGCATGCACGACCTCACCAAACAGTGCTATCTGAAATGTTGTGTAAATACCTGTCCCCAACAACCACGTTCTTTCAAAAGGACAATTAGGAGTATCTTCCTCGCTTGTGAGTCAGCAGATGGTTTACCACGGTGATAAATGATCATTGCTGTGGGTGCTGGGTGGGGTGATGCAGCGCGTGCAGGTGCTATGGCTCCGCAGCTGAAGCAAACAAGGGATAAAGGCAACAGCTGCTGCCTTGATAACATTGCACTTTGTCATTTATGAGAGGTGTGTGCTCACCAGTGGCCTCCATGAGCAGCCATTAACCCGCGGGACATGTGCTATAATCAGAAATCCAATGGGGCCGATTCACGAAAGAGATCTGGAGTATGTAGATCACTCTTGCAGTACTGTTTCACTTACTCTTACATGCCTGTGTGAATTGCCCCCAAAACATCTACAATGGGAATATTAAAAGGATTTTCATATACAAATAATTCAAAAAGAAAAAACATTCATCTTTTTGCAAAAAAGTGCGCCTGTAGTACCACTTCATATATTCAAAAATGCATTTGTGAATCAGCACATTGAGTACAATTGAACACCATGGTGTACAAAATGACTGTATCAACAATATTGACGCAATATCTGCAAAACCCTGGGCCTAATTTAAAGTTTGGCGATGGGTTACCTCATCACAAACGTGACACATATCCCACACACCTTATTACAAGTGCCAGAAGATGTAGTGCACTTGTAATAAGGCATAAGAGACATCTGTCCCAATTGAGGACAGTAACCTGTGCTCCAAACAATAAATCGGGCCCACAGCTTGTCTACTTCTTGCGCAGTACCATCTGGCTTGTAGGCTCTCGTGAACCAGTTCAAAATGGGCAAACTGCCACAGATAGAGTGTGTGGTATCCGGCAATCAAAGGAATTCTACCATTGTTGCATTTATGGTAAACTACTTTCATAAAAGGTGTCAAAACCTGAAGTGTTTGCACCAAGGGTGCATAAACATTGCACTCCTACATTATGCACCTTCTATACATTTCTCCTTGAAAAATCACCACCTTCGGATCCAGATATCTATGTATATGATACATTCAGAATATTTTTGAGTGGACAATTTAGTGTCATACTTTTTGAAACTTCTAAATGTTTCCTCAACTTGATCAATGTCTGTTCCTCTAATGCTATTTTCTTCAGGGTGGGGATGCAGAGAGGTGTAATAATTCGAAGTCTTAGACCCTGATTTTGGACATCACTATAGAGAGAAATAATTACTGTAAGAATGAGCGCATACTTGCCGAAATAACCATTCCATGGAAATCCAAAGATTTTGTTGATACTAAGTTAACTCTACAAGTAGTGATCCTCCAAGTACAGTCCTAGCCCAATAATGAATAATAACGATAATCCCCTTTCCCATTTATGTCCATGTTTTATTCCATCTCGCGCTCCCTCTCCCTTAAACATCAACACCCCAACAATATTGCATCATTGCAATTTGCACAACCAATATCATTTAATATTACCATTTGCACAACATGCATTATTTAATATAGACACAAATGCAGCACTATAACAATGCTGCGCTCGTGCGTTACTAACAAGACTAGCATTATTTGTAGGAGACATGAGCATGGCATTATACAAATGTCAGGCTCGTGTACCTACAGTAACATACAACACATCTCCCCCCTCCTTTTTAGGTCTCGCGTCTAGCGTTGCAGTGCGAAGAATTGCTTGTGCGGCACGAGACATTTAGTACCTGAAAAACGGTGATTGTGAGAAGACCCTCACATGATCAGACAGATCTTCCGTCTTCTCAATTAAGAGGATGTTAGAATACCAAAGGGGGACTGATGTTGCAGTGCAGAAATGGTT
Source organism: Lissotriton vulgaris (assembly GCF_964263255.1). Taxonomy (NCBI): domain Eukaryota; kingdom Metazoa; phylum Chordata; class Amphibia; order Caudata; family Salamandridae; genus Lissotriton; species Lissotriton vulgaris. Next base: position 207,415,687 of record NC_141690.1, on the reverse strand, counting down.
GTCTGGATGTATTATAAGGTTAGACCTTATAATACATCCAGACAATCCAAGAATTTTGTGATTGTCACTGACTACTTTTTAACATTGGTAGAGTGGGTAGCACCAGAATAAAAATCACGCTCAGTACCCCCTCATCCAATTTTAACACACATGTTTTCTTATTTTTTTACACACCATTTTTTCACTGCGACATCAGTCCCCCTTTGGTATTCTAACATCCTCTTAATTGAGAAGCAAGACCACGGAAGATCTGTCTGATCATGTGAGGGTCTTCTCACAATCTAGGCCCTCCCTGTGAAAGACAATAGGCACCCTGAATAGTGGTCTTAAAGGAAACCCAAATGATGAAGGGCGGTTCCGTGTGGTAACTGATGGGCATCCTTACCTGACCACTGTGTGGGTTTGGCGTAGGGGTGACCTGTTCTTAGATTTTACACGAGGCATGGAAATAGAGTCCCCTGTTGGTTTATATCCGGCATTCATTTCTTTGTTGTTTCAGACCCTCTGATATTTTTGGTCTTTCACTGTACTGGATCCTACATATATTGGAAACAATATGCAGCCAATAAAACAGATTTCCACTCGGTTTGCATAATGAGAATCCGTTTCCGCTTCATTTGCCCAATGCAGCTCATCCATAAAGACTGTGTGTGGCATATGCAGCCAATAAAGAGCACTTTTCGAATCTCTCTGCCCAAGGAGAAACACACACTGCTCATCCAATAAAAACATGAGTGCAGCATCTCAATTGCTGTGGAACAACCCACTTTGTATTCGTAACTGCACCACTTTTAAAAGTTGTGTCAATATCCATGTTGATTCATGCACGCTCATTGCCTGTGTAAGAAAAAGCATATACACGCCAAAATAACCATTCCAAAGAAGCAAGGAGCAGTCCTGCCAAGTATCACGCATCAGACGTGACTCTAACGCATTTCTGTGTGGTGTTCCGCATCATCGCATTGAAATGCATTGTCATGCATTTTAATGCCACTGACTGCACTCTGCTGACAGTGCCAGCAGAAACTGGCAAGGTAACACCAGGGTGCTAGCGCGCACGCCTGCGCCTCTGACACCTGTGTGGCTGGCTGCTGCTCAGCTCCCCGCAGACTTGCCAGCAGGAGACACTTAATTAAAGATCCAATTGTGATCTGGGTGAGAGCCTGACAGTGCTACAATGTTACAATCTGCCAGTGCCTTCCCGAGCGTTAGCTGTGCCGCCAGCGCAGCACCGTGTGTGGGTATCATGACCTCACGTCCTTTACAGGAAGGAAGTGAGGTCGGTCAGAAGCGGCAGCCAGGGCCTCGACTGGAGTTATTAACTTGCGAGACTCTGAGCTATTACCTGGCTGGCGTTGCCAGAGTTCCGAGGGGCTGGTAGTTGTGATGCTGTGAAGGTCAGTGTGTGCTGCTATTTAGTTTGTTTTGGCTGCCTGCAGGCCTTGTTTGCACAAAGCACAGAGCCTCAATCATACCCGGCGGCTGGCATTGCCGCAGGCAGGGTCCGAGTCGGGTTGCAACGGCCAGCCACAACACCATGTTGGCTCTCGCCTACCCTCTAGACGCTGCATAAAAGTAAGTGCTCAGCCTAGCCCCTGACATAGCAGCCAAGGTTTCAGATTGCTATGTGTGACATTTTCATAGTTTCAGTGTAGTTATGTGTGACAATCAACGACTAGTAAACAGAGTAAACACAGGGCTCTCTCTGGCGCAGTTAAATAACATCCTGTTGCTTCCTCTGGTGGCAATTGCTCTGACCAACTGCCATCACCAGTCAACTTGGTGCACTCAGTATTCATATCACACAATCCGCATGGTGCGGCTGAGATCATCATCTGAGCAGCGGCAGTACCTGCCTGTCCCCTGTTGCTGAGCACTGCAGTCACGCAGTCTGTGTCAAGTTAATCCCCTTCCATTTCTGGTGCTTGTCAGCAGTTTTAAGACCTTCTGAAAGTTTCTCGTTGCTCAAATAGGTGTCATTTCTGATATTTATATATGTTTCCTGCGTCTTCATTGCTTGATTTTGCTTGTGACAGTGTCACTCATAGTCGATGAATGTCACTCATAATTACACTGAAACTATGAAAATGTCACACATAGGAATCTGAAACCTTGGCAGCTATGGCGGAGATTTGTCAATGGAGAGTTGATTTCACAAATAGCGACCTTCCAGGTACAATTCAAGTCCAGCAATGGTAATCACAATGATAATCCCACTCACATGTCTCTGTGTATTCCATCCTAAGCTCCCTCTCCCTTAAACATCACCATCCCAACAATAGAGCGTCAATACAGTTTGCACAACCAGCATCCTTTAATATTACAGTTTGCACAATGTGCATTACTTAATAGACATGAGTGCAGTATTATTCCAATTCAGTGCTTGTGAGTTACTAACAAGACTAGCAATATTTGTATGAGACACGAGCGTGGCATTATACAAATATCACACTTGTCAACCTACTGACACATACAACAGTTACCTGCTTCACATTTTGCTGCAAGGAATTCAAACGTGTGTTTTGTGAGTGAGTGAGCATGCGGGCACGTATCTTCTTCATTATAATACATGACGTGTCTTTTATGAAGTTTTACAAAATCATAAATGTGAATTCCTTATACTCCAAATTGGAAAAAAAAATCTCCACCCCTAAACGTAGCTTGGGTGCACACACTTGTGCTTCAGAATTCCACATCTTGATTCATAGAATCAGGATTGGTGCAAGTTTTGTGGTTATGACAGAAATACCAACATTTTCCATAGACTCATGTTTAGGGTTAGAAGCAGGCGATACTTCAAAAGTGCCAGAGCCAGGGTATGTTTTAACTGTTTCTTAATGTCACTTGATTTGATTAAATTAATATCTTTATTCGATATGTTAAAAAACAGCCATAAAAGTAAAAAAATAGTATAAATGAATAATATATATGTTGCAAAGTCATCCTGTGCCCTTGGCACCCCCCAACTTTTTGCTGACTGATGCTGGTGGTAACTGACTCTGACTGACTCTGGGCTCTGCCAAACCAGGCCCAGGGCCAGTGCTATGCTGAAAGAGACACATTAGACTAAAGTTAAAACACCTACATACACTAGGGTACACAATGATATGGTGAGGTACTCCTGCGATTGGCATGACCTACCCTATAGGCCCCTAGTATATAATAAGGCAGGGAGGTTGAAACTACCTAGCAGTTTAGAGGTGAGCAGCATTTTTCTGCGTGTGCATGTGTGCACTGCTTAAACCTGAGCTCAGTTTAAAAATAGCCTTGGAGGCGAGGACTGCTTTTAAAAAGTAAATTGTGCACAAACTCGACTTGGGTGTTTGGAGCACTTAAAAATGGGGATCCTACAATTTTGTGGCATATTAGGGACTCCCAGGGTCTCCCCTAGGTATCTCAGGGGTGGGGGATCAAGTATGTATAAGGTACACCCTTTTAAAATGAGTTTGTATATGCCTGGGTAAAGTGAAATTTCACATTTCACTCCCTACATTGTGGTAAAGTGCTGCTCAAATTCGACTTTGATGCTAGGAGCACTGTAGAGGGAGAATCTGCAATATTTCTACAGATTCAGAACCCCTAAAGTCTCCCCTAGTTGCACATAGGGCGGGGTTCCTGTAGATATAAGTCAAGTACTTATAAAATATGTTTTTGTAAGTCCTGGTGCTGGAAAAATGGCCCAAGCCATGTTTCCTATTGCAAATCCCCTGTTACATAGGTTAACATGGTAGAAAGTTATTGATTAATAACTATTGATAGGAGGGGGATAGAAATGCCATCATTCAAAGACTTCCCAGAATGGCATTAATAAATCCAACAATATCATATTGCTGAATTTCTCCTAAAGTGTACATACAAGAAGTTATACAACTTTCTTGTTTGTAGGTCCAAATTTAGCCTTCCAGGGGTCTGCCCTGATTGGTCAAAGTTAAGTGGATTAGCCAGGCTGCCTTGAAGAGGTGATAAAGAGCCCCTGGGGTTAACCAGCTCTGCTGGCAGGGCAGTGTGCTGTTCCATAGGAATGCAAGACCAGGGGGAAGAGTCGTAAACTATGCTCTTCAAAGAGGAGAGCAGAGACCGTTGTCATTTACAGCTCTGAACTTCCCACCATAGGCAGGTGTTAGGATTAAGGAAGGTATGAGCAGATGGAGGGGGAGAGTCTAAGTTAATTAGCAATCCTAGGGGTGTGTTTAGCCAGCTCTTACCTCCTTGCTGGAAAATCAGCCTTTATGGATTGGGAAGATTTGATGCACTCTGGGACAAAATAATTCCACACTCTACAGGATGTGATCATATCTTGGAGGAGTTACCCTGCTCCCATTGGTCAGAAGTGACCTCATGCTTGACCCAGAGAAACTACAACCCTGTGGATCAAACCTGCTTCAAAGGCACTAAAGAGTGGACTCCCTGCAAGCTACAGGTTAACAGAGCTCACCTGGACATCCCCACAAGGAATTCCCAGCCTGGAGTACCAGTAGATTTGTAAGGGTTTTGTTCAAGTGGATTGCGGAATTGAAGTTTCACACTTTCAAGGACCCTCTTGGAGATGTCACAACCTTGGATTGTGTCTTGGATACTTTGGGACCCGCAAGCAGAACTTCAGGAAGGAGTTCTAACTGGACCCCGCCTGCTTGAGAAGGCGGCACAACACAGTGGTGAGAAATTCTCTAGAACAACTTCTAAAGGTGTGTCCCTGTCAGAGAAAACGAAATGACTAAAAGGGGCACTTTTGGTTTCTAAGCACTAGACAGTGACAAATCTTTAAAAAATCATATCTCTGGTTCCCTACTGTGGATTCTTTTAGTTTTGGAGTCATTTAAAAGATACAAATATTACCTATTTTTACTAATTGGTCTTGGATTTTTATTTTGTGTTGTGTATTAATTATTTACTGAAATTGTGTTTTTAAATGCTTTACATACCTGTCTTTGAAGTTAAGCCTGTCTGCTCACAGACACGTTACCAAGGGTTGAGCATAGGAGTAATTTTCTAAGACTTATGCTGAGTCCTATCATGTATTAGTGGCCTTATTGCCAGTGGCAGACCTACATTTGCCCCTACCAATAACCCACTTTCCAACAATATAGAAATGAAGATACACAAATATATTAAAACCTTATTTAAAAATACCTCAGCTCAAATCGTCCTTTACCTGAGTTATATTGCCTTCATAATAAGTTCATACAGATATAAAAAAATACACAGATAAATAAAGCTTTAGTTAAAACAACCATATCTCAAAACAACCTTTCCATGAGTTATATTGCCTTTGTGATAAAAAGTGCAACATTTAGACACATGGGTGGGTTGTCAAGTGCATACAAGTGACTAAGCGCAGATTTATAATCTCTAGCTCTGTTCCAGGAAGATTGGATTAAGATGGTATCACCTTAAATACGTGTAGAAACCACAGAAAGGCATAAAGGGCTAAGTACTTTGCTTACCGTGGCCATCACAAGGGCAAGACGTCATATGCGAAGGCTGTACCTTCAATACTGGAAATGTAACTAAATGATGTACTATGCCAGCACAAAAGCTAGTCAATACCACATGATGATATTAGTCACACAAGATAAGTAATATTGGCAACTGACCTGTAAGGCAGATAACATACAATAAACAACAGTCGACTTCCTGAACTCAGCACGCATTCTATGATCCTGCCCATAATTAAGAAAGCATGTCTTGATAGAGCTTTTATCAAGGATCAAGGAATAAAGGGATCTTGGAGAACAGAAATATTAAATCACCTACTAAAGGACTCGCCAATGTAAGAGAGCCAGGGAATGCCCACAGCAAGACAGTCTGAAATGACTAGTTTGGTAACAACAGTTTCTGCTTTAGACATGCGAGAGCACCACAATAATAAGGGTTTTACCAAGACCGGCCTCACTGTGTATGATCACTGATGAGGCTGAGACAGGCAGGCAAAACAGCCATTTCAAAAAGGATTTGTCCTCTACCTGGAGGGGACAGCTCAAGTTATAGCCCCACAGACCTCCTCCAATGTGGCAGTGGACAGTCCTTTAGTATTATATATGCCTACCATCTCTTTAAGCGGTCGGCAACCCAACTTGTGTGAAAACCAAAAATTCCCCTGGCAATTGTTTGTCATCTTGGACCTAGCATTAGCAACCTGTTGAGTCCATGCACCATTGCTCACAAAAAGAATCCCGAAATAACAAAAGGAGTTAACTCTGACAATAAGTGAATCCCCAATAAAGAAAGATCTACATTTCTGCATCTTCTTCCCGCAGACCATAGTAAATGTTTTGGGTGTTTTAATTAACCCTGGGCGGAGTTCGCGGAGTGGGGCTTCGCGGAGCTACGCGAAGTGGGCGAGAAACTACGCCCACCTCCGCACTCCGCGTAGCCCCACTCCGCAAAACCACTGGCCGCCAGCCCCGCCACCCGCCTCCCTCCCGCCCTCCCTAAATACTTTAAAATAAAGGAATGCTATAATTTAAAAAGCACTTACCTTGCCGCCGCTGGCCGCCGCGTTCCCCGGGGCTCGTTATCTTCCGACTTCCGTCTTTATCAGTAATGCGCATGCGCGGGCGGCCGCGCATGCGCATTTTCTCGTGAAAATGCGCATGCGCGGCCGCCCGCGCATGCGCATTACTGATAAAGACGGAAGACGGAAGATAACGAGCCCCGGGGAACGCGGCGGCCAGCGGCGGCAAGGTAAGTGCTTTTTAAATTATAGCATTCCTTTATTTTAAAGTATTTAGGGAGGGCGGGAGGGAGGCGGGTGGCGGCCAGCTACGCTCCGTCTGCGGAGCGTGCGTAGTGCCGCCTGGCTCCGCCAGCTCCGCAAAATGCGGAGTGGGCGGCACTACGCACACTCCGTGCACGGAGCGTAGCTGGCCGCCCACCCCTAGTTTTAATGATCATTTATTTGGAAGCAATAAAATCCCCAAATGACTTAATAAATTTCTAGTGGCCGATTGATGTCCTAGATAGTAAAACGACTTCGCACAAACTTGCGTTCTCCATTTGGCACTGTTTTCTGTCTTTGTTTTCATTCTTTATCTCTTTTCTGCTTTTCTCTCCAAAAGTCAAATGGGCAAATACACATTAATGCATGATGACATTTTGAGAGGCAGGTGCTCTAGAAATATATAGCTGCTTTAGGTTTTGAGTGCTATGATAGGGATACTTCTTTGTGGATAGTCAAGAAGTGAGAAATATCCTTTAGAAAGCAGGGCCCTAATTAAACTGTTGCAACAGGCCTGCCATATTTAAAGTGCCCCACTGACTTGGTGTGTTCTTGTCACTATGGCAGACGCCACTTGGGTGAAATAATTACATCAAATCCACTACCAGCTCATGGTGGTACTGCAGATATGTTAGCAAATACTGTTTTTCTGGAGCCAGCCCCCCAGCATGTGGGAGTCATATCAGTATTTGTCTTGCCTGGTAGCATTATGGCATGTCTGGGGGAGCTGGACGGGAACACATTTTCTGCAAAGGGCTGGATTTCCAATGTCATTCCAACAGTATATGCTCAGTGAGTAAAAATCACTATTTCCAGAGTCTAAAGAGTTAGGGGATGCAAGGGTTGGCATCCACAAATATTTGGCAGGTAACCTATGGCAACCTATTTCTAAATTAAGTTGTTCTTGGTAGGAAGCCAAGTGGCAGCAGATTTCCAACTTTTCAAAGATGGACTTTAAAAATCATTTTGAAGTAATGCAGGGCAGCACTGTCTGGAAGTGACTTTTCAAAATTATGAAAGTAATATAGAAATCTTCTAGGAAACCAGAGTAATATGATGTACATCAATTATAGAAGCAGAATATTTCGAGTAGTGGTCCTAAATCAATCACAGCAGTCTATGTGTTCTTCCTCACATTAAAATATTTTTCCTAAGTTCAGAATGTCAAAAAATTTCTAAAATTCAGAACGTTAGTAAGTTCTCTTCTAAGACTCATAGTAGCAGGATGTAATATATGTAACTAGGTAAAATGGCTAAGTGAGGAGCAACCTATTGTGCAAAATGTAGATAGGAAACAAATGTTGAGGGAAAGTGAAAGGCACAACCCAAATGTTGATTTCAGTAGGACTTATTTCCAGAGTAAAGCGCAAGCCTAGGATACGGGGTACAAAATAGGTGAGAATGCAGGATCCGAGAAGGTTTCAGTGTAGACCAAGTTTCCATGAAGAGTTAAACTTAAGCGCAATAGTGCAGAACTAAAGGTGGTCTAAGGCAATATCCAAATCAATTCCTATTCTAGGCAGAAAATTTAACACCATCGCTGCTAATGGTTTTCCCCTCCTGTGCTGATTGATTGGTAAATCCCATTGTTCATGACGAGCTCAGCTCGTCATCAGCACAGCTCAACCGTGCCTGATGACGAGCTGAGCTCGTCATGGGCATCGAAGGGGTTAAGAAACTGAAGACTGAGTGATATTGAGCTCCCTAACCACTACATATACAAACACTCACAGAAGTGTGCAGGATAACCCTTACACCAACCTATGAAACATTCATTTATTTCTATTTTTATTGTTGCTCCATATTTGCTTTCTTCATTTCTGTATAATTACTCAACTTTCTTTGATGAATCAATAATACCCACAAAGCATAAGGGTTATTTGAAATGTTAGTAGTTTTTGGCTGGTCTTTGGTATGGAGAAAAAGTGTGGCTGTGAGTTGGAGCTGGTACAGAAAATGCTGACATTTTTTAACTGGTTTATATAAATGATAACCCAAGACAATCTTTTTTACAGTTTCAAAGATATATTTCCATTTAGGTTATCTATGCCTGGTGCACATGTCTCTTTTCCTCGTGGTATGTTGCCCACCCCTTCCACATCTGTTCATGCTGTCCTTCTTGGCCTCTAGGTTCCATAGTATTCTTAAAGGTTCCTTCCCACAGTGTTGAGCAAATTCACTGTCTTCTGGGTGTAAAAGATATATATATGACCCTGAACATTGCTTTGAATGTACTCCATTAGCAACTATTTAACATTGATATTCTGAGCAAAGGTAACAACTATTAATAAAATGGTGATCACATATCATGATAGAAAGGTTATTGGGAGAAACTAAAAAGTGGTGGTACTGTGAGGAAGTTATGGTGGGAGTACATATAGAGTCATTGCATGTAATACCTGGATTCGCAACGTACCCAAACATCGACTGACATTAACCAAGTTCAGTAGCTAGTATCTTTGACAAGCCCGGGCCAAAGCAACTGAAATTAAAAGGAGATAACCACTAGGCAGTATGCAGATTATGGAAATTCAAACGTAAATACTATTAGGCCAAAATAAAACAATGCTATAATACCACTTATACACATAATGGGATTGCAGGGTTAAATATTTAGAATATCAGTTTTACGCAAACTTGCAATACATTCACTGGGGTTAAAAATACCATTTTCACACCTAGCAAAGTCTTGAGCCAGTCACAACTCAGAAGTGGAGCAGCTTAGCAGGAAACACACAGCCAAGGAAAGCTGAAGGTTGAGCTCAAGCATATATGGTTGGTACCCATACCTCCTTCCTATCCAATGTTTCAAGCTTCTGGTCTTAGAAGAAGCCACACGACAGCTCTTTGATACCATTTCTATGGCAGTGGGTATTACTTCTGTATTGATGCAGATGCTTGTCAAATTAAGCAGACTAACTGGACTATGATGATTGAGATGATTGAGTAATTTGCTCCAGGCATACTGCTCTGGAGAAAAGCAGGACTTTCCCCGAAAACTATTTAGCTTTTTAAGACCTCAAAAGAGCTCCTAGCAAAGTTCTTCCTGGCATATTGACCAAGACCCCAAGGAGGTCCAGTTTGTGTTCAGCCAAGCAGGCATATGTATTGAAAGTTGAGAGCTACAGAACCAAATGAAAACTCATTTTGAAATTTCCCTGAGCTGAACCAAACTATCAGTCCACTGTGACAGACCCCTTACCATTGGATCATGCAGACAGGCCAAGTCTCAGTGTGAGGCCTTTGACCATGCCCTGTACATAATAACTCTGTGACTGCCCTCCAGATATGAGGCAGATTGTGCACACTGGACAGGGACAAAAAGTTTTACTTTTTTACCTTGAAGAATTTCCTACACATATTTCATTAGGAAATGCAACATATTGGGTTCAATTCACAAACATGAATCTACGGGTGGAAATTCAACACACAGATTTATGTATAAGCATAAATCTACATCTAAATGCCATTCAGTAACTCCCACGCGACTTTACACCAAGTAGTAGAAGTAGTAGGAAGTAGGGATAAGTACAGCTCAAAATGTTACCATTACCAACTCTATTGAAGTAATTGAGGTGTAAATCCATGGGACGTAGATCTACATCAAGTACATGGAGATTGCTGCCTATGCTATGTAGAACTATGAATTAAAAAGAAAAGTGAAAATGATGTTGTAGGTGATTAAACCTTTAAGAAAAGAAAAAAGCACAGACCCCTTTTGACAATACAAAGCTCTTTTCTGTCGCAACAGAGAGACAGACCCTCCTTGCACATAGGCAGGTAACTGATCTCAATTTGATACATCACAAACAGCTTCATTTTTACAAAACTGAACTATGAGGGTTACAAAAGTTCAGCGGTGGATTATTACATTTGTTGTAGAATAATACATGCTGATCATAAGAACCATGAAGTCACCTGTGACGTTTGACTTTAGCCTAATTCATGACATATCCTTTATTGCAGTTTCTAGCAATGCTTAACAAGTTTTGCCATTCTTGTACATGAATGCATGTGTATTTGTGGCAAATACAATTTTAGTGAAGTGTGTCCTTTTATCCTTATGCGCGGATACGCCCACGAAATAACAAAAAATGGGCAGTAGCTCCAAAGGTAAAAAATTATCGCCCACAGAACAGTTCACATTATATTTATTTATTTATCATCATTTGTTTTTAGTTTTTAAATAGAGTATAAAAAGTAGAAAAAGTGTTTATGAACATACATATTTGAAACAATAATATATACACTGTATCAACAATCATGAGACAGAAAAACAAACCCCAAAGGAAAAAATATATTAGAAAAATCACACTATACAAAAATTCAACTGACTAAATGAACTAAATATGCAGTCAGAGTCTTTTTTGCCCCAAGTTTAGCGAACCTTTACGTACATCATTTCTTTTTTCACTTGTTTGAAAAAAAAGATACGAGTCTTTTCACCGATATCCGGGTATAAAGTAAATCAGGTGACTCGCGTCACATGACCGGAATAGAGTCGCGTGACCAGCGTCACGTGACCACGAGAGAGACAATTGTTGGTTCAGCATCATAAAAATGGAGGACTGTGTCCCAGTCTGTACCTTCCCAGTCGGCTTGGATGCCGGCGTGAAGTACCGACGGACAGGTGAGTTACCTTCTTGCTCCCCACTTGTTCTAAGATGCCATAGGCGCCGGCGGACTTTACAGCGATTTCACGCATTTTCATTAATGCCCGCAATATCGAGGACCTCTCCCGGTACAGATAGCGCGAGCAGCATGACTTTTTAATCTTTGTCAGATGCTGCTAGCCGTAACAACTGTTTGATAAGTCTGGTTTGGCTGCCTAAGTGGCGCCAGTCACTAATTATGTTTCGATCCAAAAGAAGTGGAAACAATGAACGAATACGATGTGCATTACACACGCATGTTTATGTAGGAGAGCCTGGACCTGTTACTCCCTTAACATTTCTGGCGACTTCCTCTCTCTTTTTGCTCATTGACCAGAGGCTTGACACCCACACCAACCGTTTTTAATACAAATGCCTCACGATGGTGTATACTGAGCGCCATGAAACCGACTGGTGACCGTGCGCGGTAAAAATCCTTTTAACATAACATAACTGTTTCCTCTAAGGGAAGGGAGCATTTACCTGTGGTTTGTGTTTGTGTTTCCTTTTTCATTTTAGAGCGGTGCTTCCCTCTTTCCTGAGTTGCTGCCAGGTGGGGTGAGGTTCATTTCTCCTGCATAACTGGTAAGCAGGAGTATTGTAATATGGAAGTGATAGTGTGATCCTCCATGTATCGAATAAATAGACTATTAATAAGTCTGTCTAAGAACACATTATTCTGGTGGTAAGTGTTTAGTATGTTTACTAACACTTGATTTCAGTGTTTGTCAATTTCACGATGCATACTTGACGTTTCACATTATGTTTTCTTGTTTTACTAGTGGCACAACTGATCCACATGTGGGAAAGTAGCAGACACCTAGGAGTTCAGGTGATCACATTCCTTTTTGTTTCATTTTTTGTTTCTCACATTGCAGTAGCATTAACAATTGTAGGTCCTGAAGAAGGCAAGGACTACTTTGTCCATGATATTTGCTGAAACATGTTGACCTATCTACCATCTAGGAAGTTATTTGTTTAAAACTGCTCTGCTTTGTTTTTGATATTGGTGGGCTGAGCAAAAACAAGAATAAAAAACGTGTTGCTCTCTCACCCAATTTTAACACACTTTATCACTCTCACACGCACTGCAATTCAGTTACCTACCATCACATCGATCACTGACCATCAGTACAAGGACTTACTGGCGGGCTATCCTGGAGACGAAGGAATTTCCATCTTATCCTTATACATCACTGATAGCCCTCTGTAACAGAGTCTAGAAGGAGCCCCAAATGATGAAGGGCAGTATCGAGTGGTGACTGATGGGTATCCTTTAGTGTAAAGGTTAAGTTAGGATAGGATCATTTCACCTTTCCTGTGTTTCTCCTTTTTGGTTTCATATTTCTTTAATGTCTTGATTTGCATGGCGATAATTTTTTACCTTTAGAGCTACTGCCCATTGTTTGTTATTTAGTGGGGGTATCTGCACATGTCCTCTGTTTGTATTTCCCTGGTTTGTATTTTCCCCCAGAACTAGTCTCTCAGGGTCCCTCTTATGTTTATATGCTTTTCTCCTTATGCATCTAAGTCCTCCACGTGCTCTAAGCTAATTGAATTTGCTGCACCCATTGTATAGTCAGGTTACAATCTATTTGGAAATATGAAGTGCACGCCGATAAACCCATGAGTTGTAACCATAAATATTTTCAAACTTGCTAAACATGAGTTAGCCTTTAACTGCAACCCTTTCAAGTTACCGATTCAATTGTGTCATCAAGTGAACTCTTGACCTTCCTTTCATCAGCACAAAATTTGGGGCCACACTGGTTTTTAACCACATACAGCTGTGTGCTGTCTGCTCTTGTTTGTTGTTGCGCTATGTTTTTGTGGTTTACATTTTCTACTGTGTGTTCATATTTTACATTTCCCGTAACATTCCCTCTCTAGTTTTTATATCAACTACTTTATCTAAGCCTTGGTCTATGCTTGGTCCTAAGTGATATAAGTTGCCTTGGGAATCCACTACTTGTGTTTGTGTCCTAACTGGAAACATTCTTCCTGCCTTTGCACTTATTCTTTTACAACATGCTAGGATCAACTGTACAATACACTATATTAATAGTAAGACCACAATAGTTGACAACAAGGGTCCCAACACACCTAACATCCAGGATGGCAGTAATGATAACCACCCACTAAACCAATTATCCGGGGCCCCTCCTTCATCTACCATCTTCTTTTGTAAATTATCTAGTGTCTGTAAGGCCTCTGATAAAGTTCCATTATCCACATCATTTACTGGGATGAAAGTACAGCATGCAGTCCCAATTTTCTTGCATACCCCTCCTGGCATGGCCGTCATATGGTCAAGTGCAAAGGGGTGCTGCATTACTATCATTCTTATAACATCATCATTTGTAATGTTGATAACTTTAAGAAGTTCCCATCAAGTAATTTGAAGCCATTGCGCTGTTGCTGTAGCCTGAACAAACGGCAGAATGCTCCCAAAGAACAGTTGTGCATCACTAAACAGGTGGTACTCTTGGGGAGCATCATTGCAAGTGCTTGTACCATAGTACTCAGCAGTTCTCTTCCTTCAACTATGACGTAGCAAAGGTCATTGGATGGCTCATGAGGTGTTCATGCAAAGCTGACAAATGAATTCCTGGAATGACCAAAACTGGAGCTTGCAAGGACAAAATGGAGCAGATTGGTCCCCAGTTTGGTGGTACCTGGGCATACTGTAGTTCTCCGCATTGCCAGTAATATTCCAAGAGGCGGGAGGTGCCCCTCTGTATGTTAGCATTATCTACTGTGGTCTCACAACCAATATTACAACCTACAGTGCCCTTTCCTCTAAAAAAATATTATTTCTTATTTGAATTAATATTTTATTTTTAAGAGTCAGAAGTCAAAAACATCAATATTGCTGGTTACAAATAAACAGTCACATTTTGCCAATAATACAGAGCTATAGGAGGAGGGAGAATGCAAAAGAGAAAAAGAAAATTAAAGGGATTCTTATTCCCCCCTTAGATGGGAGAGAAGAGAAATAAGTCAGCCCTAAGTGAGGTAATAACTGTGCATTTACACTGGTCATTCCCACTGTAGTCTGACCTAACTCTTTTCAAATTTCTTAATAGAGCAAGGGCCTCTCGCTTTAGTAACTGCTTGTTCACATTCAAATATTTGTCGAAGTAGCCCCCACCATTCAGTAACTTTTGGCAGAAGAGGGTTAGTCCAGGCCCTAGCAACACATTGGCAAGCACAAACAATGCAATCGATATTAATGAGCCTACATGCCCATCTTAACCCCTTATGCCCTAGCAGGATTTCTTTTTTTGTCAGTTTAAGTTCGCACCTCCTCTGAAACATAAAGAAGCAGAAGTTAGTCTCATGACAGTCTGAGGAATTATTGTACTATCTGTTCAAGTGTACCATGCAATGTTCTCCTCCCAGATATATGCACACGTCTTTATTGCACCCTGACTAACATCAGTGCCATTCCATAAAGATTTAATCCTATTTCTCTCTTACAAAGGAGGCTGCTGCCATCTTAATGATGGACGCAGAAAAAGCCTTCGATCCGGTGGATTGGCAGACCCTCTTCTTTATTTTGGGGGAGTTTGGCTTTCCACACCAGCTGATCGAGATGCTGGAGAGAATCTATAGAGGAGCCATTGCAAAAATTATTATAAATTCAAAGGAGGCGGAGAGGTAGTAATAGGGCAGAGTACTAGGCAGGGATGCCCCCTCTCCCCCCTTTTGTTCTCACTTTTTATTGAACCATTAGCGATAAAAATGTGCGCTAACATATCAATCCAAGCCCCTCTACTAGAAAAGGCCAAAATAAAGCTATTTGCTGATGATTTGATCCTGTACCTGAATCCCGAAAAATCAAACATCCAGAGAGCATTGGGTGAAATTCAGGCATTTACAGAATTAGGAAGTTACAGAGCTTCTTTTATTTAATACACCAGGGACAGAGCTGTTGGAAGGGTTAAAGTTTTTACCTTTTAAACCAATTAGATATCTGGGCTTATATGTAACAGTGGACTACCTTAAACTGCTCCACCTAAATTACGGTAAAACACTGGACAAAATAAAAAATCTTTTAGATAGATGGGCATTATTGCCCTTGTCAACAATAGGTCTAGTCTCTCTGATAAAATTGTCTATTCTTCCTTTGTTGTTATTTTTATTTTTAAATCTTCCTTTAAAGATTTCAATCTCATATTTTAATGAAGTCGATGAGGTGTTTCGGGAGTTCATTTGGACCAAGAAAAAATCTTGAACTCATTTTTCTATCTTACAATAAGATGTTGAACAGGGAGGTCTTGCAGTACCTCACTTAGCCACTTATTACCAAGCGGCATTACTTAACCTTACAACTCAGCTTTTGTCACCTCTCTCGAAGTATGATAATTTTTTTATTAATCATATGCTAAGGGAGAGTGCTATTAAATTACCAGCATTCTTGAGAACGGCAAAGTTATCCAAAAAAACAAGACGCACGGTGGTGAATAAACTATTAAACCGCATTCAGCGATTTTTATAAACATTCTAATATTCCATCATACCATGCATACTCCTTTCTTTGTGATAACGTGGTATGGGGCCTCAAACTCCCACAGAAAGGGGTACAGCCTTTAATTTTGTTGGGTTTTAGTAAACTGGGTGATTTTTATAATGGTGCTACTCAGATGACGTGGGAGGCGTTTGTAACACAATTTGAAATACATAGCTGTGACCTCTGGCTAAGTGTTAGGCAGATTTCATGCTTCCTCCGGACTAACTTCAGAGGAATTAGTGAGAATACAAGAGTAATTTTAAAAGCTGCTTTTGAATCAAATGTATTGGGCATTAGCAATTGGTACCAGGGATTACGCCAGGAAAAGAACAAGAACCTCATTGATCTAATGCTCCCAAAAATCGCTCAGGAAACTAACTGTAGGTTTGGTAGACAGGAATGGATACGAGTCTGTGAGCTTGGCCACAGATCATTGAGAGCGGCTAACTTTCAAAGAATGTCCTTCGTGTCTAGATGGGTGGCCTATTACACTTCTTTTAGGCTTCATAAATGGTTCCCTATGCTACCGAATGACAGTTTTAGATGTAATCTGCCAGAGGCAGGGTACTGGGCACATATATTTTTCACTTGTCTGAAATTACAACACTTTTAGGAAGAGGATTTTGGGTTTATCAGTAGATGTGTTCCATTAGATATCCTTCCATCAGCATTGCTGGCGCTATTTGGCTTCTCCTACGTAGTTGATCAGCTCTTTCATTTTACAACATTTGAAATCTCAGAAACTACCTATACTGACTCTATGGCTATAAAAGATGGAGAGGACTTACACATTTGAGGAGCCCTACGCAAAGAGGATAGGGGCAGTGCGGAAATTTGAGAACATATGGAAGGGCTATGTCATAACTGCACAAATAAATAATACTATGTGATTTTTTACTATGGAATTTCAAGGGGTAGAGTGTAACTAGTTTTTTTAAGTTGGGGCCACACGCCATCATAGTTTTAACGCCTAGAATGCTGGTTTTATACATCATGTAAAGTGGAGTATGAACTTATGTTTTCTTTTACCATGCATTTCAAATATGAGTCTTAATATGCAATAGGTTTTTATCTTTTCTGCCTCTCAGTATACATTGTGGGTCATATTTATTATGCACTAGTGGATATGAAATTTGTTAAACTTTTTATCTATTTTTTTTATATGAGATTGGAGAGTCTGCAAATGTGTTTGTACTATGTCTGTTCCCTACGCTCAATAAAAAAAAAGATATAACCCCATAGGAAAATCCAACAGTGGGATGCGATTAATCATGGACAAAGCCTGGGTCAGTGACTCTAAATCACGGCCTATGCGTACAATGTGGGGGTAAAGGATTTATTAAATAGCTGTGGACGTCAATGTTACTCCTAACAATCCTAAATTTAAGACCATCTAGATCCAATCTATTATAGTAGGAAGACCTGTGTTCTTCATACGTGATATCTCATCTCTGATTTCTTGTCTATCTATGAGGGGAACATCACTTACAACGCATTTTTTACAACGCACTACCATTACATCGCAACCATTACAACGCATACCATTACAACGCATTGCGCTGGGGGGCGCTCTAGGATAGGGAATATATTTAATTTACTATCCAACACCTTCCCTGCTATCCACGGGGACTGGAGTTGGAATAGTAAATTAAATAATTCACTATCCAGCGCCTAAAAGCATTATGCGTTGTAATGGACTGCGTGGTAAAAACCGCGTTGTAAAGGCATGCGATGTAAAAGCATGCGTTGTAGTGACACCAATCCATCTATGAGAATGTATAACACTTCTGCTGATGAGTTATATTTCATGGTGTTAATTAAAAAAGCAACCACCTTAACATGTGTTAATTTGCATTTGGGCCTTAATCCTACACAAGCAGAGATGTAACACACATAGAGCTGTACTTGGGGGTACTTCTTTTGTTAAATGTAACCTTTTTGATCTGGTGGCATGAGGAATTAGGGAGCACACAATACAGGAGTCATTAGTATTTTCTGAACCTATGTCAGACATGCGTTGATTCCACATATTACCTAATAAGTGAATATGCGCATTATGGGTCAAAGTATTATTCTTAGAGAGTTCTCTTCCTACATGTACAATTTTAGAACTAAACAGTACATTTCTATAGGACGAAAGAAAGGATAGTACCAAGAGACATAAAAGAGACATAAAAATGAAATATATATCTTTTATACTATTGTTTCAAAAAATAATTGAAAAGTAGAGTTGGAGAGGGGTATTTTTATGATTAAAATCTCCCCCCTCCCTTTTGTTCCATTTGCATTGTTCTCAGTGGTGGCGCCGCCTCACTGCTTTCTAGCACCAGGAGTCCTGCGATGTGTGTGGTGGGGTAGGGGAGGGGGGCGCTGGTGGGGTGCAGTGAGCGATGAAGTGTGTACTTCAGGGTTCGGCGAGCCCATAATATATCCCCGGCCGAGTCCCAGGACCAGCGGTCTCTCTTCCAGAGAGGAAATCCTGCAGTCTGTCCATCCCGACTCAGACAGGGCCCCAGGCACAGGTGGCTCTGCAGAGCCGTGCAGACAGCTTGAAGTCGGGCAGACAACTTAATGACTCCTCGATGTCCAGCGCTCCCCAATGATCCTGTAGTGAGGTGAGACCCTCCTGCTCGCCCTCTGTATAGCTTCCACCATGTGTCCAGCATGAGCGTCCCCCTAGTTAAGACCCCCGTTGTATTTTTTTTCTTTTTTACTGAAAGTGCTTCTGCTAGAGTTGCCACCTTTCTTACAATAAAATACCCCGGCCATGTATTTACTTTTTGCTATTTCGTAACAGCCATGAGCTGATGATAGGTGACAAAGAATCCTTGTAAAATTGTTAAGGTTCTTTCATAACACAGAAATTATCCCTCTATTTTCACTAATAATCATTCTGAAATGACTTAAACAGCTCTCAAATACCTTTTAACCAACTTCTTTATGTGTTTACAGTTATAGAAATGAAAATATACCGGATTTCACAGATTTCCCCAATATTTTTATTAGCCAGGAATTAAAAATACAAGCAAGGTCTGTAGGGCGAAAGCTAGGTGGCTACCCTGGCTCCCGCTAAAATGGCAGCACATTTTTCTTTTTTCGAAGACAACCCCCAAAGAGGTGTGTGTGTGGGGAGGGGTTGTTTTTGAAAAATGAAAATGCAGTTTCACTAATGTGCACAGAATGTTCCCTCTGCATGTGAGTGACATTGATACTTTTTCCTGGCCAGTAACACCATGCTCAGGCCTATCATCAAAACAATGAAGTGAATATTAACATTAGAACAGCGGTTCTTAACCTTTTTGCTTCTGTAGACTCCCAATAAATCCTTACTGGAATCTGAGAGCCCCTACTGAGTCATAATTGGAAGCCAGGGACCCCTGCCCTAAGCACATGCTATGATTTTGATCTCAAAACAAAACAAAACACGAAAGTGCAAAACCGGTATACACCAAACAAATGCTCAAATATTGAAATATTTTGTATTGCTTTATTAACCTTCCTGCTTCCTCAAGTTTGCCTGAAAATGCACCATGTGTCCCCCTTTTTTTCAATATGTTCTCGAGGGGAGAACCGCCCCTAACCCCCCTTAAGTTGTTCTCGCTCGCTCGCTCGCTCCGCTCGCTTGTCATAGTGCAGTACGGCAATGATTTTATGCCTCACCAATTTAAAATGTCACCAGCCGCCACTGATTGTTCGTGGTGTTTGACGAGATGCTTGGCTTAGATGAACATGGGTGCGGGGACACCAGGGTTTCCTGCTATCCACCTTGAGGACAGTGGGGGTCACAATGGTCCCTGTATATGGGCCATCAAATCATCTTTCCCGGCAGTATCGAACAAAATTCTTCACAAAACCGTTGTCTCCTTTGTGCACAATTAACAGGCCGACCTCGGCTGTGGCACGCTTCTCCTTCGTTACCTGTATAAAGATCAACCTTGCAGATTTCATTAGTTCACAAAAGTACATATATTTCTCTCTTCTAGTGGCAGGACTTGAGTATTCATGGATCTTCCTGTCACTATTTAATGGGTTGTCAAGTGGTGGTCAGAACTAGTTGTATTTCTAAGGGAAAAGAGTGGTATTGGTAAACAACACAACCATTTCTTGTGCAATGTACCATATAGCATACTGATTTCACTCTTCAAGAGGCCATTCAGGCGCTCGACAATATCATTACTTTGAGGATGATACATACAGGATAATTCATGTTTTATCTCGAACTGTGTTGTGATTTGCATAAATATTGTGTTAACAAAAGGAGTGCCATTGTTGGATCATATCCCTTCTGGAATTTCCCATCATGGAATTACTTCAGGAATTAGAAAAGCAACTGCTGATTTAGGATAACAATCGACGCATGGTCCTGTTTCAATCCATTGAGAAAAAGGACAGACAATAATTACAAGCGACGTGTAGTTACTGCACCTATCAATCATATCCACAAAGTCCATATAAAGAGTTTTCAAGGAATCTTGTGGTCATGGAATCAATCAATCAATCAATCAATCAATCAGTGACACTTATAAGGCGCGCTACATACCCGTAGGGTCTCAAGGCGCTGGGGGGGGGTGGGGGGGGGGTGCCGCTACTGCTCGAACAGCCAGGTCTTCAGCTTCTTCCTGAAGGAGAGGTGGTCTTGGGTCAGGCGCAGGTCGGACGGGAGGGAGTTCCAGGTCTTGGCGGCCAGGTAGGAGAAGGACCTTCCTCCTGTAGTCGCTCTTCGGATGCGGGGGACGGCGGCGAGGGCGTGGTTGGCTGATCGGAGGTGGCGTTTGGGAGCGTAGAAGTTGACTCGGCTGTTGAGGTAGCTCGGGCCTTGGTCGTGTAGGGCTTTGTGTGCGTGGGTGAGGAGGCGGAAGGTGATTCTCTTGTTGACGGGGAGCCAGTGAAGGTCTCTCAGATGTCCGGAGATGTGGCTGGATCGTGGGATGTCGAGGATGAGTCTGGCTGAGGCGTTTTGGATCCGCTGGAGTCTCTTCTGGAGCTTGGCGGTGGTCCCGGCGTAGAGGGCGTTGCCGTAGTCCAGTCGGCTGGTGACGAGGGCCTGGGTGACGGTCTTCCTGGTCTCTGTGGGGATCCACCAGAAGATCTTTCGTAGCATGCGTAGGATGTTGAAGCACGCCGAGGAGACGCTGTTGACTTGCCTGGTCATGGAGAGGGAGGAGTCCAGGATGAAGCCCAGGTTTCGTGCATGGTCTGTCGGTTTGGGTGCGGTGCCCAGGGCGGGAGGCCACCAGGAGTCGTCCCAGGCGGAGGGTGAGGAGCCCAGGATGAGGACCTCCGTCTTGTCCGAGTTCAGTTTCAGGCGGCTGGTCGTCATCCACTCGGCTACCTCTTTCATCCCTTCGTGCAGGTTGGCTCTGGCGGCGGCGGGGTCGTTGGTCAGGGAGAGGATCAGCTGGGTGTCGTCGGTGTAGGAGATTATGCTGAGGTGGTGTTTGCGTACGATGGCCGCGAGGGGGCTCATGTAGACGTTGAAGAGGGTGGGGCTCAGGGATGATCCTTGGGGGACGCCGCAGATGACTTCGGAGGCCTCTGACTTGTACGGTGGTAGGCGGACTCTCTGTGTTCTTCCGTCGAGGAAGGAGATGATCTATTCCAGCGCCTTGTCCTGGATTCCGATGTTGCTGAGGCGCCGTACTAGGGTGCGGTGGCAGACCGTGTCGAATGCCGCGGAGAGGTCTAGGAGGATGAGGGCCGCTGTTTCTCCATTGTCCATCAGGGCTCGGATGTCATCGGTGGCGGCGATGAGGGCGGTCTCGGTGCTGTGTTTGGCTCGGAAGCCGGACTGTGAGGGGTCGAGGGATCCGTTCGTCTCGAGGAAGGCGGCCATCTGCTTGTTGACGGTCTTCTCGATGACTTTGGCTGGAAACGGGAGAAGCGAGATGGGGCGGTAATTCTTGAGGTCGGTGGGGTCCGCTGTTGGTTTCTTGAGTAGAGCGCTGAGTTCGGCGTGTTTCCAGCTTTCAGGGAAGATGGCGGTGTTGAAGGAGGTGTTGATGATGTCTCGCAGGTGGGGTGCGATGACAGCGTCGGCCTTGTTGAAGACGTGGTGAGGGCAGGGGTCGGTCGGTGATCCGGAGTGGAATGGTAGAATGTATCATTTTCAGTGTGGGATTAGCAGAAAATTGCTGACAAACAATAGAGTTATGAAGATACATGGTAAGTATGCCTTGTAAATTGGGAACACACCAGTCTTGTTGGATTTGCATAGACAAGTAATCTCTTGAAGCATGAACTGGTAAATGTAACTGATCAAGAGCTATTGTAAGCAAAGCCTGTAGCATCACTGGTTTACCTGTAGATAGTTGTCTATACAATAGGCCATCCCCTGACTGGGTGCATCCTTTATCCTCCAATAAGTGGAGGAGTAGCCTTTTGCAGTACCCGCAGATGTAACCATGCTGTCTCAGCATAATGAGGTATGTCATTGTCTGTGGTAGCATTGGATTCAGATTCAGACGGTAAGGCAGTCTGAGCCAGCAGAACAAAGATATGTTCTGTAACCTGATGGCACAGGTGGGGATGGGGGGGGCGCTTAGCTGCATCTTTAGATGCCCAGTCTGCTATTGCATTACCCTGAGACACAAAAATATTGTCAACTTGTATGTGCTGCACATTTCACAACTGCTACTGCCTCTTGTAATGTGAGTGCCTCTATTAGAGCCTCTAGGAGGTTCCAATGCATAATGGGACTTGGTCTGACGTAAAGAAACCTCTCCTACTCTATCTCATAATACTGGAATGCACAGTAGTCGACACATAAGCTGAAACTGTATATATTGTAATGACTTCTCCTGCTACTAGATTAAAAGCCACTATTAGTGCCGTTAATTCAGCTGCTTAAGCGGAATAATGTGCTGGTAATGTCAACTGTTCTACTATATGGATTGTATCAAAGGAATCATACCTTGTGCTCCGACTTCGGCTGCTCCTGTGTGTCTAATTTCTGTATCCTGCTCAATAGTAGAAGAACTGTCAACAAAATAGACAATGCTACCTGGTATAGTATTCTCTGTTGCTTTACTGGAATCATTGGGAACATAGGTTGCATAGTCATGCACATCATCCTCAGAGTCTAATATTGGATGGGCAAAGAATGTCACAGGATTCACTGTATTACAATTCACAACTCTCAAAGATGGTAGTGACAGTATCACCTCATATCCTGACACTCTCTGTGCAGTCAAAGTAGTTTTAGTCTTCTGAGTCATAGCAAATTCTTCATGCTCCTCATAGAGCGTCAAAGCTGCCATCATAACGATGAGGGTGCTCTTCTGCATCGCAAAGGCTGCAGTGGTGAGAGCCTGCTCACAGATTTAATGTCCTTTCATCACTAAATCTAGCAGTCCACTAAGATATGCAATGGGATTATGTCCTAAAGGATATTTCTGTATAAGGACAACTGTCATCACCTGATCATAGCAGTGGCAGAATAAATAAAACATCTATGTATAGTCAGGAGTTCCTAAAACTGGAGCATTTGTTATTTCAGTCTTCAATTTCTGGAAAGTGTCCCTCATCTCTGGTGTCCATGTTATCTTGTCATCCCTGTCTTTTGCTTGCTTAATAGAAGCTAACAAGGGCGCTATTAACATGCTATGATCAAAACCCCATTATCTCACATAATTACATGGGCAACTTCTGTATTCCTTTAACAGTTTCTGGCTCAGTCATTTGGCAAATGGATCCTGCTCTGTCACTCATTGCTCAGAAGTTTACATTAATTGCCCTAAATAAAGGACCTTCTCGGCCGCCCCATTGAGGGTCACGTGTGGTGTTCCCCAGGGTTCTTCTCTTTCCCCTCTTCTATTTAACCTCTATATCTATCCTTTGATTTTTGCTCTCCAGCAGCTGGAGGTCACCATTTATAACTATGCGGATGACCTCCAGCTCATCTTTAATCTATCTTCTTCTTCTCATTCTATTTCCAATTTCCAGTCTGTTATGATTTTTATCAGGGACTGGATGAACTTCAACCACCTGAAGCTGAACCCTGACAAGACCGAGCTGGTTCTCATGGGTGGTTGTTCCAGTCCCTGGAACTCTTTGTTTTGGCCTTCTTCTTTTGGGCCCCCCCCACTCCTTCTTCCTCAGTTAAGACCTTAGGTATCAAGCTTAATAATCATCTCACCCTTCACTCACAGATTAGCTCTGTTGTTTCTGCCTGCTTTCTCACCCTTCGTACTATCCGCACTGTCTCCCGCTTCTTTTCTCCCCTGTCACTTAAGCTGATCATGTCCGCCTTGGTGATAAACCGGCTGGACTACGCGAATGCCCTCTACAACAGCATTGCGGCGTACAGTCTACGGAAACTCCAGCTGGTCCAAAACCAGGCGG
The DNA here is from genome assembly GCF_964263255.1 of Lissotriton vulgaris. Lineage (NCBI taxonomy): Eukaryota > Metazoa > Chordata > Amphibia > Caudata > Salamandridae > Lissotriton > Lissotriton vulgaris. Next base: position 207,391,464 of record NC_141690.1, on the reverse strand, counting down.
CTCGATTAGTTTATGGCTTATCACATTCCCACCACTCAACCCCTTTATTGAAGGCGCTTCATTGGCTGCCTAATAGGGAGCGAGCCCTATTTAAAATAGGTTGTATGGTCTTCCAGGCACGATGGGGCTCGGCTCCAGCCTTCATCTCCTCCTTGATCAGGGAGTACACCCCCACCAGAGAGTTGCGCTCTTCGTCACAGTCATTCCTGCTGGTCCCTCGCTATAAGCGCAAAAAGTGGGGAGGGGCCAATTTTTCAACCTTGGCACCCACCTTCTGGAACTCTCTCCCCGACCATCTAAGATCGTCCACGCACTATCTTCCCTTCCGGAAAGACCTTAAAACTTTTCTTTTTAAGCAGGCTTTCTCTCTGTAAAACTGCTTCCACTTTCTTGAGTTTGTGGTTGTCATCTTTCTCCTCTGGTACCCTCCCTTCACAGCGCCAAGAAACCGCCAGGTGAATGTTGCGCTCTATAAATATTTTAAATTCAAATTCAAATTAAATTCTTCCAAACAGTACTCAATTGTCTCTTTCTCCACTTTGTATCCTCTCTAGGCAAGAGTTACTAGAAGAAATATAATGTATTTTCTGCGCTGCTGCTCATTAGGACTACAAATCAATATGTCATCGACATATTGCAACAATGTGCTGTCACACTGGAAATTTGACAGGTCATTCTTTACCATTCTGTTAAAAATGCCAGCGGACTCAAAATACCCTTAGGAAAAACGAGAGCAGAAATACTGAGTCCCACGATATGAGAACACTGTCAGATAATGGATATCTGGATGGGAAGACAGAGGATATTGTCATACTCTGATAAAGATTGCACCTTCCTTTCATGTAATTCGTAATGGTGTAGCAGTATGAATAAGGCCTACATTATGGGGACTCTAAATACACAAAGTGTCTGGTACTTGGGACCGGTCTGCTTCTCTGACAAAAACATAAGCTCAACCTGGTGTGGCTATTCTTACTTCTAACACTGTCCTTAATTCTATGTCATCTTGAAAAATTACAACCATTTTCATGGGAACATCATCAAACAGATGTCATCCAATATCTCCCTAACATTTTCCCTGTTTCAATGAAGATAACACATGCCCACAAGATATGATTATGGTCACTGGCAACCATTGTGCCAATGATTGGTGTTACCTCTAAAGCATCTATTTGCAATATTAATTCAGTACTAAGTATCCAGGAGTCTTGCTCTTGTAGCCGAAAAAGGAATCCTTTAGGTAGCTGGACCTCCTTTCTCAGTAACTTTGGTGTCCATGCTGTTATTGTATACACCACTGTAGTGAATGCTTCCATATCAACAGGCCTGCTCTAATCTGATCTCCTGTTGAGGATTCTACTATTAATTCCATGATCCTGGAAAGTGGAACTCCAAGGGTGGAACAAATCATGGTACCATCAGATTTCAAATGGATAGTAATATTTAATTCACCATTGGATCTCTTCTGAATAAATTAGCTGCGGCAGCTGGAGAAAACAGTAAACAGCCATCAATTTACCTCCCTTCTAATTCCATCTTGACTGGTTTAGTAAAAGGAACCCTTATCACTTCTCCAGAGAATCTTTGTGTGTCCATTGATATGTTAGAAATCAGAAGCTCTCCCTCTCTAATACAGGATCTGGTTGCTCCTGTATCTATGAGGAACACATACCTTTTGTCATTGATGGCTACCATCATAGTGGGTTCCTCATGTGGCCTGTGCATCACTGACAATACTGGGCACATAGAAATACTCTGTGGGCACCTTCATTGTATATATTTTCCCACAGACTCCATCTGGAAAGTATGTCCTCCTTTCACAACACACCTGCTTGTTCAACTTTGAAGTGGAGTCACCATTGTGGGTATTTGGTAGCTTTGCTGAGGCGGCACCTGTTGTGCTTCAGGCATTACTGGTGGTGACTTCTCAATTTGGGATGATGTCTGCGGCACATATATGATTTTCAGATTTGTTTGGCTGTATTGCCGTGTTTGCTGGCAGATTATAAATTCACACTCCTTCAATTTGCTCATCCCATCTTAGAGTTTTACAGTCTCTAATACAATTTCCAACCCTCTGACAATAATGGCATACCTGTTCCAACCTTTAGAGACCCATCCTACCTCTTCCTAATCCTCCATGTCCTACTCTACTACTTCCCTGCATCCTTACATTATCCTGCTGTTGTGGGTACTGTGTTGGGTTTTCCTTGGGACCTATCCCACAAACATTGCAGTCATCGGAGTGCCAGCTGCCACTACAGCTCCAACTACTGCTCCTTTCTTTGCCAACTTCTGCTGCACTAACTTGGCTGCTCTGCTGCTTTTTCTGTCACCTCCTGTTTGTTCCTTTCTTTCTCCTGCATTTTCTGGCAAAAATGGATTATGTGCATTTTGATTTCTGTCCATGTCTTAGCTTCTAGTGCCACTATGTTATCTAGGCCATCCTGCACGCCAGATCGCAACCCTTTTTAACTACATTATAAAAAAATATGGCATTGCCTCCGGTTACTTCCCAACCCTGACCTACTTCCTGGGTCTATTTTTCTTTCATCCTGAAAAGGAACTGAGCAGGATTCTCATTTGGCTGCATTGACTTATGCCATGAAAGATCCAATGTCTGGCCTATCAGGATACATTTTCCTCTGCTGGTCCCAAACCATTGTAATAACCAAATTAAACGGAGACCCATCAAATCTAATCTCAGTGAGGGTAATATTTCTCACTCCAACCTTTGGAAACACAGTGTCTGTTTAATCTCCAATGAGAGAACTAAGCAGACTCTTTATGTCCCCTACTGCTATGGTGATAGCTGTGGTTTGTTTTTCAAAATCTCTCATTCATTTTCCTGCTCCTTCAGTAAGCAGAGGCAACAATTTTCGAAGGTTTTCCTAATCCATCTGTCGCCCCAGGTCACTTGCGTATCAGGGGCATTTGATGTAAGGGAGTGGTAGAATGCTAGGGATTGTGATGTCTGGCAAATTTATGCCATACCCACAAACATTTTAGCATGTAGGGATTACCCCAGTCTGGATCTCACTCACCATAAAGACTGCAATCCTCAGCATTGACCGTATCGCATGGATCAAAGGATCCATCTTGTGGCCATGGACTCATTTTTTAAGCTAACCACTCGATCCAGTCTACCAAGTTATCTACATATGACACAACATTGTAACAGCTATCCTCTCTTTCAGCGACTATCTGACTAGGAGTGAGATCTGCGTTGTGCAGAATTGATTGAATACTCATTTGCTGCACTGGTCTATCATGTAGTGTCAATCCTCCCATAGCCTGACAGGATACCATCCTGGAGTCCGGCTGGCCATGTGTTCCCTGAAACTGCAATAACTCAAGCTCTGTCGCTCGAGTTTTCCTACCTCTATAAAGCACATACCACTCTCCTTCTCTAATATCAACATGATTAGGCAATCCCCTTACACTTTTTGCATGATCGAAATCGATAAGGGATCTTTCTTGGATATCACCATAATCTGTGGGATGCCTTGCTTTTGGGGGTTGAAGAAGTTGATCTATACTATCCACATGCTTATGTATAGACTCTATCCTGTTTGTTTATTCTCCCAAAACTTCCCAACACCTGTCCCAAAAACTCATCATGTTATCCCTCTCTGCTCACTTTACTTGTATCTCTCCTTCTCTCACTCTGTGATAACCATTCTTGAACTCTTTTTGGTGAAACTATTACATTCCCCTTCTCCTTCTACCAAGGGGGCAAACTGTCCTTCTAAGTTCCTTTTCTCTTACTTGAGATACTGGCCATCATGCCATACCTACTGCCCTACCCGTATAGCCACACCATTGTGCATTATTTACGTCTTTTCGCTGTGGGATAGACACTCGCTCTCTAACTACCTTTCCTGTGGTGTCCCTTCTCTGCAACAAATGCGACATTGCTGATGAAACATGTGACTGGTCATCACTATCACCTGGACTTTGCTTTTCGCTTTCATCCTTCTGGGGATACGCCAGATCTAAATTCAATATAAACAGCGCTTCTAGTTGTCTTGAGAACTGGGAGTCACCTACCCTTGCTTGCTGCCTCAGTGTACTTGCATGTTTTGGCTTTGGCATTTGTGGGGCGACATTAGGGGTAACTTTTGGAGACTGTGGAGAGTCCTCAGTCTTGGGGTTCTTAAATCCCACTGCGGCTTGTTGTAGCTGCACTAGTGGATAGATACTACATACCTTGGGGGAGGTGCTCATATGATCATACGGAGTGAGGGAAGAGACACAGTATTAGAGGCATTATTTTTTAGAGAGTCTATAGATTTTTCGCAAAAAACTCACAGTAAAGCTAAAATAGCTTCTCTCTTCTGTAATTTGGCTCCTGTATATTTACTTCTGAGATATGTATTAAGATGCTCAATTATTTTATCTTTGAATATTCCTTATTTTTGCCAGTCAAATGTGTGTTGTTGGGTGGCTTTAACCCAATCTAGCCTATATCTTTATAATTTTCTATTATTAATTGGAAAAAACCTTCAGCAGTCTCCATGGTCAGATGTATTTCCAATACTTTCAACAATGTAACTTTTTTTGTCTATCTATTAAAATATGGCTTCTCTTAGAAAATTTGCATAAATCTTAAAAAACTGAAAAATTAATCAGTTTCTTGTCTTTCCACTTATGCGAGGCACATTGAAATACCATTTTGCACATAACATGACACAACAACATCATACTGTGGCCGTATTTCATTCACACACATTTTCCTTTCTAAGCAGTAAATGGAGCTGGTAATAGGCCTAGGTGGAGTTTGCAGAGTTCCACTATGCGTAACTCCACAAAGTGACCCAAAAACTCCACGGCGCTACGCAGACTTCTGCAAAGCAGCGGAGTGCATTAGGTTGCGCCGTTTGTGCTGATTTTTAGCGCTGGGTTTTTGTCCTGTGCTGGAAAATCTGCGTGAATGGCACCATGCGCAGTGCAAGAGGGCAGTGCTTCTTTCAGCTGCCTGAGTGGATTTTCTACTTGAGTGGCAGCTTCCTCAACGAGAACGGATGGTTTCTCAACATGAGCGGTCGTGACCATCTGCGACTGCCCATGTTGAGAAATCTCTCTAGGAGTTCATCTAGCGTTGGATTTTCCTTGCTTGCCAACTTAACTTTGGCGAGCTTGAACAAGGAAAAAACTCAGCTCCATAAAACTCTGCATCCTCCACAGAGCATGGACGTCCCGGCAAACTCAGTGAATGGAGTGGAGTTCACCACCCAGGCCTAGTCGGTAACCCCTGGTCACTTCTTTCTGCCCTAAGAGAGGATTTCTTTTTTCTCAAACCCTGCTTCTTTGAGACCAAGGAATGACTTATGTACATTAGGTCCAGGGTAGTAATTTGAGTGTTCAGTTCGTATCTGGAGATAAAGTTTAGCGACAGCATCTTTTAGCTGTCCTCCTAGGTCAAGCATTGGAACACATGTTGGTGCCTTACATTTCAAATTACCCACATTGACCACTTCCAGTGTTATATGAGAATAACAGATCAATCAGATATGTAGTACCTTTCTGACTATCGTGCAACCCATGTACACAATACTCAAACTTGCATGCAGTACCCTTATGCCACTTACAACCTTATACCTATAAAATTTACATCTGTGTTTAGCATTCCCGAGAGTATCAAGTCAATACAAAAACATGGAACATAGTACACATTGACTCCTCTTAGCAATGCAAAGGCAGCTCTTTACTGTTGTGACACCGAGACAAACACTCCTCGCACCCAGGCAGGCAGCCTGTCTCAATGTGACCAATCATAAACAGCTTCTTTTATACAAAACTGAATAATGAGGGTTAAAAAAGTTTATCGGTGGATCATTACATCCGTTACAGATTAATACATACCATGAAGTCACCTGTGACCCCTGCCTTTAGCCTAAGCCAATACATATCCTTTATTTCAGTTTCTAACACTGCTTAACAAACGGTGCCATTCTTGTACGTGAGTGGATTTGTATTAGTGGTAAATACAATTTTAGTCAAGTGTGTGTTTTTATCATTGTGCACCTAAGACCTCCATGTGCTCTAAGGTAATTTAATTTCCTGCTAACATTGTCTAATAAGGTACAATCTATTTGGAAACACAAAGTGCATGCCAGTGAACCTGTGTGTTTGAACCATAAATATGTTGAAGCTGCAAAACACAAGTTGACCCTTAACTTTAATCCTTGCAAGTTACCTATTCAATTGTGTCATCAAGTGAACTCTTAACCTTCTCTCATCAGCACAAGATTTGGGCCTACATTGGTTTTTAACCACATACAGCTGCGTGCTATCTGCTTGTGTTTGTTTTCTTGCTATGTTTTCGTGTTTCAGATTTTCTACTGTGTGTTCATATTTTACATTTCCTATAACACACTCATCACCTGAGAGCACCTAATCATAGCCCACAACCTGCGTCATTTAGGGCCCGATGTAGGTGGCCGAATACCGATCGGTAACGGCCGAAAATACTGATTTTCGGCCCTTACCGAGCGGTATCGAAACATCGGGATGTAGGAGCCAGAAATCCGGCAGAATCGGTATTTTTACCTATTCGGTATAGATACCGAATCTGTAAAAAAAACGAATCGGAAATACACCAAATCGGTAAATTAACCAATCGCTAACATTCCGAATCGGTAAATATACTGAATCGGACCATTTACCGATTCGGTACAGTTACCAAATCGGTAAAATTCCGAATCTGACCATCTACCGATTCGGTAGAGTTTCCGAATCGGTAAATTACCGAATCGGACAGGCTAAAACTCAGATAGAGATGTAGGGAAGCACAGAAATACCGATTTAGGCTCAAAATCGGTATTTCAAAATCGGTATTTACCATGGATTGGAATCAGGTGGTAACCAACTGCAACCTATAAAATTAGACCCAAAATGCAATGCAAATTGCAGGATGGCGGCATTTTATGTCATTGCAAGGCGGCTACGGCTACAGCAGGAAGGAGAGAGGGAATGGCAAAGAGAGGAGCAGATCTACAGACAGAGGATCACCCTGTTCATGCTCACAGAGGCAGAGATCCTACAGAGGTACAGGCTGGACTCAGACACCATTCTGGAGCTCATCAGGGACCTAAAACCAGTGTTGGACCACCCCACCCCAAGGGCACATGCCATCCCACCGCACCTGCAGGTGCTATGCAGCCTACACCTGCTTGCGTCTGGCAGCTATCAAAGTGCAGTTGCTGCGGTAGGAGGGGTGACCCAGAGCAGCCTGTCAAGGTTTTTCCACAAATTCCTTGACGCCATGATACAGAGGATGGACCAATACATTTCTTTCCCTGCAACCCATGCGGAACTGGTACAAACAAAAGTAGACTTTTACCAGATGGCACGATTTCCCCACATCATTGGCTGCATTGATGGCACGCACATTCCGATTTGCCCCCCTGCTGAAACAGAATACATATACCGCAATAGGAAGTCTACGCACACCATCAATGTGCAGGTGATTTGCAATGCTAAGTGCGCCATCACAGACCTGGTTGCAAAATTCCCAGGGAGTACCCACGACTCCTACATTTTCCAAAACAGTGGCATCTATGCACGGCTGACGGCAGGGGAATTTGGTGAAGGATACCTCCTAGGTGAGACACATCATCAGACCCCATTACAAAAATAGCACTGTGAAGTACATGTATGCATGTGAGTAATGTATTCCCTTTTCCCTCTAGGCGACAGCGCATATGCCCTCCGCTCATTCATACTCACCCCCTACCTCAACCCCTCTACACCCAGCCAAAGGAGGTATAACCGGGCCCACAAAAGCACAAGGAATGTAGTAGAACGGACGTTTGGCATCTGGAAAAGCAGGTTCAGATGCTTGCACAAGAGTGGAGGTGCAAGGCAGTATACCCCCATCACCTGCTGTAAGATAATAGCTGTCTGTGCAATGTTGCACAACCTTGCGGTGAAGAAGGGCACTGAGGTGGAGTTGTCAGACTACGAGGACCATGACGACGACGTTGCTGTGCCACAAACACAACCTGCTGGGGTGTCTACACCAAGTGATGGCAGATACAGACATGAGGAGATAACAGAAAACTATTTCTGAGTGAGTACAGATGCACAGACAGGTTATGGATGTGAAAAAAATAATTTTATAATGTTGGCACAACGTTAAAGCACTGATGTGCAACAAATGAAATGATGAAATGAAAGGTGAGGACTGGAAATGGGCCGGGTTGCCTCACCCACACTGGCAGAGTCATTTCCTGCTGCGCTTTGCTGAGCCACTGGGATGCAGCTCCCCCCCTTCTGCATGGCCGGCTGCCTCTGCGGAGCGCCTGGTGCTCCGGCGTGGCTCTGACACAGCGCTGGCCAGGCTGCTGCGGCTGCTGCTGTCCCCAGCCTCTGCCACGTCCAGGGCAGGATTCACCACTGTGTTAGAAATGATGAGGGCCTCCATGGCACTGGTGATGCGGGCCATGTTCCTGGTCACCTCCGCAGTGTTTTGGGTGAGGCTCTCTTCCATATTTGCCCCTCGGCGGAATAGCTGGGACGTTGCGGCGGCAAGCCGGTTAATATCCCGGTTTTGGACACGGGCATCCCTGCGCCTTGTGTGCTCATTATGTTCCATCTTGGCACACAGCTGCGTGATGGCGGTTGTCATGCGACCCAGTCCTGTGGCAATTTCCCTGTCAGTTTGTGCCACCTCCTTGTTACTTGCCACAAACTCACCAAATCCCTTTGCCATTTCCACCATCTGCAGGTTGTGTGCACGCAATTGGTGGTGGCATGCCAGGATGGATTTGGCCTGCATCCGCTGGATTCGCACCATGCTCCCCTCAAGCCCTTGGAAGACGGTGCCCTCTCGTGATGGACATGCACTGCTGGGAGTGCGTGGGTGGCGGCGATTGGTGCTGGCCTGCTGGGTGGACTGCTGTGCCACAGGTGTCGCTGGTGTGAGTGCTGGTGCCTGACCCGCAGCTCCCTCCATGATAGTAATTGGGGCCACAATACTCCTCCTGGCTGGAGATGTGGCAGGTGCTGGCTGGGACCGTGTGGGGGAGTTCTCTGGTGAGAACTGCAATGGGGGGGATTGTGACAGTTGGGGGGAGTGGGGAAATAAGAGGGCATGTACTGGGTCGTCCTTATTGACCATGGCACTGCTGTCCTCCTCCTCCTGCGAGGCGTCCATAGTGCTTGGCCCTGCCACCACACTGTCCGCTGTCGCTGGAGCTGTCGCTTGTGCAGCTGATGCTCCACTGCCTGATGGCGCCCCTAGGTATAAAGAAGCATTTGTGAACTGAGTGCAAATGTCTTACATGCACTGCAATAAAAGCATTGCACATGTCACTTTCATTACTCTGGTTATTTTTGAAAGTGCATTGCAGATTAATGTGCACTGACATTTGTTCCTACATTAGCTGACTACATTTCCCATAATGCATTGCTCATGTATGGTGCTAGCATTACTGGACTGGGGTTTGGCTGTACATTGAGGCTAAAGGGGAGGTGTCTGGTTGGGTGTTTCATGCTGCGCATGCTTCTTACCTTTTGCTGTAGCTCTGGCTGATTTACAAAAAGGGGGTGGTGATGAACAGAGTGTCTGAGTTAAACAGACCACTCTTACCCAGTCCAAAGATCAGGGCTTGATCCATCACCGTTATTTATCTCACTGCCCCATCCCAGCTCAGAACCTGGCTATATGCAAATCAGTCTGTCCCTGGCCCAGTGCATCATGGGAACAGGGCAGACTAAACTACCAAGCCAATTCTTCACCAGAAAGGAGACAAGCTACCGGGGACCGGTTTCTGGCATTTCAGCCTTCTTCGGCCCGGCTTGCTTGAATCCTGATGGAGCAGTGAGAAAGGGACTCATGTCTGAGTATACCCTGCCACACCTATAGTGGCCAAAAACGATTTACAAAAAGGGGGTGGTGATGAACAGAGTGTCTGAGTTAAACAGACCACTCTTACCCAGTCCAAAGATCAGGGCTTGATCCATCACCGTTATTTATCTCACTGCCCCATCCCAGCTCAGAACCTGGCTATATGCAAATCAGTCTGTCCCTGGCCCAGTGCATCATGGGAACAGGGCAGACTAAACTACCAAGCCAATTCTTCACCAGAAAGGAGACAAGCTACCGGGGACCGGTTTCTGGCATTTCAGCCTTCTTCGGCCCGGCTTGCTTGAATCCTGATGGAGCAGTGAGAAAGGGACTCATGTCTGAGTATACCCTGCCACACCTATAGTGGCCAAAAACGATTTACAAAAAGGGGGTGGTGATGAACAGAGTGTCTGAGTTAAACAGACCACTCTTACCCAGTCCAAAGATCAGGGCTTGATCCATCACCGTTATTTATCTCACTGCCCCATCCCAGCTCAGAACCTGGCTATATGCAAATCAGTCTGTCCCTGGCCCAGTGCATCATGGGAACAGGGCAGACTAAACTACCAAGCCAATTCTTCACCAGAAAGGAGACAAGCTACCGGGGACCGGTTTCTGGCATTTCAGCCTTCTTCGGCCCGGCTTGCTTGAATCCTGATGGAGCAGTGAGAAAGGGACTCATGTCTGAGTATACCCTGCCACACCTATAGTGGCCAAAAACGATTTACAAAAAGGGGGTGGTGATGAACAGAGTGTCTGAGTTAAACAGACCACTCTTACCCAGTCCAAAGATCAGGGCTTGATCCATCACCGTTATTTATCTCACTGCCCCATCCCAGCTCAGAACCTGGCTATATGCAAATCAGTCTGTCCCTGGCCCAGTGCATCATGGGAACAGGGCAGACTAAACTACCAAGCCAATTCTTCACCAGAAAGGAGACAAGCTACCGGGGACCGGTTTCTGGCATTTCAGCCTTCTTCGGCCCGGCTTGCTTGAATCCTGATGGAGCAGTGAGAAAGGGACTCATGTCTGAGTATACCCTGCCACACCTATAGTGGCCAAAAACGATTTACAAAAAGGGGGTGGTGATGAACAGAGTGTCTGAGTTAAACAGACCACTCTTACCCAGTCCAAAGATCAGGGCTTGATCCATCACCGTTATTTATCTCACTGCCCCATCCCAGCTCAGAACCTGGCTATATGCAAATCAGTCTGTCCCTGGCCCAGTGCATCATGGGAACAGGGCAGACTAAACTACCAAGCCAATTCTTCACCAGAAAGGAGACAAGCTACCGGGGACCGGTTTCTGGCATTTCAGCCTTCTTCGGCCCGGCTTGCTTGAATCCTGATGGAGCAGTGAGAAAGGGACTCATGTCTGAGTATACCCTGCCACACCTATAGTGGCCAAAAACGATTTACAAAAAGGGGGTGGTGATGAACAGAGTGTCTGAGTTAAACAGACCACTCTTACCCAGTCCAAAGATCAGGGCTTGATCCATCACCGTTATTTATCTCACTGCCCCATCCCAGCTCAGAACCTGGCTATATGCAAATCAGTCTGTCCCTGGCCCAGTGCATCATGGGAACAGGGCAGACTAAACTACCAAGCCAATTCTTCACCAGAAAGGAGACAAGCTACCGGGGACCGGTTTCTGGCATTTCAGCCTTCTTCGGCCCGGCTTGCTTGAATCCTGATGGAGCAGTGAGAAAGGGACTCATGTCTGAGTATACCCTGCCACACCTATAGTGGCCAAAAACGATTTACAAAAAGGGGGTGGTGATGAACAGAGTGTCTGAGTTAAACAGACCACTCTTACCCAGTCCAAAGATCAGGGCTTGATCCATCACCGTTATTTATCTCACTGCCCCATCCCAGCTCAGAACCTGGCTATATGCAAATCAGTCTGTCCCTGGCCCAGTGCATCATGGGAACAGGGCAGACTAAACTACCAAGCCAATTCTTCACCAGAAAGGAGACAAGCTACCGGGGACCGGTTTCTGGCATTTCAGCCTTCTTCGGCCCGGCTTGCTTGAATCCTGATGGAGCAGTGAGAAAGGGACTCATGTCTGAGTATACCCTGCCACACCTATAGTGGCCAAAAACGATTTACAAAAAGGGGGTGGTGATGAACAGAGTGTCTGAGTTAAACAGACCACTCTTACCCAGTCCAAAGATCAGGGCTTGATCCATCACCGTTATTTATCTCACTGCCCCATCCCAGCTCAGAACCTGGCTATATGCAAATCAGTCTGTCCCTGGCCCAGTGCATCATGGGAACAGGGCAGACTAAACTACCAAGCCAATTCTTCACCAGAAAGGAGACAAGCTACCGGGGACCGGTTTCTGGCATTTCAGCCTTCTTCGGCCCGGCTTGCTTGAATCCTGATGGAGCAGTGAGAAAGGGACTCATGTCTGAGTATACCCTGCCACACCTATAGTGGCCAAAAACGATTTACAAAAAGGGGGTGGTGATGAACAGAGTGTCTGAGTTAAACAGACCACTCTTACCCAGTCCAAAGATCAGGGCTTGATCCATCACCGTTATTTATCTCACTGCCCCATCCCAGCTCAGAACCTGGCTATATGCAAATCAGTCTGTCCCTGGCCCAGTGCATCATGGGAACAGGGCAGACTAAACTACCAAGCCAATTCTTCACCAGAAAGGAGACAAGCTACCGGGGACCGGTTTCTGGCATTCCAGCCTTCTTCGGCCCGGCTTGCTTGAATCCTGATGGAGCAGTGAGAAAGGGACTCATGTCTGAGTATACCCTGCCACACCTATAGTGGCCAAAAACGATTTACAAAAAGGGGGTGGTGATGAACAGAGTGTCTGAGTTAAACAGACCACTCTTACCCAGTCCAAAGATCAGGGCTTGATCCATCACCGTTATTTATCTCACTGCCCCATCCCAGCTCAGAACCTGGCTATATGCAAATCAGTCTGTCCCTGGCCCAGTGCATCATGGGAACAGGGCAGACTAAACTACCAAGCCAATTCTTCTCCAGAAAGCAGACAAGCTACCGGGGACCGGTTTCTGGCATTTCAGCCTTCTTCGGCCCGGCTTGCTTGAATCCTGATGGAGCAGTGAGAAAGGGACTCATGTCTGAGTATACCCTGCCACACCTATAGTGGCCAAAAACGATTTACAAAAAGGGGGTGGTGATGAACAGAGTGTCTGAGTTAAACAGACCACTCTTACCCAGTCCAAAGATCAGGGCTTGATCCATCACCGTTATTTATCTCACTGCCCCATCCCAGCTCAGAACCTGGCTATATGCAAATCAGTCTGTCCCTGGCCCAGTGCATCATGGGAACAGGGCAGACTAAACTACCAAGCCAATTCTTCACCAGAAAGGAGACAAGCTACCGGGGACCGGTTTCTGGCATTTCAGCCTTCTTCGGCCCGGCTTGCTTGAATCCTGATGGAGCAGTGAGAAAGGGACTCATGTCTGAGTATACCCTGCCACACCTATAGTGGCCAAAAACGATTTACAAAAAGGGGGTGGTGATGAACAGAGTGTCTGAGTTAAACAGACCACTCTTACCCAGTCCAAAGATCAGGGCTTGATCCATCACCGTTATTTATCTCACTGCCCCATCCCAGCTCAGAACCTGGCTATATGCAAATCAGTCTGTCCCTGGCCCAGTGCATCATGGGAACAGGGCAGACTAAACTACCAAGCCAATTCTTCACCAGAAAGGAGACAAGCTACCGGGGACCGGTTTCTGGCATTTCAGCCTTCTTCGGCCCGGCTTGCTTGAATCCTGATGGAGCAGTGAGAAAGGGACTCATGTCTGAGTATACCCTGCCACACCTATAGTGGCCAAAAACGATTTACAAAAAGGGGGTGGTGATGAACAGAGTGTCTGAGTTAAACAGACCACTCTTACCCAGTCCAAAGATCAGGGCTTGATCCATCACCGTTATTTATCTCACTGCCCCATCCCAGCTCAGAACCTGGCTATATGCAAATCAGTCTGTCCCTGGATTAATGTGCACTGACATTTGTTCCTACATTAGCTGACTACATTTCCCATAATGCATTGCTCATGTATGGTGCTAGCATTACTGGACTGGGGTTTGGCTGTACATTGAGGCTAAAGGGGAGGTGTCTGGTTGGGTGTTTCATGCTGCGCATGCTTCTTACCTTTTGCTGTAGCTCTGGCTGAGCTGTCCATGTCCCCTACTCCCTCCACACTCTCCCTCTCAATGGTTGTGGCCACCAGTTCCTCCAGGTCAGTCAGGGGGGGCGCGGGGTTCCTGCCTCCACCGGTCAGACCTGCCTGCTTGTGGAGCTCTGACAGTTTCCTCTTGGTGAGGCCCCGGATATCATAAAACCTCTTCTTGAGGTCCTCCAGGCTCCTGGGGGTCACACCAACTGCATTGACCCTCTCACTGATGGCACTCCACAGTTTCCTCTTGGTGGACTCAGGGACTGTGAGGGACAGCCTCCCAAAGAGCTGCCTGTGGACCCTTACCACCTCCTCCACCAGTACTTGCAGCTCCATGCTGCTGAACTTCACTTTGCGCTTTCTCTCAGCCTTCTGGCTCTCTGAGCAGCTTGCCATTTCCTCTCTCTGCAAAATCTGCTAACATTCTCTCTGCTGCTCACTCTCACTGCTCAGCTCTGGCTGCCTCTCCAGAAAGTTCTAATGAGTTGCACCTGCCTGGGTAGCCACTCCTTGCTAGGGTGGGGGAGGGTGGTTCCACCTCATTGGCTGTTTTCATTGGTTTCACTTTTACTTGCTTGCCGATTTTGTATTTACCGATTCGGTATTTACCGATTCGGTATTTGCCGAATTGGTATTTGCCGAATCGGTAAATACCGATTCGGTTTTTCCAATGCATTCCTATGGGCCTTTTGGGCCATAGGGTTGTATTGCCATTACCGATTCGGTATCTACCGAATCGGTAATTACCGATTCGGTAAGTATCGAAACACGATACCGATTTTTACCGATTCGGTAGTTTACCGATTTTTTTTCTCTACATCTCATTTTCCGATTTCAGAATACCGATTCGGTAAAAATCGGTATTTTAAAATCGGTAAATGACGTTTACCTACATCGGGCCCTTAGTGTGTTAACAAAAATGTGAGTCAGTTTGTGTGTATGCGTGTGTAGCCTTGCAATATGTTATTATGGCTCTTTTATTGTGTGTAGTAATGTGTTAGAGAAGAAATTAGTAATGTATGTTTTTTTATAATTAACAATTTACATTTGGAATTTTCTGAGTATGTGCATCTTTTATAATGACATTTTTTTTATTTGTATGTCTGCAATATATTACATTTTATTTTTTTAAGTCTGTACAATGTGACATATATGGGTGCATGCGATGTTAAAATGTATTTTATGCTTTTTTATGTTACTTTTTAAATTAATTTAACTTTGCAATTTTTTTAATACTTTTACAATTTGAAATGTATAGGTGTCAGCAATTTCTAACACTTTATTTTTGTTTTTAGGTTTTGGGCTTTGTGCTGGTAGTGTGAGTCTCTGTCCTGCCTATATTGATTTCTATATGATTCACTTGCAGTACCTGTTAGTGGACGTGTGTGATTTTTTTCTTGCTCGAAGGATTTACTGGAGTAGATTTAAACCTCCTTGAGATGTAGTATTACTGGAGTAGATTTGCCTTGGTGAATTGAAACCGACTTCCCCTTTCGTTGGTGTTCTTCGTATTTACATGTACTCAATGAACTCTGCATGTAAAAGATGGGACAGGTGCAGGCGTAGCGCTACGCCTGTACCTTTGTGAATTGAATTTAGTCCTACTAAAGGATTACAACTAGATATTGGGTCCTTCATGGTTTTATAAAATTCCAAGTGAATTTGTTATATTTTGGGTTAATCTTATGAACAATTCAATGCTTTTCTATGTTTTCATGCAGTCCCAGTAGGTCGGAAATGCAGACAAGTAATGTTCATGTGCAGGAACAACTTTGTGTTTATGGTTAGCGAGAACAGAGGAAATGGATATTACTACTGTCTCACACTAAGCCTGTCAGGCAACAAAATAATTCAATATCAATTGTTAAACTTAACTCTTAGTTGGTGGACTGCTTGGACAATGGTAGTCATTGCTTCTATGTAAAACATCTGTGATTTCCTCATGCCTCCACAGTGGTGGAGTAAGTGCCCACCCTGCTCCTAAATGTCCATCAAACTGTAGTCTGACTACCAGATTTGCAAACGGAGAAATGGCTGTCTCTTCTCATCCAATTCCAAACTCAGATAAAAAAAATGATTACCAATTCAAATTGAAAACATATCACAACATTTCATTGTTAATATTTTAAAAACAGCTGGATTGGTTTACACCAAATCACAAGAAGCACAGAGAAGGCAGTGGCTAGTGTATGCATTACAAGACTGATGTGGAACTTTCTAGATATTTTTGAATTATGGTGTTAGATTCTGTCCTATGGAAATTTGAATACCAAACACAAATGTAGAGCCTAAAACATTTTTTGGACAGCTTAATACATCTTTACAAACAGTTCACAGCTGATATGAAAGTGCATGTTTATTTTCTTTGGAAACTTTTTTTACATTTCTTCAACCGGACAAACGTTTGCTGGGATAAAAAAAAGTGCTTCTCCTATGGACTAAACAGCATACATGTGTCTACAGAGCAACCGTCAACAACTGTAACATAGAAGGTCACCATATCTAGCTGGAGCGCAACTATAGAGCATGTGTAATTCCTAGCCTAGGATTAGAAAGAGTTAACTCCAAGAGTTCCTTGGCTATCATACCACATGCTCCTCCGACTCCTATATAATTTGGCAATGGTTTACACGAGAGGATTTTCACAAGCTCAACTGGAATTACTCGTTGAAGCTTAGAAATAGGTAGGCATAACATCTGTTTAGTGCTAAAACTTTTTCCTTTATACAATACTAGCAGCCCGTCCCGACGTTGTCCGGGTATGAATTGCTGCCGGCCAGTAGTATATTGTTTTGTAATATTTCGTTTTGATAGCATTTCTTATCTTTGACAGGCCTGTGAAACACTCCGATTCACAGTGCACTGCTGATGCACTTAAGAGTGCGCGTTCAGTAGTGTGTGAACTCGAGTTTCCCTTTCTTTATTTTTCCTTGCAATATTATATAGCACGAATTCGACAACATGGCATGAGCACAATTTACATAACAGAAGAACACATTAATTTGTGGTAGGCACGGGGAGACAATGCAATTTGCCTGGAATCACAGGGTGTTGAGCTGATGCCGAGATTCGAACGTAGCTCCCCAGCTCTAAAGTTCGCAATTCTAGAAGTTGTGGCAAGAGGTGTGTCTAAAAACTTATGTTGGTGCTGGCCATCAATGAGAGAGACCTGTGCATTTTTCAAATGGGTGGTGAAAAAATATGAGTATGTTGCTGGAGATGTGGGCCGCTGTGCCACCAATGTACTTACCGGGGGAGGGTAAACACCCATTATTCCGCAACTTTCTTTCCACATATCATCACTCTGCATACTTTCATTACGAAAGTACCATGACTCCGCAATGACATCATAACGCATGGCATTACATTTTATATGCTTTTACCACGCATAACTTTACAACGGAATTCGTTGTAAATACATGAATGGTAAAAGCATGTTTTTTTATGTTTGGATAAGGTAAGTATGGGTATAGGGTTATATGTTTTGGGGTACTGAGGTATATGTTTTGGGGTGTTTGGGTATTTTAAGGGTTCAGATATAGTTTTGGGTTATGGGGTACAGGGGTATTTTAGGGTTCAGGGGTAAGTTTGACTTCTGGGTACAGGGTCATTTTTAGGGTTCAGGGTTAGGTTTGGGTTTTGGGGTACAGGAGTATTTTTAGGGTTCAGGTGTAGGTTTGGGTTTTGGGGTACAGGGGTATTTTAAGGGTTCAGGGCTAGGTTTGGGTTTTGGGGTACAGGGGTATTTTAGGGTTCAGGGGTAGGTTTGGGTTTTGGGGTACAGGGGTATTTTTAGGGTTCAGGGCTAGGTTTGGGTTTTGGGGTACAGGGGTATTTTAGGGTTAAGGGGTAGGTTTGGGTTTTGGGGTACAGGGGTATTTTTAGGGTTCAGGGCTAGGTTTGGGTTTTGGGATACAGGGGTATTTTTAGGGTTCAGGGGTAGGTTTGGGTTTTGAGGTACAGGGGTATTTAGAGGGTTCAGCGCTAGGTTTGGGTTTTGGGGTACAGGGGTATTTTTAAGGTTTAGGGATAGGTTTTGGTTTTGGGGTAAAGGGTATATTTATAGGGTTAAGATGGCTTAGTGTTTAAGGGTGTTGGGGTATTTTAAGGAATAAGGGTGGGTTATGATTTTGGGGTGCAGGGGTATTTAAAGGGAGCAGGGTGGGATTAGTTTTTAGGGTGTAAAGGGTAATACAATTAAATAATAAATACAAATAATATAAATAATGCAATTTAAAAGAATAAATGTTTTAATTACATTTAAAAAATGTGTATATATATATTTATATATATATATATATATATATATATATATATATATATATATATACATATATACAAACATATATTTGATGTTTTAATAATGTACTTTTAAAATGTATATGACTTTACTACACATGCATTTGTGTTATAATGGCATGCGTGATAAAGTCATATGCGTTGTAAAAGTTTTAGAAATGATGTCTTTGCGGAGTAATAGTCCCGCGTTATAAAAATTGCGGAGTGATGGTATGCGGGATGTTGGTTGGCGGAATATCATCACATATTCCCGGGGGAGGGATAGTCCCTTTCTTGCTATTTCCGTGGAGGCGGGCCTTGTGTCCGGATGTGCTTGGTGCGAGGCCTGTGCGCAACAGAAGTGGAAAATCTCCAGTGTGCGCTTCAGGCGTCACTGGAAGTTAAGGCAAAATTACATTTCCTGCACAATGGCCCCTGTTTGCGCTCTTTCCGGCCCTTGAGAATAGCGCCATGCCTGACCTCCATACAGTAAAGCAGGTGCACGTCACTGGGAGCGCGGGGCAAGCACACCCGGAGCAGGAATGTACAGAACCTGTGAAGAAAAAACAATGAAATATTGGGCACAACGCTCGCTTTTTTCCGTAATCCCGCGCCCCGCTCATGCCCACGCCCCCAGCACACGCCCACAGCACACGATATGAGACATGGCATGAAGGGCGAACGTTCCACACGCCCCCAGCATTTGTCATGCCCCCAGCACACGCCCACAGCACAACGCATACACGCCAACAAGGGACTACTTTGGTGGCACGATTCTTTTACCTTTTAAATGTATATGGTGGGCGGCTGCATAGCCTATGTCCTTCTGCTGCAACTGCCCTTTCCAACGCTGTATTGGGTGTTGCGATTGGTGCTGTGGTTCCTGAGATTACCCGCCTCAAAGGTTTGGGCTCTCTCTTTATTATATTAGTATAGATTGTGGATGCGCCATTGACAGTATATGACACGGTTTTCTGGCTTAATTTTAATGGCAGTGGGATCTTATGATGGTCTCATATGCGGACGACACGCAGCTAGTGGTTGCACTGACGGAAGGTTTTACCCTGAATGCCTCCAGATTTAGAAGCGGTCTGACGGCCGTGGCCAATAGGATGACTTCCAACTGTTAGCAATTAAATGCAAACAAGACTGAAGTTCTGCTCGTCTGCAAGAATGCTAGCCTGTGGGGTGAGCACTGGTGGCTGAATGATTTAGGCAAGGCCCCAGAACCTAAGGGGGAAGTTAAGAATTTGGAGGTGTGGATGGACTCCTCACTTAGCTTCTGTATCCACACCAAAAAAGTGGCAGGTACTTGCTTTGACCTTTTGTGAGGTCTTAAACCTATTTTGAAATGTTTCGATCCGTCAACTCATCAGCTGATAGCTCTGTCGACTATTCTTTCTCGTCTGGACTATGCCAGTTCTCTGTTACTGGGGGCAAATCAAGCTGAGATTATCCGGATGCAGCGTATTCAAAACGCGGCAGCCAGAGCCTTACTAGGGCTCCCTCGGTTTTTTATTCTGTCACCAAAACCATCCGGAATCATCACTGGCTCCCTATGGTGGAACGGATACAATTTAAGACTTCATGTCTTGTTTTTAAGATCCTGAAACTTTCCACACCCAACCTGCTCTGTAATCTGCTAACCCCATACTTTTTATCCCTTGCTTTGCGGCCTTTGGGAAAGCATCTGGTCACTGTTCCTCGGGTGAAGTGCTGTAGACCGGGAGGACGTTCCTTCCGCTATTTGGCAGCCAAACTGTAGAAATGGAGGGCCTGTTGGATTTTAGGAAGGCTAATAAAACATACCTCTTTCCTCTCAAATAGTTTGTGGATGTTGGTGTGTTGGAGTCTCCTGCTGCAGTAATCAGTTCTGTTTTTTCTGTTGTTGGAAGCGCCGGGACGCCCCTTTGATGGGGCAGCTGCGTATTATATAAGCTCCCATAACATAACATAACATAACATAACAATTTCCACAAATACCAAGCTATGATTTTGGTGCAAGATATTTCTTGGAACTAGGTCACAACCCAGTAGATGGGCTGTTACCATATATTGACAGTGGTAGGTCCCCGCTGTGCTGGCATAGGGGGCACTCTATAATGGTATTTAGTACTCACTGATGGTTCTTGAACGGGGTGCACTCGGGTTTTTTCAACTACCGTTCTAATCCGTCGTCGCATTGCTTATGTCAAGATCTCAGCTGTCCTTGAAATCTTAGACTTTTGTCTACTCTCCTTCGACTCTTTTCAATTCTTCTTCTCCTTTCTTTTGTCTTTTTTTGACATGTGTAAGTCAATATTTTGTGTTACTTTGAAAAAATTGCTTATGTAGTGTTTGTGTATGTCATCTTGGGTATGGTTTTTAAAAGGTCTTTCCAAATGATTATTGAGAGTAATATTTTATTCCATCGTTGTTGGAATGTCCTGTCCATGTAATATACATGTTTTGTGCATATACATGTTGTTACTTACGTATAGTGTGTTTTTGTAAATGTTCTGTATATATCTTTTTAATTTCCAGCCCGAAGAAGTTCTTTGTAGAAGGACGAAACGTGTTGGCTGATGGTTATGTATGAATTGAATAATAAAGAACAGAAACATCGTACATCTTGCATTAGCAACAACTTTCGTCATAGAATTGTGGTTTCTTCAACTTCCATTGATAACCCTTCATGGACTTTTTTGTTCTGTTGTGGTGCAGCTCCAATTTGTTTTTTGTTTCGATATCCCCTTGGAAGGGGAAGTGCTTCTGGACAGGGGGCACATTTGGGAATCTGCACACAAAACTGTTTTGTTTCTGATATTGAGTGGTAATTTACGGTACAGGTGCTGTACATGTTTATTATGGTCCACTGTCCGCATCTCGAGTTTCTAACTCCAAGAGAGAACATTATCCAAATTAACAACTTAACCAGTTTTTTTTATAGTATTCTATTCCTTTATTGTTTGCAGGGATTGGTGACAGACTCTTCCTTTAGATGGACATTTTAAGTGTTACCTGAATATTTGTTTATTTAAGGTGAACACCTCAGCGAACCGATTCTTGTTCCTCCCATCCAATCATCCTAGGCTGCATGGGCATGTGTCTAGAGTGGAATATCTGCTACTCGTTTAGTGAATATTGTAAATCAAAATGAGAGTCTATACTTTTCAGAGAATAAATAGTTTATCTTTGATCTGCGGTACCTATTCTATACAGGGACCTTTGTTCACTTACTGCAAGCTGCATTATCAGTGAGAAGTGATCACTTCCTGGTTATGGAAGAACGTAGGTCAACACCTGTTGAGTTGAATAAAGTTGTCTCCGGTGCGTATGCAAATGTGTCATTTGTGGGGAGCCACCCGTCCTACCTATCAACCAATTCGACCTCTGCTTCAAAATGGACAGCATTTTTGGTTGACAGCCCTGCCACCTTTCCCAGGTTCATTTGCTGTTCAATCCCATCTTTTTCTTTCAATTCTGAGACTTGTAGTCTTGTTTATTCCATTAGAAAATAGAACTGAAAGTTCCAGAATTCAAAGAAAAGAGCCTTGACTGGAGAAGCACATCACACATGGACCTGGGAAATTTCGGTAGCTATGGGTCCTCTTCTGATGTGACAGAATGCTTATATTTATCTTGTGCTCGAGTATTTCAGCCCCTCCCATCTACCTGAGACAGTCTCATGCCTTGGCAGACTTCACTTACTCCATTACTCTAACTTACCTGGGAAGCATCATCGGCTATCACCTGTCTGCAAGCAACATGCAAATGAGTGTCTCCTTCCTCTTTTTCACTTACTCACCCCATCTCACAGTACTATGCTTCTGTCAAATGCTACTCTGTGGACACCCACTATCTTAGGCTCAGCCTGCTCAGATACCTCAACAATCATGCCAGAACCATGAAATCTGCACACTCATTCCCGCCTGATTTAGTTCTGTCCTTCTCATGTGCCTGTAATCTTGAGGTCCATCTCGCAGTCAAATCATAAGACATCACAACATCTCATCAACAGCCACCTCTGCCCGAAACCAGCTGAAGAGTTACAAAACCTACCACATCTTACACTTCATTCAACCAACACTCAATGAACTGCTCTATTTCTCAGAAAATCTTACTATTGTTCCAGTATCTTACTATGCATCTGTTGTGACTTCACTGTGGTCGCACCCCAGCGCCACAGTGGAATGTCCCGATGTCCGAACGTTCTAATGTGAGCGCCGGTTATTAATGGCTCGCTGTCCGCTGTGCTCCGACAGCGGGGAGCACAGCACACAGCGAGGAGATTGATTGCAGAAGAAGCGCAGTGAAGTGAAATTCACACACGAGGAGGAAGCGCAGCGGTGAAAACCTCCCACACGTAATGGTGTGTACAAGTAAGAAGGAATGACTACTTGTTGGTGTGAGGAGGACGAGCGCATTCCCTATGACAGAGAAGAAGAGCGGCGCAGAGAAGAGATGATTGATGACAGCTGAAGTATTCACAGCTGAAAGGTATTGAGCAAACTAAGTAATTAACCTTCATGGGGCTCAAGCCCATCAGAGACCCTTACGGATCAGGAGACTTCCTCCACATTTGAATGATTTTCTTGTTGGCTGAATTGTTGTTTATCTCCCTGTCCCCTTCTCCCATTAATTCTGTACTTTCATTGTTTATCACTCCACACCCTACCTGCGTGTGGAGGAAAGGGAGGTATGTTGTGACTTCACTGTGGTCGCATCCCCGCGCCCACAGTGGAATGTCCCGATGTCCGAACGTTCTAATGTGAGCGCCGCTGGTTCTCCGTCAGTGAGGCTTCGCTGGCGGAAGTGAACGGGTGCGCTGGTGTTGTGCTATGTCAATTAAAATTATGTGAATCCCCAAGGTGCCTCCGGCTAATATTAATGGCTACAACAGCATCCATGTCTTTGTCGATGTACACATTCCAAGGTGTCTCCCTATATTTGCATAGGATGGGCACGGCCAATCTGTGTAAATGTTCTTGAAATGAGTTTTCAAACAGCTCCATGTTCTTACCACTGCCTATTTAGTTCTGCGAAATGTAACCTCAACCACTGACTCTGACGTGAAAACCCCTCACTGTTTCACCAATCCGAAACATGCCAGAGAAACGTCTAGAATCAAGTCATTCTCTTGATACCCTACAATTGGGGCCCCCACCCTAGGAGCACAGACAGAGCAGTCATTACCTTCAGTGCTTCCAATAATGCTATCAACCGACACTCCACTCTAGGGTACCTTATTTATTTATTTATTGCATTTCTACAGCGCACTATCACCTGACAGGCATCTTGGCGTTCATAACTCAGTCTGACAACCTCCGCAGGACCCCTAAGTCTTAGGGAATAACCATGTTTTTAAATTTCTTCTAAATGGCAGGAGATCACTGATTTGTCTCAACTCAAGAGGTAAGGTGTTCCAGAGCTTTGCAGCTGTGATCCCAAATGATCTATACCCTGCTCTAAATTTTTTAAATCGGGGTGTTTTTATCAGTTTTGCCCCAGATGAACGTAAAGTTCGAACAGGGAAGTACCACTCAAATTTGCATTGAAGGGAGATAGGACC
The DNA here is from genome assembly GCF_964263255.1 of Lissotriton vulgaris. Classification (NCBI taxonomy): domain Eukaryota; kingdom Metazoa; phylum Chordata; class Amphibia; order Caudata; family Salamandridae; genus Lissotriton; species Lissotriton vulgaris. The sequence continues at coordinate 207,367,606 of NC_141690.1, read as the reverse complement.
CCTTCCATGCAAAGCCTTTGGGAGCAGAGGAAAGATCTTCCTAAGAGAATGGATGATGGCCAAGCAACAGCCCACCACTTTCGTGACATGTGCCTCAAGGGTAAGATTACAGTCAAATGTCACACCCAAGTTGCGAACTGTCTTAACAGGCTGGCCAAGATAGGGGGACTCTGGAGGCCAGAAGTTACTGGGCAGCACAGAGGGGGTCCTTCCCATGGCACAGTAAACCGCCTCTGTTTAGCTACATTAAATTGTAGCGAATTTTCCCTCAACCACTGTGACATGTCTCACAGGTAGCTATGAAACCCCTCTAAAGAAGTTGACTGCGCTCCCTCCAAGGAGAGAATTAATTGCGTGTCATCCGCGTAATTAACGATCTTAATGTTATAACGCTTGATGACCGCCATCAGGGGTCTCATGTAAATATAAAAAAGAATAGGGCTAATGGCCGAGCCCTATGGCACGCCATGTGAGACACAAGTATAGGTGGATTGATAGGGGAAGAGAGACACTGCCTGCTGCCTACTTGATAAAAAGGAGTGGAACCACCTAAGGGCGCAACCCGTCACTCCCACCTCTCTCAACTGTCTCAATAGGATTTCATGGTTAACCGTATCGAAGGCCGCAGACAGGTCAAGCAGAGTAAGAACCGCTGCCTGACCCCTGTCTGCCCGCCCCCGAAGCTCGTCCATCATGGTCATCAAGGCTGTCTCGGTGCCGTGAGCCGGCCGTAACCCAAACTGCTCCTCCTCCAAAAGCTTAGCTTGTTCTAAGTATGTGGACAGTGTGCCACTCACTACCCGTTCTACTATTTTGGCAGGAAAAGGAAGGAGGGATATAGGTCTGAAATTTTTAGGACACTCTGGATCGAGGGAAGGCTTCTTAAGCAGGGGTGTCACCAGTGCCTGCTTCAACTGAGACAGCACCACTCTACCAGTGAGGGACTGGTTACAAATCAGACGGAGCAAGGGGAACAGCTCAGCCCCAAATTCCTTCCGGATCTTACAAGGCAATGGATCCAGGGGGGATCCTGATACAACACTATCCACTACTCTGCAAAAATCCTTAGGCTCCAAGGGTGGAAACTCAGAGAGGGAACCAGAGGCAGCCCCCTCCATATTGACACTTGCTACCACAGTGCCAGTATTTTCTATGGCAAGTGATAGAACGTTCGCCCCCATAGGAGGATGAGATACCACCCCCAGCTCCTTAATAATGTTGTTAACTTTGTTATGAAAAAAGCTGGCAAGGTCATCACAGAGCACTTGAGAAGGAGAAAACAAATTTTTACAAAAGTCTGGGTTGGTCAAGCTGTTAAGAATGTTAAAAATACTACGCAAGCTTTTTGGGGCCTTAAGTATCTGGGTAGCAAAATAGTCGGCTTTCGACCTAATAATGACCTTCCTGTATTCTATTATTTTTAATCTCCACAACCTCTTGTCTTTATCTAAATAGCAATCAGGCACCTCAAGGGATGTAGTGAGGGACAGACAGAAAGTTCATTCGGGCCGCGGTGGTGACAGGCTGCGGGGAGCCGTCAGCGTATTAGGAACGTGGCGTGAAGATTACCCCCTGCCGGGTCCGCCCATGTAGCACGGTGAAAAACGCCTCCTGTATCTGGCCCCAGCAAATTGCTGGATGTGCCCCCACGGCTGTAAGCCGTGAGTATTTGAAAAAAAAATTTAACATTTTTTCACACATATATCCTCTCGGTTGGGTGCACCTTAGTGCGTGCAGACTGCCGGAGGATCACATTACTGGTCCTGATGAATGCTGAGCGACTTGGGCTCCAATAGCAGAAACATGTTAACCAAGGTAATTAAGGACTAGGGATCTCCAATTATTGAGATCATTCCTATTCATCACTAGTTTTTAACCAGGTGCTGGTTGGACTAGTAATAAAAAATTCTGGCAGTCACAACTTAGCATATTTTTAGAATATTTTGCACTCACTTAGCATTATTGGGTTTTTTCCACCACTTCAACACACACAAGAACCAGCTCCGCTGTAACCAGGTGTTGTAGCACACTGGAAGGGCGATAGGTCCTTCCAGTGGGGATCCGATGATGAAGCATGTCACCACTAGGTGGTGAGTGAGGGTCCTTTAAGCAAATAACATTTGCTTTTGTGTTTTTGTTTGTGTTTTTCCTTCACCCAGTTTTTTAGTTTTTCAGTTGTTCTGTTTTTCTGTTTTTCTGTCTGTCCCTCACTACATCCCTTGAGGTGCCTGATTGCTATTTCACTTTCTTGTTGTTTATTCATACTATTACTGGGGGTAGGAGAGTGAATATATTTACCCTTTCTCTCTTGTTGATCGATTGTGTTCATCTAAATAGCCACGCCTCCATCTCCTCTCAGCCCATTTACACTCGAGTTTCAAATATTTCAGTTCCTCACTAAACCAAGGGGCAGAGGGTCTCCCCCTGCTCCAATGGTGCTTATGAGGGGCAAGAGAGTCAAGAGTCAAGGTAATTTTCCTACAGAGGGCAGCATAGTTCTCCTCGACTTGGGCCTCCGGGGAGAAACCGTCTGTCATTGAGAACACCACTTCAGGATCTCTTTTAAGTATAAGAGCCTTCCAATCTCTGCCTACAAATTCGCTCACCCGATTGCCTTCCTGCTATCCCAGTTGACCATGTTCAAATAAAATTTGATCATGAAATGGTTGGTCCAGTCCATGGGAAAAACTTCCCCAATGTACACTTGATCATTCTCTGCAAAACTAAGATCTAGCATATGTCCTCCCATATGAGTGGCCTTGGATACTTGTTGACGAAGACCCAGACCCTCACAAGATTGAGTGACATTAGCCAGCCAGGCCTGAGTCAAGGGGCCCATTCAGCCAAAGATTCAGCATTATTGCCCTCTGAGGCCTCCTTTAGCACAATTCTAGCACATACCCCGGGACTTAGAGGAACCATGATCATTGTACTTAAAATAGTTTAAATGCACTTTTTCACAATTCATCCTCATCTGTTGGGTCATATTAACACCGCCACCGCGTTCTTATATATCAATTATGGATCTTCATGCACTGCAAATCTAGGAACAGCATTTCCAATCTTTAGTAAAAATATAGAAATGTAAACGAAAACATAGTCAGGATCATTTTCTTTGCATCCTTGGTTAAAATGGACTCATCTGCAGGAGTGTATCTGAAGTTGGAGCAGCAGGTGCAGTAGCACACATTTCGCCGATGTACAAGTGGCCCATTTCAACCCAATTATGGGTGAATTTTACCTGTCTCTCTCTGAAGTCATAGGTGAACCATTAACCCGAATTATTTCCATATTTTACAACCCAGTCAGTGGGTACAAGGGCCTTTTGATTTGCTTGCACTGGAGACCATGGCCCTCTCACCAGGTCCCTGTGGGTAGGTGCTGGAAGGGCGAGATTTTGATCGATACCTTATCACTATTGATCTAAAACCCCGATCTGGTCGACTGAACCTTTGTTGCCTGTCATTGAGGGAAGAAAGTGCATCTCTTACCAAGTTAGTTCACCCAATAAAGGACTCCGCTCCAAAAGATCACAAACAACTTCTAGCTTTCAAAGGTTTATTATAAGGTTAAGATAAGTTGCAAATACAGGCATCTCAGAATGAGATTCACAAGATACACAGGCCCAACTACATACATGTGCTCTCTGAAAGCCCTCAGACGAGAAACGGAAACTACGAGTACAAGTTCTAAGAATAATAAAGCTATCAGCATTGACACGTACTGGGATCTCTCCGTCATTTAAGTTGGAGGAAAAACACAAGTTAGGCTGTCCCTACCCTGCTCTAGATGGTATCCCTACTTAACCAGGTCTCAACCTAACAAAAGGTGTCAGCGGTGAATGACCCCCAAGGGAAGTCACCCACTCTCAGTCTCTTGGTGAAAACCTATAGTTCTCCAGTCATGACCCCTCTCTGCCTACCCATCCGCTCTCTAAAGGGTCCTCAGGCATCTGCTCTAACTCCCCCCAGGGGTGCTGTCCCTAATACAAAACACACAACAGCATTTGGGACGCCCCTCGTGAGACGCCCCTCACGTGGTGTAGCTTCTGGCTTTTTCCATGATGAGGCCTCGTGCGTTAGAGTTGACCTTGCTTCCCAGACTCTTCTCCGGCCCGCTGATACCCCTTAAAACATTCCGGAACCCTCCTCCATGTCTGGGCCGTCTCCTGAACAAACCTCTATTCATTCCATGTATAATTGGATCCCCCCTTTCTCTTGCAGACAGACACCTGCAGCCAAGATCCCAATTCTCATAGACTTCCAACAAAAGTTTGCAACATTTCTCGGCCCAGACCAATACGTGTAAATCAATGTTTAAAACATTTCAGGCCTACAGCATTTCTCATAATGATTATAGCATTCAACTTCTTCATTAATTAATAGCATGTTAGTACTCTTATTCTATTATTCGGTAAACACATCTATAAATCATGGCCCATTAACGTTATTACTAAAACATTAGTGCAATCCATGTCGTGAAATGAACCACCTTCCCCATCCCTTCCATCTCTGGCCCTGAGGCCTACCACGTTCTACGTTTAACCGTATGCCATCTTACATTTTAGCAGCTACACGACATGGATTCAGGAATAATCACGTCTAATAAAGTCATATAGTTTCACACATTTCTGCATTAGTTCCACTTCTACTTAAATCTCTACATTAACTACACATTTCAGAATATAGAAGTAGGTACTATCAGCACTCATGGCATTTCTCTTCATGACTTGTGCTTACTACGTGTAAGTGTGGTGTACTTATACATTTAGGTCAGTTTGCGCTCTCTCAGTGCTGCCCCAGAGGCATGCTGACACAGAAATCTGACCGATTTTGTCAGTATTAGATTGTTGTGGTTTCAATAACAGTCGTCCGTGTGAGCAGATTAAAGCACTATCCATTGAATGGGGAAGTGGTTAGTTGGCCATTAATTAAATTGTACTAGTTTTGCCCATATTCAAAGAAAATATGCTTTGATTTATGACACGTAGTGGTCACATACCTAAGTACTGAGCCTTTTCAAAACATTTCGAAACAATATATGATTTCCTATAAACAGTTAGGAAACTTCTGTCAAATATTTAGGGATGTTTTTGCTATTCATTCGAGAGTTGGCGCCTTCTATGATGGTTATAGCGTTTTTACAGCTCGTGTCAGCCAGACCACGGAAAGGCTGACTTACACATCCTGTTTGAGCTTTGCAGCACACTTTTCCGCAGCGAGCCCCCTTGCACAGAGGATGCACAAACGGTTATTTTGTCGTAGCATGACGGCACGCACGAGCCACCGGAAGTGCAGGATCTCCAGTTTCTATTTGCTTGCTCTAAAACCTGTATTTTTCCATTGTTCGATAAAAGTCAGTAACAGCTGGGTTTCAAAGTAACACTCGAGAGAAAACGATGCACTTTCTTGAAAATTTAGATATTTTAGATCTCTTATGTAAATCTGTCACTGTAATTGCACTAGCTGCTACATCGAATACTTTTTTTTCTATATAGGTGCAGAATGTAATGCTAACAGACCTCGTGGGTGGTGAAAGACAGTAATTAGAGTAAACTAACACTGGGCAGGCTAGGGCGCTGCAATCATCATGGCTGGACGAGCCAGCTTTTCTGGAAACGACAGCCGTTTAATTTTCCATAACAGAGAATACTTTTAACCCCGCATTGATTGGTCTGTCCGAATTCAGCCCAGTTTGCACTTTGCCATGTTTTTATGACGCCAGTGAGGTAGCAAGAAAAGATATGCTACTGGACTTATTTTGAAAGGTCGACAGGTACGTCTGTGCAGTGATATTTTGTCTCCTGTCACATTATTAGTCCGTCATGCTCACATTTGACTACTTATTAGCCGGTATCATATGTTTAGGGCTCCTGGTTTTATGGCATTTATTTTTTCAACATTTCCGTCTGTATTTATCCATATATATTTTTTGGCCATTTTATATGTATTTATCCATATTATTTTTGTGTTTTGCATGTAAATGAAGTTGTAAAACTGTACATTTCCATATTTATTTAACTGATAGATGCACACTCATAAGTTGATGTTTGTTGAGTTTTAGCTATTTAAGCTGTCAAATATTACATACCAATACATCCACTGGTAAATACTAGAATTATACCATTATGGTATGTTGACATATGCCATTATTTAAACAAATTTCATCCTGTTTTTTAATTTCCCATGCTGTCCATATTCTCAGCTGCTGGTCTATAATTCATCAAAGACACCATGGAGAGTTACTTAAAAAGAGCACACTTTTCTGTGTTTTTGCACTGTTAAAAGTAAATGCAGACAGAAAACGCATTGTTTTCTGCCTGTATTTATCTGTAAAAATCCATAAAAACAGAAAACAGGGAGCCTTAGATAAGCAGCATTAACGTGCACTGAGAACATTTCTTCTTAAATCAAGCTCTGATTTCAGCGTTGACTCCTCCGCATTGGAGGAGGAGCGTCGCCCCACGGCCTGGCTCAGAGCCAGCAAATGAAAAATACAACGATGTTCTAGCATCGTTTTATTTTCATTTGCCGGCTCTCAGCCAGTGATGTAAGGAGAGACGGGACAAGGCATGGGCTATGTGCACTCCTTACGTGAGCATATGTGTTAGGCCGTCCGTCTCAGTCCGGCCAAACACACATGTACACTTGCACACTTAGGTTTCTCCAGCCCGGCTGCATTGAACAGCTGGACTGGAGAAACCCTGCATACTCCCTGGTCTGAGCGGAGTGTCGTTCCAGTCTGCTCAGGCCAGTCCCGTGCTACTCTCAAGCACAAGGTTTGGATGGGAGTCTGATTCAGGGGCTGCTGGGACCAGGAAGAGGCCAGGAATCGCGATGCGATTTGGAAGGTGGCCGTCGGCTTTAAGTAAGTTCTATTTTGATATATTATTACTAACACACCCTGCGCACAATAGCCCCTTCCATCTCTGTCCCACCTACCCCCTTCCACGTTCCCTCCATCCGCGCCACCACCCTTTATTTGTGGCAGCCGCCACTGGAGCAATACACACAGAATTACTCTATGTGCCCCCATGCTTGGTGTCAATTGTATAGGTAAAAAAAAAATGTAAATTGATACTTGTATAGCGCACTACTGACACGCAAGGGTTTCAAGGCGCTTGTACGAATACCGCTGTGGAACCCGTCCTGGCTTTCCCTGTGAGGCGTCCACTCCTGGCCACCCCCAGGGTAAGGCCCAGGCATGCTTAGCGTTGTGGGGCCCGTTGTGGAGATTAAGCAAGCTATTGCCCAGAGTTGCAGAGTGGGACTCTATTATTAAAATAGGCACCGACGCGAGAATGAAAAGGTCCGTGGAATTTTGAGCCCAAGACCCGCAGATGCGGGTAATTGAACCCTGGTCCCGGGCTAGACCTCTGCATCAGGGTCTGCCGCTCTAACCATTGAGCCACACTTCTCCACTAGGTAACAGTGACGTAGCATGGGGGGCACATGGACATTCGCCCCAGGGGCAAAATTCTTAAGGGTCGCAAAGGTTTAAAAGAAAATTAATTTGTACTACAATTTTTGTTCTTTTAAAGTTTTGCACAGGCAGTGCTAAGGGTACACGGTTAAGGGGGCACAATACTTGCCTACCCCGGTTGCTGTCAACCCATTCTACGCTGTTGATAGTAGTACCCCCTGGCATACGATTTACATGGTGCACATGCATTTTGCACATTAGTGGAACCCAAATATTCCCCTGCCCCCATTTATCGATGGCATCACCTTTTATACTTGTAGGGGCTTACTTGAAGCCCTTCACTGGTGCCTCGGTAGGCAGCTCCATAGAATTGTGAGCCTGACTCCTCATTGTCAGTCATTTAAGGGGTACAGGTCATGACTGTACCACTTAAATTTGCATTTAACTTCCTTTAACATGATTGTAGCGGCAAATCAGAGCTCCAGGGTGGGTTGAACACAGAACATGTCACTAACTTCTACATCTGGCTCTCTCAATGAAGAGGTAATTGTGCAAAATGAAGCTGGTCTGTCATCTCATCATAACCTAGATAGGTATTATGCATCAGTAATTCTGTTAGTATTGTTTGGGTGGTGTCAAGATCTCTTCTCTCACCACCAGTGCTGTTAGAACAAGGAAAAGTATCAAGCAGCTAGTGAAGGCTACTTCCAAATATCTGGCTGGTTGAGTGCGATACGGGGTGTGTAAACGCATCCTTGTGTTTGGGCACACCGTTAGGTTCGTCATAAATACGACAGACTCCTTTGAATTTCAAAATGAGTTGCTTTTATTTTAGTTCAAGTTTCTCATAATTCATTCAGCTGCATTTTGCAAGTTCATTTTATCCATATTGATGCATATGGTAAGTTGATTCAACACTGTTGTACTTCACATAAAACAAATGCTCCAATGCATTTCGGGCAGGAGAAGCCCTTTTTCAAGGAGCGCTGAAAACGTAATAGTAAACAACTTTAGAATGTGGAACTAACTCAAGGAAAACATACATGTATGCTTAAACGTAACAACAATATTCTTCTAGTTAACAACCCATGAGTACACATGCTGGCTTGATTGTCTGGTGGCGGGTGAACAAGGGTACCTTATAAACCATTGGGATTGTGATTGGGGCGGCGCAGTTATTGAAATCAAGAAAAAGCGGTGACCTGAGTGAGGAAAGTGCAAAGGAATGTCAAGGAACACTTACGTCCGGATCGTAGGTTTGTTTAGTGAAAAACCTGAAAAAACGTGGGAGAAGAGTATTATCGGTATTTGTTTCAAGCCAGGCGTGGCGAAACGATATTCTGATACCTGTCGGGGCCCCAACTTACTTGTGAATTAGCTGGATGCGTCCGAAACGTGACAGATGAATCGTCGGCTGCAAGGTGACAGGAATCTGCAGCGGAGTTCCCGCAGAGTTAGATATGAAGTCTCCACTGGCGGAGTTACACGGAGTCATGTGACGAGTCACGTGGCTCGAAGATGAACATAGTGAAAGGGCTAGGATGGAAAGGGGGTAGTGGGTGGCCATATTGGAGTGGGGTGGAACGCCGAAAACAGTGTGAATGCATATGTGTGAAGGGAGAACCAATGGATGCATGATGCGTGATTTAATAAAATCTAGGGTTGACAGAAAGCATACAAGAGCACAAGTTTTTACACAGTTGGTGATAACACTCAAGTAAATGCTGCCAAGGGGCAATGTGTGGAAAGAGTACCTGGCGGGGTACTATAGAAATGCACTTAGTTCAATTCGGTCATTCAGACCGTGTGGCTTCATCGCCTGAAGCCTATAGATCCAGGCGGTTTCCCGTCGAAGGAGAACTTTATTGTTGTCTTTGCCTTCATTTTTGCATACAGTCTCAAGTACCATGTACTTTAGTTGGGCCACGTTGTGGTTGAAGTCATTGAAATGGATTGCTACATTTGATTTCTGATTTTTTGTGCGGATATTTGATTTATGTTCGTTAAGACGAACTTTGATTTTCCGAGTTGTTTTTCCCACGTAGATCATGCCACATGGGCATTTAAGGAGGTAGATGAGGTTGGAAGAGTCACACATGGCATCTACGTTGAGTTTAATTTTGAAGCCTCTCATAGGGTGGTTTATACTGTTTCCAAGGATGACATTATTGCAGCTATTGCAGTTATGGCACGGACGTGTCCCGGTGTGTGACATCTGTTCAGGTGGTGGTTTAGATAATAGTTCTTTCAGGTTTTCCGTCCTTGTGTAGGCGAAAAGCGGGGGTTCTTTGAAGAGATTTCCAAAGTCAGGCTCCGACGATAGGATGCGCCAATGTTTCAAAATGATGCTTTTGAAGGTTTTACTAGCTGTAGAGTATCTTGATACCAGTACTGTTCTGTTGTTGTCTTTTTTAGTGGTGGATACTCTAAGGGCTTCCTCTCGTGTGATGTTAGATAGTTTAGTAATGGCCTCATTGTGGATACCCCTACTTTGAAATCTTTTACCCATTTCTTTCATTTGTCTAATACACACATTTGGATTTGATACAATTCTTTTAACTCTTAGCATTTGGCTAAAAGGTAAATGTCTTTTCAACGAGTCTTGGTGGAAACTAGTGTGATGGAGGGTGCTGTTGCGGTCAGTTGCTTTTCGGAAAAGATCCGTTTCTAGACCTGTTTCTGTGATTTTAATCTTGACGTCGAGAAATGTGATTTCTTTGTCACTCATGTTCCATGTTAGTATGATGCGATTGTCTTTGGTGTTTAATGAGTTTAAAGCCTTCTCGAGGGTATGTTGCGTGTTCTTCCAAATAAAAAAGAGATCATCAATGTAGCGGACGTATAGTAGGAGGTTGTCAATCCAATTGGTGTCGGTATATATATGTTTTGATTCGAATTCGCCCATGTATAGGTTCGCATATGTCAGTGCTGCACAATTGCCCATTGACATTCCGGACATTTGTAGGTACCATTGGTGATTGTATACAAAGTAGCTGTGGTAGAGTGTGTATACCATTAGTTCCATGAGGAACGTTTGGAGAGGTTCGGTGATGTTGCTGTTCAGTAGGGTGTTTTCAATAGCCTCAATTCCACCGCCATGGGGAATGGAGGTGTAGAGGCTTTTAACATCTGCGGTGCAGAGGATCAGTTGTTCATCGTTGGTGATGGTCATTTCAGAAAGTTTTTTTAAAAACTCAGTTGTATTATTAATGTAACTTCTGAGCTTGATGACAGATGGCCAAATGCTAAGAGTTAAAAGAATTGTATCAAATCCAAATGTGTGTATTAGCCAAATGAAAGAAATGGGTAAAAGATTTCAAAGTAGGGGGTATCCACAAGAAACCCTCAATGAGGCCATTACTAAAGTATCTAACATCACACGAGAGGAAGCCCTTAGAGGATCCACCACTAAAAAAGACAACAACAGAACAGTACTGGTATCAAGATACTCTACAGCTAGTAAAACCTTCAAAAGCATCATTTTGAAACATTGGCGCATCCTATTGTCGGAGCCTGACTTTGGAAATCTCTTCAAAGAACCCCCGCTTTTCGCCTACACAAGGACGGAAAACCTGAAAGAACTATTATCTAAACCACCACCTGAACAGATGTCACACACGTCCGTGCCATAACTGCAATAGCTGTAATAATGTCATCCTTGGAAACAGTATAAACCACCCTATGAGAGGCTTCAAAATTAAACTCAACGTAGATGCCACGTGTGACTCTTCCAACCTCATCTACCTCCTTAAATGCCCATGTGGCATGATCTACGTGGGAAAAACAACTCGGAAAATCAAAGTTCGTCTTAACGAACATAAATCAAATATCCGCACAAAAAATCAGAAATCAAATGTAGCAATCCATTTCAATGACTTCAACCACAACGTGGCCCAACTAAAGTACATGGTACTTGAGACTGTATGCAAAAATGAAGGCAAAGACAACAATAAAGTTCTCCTTCGACGGGAAACCGCCTGGATCTATAGGCTTCAGGCGATGAAGCCACACGGTCTGAATGACCGAATTGAACTAAGTGCATTTCTATAGTACCCCGCCAGGTACTCTTTCCACACATTGCCCCTTGGCAGCATTTACTTGAGTGTTATCACCAACTGTGTAAAAACTTGTGCTCTTGTATGCTTTCTGTCAACCCTAGATTTTATTAAATCACGCATCATGCATCCATTGGTTCTCCCTTCACACATATCCATTCACACTGTTTTCGGCGTTCCACCCCACTCCAATATGGCCACCCACTACCCCCTTTCCATCCTAGCCCTTTCACTATGTTCATCTTTGAGCCATTTGACTTGTCACATGACTCCGTGTAACTCCGTCAGTGGAGACTTCATATCTAACTCCGCGGGAACTCCGCTGCAGATTCCTGTCACCTTGCAGCCGACGATTCATCTGTCACGTTTCGGACGCATCCAGCTAATTCACAAGTTAGTCGAGGCCCGACAGGTATCAGAATATCGTTTCGCCACGCCTGGCTTGAAACAAATACCGATAATACTCTTCTCCCACGTTTTTTCAGGTTTTTCATTAAACAAACCTACGATCCGGACGTAAGTGTTCCTTGACATTCCTTTGCACTTTCCTCACTTAGGTCACTGCTTTTTCTTGATTTCAATAACCGCGTCGCCCCAATCACAATCCCAATGGTTTATAAGGTACCCTTGTTCACCCGCCACCAGACAATCAAGCCAGCATGTGTGCTCATGGGTTGTTAACTAGAAGAATATTGTTGTTACGTTTAAGCATACATGTATGTTTTCCTTGAGTTAATTCCACATTCTAAAAGTGTTTACTATTACGTTTTCAGCGCTCCTTGAAAAAGGGCTTCTCCTGCCCGAAATGCATTGGAGCATTTGTTTTATGTGAAGTACAACAGTGTTACCATATGCATCAATATGGATAAAATGAACTTGCAAAATGCAGCTAAATGAATTATGAGAAACTTGAACTAAAATAAAAGCAACTCATTTTGAAATTCAAAGGAGTCTGTCGTATTTATGACGAACCTAACGGTGTGCCCAAACACAAGGATGCTTTTACACACCCCGTAACGCACTCAACCAGCCATCAATCTACGGCGTATTGGGACGGTTACTCCACTTGTTGGAGCACCCTAAAAATCTCACAAAAAACTCACCAAAAAATTCAAATAACCACATACCAACCTTTCAAGAACCACCCACGCAGTGCGCCTTGCCCTCTCTTACAGTTTCTACTTCCAAATATCCACATTGAAAAAGGCATCATCAAGTGACTACATTGTTTTTGAAACAATGTTTATCCACTCTGGGAGTCCGAGCAGTCACTAATGGCGTTAAGGAAAAGACGCGATCGGATCTGAGTTGCTGGTCTAGTCTTTCAGGGCGCGCGGACAGCATCAGTAACGAAGCACACGCTTGTCTGAAAAACTGCGCACTTCAACTGAAAACCCCCCGGAGTAGCAGCGCGTCTCCTGCGAATGCTGAAAACTTTGGCGGAATTCCTGTCAGCGATATCTTGGTGAGGCAAAATATAACGCATGCGCAACGCGGGATTTCTCGACTAGCAACAATGTGCTGTTAGAGACTCTTCGTGTTATTGAAGTTGTACTTCGAGTCTATTTGTAATCTTACCTGAAAATTTCTTGGAGTTTCTGGACTTCGAATTGACATTAGTTTTTCCACACAGATAGTGAAGTAACTATCTTGTTATCCTCGATATGGTTTACTAATAGTTAGGGTAAATACAATTAGGAGCACTATTCGAGTTCCTTCTTTCCTTGTTATTTTGGAGTGAGTTACTATTGGACAATCCTAGACAACAGGAAATTGAGATAGCACCAAACTAGGATTAAAAGGTCAAAGCAACTGTAGAATAGTATTCTAACTGTGTTGTCTGTGCAGGAGCTGTCAAAGAATAAACATAGCGATCTTCAGAGAGAGAAGCAATAGTCCAGGTTCACAGTGTAAGAGTTATTCACTGTAGATTAATGCTTGTTATACAGAATAGTGATATTGTGAATACATGGAATGCTCTTTTACAAGTGTAGTTATAAAGAACGCCTGTGAAGGAGTCTAGTGAGAAGACCAAGACTATCAACCGGGGACTGTCTCTCTTTTTTCTTCCACTTCCCCTTTCCCCCTGCTTTAATGGTCACCATTAGTTATCTGCTGATGGCAGTTGAGGCGGAGGGGCGTTGGGACCATCGTCGACTCCTGTGGATGTCTCAGGCCTTCCTGACAGGTGGATACCATAAGTGACTGGCTTTAAATGCATTGATTGCTCATAAGAAACTAGGTTATTGGTTGAGAGGGGTTGAATCCCCACTCAAAGAGTAAACACAATCTTTGACAGGATGCAGCACAAAAGTCATTTAATAAACCTGTGCTTAACCCTCTGGTAGCTTGGCACAAAACCAGTCAGGCTTGACCTAAAGACAGTGTGTGAAGTTTTTATGTGAAACTCCAACAGTAATAACATGAAAACACAATAGAAGAAAATCTTCAATCCAATTTAGAAAAATAGAGTACATTTTAATTAAAAAAATAAGAAAAAGGACAAAAACACAATCAGTAGAGCCAAAGTTATGAGTTTTAAAAGTTTCAGGTGAAAATAGTGCAAAAAGCACAAAGTAACACTCAAGGATATCTGGCCGCACTATACCGGGGTAATGTCAAAAGTTCAGGCTGACCGTGATAGAGCGCAGGTTAGATATAGGGACCAGGTGTGTCCCTGTAAGAGTCACCTTCTCAAGTCCGTGCAAGGAGCTAATGTTCACATTTACAGGGGCCACAAGGAGGTCGTTGTCAGGGCAAGTAGCAGGTCGAGCATCGCAGATGGTAGCTGTTTTGGCATGAAGAGTCAGTCATTGCTGCAGCTTTTTGTTAGCAGTCGATGAAGGCTGTCGATCTGAAGTGGAGATTTTGCTGGAGCTTCACATTTGTGGTGGTCATGGATGGTCGCTGTTGACATGAAGTGCAGGTTCCTCTGGAGCATCTTGTTGGCAATCGTCGTGGACAGTCGTTTCTCGGTGCGAGGAGCCTAAAACTTCTGTATCTTCATTTTGAGCTCAGGCGGAGTACACTCTGATGTTAGCCTAGGATCCAGTTCCCGCGGACACCTTTTGGGGATCAGCACTCACTCCAGAAGAGGCCAGCAGGGGTGCTCAGGTAGGTCCAGGTAGGTAAACCAGTGCTGGTCGGCTGGGCAGTTGAAGTAAGGCTTCTGGAAGCTTGTTCTGTCCCTGTAGTTCAAATAGGCAGTCAGCCAACTGATCCTTGGGGTCACTTCGGGGCGCTTGGATTCAAGGCAGCCATGTCCAGTCTTCTTTCATTAGACAGCAGGACAGTCCTTTTTCTGAATCCTCCACAGGTCCATTAGTGTTCTGATGAGAGGTTCTGAAGGTGCCACTTGAATCCCCAGTGCCACCCTGCGGGTGGGGGACTATCCCTTTCTCTAACCTTCCCTTGTTCCTGAGTTAGGCTCCGAATTGTCTATGGCAACAAAAGACAGGCAGGCCTAGGTGTGATATGCATTTGTCAGTAGCGGGGCAGGCAGCTCTTAGAAGCCAGGAAAGGGATGGGCAAGGCCTAAGGCTATCCTTTGAAGCCCAGGAAGAGTTGAGTATCATCCCCAGGACATCCTGCTTAGGAGAGCAACACCCTGCCGCACACCCAAGGTCCTTTTGCCCGCATATCTCGATGGAATGCACAAACCACATAAGAAATGCCATTCACAGTTATGTGACCCTAGATACCGGCAGAGAGACACATTTGGGTTAGGTTGAAAAATACCAAGTTTCTAGAAGTGCTGTTTTCAGAATTTTAACTTAATATCAAACTTTACCATTAAATAGGATTTTAAATTACAATTTATTAACTGAAAACAGTATTTTCAATCTGGCCTAAATGGAAGTTATCACATATAAGCGTAATAAGGTAACCCATAGTTAGTCTATGAGAGAGATAGCCTTATAACAGAGAAAAATTACTTTAGAGTTTTTCACTGCCAGAAAAAGTAAAACTTACAGTGACATGTCCTACGTTTCAAATACCATGCACCCTGCCCAAGGGGTTGTTAGGTCATACCTTAGGAGTGACCTTAAAAGGAAGGTTTATACCTGGAAAAAGGTTTACTTTACCGGGTCTAAATGGCAGTATAAAACTGCACTACAGGCTGCAGTGACAGATCTGAGATACATTTTACAGTGTGAATTTAGTAGGTGGAACAATGAGTGCTACAGCTCTTTAATAGCATCTAAGTATTAGGCCCTGGGTACATGTAGTAAAATTTACTAGGGATTTATTATTAAATTAAGAGGGCCAATAAGACATAGGCCAAGTTTATCATATATTAAGGAGAGAGAACACACACACTTAAATACTGATTAGTTGAGGTAAAGTGCAAAGAGTCCTAATGACAACAACAACAAGTTCAGGAAAAACAGGGGAGTGAAGGGAAAAAGTGTGGGGGAGCACCACACCAAGAATGTTAAGGGTAACATGTGTCCCTAAAGCAGGAAGCAAGGAGAAGTCCCATCCTCATCAGTAAGGTGAAGAACCTGGAAAGACCATCAGTATTGGTGTAGTCAGTACCAGGCTGATGTTCCAACTTAAAGTCCATTTCCTCTAGGGAGATACACCACCTCAAAAGTTTGGGATTCTCACCCCTGATCTGCGTTAGCCATCTGAGCGATCCGTGGTCTCTCTGAACCCGGACATGAGTCCCAAACAAGTATGGTCTCAACTTCTTCAGTGCCCAGACAATTACAAAGGAATCCCTTTCAATTCCACTCCACCTCTGCTCCCAAGAAAGTAGGATCCTACTGATGAAGAGTACAGGTTGGTGCAAGCCCTCATCATCTAGCTGTGAGAGGACAGCCCCAGTGCCTTGCTCTGATCTATTTTTTATTTTATAATTTTTTTTATTTATTGAATTTCATTAGAGATAAAAAAATACAGTATCAACAATAGTTGTGCCGTGAATTAATTGAAAGTACAGTGTCATCATCCATCCCTAACCCCACTCCAACCTCAAAAAGAAGGAAAAAAAGTCTCCCTCCCGACCAATTCATACCAGAGTAGTAACTTTAATTGCAGGTTGAAGCAGTGAGCACCACATAACAAGCTGAATGTATTCAAGGAGTGAAGGTCACGCATTAGACTAATAGAACTAAGAGGCAATATCTAAGCAGGGTCCTCAGCCGGCTCTGGGGTGTCACTCTACAATGCATCAGCTGACCTATACAGAGAGTTTGTTGATAGGGCATGTAAGAGCAGATAGCTGTGCAGTGGATACTAAATGTTTTGAGGTCTAGATGTGGGAGGTAGCAGTCCAGCATGTAAGGACAATTGGTCATTACAATAAATGAGGTCCATGAGCTAGTCCTGGATTTCTGTTCTCTCCCATGCCCCGTAGCGACAGGCAACCCTTCATTTAGTCAATAGAGTAGCCAGCTCTACATATTTCTTGTAACCAGCATCGAACTCACCTATGTGTCTCAACAGTGCCAATAATGGGCTAAGTTTTAAAGCCTATCCAACCATGGCACTAAGTGCATCGTTCATCACTGCTCAGAAGGGCTGTACCAGCCCACAGAACCATGCAAGTTGGAGGACGTCTGCTCAAGCTGGTCTGCATCTGGCACACACATCATCTGGTTGAAGTCAATTGCAATAAAGTCAGGTAGGAGGACAGTATATTCTTTGGAGGGATTTATAATGGATGATGCGGAGCCTGCTGCCGAGTGCTATCTGCCCCGTTTTCTCACAGCAATATTTCCACTGCTCATCTGTGAAGGTAACCCCTAGATCTGTTTCGCATTGTGTATGCACCTGCCCTTGTATACAAGGATATTCAGCTTGCAAAGTGAGCTATAATAGGGTGACTAGGTGTCGTGAGGTATCCACTTGGAGCATGGTATGGAGGTTATTAAAGGTGGGAGGCTCAGCTGGGAAATCAGGCGTGGCCGCTTTGACATTGTTGTGCAAGCGAATGTATGTGAATGTGTTTACTGGGGATGCCAGTTTGTCTCTCAAGAAGTCTGCCTAGGAGAGACAGGTTCAGTGCCGGTAGACATCTCCCCACCGGCGGTAATGCGCGCCTCTGAAGTAGAAACCTGCATTAAACTCATGAGTGACTGGAAGCAATGGGTGAAAGGGGAGTGGAATCACTGGAGAATTTAGGAGTGTCTTACCCATTTTTTGACCCAACCTATGCCAAGCTTTCGAGGTGTCAGCTAGTGTGGAGTCAGCAATAGAGGGCGCAACAGAGGAGGAGCCCAAAAAGGAGAATGAAGGGATTGAGGCAATATAACCCTGTTTCACCACCGCATGTGGAAGAAAGTTTATACCAAGGAAAGGCATGTTGAGCCTGTGTACATAAATAATACAACTCCATGACTGGAGCTTTAAACCCTCCTTGAAGAAAGACAGGGTCAGAGTGTCCCACTGCAAATGAGGTTGCTTCCCTAGCCACGCCACGCCTATCATCTCCATTTTTAGAATTTGAAAGAAAGATTGGCTGAGTAGGAGAAGTATGTTTGAAAAATATAAAAATTGAGGCAGTATCACCACTTTTGTTAAAACTACACGGTTTGCCAGCGACAAAGGAGGAGAAATCTAAGGAATAATGAGGTCTGTAAGCGCAAACAGTGCTGTGCCATAGTTAGATCATATCACTTCTTTCCAATTGTGCAATATCACAATGCCCAAATATTTGAGGTCTGACTGACTCCCCTGTAGGGGGAATTCCAGGATGAAGGGCTTGTTAGCCTGCCAAGTAAGAGGGTTGCGATTTCTCCCAGTTTATCTGCACCCCTGATGACCCACCAAACCAGATAAACCATCTGAGGATAGCATTCAGACTAATATTAGGATCGCGCAAGAAGAGGGTCATATCATCTGTGTATAGAGATATCAAGAGATGTGTGGTAGGGTAGTGAAATGCTTTATCATGGTGGTGTTGTCTCAGCTTAGAACAGAGTGGCTCTGCTGCCAAGGCTAAAAGTAAGGGCGAGAGTAGACAGCCCTGACATGTGCCTATCGTAAAGAAAAACAGAGAGGAGACAGATCCATTGACACAAACTCTAGCGATCAGGTTTGAGCAAAGGAGTGCAATCCAGCCAGAGAAAGGATTAAGGCTTTAAGGGCATATAAGAAGACTGCCACAGCAGCCAAGTCGGGGTTGATGTCCTGCAGTACTGAAAACGGAGTCCGCAGATTGGAGGAAGTGGATGGAACAGGGTGAAAGCCTGATACGTCTGGGCTTACCAAGAATTTTATGACTAGGAATAAATGATTAGCAATCACATGTGGCTATGATTTTAACATTGCAATTAATAAGAGAAAGAGGCTGTAGGACTCGCAGCAATCAGATGGTTTGCCTGGTTTGAGCAGGGTGATGATTTGGGGTTTGCACATAGAAAGAGAAAGTTGACCCTGCCTTTTCACCTCCTGAAAGATGGAAACTAGAATGGGCGCCAGGAGGTCCACCACATACGCTTTATAAAAGTCAGCTGATAGCACATCAGGCCCTGGGGTCTTTCCAGCTTGCAATTGCAACACACCGTCTCTTATCTCATCAGCAGTAAAGTCCTGAGCCAGAAATTTCCGCTGGGCATCACTCAGCCAGCCGAAGGCTACGTCCTCCAAATATGAGTCAGCATCAATGGTATGTTCTCTGTTGGAAATGTGAAGGGAGCTTTAGAAAGAGAAAAAGGTATAGAGGATGCCCGGAGTATCCATATGAAACTGCCCCAGCTCGTCCCGAACCCCCAGAATATCATAAGTTGCCAATTGTCACCAAATCATAGTGGCCAGAGTGTGTCCATGTCGCTCACCCTCTCCCTATGGCCTGGCTGTGACAAACTAGCAGCGGAAGCAGCATTCTCTATCGGGAACTTCATGAAATTCAGACAACACTGGAGAGTGGTCAGAATATGTCCGTGCTAGATGGGAAACACCCCCCCCACCCGCACGTCCCTGTAGATCAGCCAGTAATAAGCCTAGACCAGCTCCCATGTTCTCCTTTCCATACTCTCTCTTTGCTCTCTCTTTCTATCAGGTGGGTGTTCTCCAAGCATCAAGCAAGTCATGCTCCTCCATGATAGCTTTGAGATGACAAGCCGCAATCCCATGATAGGTGGGCGGTACATGGGATTGATCAATATCGCATTTAGAACTGTGTTAAAATCACCGCCCCTCAATAACAAAGATGGGCTTTTGGCTGTAATTTGCCCCAGAGACAGTAGAAGAAAGCAGGGTCATCTGTATTGGGCCCTCAGCAAATAATGATTTTGATGGCATGGGAGTATAACTTCCCCACATGATCGTGTAGATGTTTGAGCATCTCATAGGGACCCCTGCGGTATGTATGGCATCCCCTTTCGGACAAGTGTGACTGTCCTCCGCGCATAAGAGGTGTATGTGAAAAATAACCTGTGGGACAACCCTCTGTCCATGAAATGAGTCTTATGTAATAGAGCAATGTGAATGGTATGTCTGTCAAGATTGGACAATATGTGCCATCACCGGCGTGGATTCCCCAACCCCATAATGTTACATGTAATGCATTCAAAGGTGTTTGGGAGGGATGGCATCAGCACTAGTCACATTAGGCATTCAAAGATGGGTAGAGGGAGCAGATGTGACAGGTGGCGAATGGAAAGCTAGTGGGGAAAAGACAGAAGCACTGCACGATGCTCATTATAGAGTAATCAGCTCAAAATAAAATAACAAACAACCCCCGTTCCCCCCACACTGATGGCCCAGTGAATAGATTACCTCCCCAGTCATACACCTCAAGAAACTGAACTAAATAACATAACATGGATGGTCTCAAACACTCTCAAAAACAGGTACAAATAAAAAAAATAAAAAAAAAGAAAAGGGAAGGATAGGACAGGAAAGAGCAGTGCGAAAAAGTGCAATCAGGGGCACCCTGCAGGGTACATCCAGAGAGGAAGCAGGGGTCACCCTCATAAATTCGAGGGCATGCCGGGACAGACCAGCACAATCTCATCCAGATAAACAAGACAATGAGGCACATACTTTGGTGAACCAACAATGTTACCTATGAATAGGATTCAGAAAAGGGAGGTGGTGATGGACATGGCATCCAAACTAAGCAGAATACTCATACCCAGTCAACAGATCAGGGCTTGATCCATCACCGTTTTTTAGCTCATTGCACCATCCCAGCTCAGAACCTGGCTACATGCAAATTAGTCTGTCCCTGGCCCAGTGCATCATGGGAACAGGGCAGACCAAACTACCAAGCCAATTCTTTAACTGGAAAGGCAACAAGCTTCCGGGGACCGGTTTCTGGCATTACAGCCGTCTTCGGCCCGGCTTGCTTGAATCCTGATGGTGCAGTGAGCAAGGGACTCACATCTGAGCATACCCTTCCACGCTTGTGGTGGACAAAACGATTCAGAAAAGGGGGGTGGTGATGGACAGAGCATCCGAACTAAGCAGAATACTCCTACCCAGTCAACAGATCAGGGCTTGATCCATCACCGTTTTTTAGCTCACTGCACCATCCCAGCTCAGAACCTGGCTACATGCAAATTAGTCTGTCCCTGGACCAGTGCATCATGGGAACAGGGCAGACCAAACTACCAAGCCAAATCTTTAATTGGAAAGGAAACAAGCTTCCGGGGACTGGTTTCTGGCATTACCGCCGTCTTCGGCCCGGCTTGCTTGAATCCTGATGGTGCAGTGAGCAAGGGACTCACATCTGAGCATACCCTTCCTCGCTTGTGGTAGACAAAACGATTCAGAAAAAGGGGTGGTGATGGACAGAGCATCCGAACTAAGCAGAATACTCCTACAGACTCAACAGATCAGGGCTTGATCCATCACCGTTTTTTAGCTCACTGCACCATCCCAGCTCAGAACCTGACTACATGCAAAGTAGTCTGTCCCTGGCCCAGTGCATAATGGGAACAGGGCAGACCAAACTACCAAGCCAATTCTTTAACTGGAAAGGAAACAAGCTTCCGGGGACCGGTTTCTGGCATTACAGCCGTCTTCGGCCCGGCTTGCTTGAATCCTGATGGTGCAGTGAGCAAGGGACTCACATCTGAGCATACCCTTCCACGCTTGTGGTGGACAAAACGATTCAGAAAAGGGGGGTGGTGATGGACAGAGCATCCGAACTAAGCAGAATACTCCTACCCAGTCAACAGATCAGGGCTTGATCCATCACCGTTTTTTAGCTCACTGCACCATCCCAGCTCAGAACCTGACTACATGCAAAGTGGTCTGTCCATGGCCCAGTGCATAATGGGAACAGGGCAGACCAAACTACCAAGCCAATTCTTTAACTGGAAAGGAAACAAGCTTCCGGGGACCGGTTTCCGGCATTACAGCCGTCTTCGGCCCGGCTTGCTTGAATCCAGATTGTGCAGTGAGCAAGGGACTCACATCTGAGCATACCCTTCCACGCTTGTGGTGGACAAAACGATTCAGAAAAGGGGGGTGGTGATGGACAGAGCATCTAAACTAAGCAGAATACTCCTACCCAGTGAACAGATCAGGGCTTGATCCATCATCGTGTTTTAGCTCACTGCACCATCCCAGCTCAGAACCTGGCTACATGCAAATTAGTCTGTCCCTGGCCCAGTGCATCATGGGAACAGGGCAGACCAAACTACCAAGCCAAATCTTTAACTGGAAAGGAAACAAGCTTCCGGGGACCGGTTTCTGGCATTACAGCCGTCTTCGGCCCGGCTTGCTTGAATCCTGATGGTGCAGTGAGCAAGGGACTCACATCTGAGCATACCCTTCCACGCTTGTGGTAGACAAAACGATTCAGAAAAGGGGGTGGTGATGGACAGAGCATCCAAACTAAGCAGAATACTCCTACCGAGTCAACAGATCAGGGCTTGATCCATCACCGTTTTTTAGCTCACTGCACCATCCCAGCTCAGAACCTGACTACATGCAAAGTAGTCTGTCCCTGGCCCAGTGCATAATGGGAACAGGGCAGACCAAACTCCCAAGCCAATTCTTTAACTGGAAAGGAAACAAGCTTCCGGGGACCGGTTTCTGGCATTACAGCCGTCTTCGGCCCGGCTTGCTTGAATCCTGATGGTGCAGTGAGCAAGGGACTCACATCTGAGCATACCCTTCCACGCTTGTGGTGGACAAAACGATTCAGAAAAGGGGGGTGGTGATGGACAGAGCATCCGAACTAAGCAGAATACTCCTACCCAGTCAACAGATCGGGGCTTGATCCATCACCGTTTTTTAGCTCACTGCACCATCCCAGCTCAGAACCTGACTACATGCAAAGTAGTCTGTCCCTGGCCCAGTGCATAATGGGAACAGGGCAGACCAAACTACCAAGCCAATTCTTTAACTGGAAAGGAAACAAGCTTCCGGGTACCAGTTTCCGGCATTACAGCCGTCTTCGGCCCGGCTTGCTTGAATCCTGATGGTGCAGTTAGCAAGGGACTCACATCTGAGCATACCCTTCCACGCTTGTGGTGGACAAAACGATTCAGAAAAGGGGGGTGGTGATGGACAGAGCATTCAAACTAAGCAGAATACTCCTACCCAGTGAACAGATCAGGGCTTGATCCATCATCGTTTTTTAGCTCACTGCACCATCCCAGCTCAGAACCTGGCTACATGCAAATTAGTCTGTCCCTGGCCCAGTGCATCATGGGAACAGGGCAGACCAAACTACCAAGCCAATTCTTTAACTGGAAAGGAAACAAGCTTCCTTGGATCGGTTTCTGGCATTACAGCCGCCTTCGGCCCGGCTTGCTTGAATCCTGATGGTGCAGTGAGCAAGGGACTCACATCTGAGCATACCCTTCCACGCTTGTGGTGGACAAAACAATTCAAAAAAGGGGGGTGATGATGGACAGAGCATCCAAACTAAGCAGAATACTCCTACCCAGTCAACAGATCAGGGTTTGATCCATCACCGTTTTTTAGCTCACTGCACCATCCCAGCTCAGAACCTGGCTACATGCAAATTAGTCTGTCCCTGGCCCAGTGCATCATGGGAACAGGGCAGACCAAACTACCAAGCCAATTCTTTAACTGGAAAGGAAACAAGCTTCCGGGGACCGGTTTCTGGCATTACAGCCGTCTTCGGCCCGGCTTGCTTGAATCCTGATGGTGCAGTGAGCAAGAGACTCACATCTGAGCATACCCTTCCACGCTTGTGGTGGACAAAACGATTCAGAAAAGGGGGGTGGTGATGGACAGAGCATCCAAACTAAGCAGAATACACCTACCCAGTCAACAGATCAGGGCTTGATCCATCACCGTTTTTTAGCTCACTGCACCATCCCAGCTAAGAACCTGGCTACATGCAAATTAGTCTGTCCCTGGCCCAGTGCATCATGGGAACAGGGCAGACCAAACTACCAAGCCAATTCTTTAACTGGAAAGGAAACAAGCTTCCGGGGACCGGTTTCTGGCATTACAGCCATCTTCGGCCGGGCTTGCTTGAATCCTGATGGTGCAGTGAGCAAGGGACTCACATCTGAGCATACCCTTCCACGCTTGTGGTGGACAAAACGATTCAGAAAAGGGGGGTGGTGATAGACAGAGCATCCGAACTAAGCAGAATTCTCCTAACCAGTCAACAGATCAGGGCTTGATCCATCACCGTTTTTTAGCTCACTGCACCATCCCAGTTCAGAACCTGGCTACATGCAAATTAGTCTGTCCCTGGCCCAGTGCATCATGGGAACAGGGCAGACCAAACTACCAAGCTAATTCTTTAACTGGAAAGGAAACAAGCTTCCGGGGACCAGTTTCTGGCATTACAGCCGTCTTCGGCCCGGCTTGCTTGAATCCTGATGGTGCACTGAGCAAGGGACTCACATCTGAGCATACCCTTCCACGCTTGTGGTGGACAAAACGATTCAGAAAAGGGGGGTGGTGATGGACAGAGCATCCGAACTAAGCAGAATACTCCTACCCAGTCAACAGATCAGGGCTTGATCCATCACCGTTTTTTAGCTCACTGCACCATCCCAGCTCAGAACCTGGCTACATGCAAATTAGTCTGTCCCTGGCCCAGTGCATCATGGGAACAGGGCAGACCAAACTACCAAGCCGATTCTTTAACTGGAAAGGAAACAAGCTTCCGGGGACCGGTTTCTGGCATTACAGCCGTCTTCAGCCCGGCTTGCTTGAATCCTGATGGTGCAGTGAGCAAGGGACTCACATCTGAGCATACCCTTCCACGCTTGTGGTGGACAAAACGATTCAGAAAAGGGGGGTGGTGATGGACAGAGCATCCGAACTAAGCAGAATACTCCTAACCAGTCAACAGATCAGGGCTTGATCCATCACCGTTTTTTAGCTCACTGCACCATCCCAGTTCAGAACCTGGCTACATGCAAATTAGTCTGTCCCTGGCCCAGTGCATCATGGGAACAGGGCAGACCAAACTACCAAGCCAATTCTTTAACTGGAAAGGAAACAAGCTTCCGGGGACCGGTTTCTGGCATTACAGCCGTCTTCGGCCCGGCTTGCTTGAATCCTGATGGTACAGTGAGCAAGGGACTCACATCTGAGCATACCCTTCCACGCTTGTGGTAGACAAAACGATTCAGAAAAGGGGGTGCTGATGGACAGAGCATCCGAACTAAGCAGAATACTCCTACCCAGTCAACAGATCAGGGCTTGATCCATCACCGTTTTTTAGCTCACTGCACCATCCCAGCTCAGAACCTGGCCACATGCAAATTAGTCTGTTCCTGGCCCACTGCATCATGGGAACAGGGCAGACCAAACTACCAAGCCAATTCTTTAACTGGAAAGGAAGCAAGCTTCCAGGGACCGGTTTCTGGCATTACAGCCGTCTTCGGCCCGGCTTGCTTGAATCCTGATGGTGCAGTGAGCAAGGGACTCACATCTGAGCATACCCTTCCATGCTTGTGGTGGACAAAACGATTCAGAAAAGGGGGGTGGTGATGGACAGAGCATCCGAACTAAGCAGAATACTCCTACCCAGTCAACAGATCAGGGCTTGATCCATCACCGTTTTTTAGCTCACTGCACCATCCCGGCTCAGAACCTGACTTCATGCAAATTAGTCTGTCCCTGGCCCAGTGCATAATGGGAACAGGGCAGACCAAACTACCAAGCCAATTCTTTATCTGGAAAGGAAACAAGCTTCCGGGGACCGGTTTCTGGCATTACAGCCGTCTTCGGCCCGGCTTGCTTGAATCCTGATCGTGCAGTGAGCAAGGGACTCACATCTGAGCATACCCTTCCACGCTTGTGGTGGACAAAACGAGTCAGAAAAGGGGGGTGGTGATGGACAGAGCATCCGAACTAAGCAGAATACTCCTACCCAGTGAACAGATCAGGGCTAGATCCATCACCGTTTTTTAGCTCACTGCACCATCCCAGCTCAGAACCTGGCTACATGCAAATTAGTCTGTCCCTGGCCCAGTGCATCATGGGAACAGGGCAGACCAAACTACCAAGCCAATTCTTTAACTGGAAAGGAAACAAGCTTCCGGGGACCGGTTTCTGGCATTACAGCTGTCTTCGGCCCGGCTTGCTTGAATCCTGATGGTGCAGTGAGCAAGGGACTCACATCTGAGCATACCCTTCCACGCTTGTGGTGGACAAAACGATTCAGAAAAGGGGGGTGGTGATGGACAGAGCATCCGAACTAAGCAGAATACT
Organism: Lissotriton vulgaris; assembly: GCF_964263255.1. Classification (NCBI taxonomy): domain Eukaryota; kingdom Metazoa; phylum Chordata; class Amphibia; order Caudata; family Salamandridae; genus Lissotriton; species Lissotriton vulgaris. The sequence continues at coordinate 207,341,516 of NC_141690.1, read as the reverse complement.
CCTACCCAGTCAACAGATCAGAGCTTGATCCATCACCGTTTTTTAGCTCACTGCACCATCCCAGCTCAGAACCTGGCTACATGCAAATTAGTCTGTCCCTGGCCCAGTGCATCATGGGAACAGGGCAGACCAAACTACCAAGCCAATTCTTTAACTGGAAAGAAAACAAGCTTCCGGGGACCGATTCTGTCATTACAGCCATCTTCGGCCCGGCTTGCTTGAATCCTGATGGTGCAGTGAGCAAGGGACTCACATCTGAGCATACCCTTCCACGCTTGTGGTGGACAAAACGATTCAGAAAATGGGGGTGGTGATGGACAGAGCAGCCGAACTAAGCAGAATACTCCTAACCAGTCAACAGATCAGGGCTTGATCCATCACCGTTTTTTAGCTCACTGCACCATCCCAGTTCAGAACCTGGCTACATGCAAATTAGTCTGTGCCTGGCCCACTGCATCATGGGAACAGGGCAGACCAAACTACCAAGACAATTCTTTAACTGGAAAGGAAATAAGCTTCCGGGGACCGGTTTCTGGCATTACAGCCGTCTTCGGCCCGGCTTGCTTGAATCCTGATGGTGCAGTGAGCACCACAAGCGTGGAAGGGTATGCTCAGATGTCCATGACCCTTTAGTAATAGCAGCCTGCACTGGCTCAGTATCGATGTTTGCAGGGGGAGGGCCTTATAAGCAGCCCCGCATCCAAAACATACCAGCCCAACAGATCAAGCAGTCCCAGTAGGGCGGAATGCACCAGGCTAGCTTACCAATGTATCTAGAAATCTTGAGTCCACAATGTTAGCAGACCACAAGGGAGCAGTCACTCGGCCCCCTGGGGCAGCTCTCCTGACATCCATGCCTCCAGGATAAAGGCGCAGGTACAAGCGGCACTCTTGTGGTCCCCCGCCAGCAACACTTTAGGGTCCACTCGCCACTCCTGGCAGCCCACTCTATCGTTAAAGTGAAAGGCCACTCTACATTCCCCAAGCCAATGGGGAGCTGAGCAACAATTAAAAAGCTACCAGAGTCAGCCCACAAGGCTTCCGAAGAGAACACTGCTAGCCCCAACAGATCTCACGCAGCTGCCATTACCGGTGCAGCAGCAGGGCACCACTCAAAAAAACACACTGCTAGATGCCATGGCGCCAAGAATAAGTTCAGCAATGTTGGGTACCACACGCAGGGGGCAGAAATCTCTCCGGCACCACCAAAATAGTCTGGATGAGGCAGGATGATGGTAGATGTTGCCCCCCGACTGCAGGAGCATCACAGGAGTGCAACAATCTTGCTCTCCAGCTCTCTGGTGACCCCATGTTCCGTTGTATCTGTCTGCCCAATGAATTATCTGCAGAAGTCAGATGCCTTGAGCACTGGTGCAGTGCACATTGCCTCCTTCAAGGTGTCAAATGCTTTCTAGCACAGCTTCATCCAGATCACCTTCTTAGGTTGCCTCTTAGAAGTTAGCTCAGTTAAGGGGACAGCAATGGTGTTATATCCCTTGATTAATCTCTTGTTTTAAGTGGTGAGGCCTAGGAAGGATCTTACCTCTGTCTTAGTCTATCTTACACTGTGACCTTGCCCCCACCGATTTGGTGAGCCAAGTACACGACAAAACTCTGCTCCATCTGGCCTTCCCTTTGCAAGGCCTGAAGTACTGCCCAGAAGTGATTCAGGTAATCATCCCAGCTAGAGTTGAACACTGCAATGTTACTTAGGTAGGCACCACTGCAGTCCTCCAACCCTACCAGGGCCCGGTTGACAAATCCTGGAACGTTGCAGGAATATTCCTTAAACTAAAGGGTATAACCCAAAACTGGCCTTCTACGGTGGAGAAAGCAGAACTCTCCTTGGCACCCTCAGTTAAGGTAATCTGCCAGTAACCCGATGTTAAATTATATATACTCAGGAACTTGGTATCTCCCAACCAACCTCATTAAAGATGATTTAAGTGGAAACAGTATGTCTTTATTAGGTCCCAAACTGAATTTATCATTTATTAAGGTAAATAAGTTAACCCAGTGTTATTCTATACTCAAAACCACTTGCCATGCATAGTGGTTAGGGCTCACCTTAGTGGTGACTAATAAGTTTTAAAAAGGAAGGTTTAGGCGCCGCAAAAGGCTTATCTTGAAAATGCACAACAGATTACAGTGGCAGGCCTGAGACATGTTTTACAGTGCTGCTTTAGTGTGTGGCACAATTAGTGTTGCAGTCCACTGATAGCATTTAATTTGCTGGCCCGGCATACCTGTTGTACCATTTACTAGGAAGTTATCAGTAAATTAAGGTGCCAACTAGATGGAGGCCAATTTTACCATGTTTTAGGGAGAGCAGCCCCCCCCCCTTTATCACTGGTTATCAGGGGTTATGAGTCCTAATGCAAACAAAAATGACAGGGGAGTGAAGTAGAAAAAAGTCTGAAGGAATACCATAGCAAGGATGTCACGGCTAACATTGCTGATGTCAGCTTTATTCAAAAAGTGTGAGGGAAGGTTGTTAGACTGCTCTTGCTATTAGGTGATCAAATATTTTACTTAACCTGTGTATGTGATTTATTTGACCCACTTGAAGAGTTCAGATTTTTCATTGTTCACTCCCACGCTGGAGCTAAGCATTTTTCTGGTAGTCCTTAATATGAATTGTGAGGAGTTCTGCACTGTCTTTTTGAGCTCCATATCATTGTACCACTGCATCAGTGGTGGCCCATAATGTGCAGTAGGTGCGGGCAGGCAAACTGATGCACACTGTCTTACACAAAAGCACACACACAAACTGACACAAATCCACATGCACATTTATTAACACTCCTCCCTTCACAAGCATGCACACATGCACCCATCAATCACATACACATACATCCATTCACAGCACACATTCACACATGCATCCAACATTCAATAGGGACTTACCTGCTGTGGTGGCAGGAGGGAGAAGCAGAAGCCTTGGTGGTTCATTGGGCCTTCGGAGAAGGATGATCCTGCCGCCGCTCTCACTGGCTGACCTATGACAAGGTCTTTCCTTACTTTATCACAGAGTGGGATGGGGTCAATGAGAGTTGCTGATCCTAACCCACTCTGTGTCAAGGCATCCCTGAAAACTGAAGTGCCCAGGTCTGAGTCTTTGGTGATGTGTCCCCTTGTCAGGGCTGAAGTGATGACACACTCAGGGCTGTGAAATAACAGCACCTGGATGGCTAACTCAATCATGAAAAGTGTGTGTGAGGCTAACCTTTGTGAACCTGACCAAAAAACTCGTCATGCTTTGCCAAAGGGTCATGAGTGGAGGGGGTCCTCCCCCTAATGACAGGCTGCCACTGCACTACATCCCAGCCTTTTATTCAGTCTTGGCACTTCTTACATTGAGCGGGGCACCTATTTCCAAGGTTTTAACTGGTTCAATTGGGAATCTGTTAACTGTTTCTGAACAGTACAGAGCTTGAGCTCTTTTGCATGTGTCCTTAAAGGGCTTGTGGTACATTCAAAAAGACATGTTTTGAAGAGCCCTGGATTTCTGCACCACATGCCATCCAGAGGTGTGTAACTGGCAATCAGCAAATAGTTGGTGCTTAGCAGGTGATCTGACTAGAAATGTTAGATGATGTTGTTGCCACGTTTTTAATTAATAGAAAATAATGCTTGATTTGAAGGCGTTTTAGTTAGCATAACCAGACTTCAGTTAATATAACTAGGTCGAAGCCAGCATAAATTTACATTTTTTTTGTTGTGACAAAAAAGAATTTTGATTTTTAAATCAAATGAATGAGCTACCTTCATGTCTGTTTCTCACTCTATATCTTTGCATTTCACAAAATAAGCAAAATAGAATGTATTTCACAGTAGTGTTTATTTTTCCAGCTTCAATGTGTTAGTTTGTTCCCAAAACTACATTGTCATAGATAAAGGCAGACCTCTACCCGCATTTTATGATATGTTCCATGGACTCCCAGAGTTATCTATGTGATAGGAGAAATCTTAAGGTTGTCCTGCATACATGCCGGGAAAATGTTTCTTCCATGGGTTTTCCAAACATAATTCAGGGGTAATGGCCACTTGAAGGCAGCTAATGTTTACTAGACCCTGTGCGGTTCTTCAAGTAAAGCTTTCTTCAGAGATTTATGGGTGTTGTCTTACTCCTTGTCACTTATAATTAAATCCTAGTACTCCAATATCCATGGGATCAAGTATGTTTCTATGTGAACAGTTGCAAGCTACCTGCTTTCCCTCCGCGAATTGATAACATTGGGCACTCAGTTGGTGTGCATTGCCTCTTCTCAGAATGTTTTCTGCAGTCATTTCTCCAGGTCAACTCTAAATCCATCCTCGTCCTTCTTTTCCTATGATTAAGCATACACCCCCCAATCATAGTAGACTGAATTGCTTTTCATGAAGGAGGGACTGTAGGTGGTTGCCATGTACAGGCCTTATGATATTTGGTTGCCTGAATCATCTCTGCGTTGCCAATGGTATAATCATCTATGCATTGCCAATGGTATAGCCTGCATAAATTGCAGTAGAGGCTTGAAACCAAGATCCATGCTATCTTTCAACCAAACTAACTTTGGAGAGTTTTGTTGTTCTGTAGGCTTGTTCATCATGTATTATTCTTTTCAAAACCACTTTCTTCATATCCTATTAAATATTACTTCTTTGGGGGTTCACAGCATGATAGGCTTTCTGCATATCACCTTGTCAATAAAAGAGCAATGAAATGAGCCGATCTCTTCAAGGTTTAATTGTAACTCTCTCAAAGAAGAAAATACTCCAGATCTCCACCTTCTGTATACTTCTGTAGGATAGTTAAGGGAAAATAAGGATGAACTTTGGAAACAAACATGATGTCAGACAATGGCATAAAGGCTTCATGAAGCTTCTTGTGGCTGCCAACTTTGTAGAGCCAATATACCACTTCTGACACCGTTGGTGAAGTTCCTTGCTTCTGATAATGAGTAGACAAAGGATTGGTCTCATCATCAATCAATAAAACTTTATTTCGGTTTTTGTTCAAAACCATAAAAGTACATATACACTAATACTGTGAATACATAATACTTTTTGTTAAAACCACATATCATAACAAGGTACAGAGGTGCAAAAATATGATTTCTTCATTACATAAAAACCAGGAGATTGGAAAAAGTAATCACGTAAGACATATTACAGATCCGTACATTTTCTTTATTTGACAGTTAATTAAAAAAATTCAATAACTTGGAGAATACTATCATTGTGCAAAAGTTGTAAATACATCAGGGCCGGTCTGATGTGAATAAAATTAAGATTTCCTAAAAGAGTCACCAGATAGCGCTTACGGGGATATTCATAAAAACTACATAAAAATATAAAATGCAGCATATCCTGCGGAGACTTTCCGTCGCAGCCGCAGGGAGCTGCAGTCTTATTAAAATGAGCAGTTCTTGGCCTAATAAGCAAATGATGGAAAAGATTCAACCTGAACCTAGTCAGTAAAAAGTTTTCATGAGAGGTCAGGGAACCCAATAGATACGGTTCAGTAGATGCACACGTTTTCAACATAACATATTTTCTGACACTCGGCTTCTGGAGCTCTATGCCTTCCCTCTGGGTCTTCCTAACCAAGAGGAAGGCCCGTTTCGTTGCCTCCAGGTTCCCTCCTGTATACTTCTGTAGGATAGTTAAGGGGAAATAAGGATGAACTTTAGAAACAAACATGATGTCAGACAATGGCATAAAGGCTTCATGAAACTTCTTGTGGCTGCCAACTTTGTAGAGCCAATATACCACTTCTGACACCGTTTGTGAAGTTCCTTGCTTCTGATAATGAGTAGACAAAGGATTGGTCTCATCTCAACACTTCTGGAATTTATTAACTTTTGAATGGCAAATCAGTCTATTCAGGGACATCTTAAGGATTTTGGGGGCCCTGGGACAAACATATTTGGGGGTAGGGGGGCTCTGTTTGGAACATCATCAAATTTATTATTCAATTTCTGCTCTTTCATACCCTCTTAGGCCAGTTCAATGGCAGTGAACAGACAAGGGAAAACAACAATTGTTAACCTATGTTTTATAATTGTAGACTTATGAAATGGTAACAAGTAAATACCTCCAAGATACAATTCCCCATGTGAATTTCTGGGTAATGAAGAAGGACAACAGTTTACAAGAACACACTGAATTACAAGAACTACAACCAGAGTTTGTCAAACATATAACACAGATTTGAACAGGAGCAAACTTGAAAAGAAGGCTTTTTAAAAAAGTAACTCACTTCAGAACAAAAATGTGACAGTTGAATGCTTTACAAATTTTTAGGTAGAGTTTTTGACATCAGCACAGATGTCAAAGGACCTGATTTTAGATAATTAAGGGCCAAGAGCGGATTCAACACAGGACAGTAAACAGCGTTGGTTTATTGCATTGCATCAACTTGAGAGAGCAGAGCCACAACATATCTATAAAGAACTTGCACAGTTCTTGTCTCTCAATGGGCAGATGTACTTTGAGCAGCCATGCCCAAACACAGGCACCCTTGTGCTATAGTGCAAGGTTGTCTGCGTTGTGGTCAGCATAGTTTTTGTGCTGGAAGGTGCAAGCCTTCCTGGCAAACAGCACAGTCACAGTAGAGACAACAGGCGAGCTAGTATCCTTTGGATAGCAGAGGTAACAGTAGAGTAAAAGACACTCACAAAAACAAACAACAGGCTTCCTTCAGGCTCCAAGCAGGCATCTCCAGTGAAAGCTTATCTCAGATATAGAACTGACCAAGCAAGTGAAGGACCAAGTTTGCAAGATCCCATCATACAAACAGACCAATGTGGGCATCAGTAAGCACACATATCTCACACGGAAGATGCAATAAACAATCAAGCATCCCTCACATAAAACAGGCAGAAGCAGGTGCAGACCTCTTGCTCACTGGAACACTATGGGCAGTAGCACTGCAAACTGTCTTCCCACACATACAGCTGGTCTGGCACATTGACAGACACCAAGCTAGCTTCCCTCACACAAGTGACACAATCTCAGCAAACAAGGTAGAACAGCTGCGCACTGCGCATGAAAGTGGAATGGGGACCCTGTACATGGCTGAAAGTCTTTGTCTTTCCTCGTAGGAATATATTATTGAAAAAGTGAACTTGTATAGCAAGGTGCTCTCTGACATGACTCTTGTTTAGGCAGCTCTTGTAACAGTAGAAATCATATGCCTGCCTTATTAATGTTAAAATATGCTGAAACATAAAATAGGTGAGATGTGATATGCAAAATAAAACATGTAAATATGTGCCACACATTAGATATCAATGCAGGCTCTACTTGAGTTTACATCTAGCATTCAGAATGCATGCATCAAAGGCAGTATATTGCCATGTGTTTTCAATACTGGCATGCAGCAGCAGCTCAGTAGTGTTATTGAAAATAATCTGTGTTACCTGCCCCTCCTTTCTCATATATGAGATACTGTTTCAATCTTAACAAAATGTTTGTTTGCATGTTGCATGGCTTTTAAACCCCTACACACAACATTTCTCTGAAAAATGTCTGTATAGAACTTCAACACACCCCTCTTAATAAAATAGAATAAAAGAACATGACATTTTATGCAATTTACTTTGTGAATCATTCAAGGTCATTAGGGCAGGAGTGTCTGCAGAACACATCCCATTCAGACAGACAGCTGAGAATGCTATCAGGGTGCCCATGAAATGCTGGGGCTCTGGGCCAGTGCCCACTTTGCCCATGCATTAAAATGTCCCTGAGTCTATTTACAGTTTCCATCACTCAATACATTTCTACATTACTTGTATTGCTTTAGCAGTTCCCTTTACAAATTCGTTTTACACAGAGGGCTCACAGGCGCTATTTTTACGCTCCAGCAAGAAGGCCATTTTTTAAGCTTTCAGATGCAATGGTGTCCATTGTGGTGGAATTAAAGTGTACATCTATTATAGTCTTAGGTCCTCATTACATGTTTAAGGCTAAATTCAGATCCCTGTGCAAACCAGAATTTTTCCAAGGATTGGAATTATGAGTTGTGTGATAATTATCACACATTTGCATTTTTCTCCAATAGATTTCGGCATTTCAAAACCTCCTTGTTACCCTTGAAGGAAGCCAGAGAGCAGCCCCAATTTTCCTTGTCCTTTCTGCAGTATAAGACACAGTGGAACATACCATTATATTTAGTAGGTGTAAGGATTGGACTATTTTATATGGGTTGGCCTTGAGTGGATGAGATCATTCTTTTTTCCCAACTAGAGCTAACAAATAAAATTATTTTCATCTTTACCCATCTCGAAAGTCCCTTTGAGGTCAGTCCTTACCCTTCAAATCTTAAAATATCTATAGGCTTCAACTACTCAACTACTACATTATCGCCAGTTAAAACTCCAGATGTATGCAGACGATACCTAGATTCACAACTGCCCTTAGGTCAGTGTGGAGAAGCATAATAGCCTAGTTGAGTATCTCAATCTAGTTAACTTTGTTGTTTGATCGGAATTCAAACAGTTCTTAACCTTTCTGTTGTATTTGGTATGTTGTATTTGCATTTTCACTGCTTGTTATCTCTGCTTTTCCCCTGTTTCCTTGCTTTACAGTATTGCGCATTTTACAATATGTGTTCCAATTCCACCTTCTTCTTCGATTTATATAGCGCACGTATCACCCGAAGGCATCAAGGCGCTTGCCTTGGGAACCCATCCTGGTATTCCCCTGTGAGATAACCCCAGCAGGGTATCCACAAGGTGAAAGCCAGGCATCCCGCCGCGAGGGGCCGTAGTGGAGATTAAGCAAGCTATTGCCCAGAGTCGCAGAGTGTGAACCCGTGAGTCGAGTAGGCACCGGAACGAGAATTATCGAGTCCGTGGAATTTTTGAGCCCAAGACCCGCCGAGGCGGGGAATTGAACCCTGGTCCAGGACCGATCTCAGCTTCCGGGTCTGCCGCCTCTAACCCCTGAGCCACACTTCTCCACTTGGAACCTTGTGGCTGCTGCCAGTCCAATGAGTCAGTTGCACTTTTCCACATTGCTGGCCAGTCGTGTGCTATTGCTGTGCTGCATCTTTAGAAAAAATACTTGGAAAAACCACCTGGATTGCTTTCCATTTTAACAAGTGGTGACGAGCTGAGGAAAGGAACAACCCTGTCAACTTATTCGCAGCAGCACAGGAGCAGTGTGTTCCTAAACCCCTGTTGGACTTTCTTCACGCCTTCTCCAGCGTTTACCCACAAGGAAAGAATCGTACACATGTGTGAAGTCACCCTGTCAAAACCCCCTCTGCGGGTGAATTTTCTGCAAACAGTAACCGAATTTTAAACTGTTAAGGACTCTTAGTTTCACTGGTGTCAGCAACATGTGAACGTTAAGACTCTTCAAAAGAAAATACCTGTTATTGAGCGAGGCACTGGACACGCGGGAGCAGGTCTGACGCAGGATTCCAGTTCTGCTCCTTCCGCATTGTATTATTTGCCTTCTTTCAGAGCCTATGTATGTCACACACGTTACGCGGGACGCAACACGCTACGTGGAGGCCATTTTGGATCCCATTGAGTATCGGTTACCATAGCAATGGGATTCACAGAGCGCAACGCTGTGAGAAATCTTTTCGATAAAGCGTTAATGCGCTAGGGATTAAATCAAAATTTAAGCACATATGTGTTACATACCGTTTCACGTACATCTGGCATTTTACACTCAAGTATGTGGTTTACTTTGGGGTGCAAGTATAATTAAACAATTTAAGTTTTGTAGTACATATTTTCTTGAGTATTACAACTTACAAAGCCAAGGAAGGCAAGTACTTTTATTCTCTTTTACAGTCAGTTTTATACATAAACATGCAATTTAATCCTCCTGATAAATTTCTTAAAACCAAAGGAGATCCCCCAATTTCATGGGCACGGTGGAAGGAAGAATTTTTAAATTACATGAAAGCAATTGATGGGGAGCGCATGGGGCAGAAAGGAAAAAGAGCATATTTTTACATTGTTTGTTTGGGCTCCGAAGACCAAGTTGTTTTTAGGGCCTTGCCTCAAATTGTTTCTCCACAGGGTGATGTTGATGCTAATGTATATAAAGAAGCCTTACTAAGAATGGAACAAAGATTTAAACCTGTCACCAACATTGCTCTAAATAGATACAAGTTTTATACACTAAGGCTCAAAATGAAAACAGATCTGTTGATAAATTTTTAACTGCGCTAAAATCCTTGAGCTTACCGTTGAATTTTGGGAATATATGTTAGGAGATGATCAGGGATCCAATATTTGTTCACGTGAAAAATAAAAAATCACAGGAATGACTATGGGTTTTGGGCGATACAAAACATTCTGAAGCTATATCTACAGCTAAGGCTTTAGAACAGTCTGAGAAATGGATGCATACTGTGAGGAATGTAAAAAATAAGACTGAACCAAGGGAAGAGGAGAGTGCCATTAAACGACCGGACGTCCAGGGCAATGAAGCTTCGGCTTCAGGATTGAACACATCTCACTCCAATAATTATGGGGGGATTAAAAGATTTGCTAGAAATGAAAGAACTGGTGCATGCTATAGGTGTGGTAGTAAACACATATGGCATCCTATGGACGTGTCCTGCGATAAACAAAGAGTGTAGGAAATGTGGGAGAATAGGTCATTTTTCCTCTGTGTGTAAGGATCAAAGAAGAAATATAGTCAGGTATCTTGAATGGCAGAGACATGTGACAGAGTACATAAGTGTGAATGCTGTGTGGGTACTAAAGAGAATGAAGGTTTTGTGGTTTCACTCTCACAAAGTATTTCAAATGTCAATGATCCTGAGTCCAAGCTTATTAAGAAACCTCCTTTGTGTATTGATGAAGTTTCAGGAGTGTATCTAGAACTCTTGGCAGATTCTGGTTCGCCATGAATGATTATTTCTAAAAAATATTTTATGGAAAAATTAAGTGTTGTGTTGAATTTTAAGAAGATGTATCCATTTGACATCATAGCAGAGAGTTACAATGGTTCCAAGATAGACATGGAAGGTTATTTTAAAACTAACTTGCAATTCAAAATCAGGGTGACATCTATTAAACGTTATGTTGCTATTAAGGGTGTAAATGTTCCTAGGATGGAGGGACCAATGGAAATTGGGATTATCCTCAATTCCCGTTCAAAAGAACCTGTGATGTTGAATGATAATGCAGATGTTTAAAATATTGCTGTCATTTCTTGTGAAGACAAAGAAACCTTTATGAAAGAAAAATTAAAGGATGTGTTTTTTCACAAATTAGGTAAACTAAGACTATTCGCACAAAATTAAACTTAACAAAGGCATAATACCTGTCAAACAAAAACTGAGGGTTGTACCGATAAATGTCAGAGAAGAGTTGAAAAATATGCCCAATGAGTTGGTCAATGAAGGCATAATTGAACCTATTGATTCAGCTGAATGGGTTTCTCCCATTGTTCTAGTTTCAAAACCTGACAAAAAATGGAAGATCTGTGTGGATCTTAGAGCGTTGAACACTGGGATTGTGGTTGATTGTCACCCTCTCCCAAACATTAATCAAGTGGTGTCAATGCTAGAAGGTACGAATGTGTTTTCAACCTTAGATTTGAGATCAGCATATCACCAAATCACTTTGACTGAGGAATCCAAGATGCTAACGGCATTTATCACCTCGCAGGGGTTATATCAATATACAAGGATGCCGTTTGGGTTAGCATCTGCAGCCTCAGTTTTTCAGAGTCATGTTCAACATTTTTAGGGATGCAGACAAGTTTGTGTGATGCTTTCAAGATGACATTTTGTTTTCATGCAAAAATGAGGAGGAACATTTGAAGTATTTAATGGAGGTATGTGAAAGATCAAGGAACAGTGGTTTGACTCCTAAAGCCAGTAAATGTAAAATGTTCAAAAGTACTGTAGTATACTTGGGACACACGTTGACAGGTAATAGTGTAGTTCCTAAAAAATCCAATGTAGATGGAATCGTCAATGCACCTTCCCCCACCAACAATGAGCAATTGTTGTCTTTCGCAGGTATGTGCGAATACTATAGTAATTTTGTTAGCAATTTCGCATCTAAAATTGAGACTTTGAGGAAACTAGTGAGACAAAAAACTGCTTTTCAATGGAAAGAAGAACAACAATATGCTTTGAATCTTCAAAAAAGACATTCTTGAAGCTCCCACTCTTAAACCTTTCTGTATGTACAAGGAATGTGTCATTACAGTGGATCCAAGTTTATATGGGATTGGTGGGGTTTTGTCACAAAGGTATGGGAAAGAGGAGTGGAATGTGTGCTTCGCATCCCACACCTTGAATGAGACAGAAAGCAGATGTGTTGCGATTGAAAAAGAACTATTGGCCTGTGTTTGGGCGATAGAGTATTATCAAAATTATGTCTAGGGAAGTAAATTGATTTGAGAACAGACCACAAACAACATTTTATCCCCAGGTGCTGGATGGAATTCCATAGCAAGACTTACATCCAGACTGCAAGAGTATTGTTTTAAGACAGAGTTTGTGCCTGGGAAGAAAAATGTTGTAGCTGATTTCATGTCTCGCCTTCATTGTCTAGATAGTGTTTGTGACAATCTTGTGCTGCTGAGGTGTCATCAAATTGGGAGGAGATTGTAAAAATGTAATAGGAGAAAGGTTGTGGTTATATCGTTTCACACCCCATACCACCACTGAAGTCAGTCACTTCCGCCTGATGAAAGGTAGGGATCCCACTTCCAAGATTTGTCCCTGGTGATTCAAGGAGAGGTGCAAAACCTTTGGAGTACAGGGTTTAAAACCTCATACCAGCCTTAGCCAGCAGCTCCAAACTAAAGCAGAATACCTTCAATTCAGGAAACTCCTGATAACATTTTCAATCATAACGTCAGTTTCAGCATGGGAGTGAACAAAGAATGGTGAATCCTGGCCAATACTTCACATCAGGCTAAACTGTAACTCTCTTCTACTTCGGAATGTTCAGTTTCATTCTTCCACCTGTTTTTCCACACTCTGAAGTGATCTAGGTGATGTGAAGCCCTTTATAAAGCTTCACTATTGGTTTTTTAAAATGGAACTTTACACTCCATAATGCTTGGGGTTCAAGGAACAGTCACAAGCTGGCCACAAGCTGCACTAGACCACCACCACCAGGATGATTCCTCTGCTCTCCCCAACCTCAGTGTCCTCCTCACCTCCTGACTCCTTAAGTGGGTTTGAGTCAGATTCTGGGTTGGCTTAGTCACAGCACTCAATGACAGACTGGCAGCTGGGGCCTCAATCACCTCCATTGCGCCTCCGTCTCCTATAGCACTATCAGGTAGATTCATCAAGCCGAAATCGGCTCGCAAAGGGCCACATTCGGAGAATCTGGCCCTTTGCGAGCGCTATTTTTGCATTTGGGATTCATCATCCCAAATGCAATAATCGCAATTCTAGAAATCGCTAAATTGCGATTAATTGCATTTAACGAATCTCAATTTGAGATTCCTTAAATGTAATTCATGAACCATTTAAAAATTGCGAATTCGCAATCTGGGGCCGCTATTTACCGCGAAGTCTAACTATCTGGTAAATAGCAAAAACTTAGAAAAATGCACTTTAGTGCATTTTTCTAAGTTGTATGTTACACACACACATGTCCTTTGGACATGTGCGTGCGCAACACCAGTGTACATTACCATTTCAGGGGTGTTACAGGGTGTCCTTTGGACACCCTGGCACCCATGAAGTTGCTTCCTTATTTGAGAATCGCTAATTGCTAATTGCAAATAAGGAATGACTCCCCATTCATTCCTATGGGCCTTCAGGCCCGTAGGAATGAATGGGAAAGCCATTCCTTATTGCGATTATCAATTAGCGAATCGCAAATAAGGAAGCAGTAGAAATCGCATCAAATATTGCGATTTCTACTTGCATCCCGTTTTGCGAGTCTTTAATAGCGAATCCTTAAAATTCACTATTAAGGACTCGCAAAACATGACCTTGATGAATCTTGGGGTATGCTCCTCTCCCTCTCCCGCTCTCCTGTGTGCTTGCTGGTCCTGGCACTCAGTGTCCAATAGGTGCCTATGTGTGCCGACTGCCCTGCTGACAAGGACCTCCCAGACACCAGGCCGCCTATGAGTCTCAAGCTTATTCCATTCACCGCCTGGTCGGGAGTCATGGAATCACAGTAGTGTGCACAATGCAGTCTTCAGTACAGCACTTCTTGTGGCTCCTGATTGTTGGCTCAGCTCTGACCTCGGCTCAACCTCCTTTGTCATATATTAGCTTACCATCAGAACTATCTTAGGCCTACTTTATTGGGCAATATTTTTTCAACAAGACAACTGTTAGAAATTGGGTTTCTGGTTGGCAGAGGTATGCACCCGGTCCAAGCAGGAACCACAATCCTAGTCAGGGTAAGTGTAGTACACATTAAAAGTTTACCTGTGCTAACCCTCTGGTAGTCTGGCACAGAGCAGTCAGGGTAAATGAAAGAGGCAATGGTGACGCATTTGTGCACAGACACACAGTAGCATTATGAGAACACCACAAAGGTACTCCACACCAGTTTAGTTAAAGAGCCAATATTTATCTGAGTAAAACATGACCAAAATGAGAAAAATGCAAAATACAAAAGTAAAGATACAACTTTTACAAGATTAAATCAAAATGTACTGCTTAGAAATCGATAGCTGACCAGAAACAGAAGTCATGCACACCCACTGACAGTACCTTGGAAATGTCGATGTTTGAGGATGATGCGTAGAAAAACTGAAGGGATAAGTCGCTGTCGATGGTGATGCATCCGTTCTTACATCAGGCAATGTCATTGATGTGTCAATGTTAAGAGCACCTTGAGTTGGTTCTGAGGTGTCATTTTCGAACCGCTGGGCTGTAGGCAATGTCTGAGACTCATGGAGCAGTGGTGATGCATAGGTGCTGCGTCGGCAAAGTCGGAATTGGGTTTTAAGTCGAGATTGTTGCGTTGTGTCCACGGCTTCGGTGCAAGCAGCGTCAATGCTCGATTTTGCAGGGAATGTGCCGCTTCCGAACGACGCTTTGATGTCGATGCATTGGTATCTTGAGTTGCAACACCAAACCCTCACTTCTAAGGGCCCAGGACTAGATTTGGCACCACTTGGAAAAGCAGGACTCACAGCAGAGGAGCACAGAGCTGGAAGCAAGATGCAGGTGAAGTCTTTGATATCCCTGAGAAATAAATCAGGCCTACTGTCTTTGTCGTAACATTTCATTTTAATCACATCAGGCTTGATCATTGCTCATCACGATAACCAAATCAAGCCTAAAGTGTGACACAAGCACTGTTTTTCAGTAGAAGCACACACCCTCCGCCCAACTAAAAGTTTGTAGAAAGGAAGATCAGCATGTGCTTCTTCTTGATACTTCTCAGTACTCCTTCCTAAAGCTCTCTCTCTGGTGACCACATACTGGACCTTACAGCTGTGCCACCAGCCATACACAGCTAAATATATGTCCTCTTCATTCGTTCACTTTCAAGAAGAATGGGGATTATTTACTGGAGAAACAAGAGTCTTATTTGCAATGTTCTTGAATTTGTGAATTCTCTAAACAGCAGTTACTGGCCTTGAAAACCGGGAACTGAAGTTAAGATTTACTTTCAAAAGTTTGTTTTACTTGCTGATACCAGTTTCAGCCGATAGGTGGCAGCAATCCAGTTTTCTGTTCTGTGCATTTCAGTCAAATGAGTTTCCAGGCAGCAGGCATTGGCGCGTGTACAGTAACAATATTTAGAGCAAATGGTTATGGAAACGGAAACTGAAGGTTTGTCGAAAGATACCTTACAGTGACTGGAGTTCCCTTATTTGCCCCATGTTAATACCGCGTAGAGAAAAATTCAGCCTTCTAGGAGCAGCAAAGGCCCGACTTTCGTAGAATTAAATCCAAGTACAATAACGCAGCTCACAGCGGTTCAAAACACGTGCCACACTTACTCCACAAAAATGCCTATAAATGCAAATAACAGTGAAGGCAGATGAAAAGATTGTAAAACCCCGGCTTTACTGTCTATAAATAAACTAAGGAAACATGGCACGCTGCTGCACTGGGATTTTTATGCAGCAAATTGTAGTAAAGTTTCCAGTCTAAAGATAACCCGCAATAAAAGCATATATTTTCTTTCAGTTTGGGAGCGTATGCCATGGTATTACCCCATCTCTGTAATTAGCTTTTCTTGGCAATGCTTATCTCTCAGTGCAGGGCAAATATGTTTCCATTTACCTTCCAGACAGAGGAGAGTTTGTGCACCAAGCCTAACAACTTACCATGCTAAATGCAATGACGAGTATATCACTCTGATGAAAGGTAGGTTCCTGAAGCAAATAATTACAGAGACACCTCGTTTCAGACTGATCAGTATTTAACCACGCGCAGAGACGCAAATTTAACAGCCAGCTAATTTGTGGAACATTCCGCGCAAAAAGCAAGACACGTGCCAAATGAATGAATGAATTATTATTTATGGGGTTGCCAAAATAACTATGCTAATATTTGATTCGCATTTTTATAAAAAAATACGTTTTACTAGATTTGGTTTTTAGTTAATCTTCTAAATTGTAGAAAACACGCACACCAACTCCAATTTAAACTGCAGAGAAAATAACATAAAGGTTAAAACTAAAAGTTATGACAGGAAATTCAAAACGTGTGTTGCTGTGTTCCGCAGCAGCTATAAACCAGAACCCTCCTTGTTTTAATATGACTTCACCAATGAACAGCGGTGGTTCTGAGCTTGCATTGTGTTTTGGATTATTTACATAAAAGTTCCATGATTTTTAAAGTAGACATGGTCTGCCTCACAAAACTATTAGGGCTATAAAACTGCTTTAATGACTGAAAATTATTCAATTTATTCCTGTCAGGTATCCAGAAAAGGATACCTCATTTATACTACTGCTTAATTGTTCACCACTACTGGGTACAATTACAAAGTATTAAACTCCACAAGAAGGGTGAGGAGTGGGCCGATCAAGGCGTGGTTTGGCTTGACAGTGGGCAAAAAGGGTTGTATGATGTTACAACGTGATCTTTTAGATCGCAGTACATCACAACGCAGGTTTTGCAACGCAAGTCGTTACCACGACTTGGGCTGTAGGGTGCTGGACTTAGGAATAGTTAGATTTACTATTCCAACACCAGCCTACGTACAGTAGGGAAGGTTTTTGGAATAGTAAATCTACTATTTCTTAGTCTAGAGAGCCCTCCACCGCAAGTTGTGGTAACGACTTGCGTTGTAAAAGACCCGTGGTAATGGCAGTGCGTTGTTTTGACCGCGTTGTCCTGGATGTTTCCCGGCAAAAAGCCTCTCCGACCATTTCCCACCTTGAAAATGGTTGGAAATGTTCTCCACTAAAGGCTGGAATAAATCAACTTCCATAATGATAAGGAGAACTGAACATCCACAAACTTTGCGGGGGTGTAGGGAAGGGGGGCATTTGCACAGCAAGCTAATGTTCTGCTAATGCGTGGTAATATTGCAAGTGCAAGTCCACATTGGCGAAATAGCAAATGTGAAATGAAATCACAGTAGGCAAAAAAGCTGAGTGCACTATTGCTTTCCAGAAGTACAACTGGGCCTGTGTGTGTCCTTGATTGTGTAAAGCCTTGTGTGTGGGGGTCAACAGTTTGAATTGGCATCTCTTCTGTACAGGAAGGCAGTGGAGTTTTCTGAGGTACGATGTTGATGTGGGATTGTCGGGGAAGGTCGAGGATGAGTCTGGCTTTGGCGTTCTGTATGGTCTGAAGTCTGTAGAAGGTGTGCAGTGATTCCTCCGTAGAGGGCATTGCTGTCATCCAGTCGTCTGGGGATGAAGGCTTGTGTCACGGTGCATCTCATGTGTAGGTGTAGCCACTTGAAGATCTAACATAGCATGCAAAGAGTGAGAAAGCGGGTGGACGATATAGGGTTTATCTGTGATTTCATGGTGATCTTGTTGTCAATGATGATTCCGGCGCTGCTGGCATGGTTGGAGGGAGTGGAAGGGGGCCCTAGGACTGATAGTCACCAGGAGTCATTCCATGTGTTGCTGCTGTTGCCAAAGATCAGTACTTCCTTCTTGTCTGTGTCCAGCTGCAGGCAGTTGTTCTTCATCCAATCGGTGACATTTGTCATGCATCTTTGGAAGTTGGTTCCCGGTGGTGGTGGGTTCGTCTGCGAGTGAGAGGATGAGTTGGGAGTTGTCTGCATAGTAAATTATGTTGAGACCGTGTGATCAGACGTTGTTGACCAGCAGGGTCATATATGCATTGAAGAGTGTGGGGCTGAGGGATGAGCCTTTCAGGGACACCGCAGGTGATCTCCTTGGGTTCAGAGGTGAAATGTGGAAGGTGGATTTTCTGCGTTCTTCTGGTGAGGAAGGAGGTTATCCATCTGAGCGTGTCCCCTTGGATGCCGATGTGGTGGAATCTTTCAATAAGTGTGTGGTGGGATATGGTGTGGAAAGCTGATGAGAGGTCGAGGAAGATCAGAGCTGCTGTTTCATGAGTTGTGTATCATGAGTTTTTTTTTTCTTTTTTGTTTTTTTAGTCCTCATTTATGCGATCTTTATGATAATGGCAACAGGGTCACCTCTTAATCATGCACGGAGGAACCCCCAGGGAGGCAGGGTTAAGCCATGTCATAAGAACCAGCAAATTCCAATACGTTTGAGCGAGTAGTGTACCACCATAGAAAACCTCAAGAACTTGTTTGATCATGTTGTTTAAATCATTGTACTACCCTTCCTACCCTACCACCTAGCCCTGTTTCAGATTTCCCAATATTTTGTGCGTTTTCTGTTACCTCTCAGTTCTTCCAACTTTCAAAACTTGTTCATTGTCCTAACCTAGTCGTCTACTTCAGGGTGCTATGGAAGAATCCCATTTTTACACACCTCACGTCTAGCTAGTAACATAGAAATAAATAAATAAATTATTCAGATTTTTACTTAAATTAATGCTAGAATCAGCAGTGCCTAAAATGCCAAATATGATAGTGAAAGAGCTTACCTTGACGTTGGATTCTAGAACTTTATCAGCAATCTTACCAATTGCGTGCCAGTAAACGTCAAGGTGAGTGCATGTGTAGAACATGTGTATGTCGTTAGCCTTCATCTCTCCGCATTTAGGACATTTTTTCCTCACCTGTGTATTCATCTTTGACAATTTTTCGGGTGTCCAAAACAACCTGTGCAAAGTAAAAAGATGATTTCTCCTAAGAGGTTCAGAAATAATAATGTGCCAAAAAAAAGTGCAAGATACTTGCCAAGAATGTCTTGAGCTGGAAAGACTTTCTTCCGAACGTCTTCGTAAATGTCAACATCGGCCTCGTTTCCCTCGATCAGGTGCCAGTACCACATCGAAACTTCCTTTCAAGTTAGGCTATTCTGTAAATCCTCCTCTAGCTTCCTGCAAGGGTCCAGTAGTATCACTTGTCCTCTGGCCCAGCTGGCGGTAGTATTTGAATCTTGATATTTCGTTATTAGTTCTTTCCGCTAAGACACCCCAGTGTTTAAGATTCCCATTTTCGAGAAGGTCTCCCCACTACTCTATTCCTGCTTTTTTCAAAGGGCTTGCTAGGGCGTCTTTCAGACAGTCTGGAGTTCCATATTGGAGCTAGAGGACTATAATACGAAAACTTCCATATTTTCCTCATCTCAGACCAAGTTTTATATGCTGATCTTAATTCCTTCAGTCTGATCTTTTTAAAATATTTAGGGTGGCCGAACTTATAAAGACATTGATCATGGTTGGTTACAGCTTTCCAGTAGGCAGGATAGGACTCACAGGCAAGAAATAAAATCCTGATGTTTTTAAAATGAAAGGCTTTATAATATGTGGCTAAATCTGGACTGGCGATCCCCCCCACCCGGCTTTTCTTTTGGCAAAGCTTTCTCCAGGCTATTCTTACCCCTTTAGATGCCCAGATAAAATAATTAATTTAACTTTGTAGCTTTCTTATACCCACTGAATTAAAATCCAAAGGGATTGCATTAAATATGAATGTGAACTTTGGTAGAATGGCCATTTTGACGACTTTTGATCTCCCCAAGAAAGAGAGATGTAGACAGCTCCATGATTTTAACAGTTTCCTCCTTTCTTTGGTTTTGAGATCAAGATTGACTTGAGCAGCTTCTTCAAAGTTTCTTGTGACTTCACTCCCTAAATACTTGATTTGATTTTTGGACTCTGTCAGGGGTATTGTTATGTTCCAATGCATAACCTCAGTTTTTTGTTGGTTAATTTGGTAGCCGGAAACCTCCCAAAATCAGATAATAAGCGATTTATGCTAACAAGGGAAGGGATTTGTTAGGGCTACTCGTATAAATCATTAAGTCGTCGGCATATAACGCCACTTTCAGGACCAAGCCATTAAAACTAAAAGGTATAATTTCTTCAGAAGACCTTATCATATTGGCTAAAGGTTCTATGCACAAGTTAAAAAAAATGTGGGGAGAGTGGGCAACCCTGCCTGGTGCCTCTTCTGTTCTGAAAACCTTTTGAAACTCTACCATTTACAAGTATTTTCTCGACCGGGGCTGAGTATATATTTGCGGTGATCCTTGAGAAATTAAGCCCTAGTTCAAAGTGGTGGAGGTACAGGTATGACCAATTCATGCTTTTGCTGTGTCGAACGTAAAAACCGCGAGGGGGACTTTTTCCTGAGCTGCAATGTCAATGGCTCCAATAAGTTGGTGAGTCAGTTCACATAGCTGTCTCCCCCTAATGAAGCCCTTCTGGTTTTGCTGGAATAAATTATTGGTGAAAGACCCAAGCCTTTGTGCCAGAATCTGGGTAAATATTTTATAATCATTGTTGAGGAGTGAAATGGGCCTGTATGACTCACATTTTAAAGGGTCTTTCCCAGGTTTTAAAATCAGACAGATAGTTGTTTCATTCCAAGTTTTAGGGATCTGAGAACCCTCTAAATAAATTGAATTAAATAGTTCTACTAGTTTAGGGGCCAGCAGTTCCTTCAAAACAAAGTATATCTCATTGGGGATTGCGTCAGGCCCAGCCGCTTTTCCTGTTTTCAAGCTCTTAATTACTTGCAAGACCTCTTTACCATAATAGCTGCATCTAAAGATTCACGGGAGTCAACATCCAACTTCAGAAATTGTGACTTGTTTAAGTATTTGTCTACCAAAGAAGATGAAGGGGAGAGGTCTTCGTACAAAACCTGAAAGAAATCAACAAAAGCCTCTTCTATATCAGCCCTTTCTTCTACCGTATCCTTCCTATTGGCCTTATAGACTGCCAAGATCTTATTTCTGTTGGACTTAGTTTTAAGCTTCCATGCTAAAAGTTTACCACCGTTTTCTCCAAATTCATAATTTGATAGGGAACTAGCCTGCCATCTCTTCCACACCCTATCTTCCAGATAGGAAGCTAATTCTTGTTTCTTAATATATCTTTCATTATTTTGTTCTGATCATCGTCATCAAGAACCATCTTCAACCTCCCTTGTTTCTCTAGTATGTCAGCCTCTAGCTGAGCTAGTTTAATTTTTTTCCCTTTATTCTTAAATGCTGCGAGGCGGATCTCGTCATGAGCCGTGGAACGCTCACACGCGGGGCTTATTCCCACGCTGTGCTGAACGTTCCACGAAAACGGGTGCAGTCATGATGAGATCAGCTCGTCATGAACACAGTGCCACTGTGCTGCGTGACGAGCTCAGCTCGTCAAGAGAACCGTGGTGCTGTGTGCGCCCCCCTCCACCCCCCAGCACAGCGGGGGAATTACCCCCGCTGAGAAGGGGTTAAGGCTCCTCTGAGAATTGTGTCCCAAATTACAGTCTTGGAGAGTTCCCCCTTGATAGTATCTATAAAGTAGTTTTAACATGGTATCGCTTAACTTATCTTTTACTTCAGAATCCAATAAAAGTGTGAGATCTAAAGTCCACCTTTTCTCTCCCTACATGTCCTTTGTAACTAATTCAAGGTGTACTAGAGAGTGGTCTGAGAGATGAGCTGACGTATGGGACACCTTTTTAACATTGATGCCACAAGTCAATTAGAAAAAATCAATACTCGATGCATGACCATATTTATAATTCCTAAAAGTAAGATTATTAATCATGTCTCCTTTAACTCTCCAAATATCAGTTAATCCCAAGTCATCTTTAACTCTATTGAGACATTCCCTCATTATAGGAAGGTTTGAGGTCCTGCCAGGGGGATGCCTATCCTTTCTGTGGTCTAATAGAATATTAAAATCCCCACCTAGTATGATTGGAAGAGATAAAAATTACAATTTATCGTAGAGAGATTGAAGGGCCGTCTGTATTGGGACCGTAGAGTTGATTCTTGATGATCTTTTCCAGTACCTTTGCTGGGAATGGGAGCTGGGAGATTAGCCAGTAGTTTCTGAGTTCGCTGTGGGTGGCAGAGGGTTTTTTGAGTAATTGTCTGACTTTTGCGTGTTTCCAGCCATTGGGAAATGTTAGAGGATAGAGGTGTTGAGTAGGGTGGCGAGTTCCTGGCCGATCCTTTGATTTCTGAGGTTGAAGATGTGGTGCGGGCATGTGTCTGAGGGAACACCTGAGTGGATGGATTTCATGTTGGAGGTGATATCCTGGGTGGAGAGGATGTTCCAGGTGATCAGTGGGTGGTTCATATCAGTTATGGTAGTGGCGTTCTAATGAGGAAGTCCATATGCGTGGGTTGGGGTTCGAGGTTTCTTTATATGGTCTCGATCTTGTCATGGAAGAAGTGGACAGGGTTGTCGCACAGCTCCTGTGAGGCTATGATGTTGTTTTTGCTGGCAGTTGGATTAGAGAATTCCTTAATGATGTTGAAAAGTTCCTTGGTGTTGTTGGTGCTGGTTTCAATGTGTGCAGCATGGGCTGTCTTCTTTGTTGCCCTCAGCAGGCAGTTGTAGAGGTTAGGGGAGTTCTTGAGGGCTGCCTTGTCGAACGTGTCCTTGCTAGTGCGCCATCTCCTCTCTAACTGTTTGATGTATCGTTTCACTCTTCAGAGTTCTTGGGTGTACCAGCTGAATTTTATGGAGGATTTTCTCTAGATGTTGCTCTTGATGGGAACAGTGCTGTCTGCGCAATTGGTGAGCCAGGTATTGAAGTTTTCCACTCAGTGTTCTAGGTTGGGGGAGGTAGTAGGGCTGGAGGTGTTAAGAGCGTTCACCCAGCTGGTCTCTGAGATTGTGTTCCAATTCCGGTGGGGGGCATTTGTCATCTTGGGGTGGCAGTGCGGGGGCTGGAGATGCTGGAATGGGTGATGGAATGATCGGTCCATGTAAGTTCTATGACATGGCTGTATTTGACATGGTTGCTGGAGGTGAAAATTGGATCCAGCATGTGTCCTGGTGTTTGTGTATGGTTATGGACAATCCAGGTCAATCCATGCTGCTCATACTGTTGAGGAGGTGGGTGCTGTTTTTGTCGCCGGGGTCGTCAATGTGGAAATGTAGGTCACTGAGGAAGATGTAGTCCATAGAGTCTAAGGCTAAAGGCGCAATGAAGTCTGCGATGGTGCTGCAGAATGTGTTCTGCATTCCGTCCATCAATTGTGTGTCTTTTGCTTCCTTGCCCTAAGTGCGCCAGGTATGCCCAGACGTAGGTACCGAGCTCACTGTGCTACTAGAATCAAGCTATCCTGGCTGATATGGGGTGAAACCCCGAAATCGGGAGTAGGATGCTTGTTTCTGGTCCAGGGAGGACCTGGCTTGGCAGTTCGGGCTGGACTGTTTCCATGAGGCACAGGGTCAGGACTGATTTGCATATGGCCAGGTCTAAACTGGGGTGGCATGGTGAGCAAAAGAATGATGGATTTAACCCAGAGCTCTTGACTGGGGTGAATGTTTTGATTTGTTCTGCATTCCATTCATCAATTGTGTGTGTTTTGCTTCCTTGCTTTAAGTGTGCCGGGTATGCCCAGACATGAGTCCTGGGCTCACTGTGCCACAGGAATCAAGCTATCCTGGCTGATGAGGGGTGAAACCCCGAAACCGGTCCTAGGATGCTTGTTTCCGGTCTAGGGAGAACTTGGCTTGGCAGTTCAGGCTGGACTGTTCCCATGAGGTACATGGTTAAGACTGATTTGTATATGGCCAGATCTAAACTGGGTTGGCATGGTGAGCAAACGAATGCTGGATTTAACCCAGAGCTCTTGACTGGGGTGAATGTTTTGATTTGTTCTGCATTCCATTCATCAATTGTGTGTGTTTTGCTTCCTTGCTTTAAGTGTGCCGGGTATGCCCAGACGTGAGTCCTGGGCTCACTGTGCCACAGGAATCAAGCTATCCTGGCTGATGAGGGGTGAAACCCCGAAACCGGTCCTAGGATGCTTGTTTCCGGTCTAGGGAGAACTTGGCTTGGCAGTTCAGGCTGGACTGTTCCCATGAGGTACATGGTTAAGACTGATTTGTATATGGCCAGATCTAAACTGGGTTGGCATGGTGAGCAAACGAATGCTGGATTTAACCCAGATCTCTTGACTGGGGTGAATGGTTTGATTTGTTCTGCATTCCATCCATCAATTGTGTGTCTTTTGCTGCAGAAGCTGGAGCACGGGCCTTGGGGTCGATATGTGAGGCTGCCTCTGATGATTGTCTTGCCGTCCTTGTGGAGCTTGAAGTTGAGATGTTCCATGGGGGTGGTGTGGTTGTCAGTGGTGGTGGTACACTGTCAATCAATCAATCAATCAATCACAGCATTTATATAGCGCACTACTCACCCAGAGGGTCTCAAGGCGCTAGGGGGGGTCCGCTATTGCTCGAACAGCCAGGTCTTGAGCTGCTTCCTGAAGGCGAGGTGGTCCTGGGTCAGGCAGAGGTGGGTCGGGAGGGAGTTCCAGGTCTTGGCGGCCAGGTAGGAGAAGGACCTTTCTCCTGTAGTGGTTCTTCGGATGCGGGGGACGGCGGCGAGGGCGTGGCCGGTCGAGCGAAGTTGGCGAGTGGGAGCGTAGAAGTTGAGGCGGCTGTTGAGGTATCCTGGGCCTTGGTTGTGAAGGGCCTTGTGTGTGTGGGTGAGGAGACAGAAGGTGATTCTCTTGTTTACCGGGAGCCAGTGCAGATCTCTCAGGTGTCCGGAGATGTGGCTGCGACGGGGGATGTCCAGGATGAGTCGTGCTGAGGCGTTCTGGATCCGCTGGAGTCTCTTCTGGAGTTTGGCGGTGGTTCTGGCGTAGAGCGAGTTGCCGTAGTCCCGACGGCTGGTGACGAGGGCCTGGGTGACCGTCTTCCTGGTCTCGGTGGGAATCCACCGGAAGATCTTACGTACCATGCGCAGGATGTTGAAGCATGACAAGGAGACGGCGTTGACTTGTCTGGTCATGGAGAGGGAGGAGTCCAGGATGAAGCCCAGGTTGCATGCGTGGTCTGTCGGTTTGGGTGCGCTGCCCAGGGTGGGGGGCCACCAGGAGTCGTCCCAGGCGGAGGGTGAAGATCCCAGGATGAGGACTTCCGTCTTGTCCGAGTTCAGTTTCAGGCAGCTGCTCATCATCCACTTGGCTACGTCTGTCATCCCTTCGTGTAGGTTGGCTCTGGCGGTGGCGGGTCGTTGGTGAGGGAGAGGATCAGCCTTGAGGAACGCCGCAGATGACTTCGGTGGCTTCTGATTTGATTGGGGGGAGGCGGACTCTCTGTGTCCTTCCGGCGAGGAACGAGGTGATCCATTCCAGTGCCTTCTCCTGGATTCCGACGTTGCTGAGGCGCTGCACTAGGGTGCGGTGGCAGACAGTATCGAAGGCCGCGGAGAGGTCTAGGAGGATGAGGGCCGCTGTTTCTCCGTTGTCGAGCAGGACTCGGATGTCATCGGTAGCTGCGATCAGGGCGGTCTCGGTGCTGTGGTTGGCCCGGAACCACTGTATGGTCTCTTTGTGGATGATGGCTCCTCCTCCTCCTGGCTTGCTGGTGTGGTCCTGGTGCATGATTTTATATCCATCGGAATCGATGTGGCAATGTCTGGGGCAGATGTGGGGGTCGAGCCAGGTCTCAGTGAGGAAGATAATGTCAGGTGTGAGGGTGACAGTGAGGTCCCATAAGTCAGTGGAATGCTTGCATAGTGAGCGTGTGTTGAGAAGGGAACATGCAGGTTGGTGTTTTTGTACAGGTGGTGTTTGTGGTGTGTTGAGGGTGGGGCTGGTCAGTGGACTGGTGTGTCTTCAGTGTCAGGTGAAAGGTCCTACCGTGAAGCGTGGCTCGGTGTGGTAGCAGTGTTTGTCACAGTATATGGGGTTGAGGGTGTAGAGCTCAGTGATTGTGTATATTCGGGATGCCAGGGGTTGTGGCACTGGGCTCTGTCCAGGTTCAAATGGGCACAGATGGACTTGCCTTTGGCACACCTTCGACACTCCAGTTCCGTCCCCGTTAAGTGTGTCCACTGCACGGTTGCACTGCGACCTGCATTAAGTAGGTCCTGGGGTGGGCAGGGCTTCTGTTGGCTGGAAGAACCGTGAGTGGGAAAATCCAGTCAGGAAGACCCGCGTAGCTGTGGTGTCACTGGATCAACCTGGAACATTCAGGAACTGGAGACCACAGGCAAGTGGCAAGCTTGGTGTTCAGGTGCCTACTAATCTACCACCTTCCAGAGGAAGGGTACCAGGCATAAATCTTGGACCTCAGACACCACCTATTCACAACACTTCTTGACCTGTGGACCAGAAAGAAGGACTGACGCTCTGCTGGACTGCTGCCCTGCTGGACTACTACCTTGCTGTGCTGCTGCCTTGCTGTGCGGATTCTGTTGCCTGGGTGAGAAGGACTGGACCTGCATCGGTTGACCAAGGACTGCAGAGTGACTCCAAGAGCTAGTTGACTGTCATCTTGACTAGAACCTCAGGGACAGAGGGCTCCAATAACCTTAAACCCAATATCTGGACTCTCCGATCCGTGAGTCTACCCTGCCAAGTGGTGCCACTCCAGAATTCCAGTCCCGGACACTTTGAAGTGTGCCTCAGGTGCTCGGCCATCCTCTTTGGATCCTTGTAGAAAAAACATATGATGGACGGAATGCTGAACAATGTCAAACATAAACAAGGTTGTTTTTCAAATTGTAATACGAAAAATGTGTTCTATTGTCTCACATGGCCATGTGGGAAGACCTTCATAGGGCAGACGACACATGCAGTGAAAATGCGGGTGTAACAACACAAATCAAGAATACGATGTAAAACGCAGGGTGCACCACTAGTTCAACACTTTGTTCAGTGGGATCATAA
Organism: Lissotriton vulgaris; assembly: GCF_964263255.1. Taxonomy (NCBI): domain Eukaryota; kingdom Metazoa; phylum Chordata; class Amphibia; order Caudata; family Salamandridae; genus Lissotriton; species Lissotriton vulgaris. The sequence goes on along the minus strand of NC_141690.1, from coordinate 207,314,396 downwards.
TGAGAATGACATAATTTGGTCTGTCCTGTTGGTGGTAAAATCAAACAATAAAGCTAGTCTGCAAATTAATCTAAACAGACTTGAAGCCCGCATGATAGAAAAATACCAAACAGCGGGGAATGGCCTCAATGACCATGATGAAATTTGGGCTCCGATTTAAAGGTTACTATATAAATTCGATTCTGAATGTAAAGGCACCACACGTCTGATCAGGCCAACAACATTTGCTATGTTATGACCCATTGGAGGTATGACACCTTGAAAGTTGGATTCTGTTCGTATTGAAATGTGGCACACTGTTTGTTATTGTGAAAATTGTCTTTGGAGTCCTAGTACTCAGGATGTGCTGAGAATATAGGCTGTGTGGAACTTTAGGTATCCCTGGGTAAGGCACTGGCTTTAGTAGTTTGTTTGAGCCGATTGATCGCCCCAATGCGATTAGGCTCCCCTGGTTGACCATGTGTGCGAGAACCTTGTTTAATTTTAGTGTTGCTATGCACATTGGGATAGTGCTACTTCGTAGGCTGGCTGAACACTTGCCCCTTCACTTCTTTGACCTTGTGGGAGGTGATGTTTATTAGATAATTCCCCCCCACTCACCCCCTCTCCCCACTTCCACCTAACTTAGTCTAGGATTTTATTTTATGCGTTTTTATATAGCGCAGACTTTATCCGAAGGTGTCGGAGCGCTTCACAATAGGAACAGAACTGATAAATGAGGAGAAAATTACAAGTGAACAAATTACAAAAGCAAACGTTAAGTTACATGGGGCAAAAGTGACAATCGTGAGCAAACAAATACCAGAGGTAGCAAACGGTACATTACAGGAGGAAAAAGTGACATGTGTGCAGGTTACACAAGCGTACAAAGTACATGTAGAGGTATAGTACTGCAATAAATGGCAGACACTCAACACAAGAACAAACATTACGTAGGCAATGGTGGCACTTGTGCAAGTATCTAAAGCAAACAAAATGTAAGAGGTAGCAAACAGTGTGTTACAAGAGAAAAGTGACGTGTGCATGTTACAAAAGAGTACCAAACACAAGTAGAAGGATAATACTGCAATAAATGGCAGACACTCAAACTTCAAGAACGCACTGGGAAGGCACTTCCATAGTCATGGAGAATCAAATTTTCTATAATGGAAGGTCTTCCTTCAGATAATAGAGAGGTCGTGAATTAAATTTGGAAGTGTCTTTGAAGGAGGAGAATGTTGAGGTCAGTTATGAAGGCCTGGGAGGAGGTGGTAGTTCGGAGCTGAGGCGGAAGTGAGTTCCAGATTCTCACTGCGTTGCCTTAAAAGGATTGGCCCATCGATCTTTCCTTCTTGAAAGTGGGAGATTCAAGCAGTAGATTTTCCGCATGATGCGCTGGTGTAGAGCCTCCAGAGAGTTTCAGTTTATTCGCCAGGTAGCGAGGAGAGGAGGAGTGCTAGGCTTTGTGGGTGATACAGGTAGTCTTGTAGATAGATCTTGCCTCGATGGGAAGCCAGCCGAGGGTGGATAACATAGGTGTGATGTGGTTGTTTCTTTTGGCCCCATAAATGAAACGAGCTGCTGAATGGAGAACAGATTTAAGGGGGGACAGGTGGGATTTAGGGAGGCCAGTAAGAAGAGAATTGCAGTAGTCCAGTCTGGAGAGGACCAGCGATTGGACCAGGGTTTTAAGGTCTTGCTCTGGGAAAACGCGACACATTTCCCAAAGAAGGCGCAGTTGGTATCGAGCAGACTTTGCAATGGAATTGATGTGGGAGATTAGATTGAGTTTTTTGTTGAGTATGACACCAAGGGATTTTGCGCTGTCGACAATGATGGGTTTATTGTTAAGTAGATTCATCTGATCCATCCATGATTGAACCGGGGGAGTAGAAAGTGAGGAGGAGAGGAGGAGGAATTCAGTTTTGGAGGGATTCAGAATCAGTTGATGAGTTGACATCCAGTTTTGAATGGAGTCGAGAGTAGAGTTTAGGATGGAGAGATCGTGAGTGGAGGCAACCTTGAGGTAGATTTGAGTGTTGTCTGCATAGAGATGATAGTGGATACCAGATTTAATTAGGAGATTTCCCAGTGGTTCTAAATAGAGATTGAACAATGTGGGTGCAAGTATAGAGCCTTGAGGAACATCTTGACCTACCGCCAAAGGAGATGAAAGACTATTCGCTATTTTGATCATTTGGGATCTATAAGAGAGGAAGGAAGCAAACTATTTAAGCACAGTGCCCTCTATGCCCATTCTCTGCTAAAGTGTGTTGAGGAGAGTGTTGTGATTTACAGTGTCAAAGGCTGCAGAAAGGTCAAGGAGAATTAGAAGACAAGACCCCCCTGAATCGAGTATCCGCAGCGCATCATCAATCACTTGCAGCAGGGCTGTTTCAGTGCTGCAGTTTTGGATGAAGCCGGACTGAAAATTGTCAAGAAGATCATTGTCCTTGATATGATGTTAGAGTTGTTTCGCTACACATCTTCCTGTGATCTTTGCAAGAAAGGGTAGGTTAGTGATGGGGCGGAAGTTGTTGAAGTCATTCGCATCAGCAGTGGGTTTTTAAAGCAGAGACAGGAAGGGAGTCTTGACTAGGGAGAGGTTGACCAGAGTGGTCCAATAGGAAAGAGAATGGCTATAGAAATCAATGGCAATGGCACTAGGGATGGGGTCAAGAAAATGGTTGGAGGGCTTTGTTTCGAGGATACAGTGGAGGAGGGCATCTTCAGAGATGGGGTCAAAGCTCTGCCAAATGGCTAAGGATTTGCACTCTTCTGTAGGAGTAGGATGAACAACCTGATCCACAAGTGATTTCACTTTTTCGTCAAAGAATATAGCGAAATCCGCTGCTTTCTTTGTAGAATCCTCCAACTTGGAGGTTGGGGTAGAGTAGTTAGTATTCTTGATGAGATCAAATAGTTTTTTGGGTCTATTTTTGCTGAGTCACGGAGGGTTCTGAAGTGTGAGACCTTAGTTGGTAACATATATGTAACCTGGGGTATCAGTTAAGTGTCTGAAGCCTGAGTTTGTAGCATTTTCTTAACATAAGTGTTAACTAAATGTTATATGACCGAGGCTACAAATTCTGTGAAACGTAAGGGGTAATTTTACTTTCAAATCATTTAACATGTCTGATCTTTGTAACCTGTTATGAAAGGCATGAGTGTGTAGGATCTGTGTTATTTGAGGAACTCAGATGCTGCGAGATAGTTAAACTTGAAAGACAGTTGTAGTCTAGAGGATACAACTGATAGCCAAGACAGAGCCTTTAAGATATGTATGGCGTGCACTAGAGTTGCTGCCTCAGACCTGAGATTGTACAATCTGTGTCACCAAGAAAGGTGGTATAAAGGCTTGAGTTTAGATCATTTCAACTCGAGTAGTTGCTACCTGGTTCTTTAAAACATATATAACATTGAGGTAGCTTTCCCAGAGTGAAGCCTGATTGTGCATCAAGGTCGTATAAGAGGAGGATTATTTGTCTGTTAAAAGCTAGGATGTGTATGATTTGTCTTAGATGAACAAAGCTCAGTTTGCTAAATTCAGAATCTGTGACATCTATGTGGATAGCAACCAGCAATACCTAAAAAAGTGTAGGATATTTGAATGTTCGAGAAATATGTGCCATTGGCATCAAATCTTAAAACAAGTAACATTTAAAAAATCCTTGTTACCATTATGGTTTTTAAGTTCACTGACGTTTAAGTCTCGTTCTTATATTTGGTGAACTGTGATTGTAGTCCTTGTTGAAAATTGATGACTTTTGCAGATTGTAGCCTTTCTTGCTTAAAAAGGAATCAAAACAGGGAATTGCCTCTTGGAGGTGTGTAATCAGATGTGAATTGTACAAATAGGGGGTCAACAAAACATGCTAATAATCCTTAAAATGGCACTGTCTTTGGACTGGCCTAAGAGGAAATATGTTTGGCCCAGGTCTCCCAAAATTCTTAAGATGTCCCTGAACCTTGTCCTAAAATAAACATTAAGGTTCATAAAAATAGAACATTGCTATTAATTAAATGATTTTCAACTCTCTAGAGATGTATAATCTTTTCTTTTGTATGCTGAGTCTGATATGGTGAAACAGCACGAGGATTATGACTCACATCACCTTCTCGCAGGGAAGAGGCTCAGCCATAGATTCACAGTTCCTCTTTGGTTTGTGATATTAAGACCTGCAGCTGAAATCTAACCCTCATTCTCAATATTTAGAGGTTTATAATTTATTTATTTTTCCAGCATAATGTATTATTTTTTCAGTATGGATACAGTGTAATACAAAAGGTGATGGGTTGAATGATTGTGAAAATGTTAGCCACTGGCTGCATTTCACCCCATTTTTTTTGCATATGGTAAAAATCTGATATTGTTATTAAACAGGACTCACATTATGTGGTTGTATAACATTATAACGAATGTGGTTACCATGCAACCTTTACCACGCAATGCATTTACCACGCAATGCATTTACCAAGCATTGCCTTTACCAATTATGTCTTTACCACGAATACCTTTACAACAAAATGGTAAGTGTATATCAGGTAAGTAAAACCCATATATATATATATATATACATATATATATATATATATATATATACATTTTACAATCGAGACCACCACAGTAGTAGAGTAATTTTGGTCCGTCACTATTGCAGATCCAATTTTTATTAAAATGTTCATTTTTTATAACTCTCCAATAACAGCGCCAAGTCATACAAAAGTCCATAAATAAACAGTATTGGCAGTCAAAGAATTGTTGACACGCAGATCAAAAGATGAAGCACACAGCCAACATGTGATTTGTCATATTGACGACTTTTTCAAGTCTGTTAACAAAGGTAAATACATTACACTAGAAGCAAGTGGAATTGCTATTTAAACACCTAAGTGGCATCTGTCCTAATGACGCTCTTGTTACCTCACCAAAACGTGATAAACAACACCATACAATGTCCATGGTAAGACGTGTCTCAGACAAACACAGCCAGAAAAACCATGAAAAGAGATACTCAATGCGACGCGATTTTAATAAAAAAGTAGGAAGAGAAACAAGCAGAACACTCAGTGATATCATGTCCAAATCAGAGAATGTGTGAATAAAGTATCTAAAGATCAATTTCTCCCTTTCAAAGAATGATCAATACCGAATGCTATCAACACCAACGTTATCATATTGGTTCTATTAAAATCTCTACTCTAAATACCTTGAACATAGTAGGAACCCCGTTTGACTTTCTCGAATCGAGCATCCGCATCAGCACCTCTCTTACATTTGGGAGAAGTGAGCCAAAAGTCCAACCCTTGACATCTCAAGATCTAGATGGACCGAATGCGGAATATACTTGAGACCTCCGGTAATATATCTGGTGCTGGAAAGAGGAGAGAGGCAGACCTTCATTTAGAGGAGAGAAGTGGTTCTTCATTCAAATTACTTTGTCAGAGTCTTAAACTACTCTGTAATAAAATTGCCGTAGATACACTGTTTCTATCTTGCAGAGCCCGAAACCAACCTAGCGCCCAAAATGCCATAATGTGCGTACCTAGAATGCTAAATCACATTGCATGGATAATATTTTGTTTTCCCATAAACTTCTTCAGCAAATAGCCAGTCCATTAACTAAAGACACTTCCTGCAGATATACTTAAACTTCAATAGAGTACATGCAACTAGGACCAAAAAGTCCCAAACACAAAACTGTCTTACCCCAGTTAGTTTAAAGGGGGAAAGTTAAGAAAAACATCATGGACTTTTTTCGGCCCATTATCCAGTAGAGAAAGGCCTGCAAAAGGACATTGGTATTAAAATTGAACAAGAAACATTTAGCTAGCTTGCAGATATATACGGTAAGCATACCACAAAGATTAGAGTAGAGCACACTCACCTGTAGTGGCTCTGTAGGTAGTATCGGAAGTCAGTAACTTGTGGCCTGTGTGAAGAGTTCATCTATAAGATCTCACCGGTAGCCACGTTCTCATAGGCATAGAAAGAGGAGTGTCCAGTAAGAAACATATAGAAATTCCGGGCGCCATCTTGGAATGGAATAATAAAATTGTAGGGAACTGTCCAGTGTACAGATTCCCTATTATAGGTATATCAAATCACCTTTGGATCAGCAGCATATTATTTCATTATGAGGTTTGCCAATAATCTCAAACCACAAAACTATTCAATAGTTGTTAGTGTGAACAAGCCGGCATAGAAAGAGGAGTATCCAGTAAGAAACATATAGACATTACTGTCGCCATCTTGGAAAAGAGTAACAAAATTGTAGGGAACTGCCCAGCGTACAGATTCCCTATTATAGGTATATCAAGCCATCTTTTAGATCGGCAGTATGTTATCTCCTTGTGAGGTTTGCCAATAATCTCAAACCGCAAAACCATTCATTTAAAAACAATATTAGTAGTGAAAACAATCAGAGATGGATATGGCCAAGAAAAAACCACGTGTCACCAGTAGCCAGTTAATATGAGCTTTCCCAGTGCTTCCAGTTGGCCCTCACATACGCTAAAAGTTGGTGCTGAGTGTTAGATTAGAATAGCAAATCCACTAAAATGAAGGATAGTGTGATGAAACAACCTTGCTCCTATGTGTATATAATAGGATGTCAAACCTACAATAAGTATTGCTTGGAACAGCACATTAGGTTTCACAAACATACTAACAAATTAGGTTGATGTTGCTATAAATCATTTACATTGCCAAACGTAAAGGGGGAATTATGAACATCTGTGGTTTCAACAGATTACATTGTCAGTAGATTTTGGATGTAAATTTGAATCCCTCTTTTCAGTCTTTCAAAAATACAAACATTTCACTGTCCAAATTAAGGCCGTAGTCAACTGACCTAAGTTTAGTAATCGAAGTGGCCTCAAGTTTCCGCAATAAATGTGTCCTAACACCACCTCTGGGATTGTCTGCGGCCACCCCTAGGGTATGGAATCTAATCCGTGGTAATTCTGCTGTCCCATGAGTTGTATTAAATTGGACAGCCTTCGGATAGTTGGTACTAACATTTCTGATGGCCCTTATATGTTATTGTATCCTTTCTTTTAAGGGTCCTATTGTGCTACCTTGCAAAAAACACAGTTGATGGACAGAAAGCAGAACAATGTCTTACATTCACCCCAGTACAAAGATGTATGTAATGTAATGTATGTGGTCTTGTAAAGCGCACTGCTGCCCTGAGGCGTGGTGGTGCTGTAGACCGCTGGGGAACCCGTCCTGGCTATCCCTATGAGATGTTCCCTACTGGGTATCTCCAAGGTGAAACCAGGCATCCCCGGCGAATATGGGGGGCCGTTGTAGAGATGAGGCAAGCTAATGCCCAGAGTTGCCGATCCCTGGTTAGAGTAGGCACCGAGGCGAGAATTATCGAGTCCGCTGACCCTGGTCCACAACCCTGCCGCGTTGGGAATTGAACCCTGGTCCCGGTCCGTTCTCTGCTTCCGGGTCTGCCACCTCTAACCAGTGAGCCACACCACTCCACTAGATCTGGGCCTAAATACATAGTTTTTTTGCTCTCCACACCACCCTAGGTCAGACACTGGCTATATGCAAATCAGCCTTGACCCCGTGCCTCATGGGAACAGTCCAGCCCGAACTACCAAGCCATGTCTTTCCTAGACCGGAATCAAGCATCCAGGACCGGTTTCTGGCTATCAGCCTTCTTCAGCCCGGATAGCTTGACTCCAGTGATGTGGAGAGCCTGGGACTCACGTCTGAGCATACCCAGCCCACTCGGGGTGAAAATTGCAAAAAGCACCGTTGATGGACAGAACGCAGAACAATGTCTTACATTCACCCCAGTACAAAGATCTGGGCCTAAATCCATCATTTTTTTGCTCTCCACACCACCCTAGGTCAGACACTGGCTATATGCAAATCAGCCTTGACCCTGTGCCTCATGGGAACAGTTCAGCCCGAACTACCAAGCCATGTCTTTCCTAGACCGGAATCAAGCATCCAAGGACCGGTTTCTGGCTATCAGCCTTCCTCAGCCTGGATAGCTTGACTCCAGTGATGTGGAGATCCTGGGACTCACGTCTGAGCATACCCAGCCCACTCTGGGTGAAAATTGCTAAAAACACAGTTGATGGACAGAACACAGAACAATGTCTTACATTCACCCCAGTAAAAAGATCTGGGCCTAAATCCGTTGTTTTTTTGCTCTCCACACCACCCTAGGTCAGACACTGGCTATATGCAAATCAGCCTTGACCCTGTGCCTCATGGGAACAGTCCAGCCCGAACTACCAAGCCATGTCTTTCCTTGACCGGAATCAAGCATCCAAGGACTGGTTTCTGGCTATCAGCCTTCTTCAGCTTGAATAGCTTGACTCCAGTGATGTGGAGAGCCTGGGACTCACGTCTTGCATACCCAGCCCACTCGGGGTGAAAATTGCAAAAAACACAGTTGAAGGACAGAACGCAGAACAATGTCTTACATTCACCCCAGTACAAAGATCTGGGCCTAAATCCATCATTTATTTGCTCTCCACACCACCCTAGGTCAGACACTGGCTATGTGCAAATCAGCCTTGACCCTGTGCCTCATGGGAACAGTCCAGCCCAAACTACCAAGCTATGTCTTTCCTAGACTGGAATCAAGCATCCAAGGACCAATTTCTGGCTATCAGCCTTCTTCAGCATGGATAGCTTGACTCCAGTGATGTGGAGAGCCTGGGACTCACGTCTGAGCATACCCAGCCCACTCGGGGTGAAAATTGCAAAAAACACAGTTGATGGACAGAACGCAGAACAATGTCCTACATTCACCCCAGTACAAAGATCTGGGCCTAAATCCATCGTTTTTTTGCTCTCCACACCACCCTAGGTCAGACACTAGCTGTATGCAAATCAGCCTTGACCCTGTGCCTCATGGGAACAGTCCAGCCCGAACTACCAAGCCATGTCTTTCCTAGATCGGAATCAAGCATCCAAGGACCGGTTTCTGGCTATCAGCCTTCCTCAGCCTGGATAGCTTGACTCCAGTGATGTGAAGATCCTGGGACTCACGTCTGAGCATACCCAGCCCACTCTGGGTGAAAATTGCTAAAAACACAGTTGATGGACAGAACACAGAACAATGTCTTACATTCACCCCAGTACAAAGATCTGGGCCTAAATCCATTGTTTCTTTGCTCTTCACACCACTCTAGGTCAGACACTGGCTATATGCAAATCAGCCTTGACCCGGTGCCTCATGGGAACAGTCCAACCCGAACTACCAAGCCATGTCTTTCCTAGACCAGAATCCAGCATCCAAGGACCGGTTTCTGGCTATCAGCCTTCTTCAGCCTGGATAGCTTGACTCCAGTGATGTGGAGAGCCTGGGACTCACGTCTGAGCATACCCAGCCCACTCGGGGTGAAAATTGCAAAAAACACAGTTGATGGACAGAACGCAGAACAATGTCCTACATTCACCCCAGTACAAAGATCTGGGCCTAAATCCATCATTTATTTGCTCTCCACACCACCCTAGGTCAGACACTGGCTATGTGCAAATCAGCCTTGACCCTGTGCCTCATGGGAACAGTCCAGCCCAAACTACCAAGCTATGTCTTTCCTAGACTGGAATCAAGCATCCAAGGACCAATTTCTGGCTATCAGCCTTCTTCAGCATGGATAGCTTGACTCCAGTGATGTGGAGAGCCTGGGACTCACGTCTGAGCATACCCAGCCCACTCGGGGTGAAAATTGCAAAAAACACAGTTGATGGACAGAACGCAGAACAATGTCCTACATTCACCCCAGTACAAAGATCTGGGCCTAAATCCATCGTTTTTTTGCTCTCCACACCACCCTAGGTCAGACACTAGCTGTATGCAAATCAGCCTTGACCCTGTGCCTCATGGGAACAGTCCAGCCCGAACTACCAAGCCATGTCTTTCCTAGATCGGAATCAAGCATCCAAGGACCGGTTTCTGGCTATCAGCCTTCCTCAGCCTGGATAGCTTGACTCCAGTGATGTGAAGATCCTGGGACTCACGTCTGAGCATACCCAGCCCACTCTGAGTGAAAATTGCTAAAAACACAGTTGATGGACAGAACACAGAACAATGTCTTACATTCACCCCAGTACAAAGATCTGGGCCTAAATCCATTGTTTCTTTGCTCTTCACACCACTCTAGGTCAGACACTGGCTATATGCAAATCAGCCTTGACCCGGTGCCTCATGGGAACAGTCCAACCCGAACTACCAAGCCATGTCTTTCCTAGACCAGAATCCAGCATCCAAGGACCGGTTTCTGGCTATCAGCCTTCTTCAGCCTGGATAGCTTGACTCCAGTGATGTGGAGAGCCTGGGACTCATGTCTGAGCATACCCAGCCCACTCGGGTGAAAATTGCAAAAAACACAGTTGATGGACAGAACGCAGACAATGTCTTACATTCACCCCAGTACAAAGATCTGGGCCTACATCCATCATTTTTTTGCTCTCCACACCACCCTAGGTCAGACACTGGCTATATGCAAATCAGCCTTGACCCTGTGCCTCATGGGAACAGTCCAGTCCAAAGGACATCTTCTCAACATTCGAACCCCCTGATACAAGAAGAAAGGGGTAAATCCACGAGACATACCTGGAAAGGGAGAAACGAGAATCCAGCGCGACTTCGCCTCTAGGTCTGAACTGCCTGGACTGCTCCCCAAGGATTGGTTTTTCCAGGATTGCCCAGGAGAGAGACGGCGACGTGTGTCCTGGTGTCCTTGACTGATCCGGGGCCCCTAAGAGGTACGGCCGCGTTGATCACAATCTGAACTTGAGAACAATTAGTTAATCGAGGCAGCATTTGAAGCGGCGCGCCTGACCTTAAAATGGCGGCCGCTCGAGACAAACAGTCCAACAGCAACTCCCGGTGAACAATAAGCAAATGGGAGATGGGAGATTGGAAATGGAGATAGGACAAAATAATTGCTAAACAGGAAGAAAGGAGCAGATAGACCCCAATCCCAAGAAAGGAAAAACGGGCTTACAAAATGAATGTAGGGAAAGAGAGAAAGGCATCTGCCCTGAAGAGAAACTTCTAAATGGCGGACATCTTGGAATACCCATATGAATGGAAAGAAAGAAAGTCTCCTATCATTAGTAGACACACCAAAACGGAGGACATCTTGTAATTTCAATGATTTTAAACCAAAAGAGTACAACAAGGGACAGCATAAAGACTGTTATCTGAAACAGTAACTAATAAGTTCCCAAAGTAATCTATGGGAAGAGAAACTGTTATCCATTACAGTCATAGTAGGGGATTACCTAAAGAGAAACTTGGTCATATAACTACAACTGAGGAATATTACTAAAAGTTTATATGCCTAGCGATATACATCTTTAACTTTAGGAACAACTTAGTGAAAAAGAGAAGAGTCTTCATAAGGACCTACATTGTGAAGCAAACATGGGCGAAAGATACCCAGAGGCGGATGGTTTAAAGGCCCAGGTCATAAAATATCCACCTAAGTTATCCAAAAACGGAGCCAAAAAGTTTAAACACAATATCTTGAGGAAAAATGCGGACACACTGTTCTCCGACCCTTACTTTAATTCAGATAAAGGCACTATAACTAACGACCTGATATTCTATACCAATAAAACGACTAAATGGCGCAATGCCTTCACTGGAATGCTCAACATAAAAGATATGAAGAACACTCCACATGGCACAAAAATAATGACCTCATCTTCAAGAAGATGCAGAGCAGAACTGTGTATCACCATATATAAAACTGGTATAGTATTGATACAGGCAGCTAACAGTGAACTAATGAAGTTTGACAAGGTATTCCCTACTATAAAAGGATCACTTGAGGGCGTAAGACACCAACGACACCTGACCCCACCAGAACTCGCTCCTGAGAATACATCTAGCAAAGACATCAACCGAACTGGAGACAGTCGGGAGCCAGCTTCTAAGTCCGGAAAGAAAAATGAAACAGAAGTGTCTATAACCGAAAATGAGACAGAGCGGACAGAGGGGTCCACGAGCCATGTGAACACAGAACAAAACCAGCCCCAAAAGGAGAATACAATTAGCAGAGACGACAATAGAACTGGAGGCAGACGAGAGCCAGCTACTAAATCCGGAAAGAAATCCGAAATAGAAGTGTCTATATCGAATAAGGAGACAGAAGGGATAGAGAGGTCTACGAGTCATGTGAATATAGAACAAGACCAACTCCAAAAGGAAAGGACGTCACCGCTACTAAATGCCGAGCCTTCCCAAGCAGAACGTACAGGGGCGCCGAATGAATCCCTCAAGGTGAATCAAGAAACCGATAAGATAGGAAACATCAACTGTTCTTTACCGATCTCGAATACTGTATCAATGCCAAGCAAAACCCCTGAGGTTCCGTGACAATTGTAAGTGGTGTTTTCGACTCACACGAATATGGTCGAGTCTAGTATCTATGAACCGCAAATGACGAGTTTAGCAAGTGTGCGCAGTTTCGCTGTGCTAACTTAAACCGTTCGTTTGTTATGTGGGTTTGTCATCTGTACCCACGGGTTCCATCTTAGATACGGCATCCATTTTGTCTCTTGCCCTCAAGTAGCCAGCGAACGGACGCTGTCCGCTTCGCGACCCTGGGACTCCCAAGATATTTGCGGAAGACACATGTTCTTTGAAAGTGTCTTTATGACGAGGGGGATGCTACTGTAAGGCAGATGGCGCCGCTCGAGGCTCATCTTGCCGCACGGGCTTATTGTCTCAGTTGTGCATCTCATTAGGCACGTCCCTTTGATGCCTGTATCTCGTGCTTCTCGACACTCCCCTTTTACACCCTTTCCGATCTCCCCACTGTCTCCGTCTTCCTCTGCACCTGTCTTCGTTCCTATTTCGATCTACTTTACTGCTGATTGGAATTTGCTAATGGTGGGAAGATGGGTTTTTACAGTTGGGAACCGCCAAATGTTTCCGCACTTATGTTCCGGATCTTGTGTGTTTCAAAGTGATCTAAGCGACCCCTCTGAGAGCGACTTGTGGGAACCAGGTTGTAAACTATTGTGTATCATGTTATCCTATGGGTAGAAACTGTATAAAAGGAGCGATCCACAAATACAATTTGAAGCAGTCTCCCCGAACTACACTCGATGTACTTCTTGTGACTTCTGTGTTCCCTGCAGTAAATAAACCTTGACTCTTTGACGCCGAAGGAAGTGTCCCGTGTCTCTGTGATTTGTACGCCGGAGCAGGTTACCCACGAAGGTTTCAGGTGTTGTGCCCTGGCACCGCTGGGTCCAAAGAACCCAGTCCTTCAGTTGGCGCCCAACGTGGGGCTGCATCAGTGGTACCGGTCCAAGCCTGACGATCGTGAGGAACTTCGTGTGAAATCTCCGAGGGAAGGTGCACCCCGCTTCATCGATCCTGTTGTCGAAATAAGTGGCCCGAAGACTTTTCCCGCGAAGATTCCCGCCTCCTAACGGCTGCGACGGACTGCTGCCCTGACTGTAGACCTGTTTTGGCGCCTGGCGTAGACCTTGGTATAGCGAGACGATTGACGGGCCTTCCTGAGGACGCCATTGATCTTTGAGTTAAGTATTTGTGGGTCGCCCCCAGAGTTCTTGGTTGTAGACACTTTAGCGAGTGTCTTTGTTGTAAACACTTTAGCGAGTGTTTTTGTTGTAGACACTTTAGCGGGTGTCTTTGTTGTACACGCTGTGTGAGTGTTTTTGTCGGTGACACTTTGCTAGCGTACTTTGTTGTTGTTGTATTTGTTTGACGACTGCAGCCGCCAAAGACCGAGGGTTTAGTTCTTTGCTGGGACTTGGTAAATCCCGAAATCCCGTAACCCTTGAAGTTTGTGAAACTCGGCTAGTGTGCAAGATGCCTGGTCGCAGTACTTTGTTCAGTTGCTTTAGACCGTGTGGTGCGGATTCCCTGCTGGAGGACTCGTGTCCGATACCTCCGGTTGGAACTCCTACATATGACTTATATAGCAAACATGGGCTAGGCCCGATTGCTTTTAACGATTATTGGATCAAATATACAAAGAAAGACGGCGATCTTCGTTGGCCACCTCACGGTAGCTTCGAAGCGTCGATCTTAGATAATTTGGAAATAAAGTTGTTCGAACGTAAATCAAGGCCGGCCATGTTTGATGCCTTTCGGTTCTGGCGCAAAGAAGCCCGACAGAAAGAGATCAGACAGAATAAACGTAGTGAGCGAGATAATGTTGCTACTATAGTGAAGAAAGCTGAGCAGTTTCAGCGTGATAAGGAGGATAAGGATAAGGAAGTGTTTGAGAGATTACAGCGTATGTCCATAGACAAATGCTATCCTGTTTTGTCTACGGAGTCGGATAAGAAGGAAGAGGCAGTTGAGGATTCTTTAATGTCCTATCTTATGAAGTCGCCACCTCCGTACGTACAGGGTACCGCAGCTCCTGTGGTCCCTGCCGTACCTGTTCCACCAGTTCCTCAACCTGCACTTGCTCTTCCGACTGTTCCTGCTCCTTTGCCTCTTTCTATTCCTACTGCTCCTCCGCTTCCACATACTCCTGTTCCCGCTACTGCTCACGCTACTGCTCCTGTGTTGTTAACCCCTGTTGCTGCTAACGTCTCTACTCCTTCTCTTGTTAGTCCTGTGTCTTACTCTTCTCCCTCTACTCGTAATCGTGATTCTCCCCTTGCGACAAACTTCTTTCAGTCGCTCGGACCTGTTTTTGGGTCTGCAGGTTCTGATGGTCCACAGAGACGTAGCCAGCTTCCTGGTAATAGAGAACGTGTTGCGCTATACAATATGGCGATGGGTTGGATGATAAACCCTGTTAGAAATCCACCTCGTGTTGTCCTCGAAACGTTTGATCAATTCAACATACCTACTCAGAGATATGTGTTTGATGAAATGTGCAAGTTCTTACATGATCAGATAGCGGCCAATGCGCCTGACGAGGTGCTGACCGCCCTGTCTGAACTCCGGCTTCAGTTCGCAACTGGACTGATAGTCGACACTAATGTCCGACGTGCTATTGAACGGTTGCTATCTCTTCGTCCCGCTCCTATTCCTCATGCATTGTTCGTTGAGGACATTGAACAACGAGATGGGTCTGGCCAATATCCTATGCGAGAAGTTCCGCCAGTTTGGGTACCCGCTGATAATACTAATGCTAATGCTCCAATACCAGCACATTTCCAGAGAGTGTGGATACACCTCCCTTGGAAACGATCGGAAGTGCTTCAGGTGAAACAAACTTTGCCTGATCCTCGCAAAAATCCTGCGGGGTATTACAAAGAATTATCGCAGCTCGTAGACGCTACGATAATGAATCTGGCCGATATCGACATGTTGTTTGGCAATGTCGTACCGCAACCGGTATGGGCCAAGATTCGTCACCAAGATCACGCGAATGAATTAGGTGGTGATTGGGCTGCCATTACAGCGGCAGACGCTGGACAAGTGGCTGCTACTAAACCCGATCAGTTGATTGAACTTCTTCCCCAGCGAATCATTACATTAATGAAAACGCTTATGCCAGCTATGAGGGTAAATTGGGACAAGTTGTCAGCCTGCAAGCAGAAGAAAGATGAGAGTGTTTCAGACTTCTTTACGAGGTTCGAGGAAACATTCGTCGATCATAGTGGGCAGGATATGGGTACTGAGGGTGGACAGAGGTTGTTTGTGGATAAATTCGTATCGAACTTATTGCCCGACTTGAGCCATAAATTGAAAAATTCAGAAAGTTCATGGGCCGTTTCTACCTCAGCTCAGATATTGGCTACGGCACAATATTACGAAAATAGAGAAAAAGAGGAAAATGACCGTGCCGATAAAAAGACGAAAGAGCTGAAAACTAAAGTGTTGTTACAACAAGCATATCCGCCGCGTTCTAATCAGAATGCGCCTCAGCAGAATAGATCGCAGTCGCAATCGAATCGATCGCAGCCGCGTAATGATTCATCTTTTCAGAGATCTTCGTTGGGGTACAATCAATGTGCTTATTGTAGACAGGAGGGACACATTAAATTTGATTGTCCTGCTTTGAATGACCGTAGTGGTGGTAATTCGTCTAGAGGAGGTCGTGGTGGTGCACAGCACGCATCACGTGGTAGAGGTCGTGGTGCTCAGAACGACCGCTCTGACAACTCATCAAATTCTAATAATTGTTTCGACCAACGTGGATCATCGCAAGGACGATCTGCGCAGTACAATGTAGACGATTATTACGTCGATCAGGGAACTGACGATAGTAATTACTAGGACAGCCAAAGACAAGGAGAGGGGGTGGTATCAGTTCCGGTTGATCAGAGAGGGCCTTACGTCGCAGTTGCTACATCGGGCGTCGTTGAGCCTTTTCTGTTGGACACTGGTGCAGCGAAAAGTTCTATCATGCATTCGAAACTCCCTGGCGCACCTTTGTCTGGCTTAACAAATGTATCCGTTGGATTCTCTGGCGCCCCCGTTAGCAATCCAGTTTCGCGCCCTTTGCCCCTTCAAATTGGGCCACGTGAGCTCGAAGCTCCATTGATTTTGTCTACTGGTTGTGGTGAAAATCTTTTGGGTCTGGATTTGCTTAAACGTTTGTATGCAACTTTGTATTGTTCTCCTGCGGGTATAAAGCTTACGTTAGGAGAGAGGGTAGTCTCTCCCATGTACTTGTCCCTCGATAAGCTTCCACCGGAATTGAGTTCTCTTCCTGCATCTTTGTGGGCGACGGGTCCAAATGACGTGGGCCTACTTGATATCTCCCCTTATGTTGTTCAGTTGAAATCGAATGTGCGATTGCCACGTATTCCCCAATATCGTATCTCCCTTGATGGTGAACGAGCTTTGTTATCGATCATCTATGATTTGATCGAGAAAGATGTCATTGAAGAAACTCGGGGAAACGTGTGCAATAGTCCTGTACTGCCCATTCTTAAACGTACTGATCCTACCAAACCGCCTGTTTATCGTTTTGTTATTGATTTACGGGAGGTGAATAAAATTGTGGTTCCTCAATTCCCTGTTGTGCCTGACATTACGGCGCTGCTGACTCTGATTCCAGCTACAGCTTCATGGTTTTCGGTGATTGATTTGAAAAATGCGTTTTTCAGCATCCCGATTGCCGAAGAGAGCAGGGACCTTTTCGGTTTCTCTCTTGGTGGACGTAGCTTCCGGTTCAAACGCGCTCCTCAGGGCTACTGTGAAAGTCCATCGATTTACAGTCAAGCTTTGAAGGGTCAACTAGATGCGTTTAGGTTGCCGGTTGGTGCGGCTTTAATCCAATACGTCGACGACTTATTGGTGGCTGCTGATACTCAGGACATTTGCAAAATTGCTACAGTGTCGTTGCTGCAACATCTCTGTGAGTTAAATCACAAGGTGTCACCTTCTAAACTCCAATATTGTTGTCAAGAAGTAACCTATCTAGGTCACTTATTGTCAAAGGAGGGAAGGAGATTGACCCCAGAGAGAATTGCAGCGATTGCGCGCATGGCTGTGCCACAAACCCAAAGAGATGTGCGTGCCTTTCTAGGTATCACATCGTACTGCAGGCAGTGGATTCCTAATTTTTCATTGCTAGCGAAACCATTGGTGGCTCTTACGTGCAAGGATGTTTCGACTCCTTTACCATGGACGGAAGAATGTCAGAAAAGTTTTTCTGAATTACGTGATTCATTGTGTTCGGCCCCTGTGTTAGGTACCCCTGATTACAGTAAACCGTTCACGTTATATGTTCACGAGAGGGAAGGTTGTGCTTTAAGCGTCTTAACGCAACCTTTTGGTGGTAAGCAACGTCCATGTGCATATTTTTCCTCGACCTTAGACCCAGTAGCTAGAGCATTGCCGAGTTGTTTGAGAGCAACTGCGGCAGCTGCGGTCTCCATCCGACAATCAGCAGGATTGGTCATGGATAATATGCTTACGGTGATGGTTCCGCATGCAGTCGATACTCTTTTGAACCGTACGAAAACTCAGCACTTGACGAGTGCGAGGTTATCTGGGTACGAATTGACGCTCTTGGCAAGCCACATTCAGATAAAACGTTGTAATGTCCTAAATCCGGCAACTTTGTTACCAATTAGTGCAGAGTCAGATGCAGTAACAGAACATGACTGTTACTTGCGGACAGAGGAGGAAACAAAAGGTCGAGTGGACCTTAAAAACACTCCATTGGAAGACCCGGATGGCATCCTGTATGTGGATGGGTCATGTTTTAAATTGCCGAATGGTGATGTGACTACTGCTTATGCTGTGGTGACATTGAATACTGTTGTTGAGACTGCGAGATTGAATCAGAATTCTGCCCAAGCTGCAGAGCTGATCGCTCTTACTAGAGCATGTGTATTAGCAAAAGGTAAACGTGTGAATGTGTACACCGATAGTCAGTATGCTTTCGGTGTAGCGCATAGTTTCGGACGATTGTGGCGAGAACGTGGTTTCTTGACGTCACATGGCACGAAAATACAGCATGGCCAGCTTGTGAACGATCTTTTGGATGCATTGACTTTGCCTGCTCAAGTTGCAATTGTTAAATGTAGTGCGCATCGTAAAGTGACGGATGATGTTGGTCGTGGTAATGCGTTTGCAGATGAGATTGCTAAGGAGACTGCCCGGAACCTAAGCACTCGAATGTATGTGACGAATTCGGTTAGGTGGCCTACAGAATCAAGTATGTGTGAGAATACTATAGAGAGTGTGAAAGCAATTCAGAATGAGGCCACCGACACTGAAAAGATGAAGTGGAAAGAAAGTGCGGGAAGGTTGGATGTGAATGGTTGCTGGATTGATTTGTCAGATCAGAAAAGATGGATGTTGCCTGATGCGTATGTACTGGCCGTTGTGCAAATGGCACATGGGTTAGCACATATTAGCGCGAAAGGTATTTGCAAGTTGTTGGCTGATGTGTGGAAGAATGATGGAATTACTAAGTGTGCTGAACGTTTGGTGAAGAATTGTATGGTGTGTATAATGTACAATCCTGGCAAAGGAACCCCAACTCCCCCTGGCAGTTTTGCTCCTCCTTCGTATCCCTTTGAGGTGATTCAATTGGACTTCATCCATATGGAGCGATGCAATAACCTAAAATATGTTTTGGTTGTGGTTTGCGCATTCTCTCGATGGATCGAGGCCTATCCCCTCAAAGATAATACTGCTTTGTCTACTGCGAAAATCCTACTGAAGGAATACTTTCCTCGGTATGGAATGCCTAGAGTCGTGTGGTCAGATAACGGAAGTGAGTTTGTTGGAAGTGTGATGAAGAGTGTGTGTAAGGGCCTTGGAATTAATCAGAAATTCCATAGCGCCAATCATCCCCAGTCAGCTGGATTGGTTGAAGGGTACAATGGCACCCTTAAACTAAAATTAGCGAAGATCCAGGCTACGACTGGACTTTCGTGGCCTGACGCTTTGCCTCTAGCATTACTGTCAACTAGGGCGACTGTACACTCCCGAATAGGGCTTAGTCCCTATGAAATAGTGTTCGGCCGTCCTGCGAATGTGTGGGGGGTTCCTAGGCCAGGTATATTCGTTGATCTTGAGTACCCGATGTTGATTGACTACTTACATGACTTGACTGCTAAACTGAGGTTAATTCATCAACAGGTTTACGACGCCTTGCCGACGCAGACGGAGGGTCCAGGCCACCAGCTCCAGCCTGGTGATTGGGTTGTCACCCGAAATTTTTCGCGCAAGAAGAATCTGGACCCCCGCTTTGTTGGACCTCACCAGGTGCTTTTGGCCACGAGGACTGCCGTTCGTCTTGAGGGACGGAAGAACTGGGTACATGCTACCCATTGTAAGCGAGTCCCTATTCCTTTGCCGGCAGACCCGTGGGTGAGGAAAGGCATTGCGTCAACAGAAGCAGCGACATTGCCGGCGTTTGTACCTTTCAGTGACGCACAACTTGTTGGTGAACACTCAGTGCAGCAGAAAGCCATTGTTGGAACATTGTCAGCAAGAGACTCAAGACCAGACCAACGAACTGATCAGCAGGACGCTGTCTCTTCGACAGATCCTTTGTTCGACGTGCAGACACGTCCCGGGAAACATCGATATTCTTTGCGATCTCACACTAAGGACAAATAAAAATTTTGCTTGCTTTGCTGAAATTGATAACTGCAATATCTTCGTTTCCCATGATCAACTTTGAACATTCGTATCATTGAAAATTGTTTTGTATATATATATATATCAAGCTTCTTCCTTGTATCTTTTTCCTTCCACAGCTGAATTATTGTGCTAAATAAATACATATTGTGTATTGAGGGCCGTAGGGCCGCGCGCGTACCTCCTTCTGGACAGTAGGTCTTGACGCTAGGTTAAAGGCCGTCGGTTCCTAGGAACTCCTGGGAATTGACTATTGCTGCACAGAACGAAGTGCGTCAAGAAACGTTGCGGACGGTCGTAGGGAAATGGCATTTTTGAAGCTGAATGATTTGGAAGGAGCTCAGGCATATAGAGTCAAGCTGCAGAAACTTAGTCGTACGAAATGTTTTGTATCCCAATTGTTTGTATTGTTTTTAACTGCTTCCGCATTTTTGGCGGGTGGGGTGTATTACACTATGTCTTACTTCTTACTTCCTACCCCTACTCCTACTCCTTACCCTAACATTACTTCTACTGCTTCTCCTCATTCCTTTCATATGTTACCAGAACACGAACAGGCTAGACGTGTAGAATTCCGCAACAATTCCTTTATCCAGCTCCTCCATCAGCATCAGTTAGTGGTTAACACTACTAATTGTTGGGTGTGTGGGTTGATGCCACATACTACGGGTAAGGGAATTCCATATCTGGTGTTACCGTATAGTTCCCAAGGGTCGGCTCGAGCATACCAAACAATGCTTCGAAGCGCACTAGGTTTCCACCCCTCTCCAGAACGTTCCCCCAAACCGGGTCCTACCTCATGGCAGTGGGTGGTATCGATGATAATACAGGATTTGGAAGATGAGATCTATGATGCTTATCTCATCCCTAAGGCAGAGGTACAAGCCTATAGGGCACCGAATAGAGGGGAATATAGTACGTTCACTAATGAAAAGCAGCTTAAAAGCTCGTCTCCAATATGGGTCGTACCCCACACTGGTAATCTTTGTCTTGTGGGTCGTGGCTCGCAAGCCTCACTTGGAGTAAGTGCTTGCACTGAAAGTTACGTTCTGTCAATGTCCCCGAGCCCTGTGCTTCTGGCTGCCAAGGGTACGTACTTCATCTGTCATGATCGTGCATACACATGGTTGCCCGCAGACTTCATGGGCTCATGTTTTGTTGCAAATCTGTTGCCTCCGACGTTTACTGTAGATGCCGATTATCATAAGACTAGAGTTGTACGAGGCGTAATTAGTGAAGAGGATACTGCCGGTCAAGAGGCAGGAGACTTTTTCAAGGGTTTCCTCCCGTTTTGGGGACCTATGGTTAATAGTAGGAACCTGAGACATTTGACTCGAGTGGTAGAATCGACAGCTAACATTACTGCCAGTGCCCTTGGTAATATCACCACAGAACTTCAGGCGGAGAGACTTATGACATTACAAAACCGTATGGTTTTAGATGTTGTCTTAGCAGATCGCGGTGGGGTATGTAAAGTGATCCATTCGAGCTGTTGCATTTTCATTCCAGATAATGCTCCTACTGTCTATCAAGCCATCTCGAAGTTGCACAAGATCTCCGAATCCATACACGTGGATGTAGGGGATTGGACGCTACTTGGTTGGTTTTGGGGCCTGGTGTCGACTTGGGGTTGGAAGATTCTGACGATCATCGGGGTTGTGGTAGTGTTCCTGTTCACGTGTTGCCTTTGTGTGCAGTGTGGTCCTGCCTTATGTGGCCTCTGTGCTACAACGTGTATGAGACAACCATCTGTTACCAAGGGGACTCGGTTGGACAGAGCTATGCTACAACGACATCTTGATGGTCTGATGAATATCGAGTATGATTCCGACTAGTGCTTGCCTACATGAGGGCAAAAGGAGCGTCTGAGGTTCCGTGACAATTGTAAGTGGTGTTTTCGACTCACACGAATATGGTCGAGTCTAGTATCTATGAACCGCAAATGACGAGTTTAGCAAGTGTGCGCAGTTTCGCTGTGCTAACTTAAACCGTTCGTTTGTTATGTGGGTTTGTCATCTGTACCCACGGGTTCCATCTTAGATACGGCATCCATTTTGTCTCTTGCCCTCAAGTAGCCAGCGAACGGACGCTGTCCGCTTCGCGACCCTGGGACTCCCAAGATATTTGCGGAAGACACATGTTCTTTGAAAGTGTCTTTATGACGAGGGGGATGCTACTGTAAGGCAGATGGCGCCGCTCGAGGCTCATCTTGCCGCACGGGCTTATTGTCTCAGTTGTGCATCTCATTAGGCACGTCCCTTTGATGCCTGTATCTCGTGCTTCTCGACACTCCCCTTTTACACCCTTTCCGATCTCCCCACTGTCTCCGTCTTCCTCTGCACCTGTCTTCGTTCCTATTTCGATCTACTTTACTGCTGATTGGAATTTGCTAATGGTGGGAAGATGGGTTTTTACAGTTGGGAACCGCCAAATGTTTCCGCACTTATGTTCCGGATCTTGTGTGTTTCAAAGTGATCTAAGCGACCCCTCTGAGAGCGACTTGTGGGAACCAGGTTGTAAACTATTGTGTATCATGTTATCCTATGGGTAGAAACTGTATAAAAGGAGCGATCCACAAATACAATTTGAAGCAGTCTCCCCGAACTACACTCGATGTACTTCTTGTGACTTCTGTGTTCCCTGCAGTAAATAAACCTTGACTCTTTGACGCCGAAGGAAGTGTCCCGTGTCTCTGTGATTTGTACGCCGGAGCAGGTTACCCACGAAGGTTTCAGGTGTTGTGCCCTGGCACCGCTGGGTCCAAAGAACCCAGTCCTTCACCCCACCCACAAAAGCTCTCTAACCTTACAAAACCTGGATAACTCTCAAAACAGTTCAAAAAGAAAGGGAATCGACAACCGAACAGATGGTAAAAAGAATATGTCTGTGACACTAAATAAAGATCAAAAACAGAGAAGAGCAATATACAACCTCCGGACACACAGGCTAATCATCCCTAAGTATCCACTCAGGAATCAGAAGGTTATCAAAGATCTTCAGAAACTAGTCTGCAACTTGACACAAGTCACAAAGAGTACCGTGCAAGCGATTGAAGAAATACGAGAAGTGACGGCAAGCACCCACTCCAAGATCACGAATATACAAAATCTCGTACACTCCTTACACAGAAAGAGCAATGAGATGGACCGGTCCCTAGCGAATAGGACCAACCGCCCAAATAGGACGAAAGCCTTGTCAAAGGAGGAAGCCCTTGCCTTACTCCGAACTTATGAAGCGCCAGAACGGAAGAATGAGGAGAACATCAAAACAGTCCCGATTGACTTTAATAGAACATCAAGAAAGAAGGATAGGAAACCCAACCATAACAATTTACAACAAGTCCAGTTTAATTCTGAATACGAAAATTTGAATAATAATAACCTCGGGAAACAACTGACTTGCCTCCTACTCAACTGCCGATCTGCTACCAAACATGCATCAGACATAGCAGACCTCATCATTGACAAGGAAATTGATCTAGCAATCCTCACAGAAACGTGGCTATCGGAAGCATCATCTCCAACCATGGATCTCTTAGTACCACCTCATTATAACATTGTGAGACTAGATAGACCAATAAAGCCAGGAGGAGGAATTGCCTGCATTCACCGAGCAGATTTAGAGGTCAGCCAAATTCAAGCCGACCCTCTAGAATCCTGCGAATACTTAGGTATCAATATAAGATCAGCGACCAACCAAAGATGCAATATACACGCGTTTTACCACCCACCAGGAGAGAATGCTAAGTTCATTGAGCAGCTAATGGAGATCATCACGATCAACTCAAACATAGATGCCAATAACATATTCTTAGGTGATTTTAACTTACATTGGGATGACTGCAACGACAAACTAGTCAACAAGCTTAAGGATTTCCTTGCTGAGCTAAACCTAAACCAAGCATGCACGGAACCCACACACACTAAAGGAGCAACATTGGATTGGATCATATCAGGCAACAAAAACACATCAATCCTCTCAATAGACCCGTGCGACTGGTCTGATCACTATGCAATAACCTTCTCGATACCGATATTGAAAAAAGGCAAGACCGTCCAACCTCCCAATTGCAAAAAATGGATCCGAGACACAAGAGAGGCTAACATTGAGCTACTAATAGAAACCTGTGAGAGTGACTTAAAGACACCTAACAACTTGCAGAATGTAAACGAGTTGACAGAACACTATTTAACATCAGTCGGAAATATCGTCAACAACACCCTGCCATTAAAACTAAAAAGAATCACGGAGAAGATGAAAAATCCTTGGTTTGATGTATCACTGAACGAAGATAGGCGCAAACTGAGAATGGCGGAAAGAAAATGGAGACAACACCCATCATCTCCTGAGCTGAAAGCCCTTAGAAAAATGAGAAACCAATATAACAAGAAGATCATCAATTCCAAAAAGGAGTTTATAAGATCGGAATTGGACAATGCCAAAAACAGACCACGAAAACTCTTTGAAATCCTGAAACAACAATCAATCAAACTAGCCAAAACAGCTCATGAAAACGCAAAAATGATGCTTAGCAGTGAGGAATTCTCAACATTCTTCACAAAGAAAGCCAAATCGCTGGAAACAGAACTCTTAAACGCCGCGACTAAACCCCCCAACCATTTAATGGCTACGGGCGATTCCAACCAGACGTCAGGATGTAGAAAGACAAAAAACAAGGCAAACTGGGACACATTCGAATTATATGATCAGGTCACGATAGCCAAAACGCTATCCAAAATCAAACCTAACAACCATTACCAAGATCCCCTACCAGCGAAATGCGTAAGAGGAATCAGCCATATTTTTGTACCAATCTGGACCAAAATAATAAATGCATCACTATCACAAGGGATCCTCCCAGACTGCCTAAAAACAGGTCAAGTGGTCCCTCTGATCAAAAAACCAACTGCGGATATTACTGACCCGAATAACTTTCGGCCAGTGACCAACATCCCTCTATTGGCCAAATTAATTGAGAAATGCGTGCAGGGCCAACTGAGCCAACACATCTCTAAGTTCTCCCTACTAGATGAATGCCAATCTGGATTCAGATCAGGGCATAGCACGGAAACAGCGATCCTTCATATTGTGGATGACGCACTACAGGCGCTTGATCGAAATCAAGCATGCTTACTAATTCTCCTGGACCTGTCATCTGCATTCGACACAGTTAACCACGAAGCATTACTGGCCAGGCTAAAGGCCAGAATGGGACTGGCCGGAAATGTGCTGAAATGGTTCGACTCGTTCCTACGAAACAGAACACAACGTTTCCTGGTCAACCAATCAATATCATCACCTTGCCCCAACTCGATTGGAGTCCCACAAGGATCAACATTATCCCCTGATTTGTTTAACCTGTATGTAGAACCTCTTACAGCAATTCTTAGAAAATCAAAGATATCCTACCATATGTATGCGGATGACACGCAGTTATATATAAAGATATCTTCCATTAAAGACATTGAGTGTATGAATGAAGCGCTAAAAATGACAATGGAATGGTTAACTACTAACCACTTGAAGCTAAATGCTCAGAAAACTGAGTTCTTACTAGTTTCTCCACCAAGGAGCGTCACGGAAATAAAAGAGTGGACCAAGTTGGTGACGGCGCTCAACTGCACCCCGACGCTCGTCAACTCAGCCAAGTCATTGGGAATTACTTTAGATGAGAACCTTGACATGAAAGCTCACATCAATTCAATGGCTAAAAGCGCCCGCTTCCACCTGAACTACCTAAGAAAACTGAAACCATTTATCTCAGAATCCGATCTGAAATTGGCAACCCAATCCTTAGTCATCTCGAGAATTGAATATGGTTGCACTACCTTAGCGGGTTTACCAAAAACATCCACAGCGCCACTAAAAGCTTGCCTCAACGCTGCGGCGAGACTCATCTCTGGATCAAAGAAGTTTGACCACATATCTCCGCACTTGAAAGCTCTAAACTGGCTACCCTATGAGGCCAGGATTCAACTAAAGATCGCATGTATCACCCATAGAGCACTTCACCACAATACTCCGGGATACCTATCCAAGAAAATTGTGCTGTCAGGAGGAAACAGACCGGCCAGGAGTGCCAAGGAGTTGGTGCTGCGACCAGCCATCTTCAGAAAGAAAAAAACTTATGACAGAGCGTTCTCTGGAGCGGCCCCTAGAATCTGGAATTCACTCCCCCCTAGCATCAGGAAAACTCCTAACACCTCAACATTTAAGCGGGAAGCGAAGAGCTTCTTAATGAGTAAATACTTTACGTAGAGAATTTCATGGACTACGATGTGATACAATCCTGTACTCAAACCAAACTCTTACGCCTTCTAATGAGAATATTCGACGTGATGTTGATGAAGAGAAACGATGAGGCAAAACTGATGACACCTCTTGTGATTGATCTGAACACCTACTGCTACCTCATGTTAAAGTGAACTTATACCATTATCTCTACCTGAAACTATATAACCATATAACCTACTACCTCATGTGTACGACGAAAATGACTGTGTTAATATCTTATGCTTTAAAGTACCATATAATGTAATAGACTAACATCTTAAAATGGAAGGAAGTTATTTATGCATTCACTAAAGCCTTATAATCATCTACCTCATACCTATATGCTGTTTAATGGGCTTCATATTATTAACATGCATATCTTACCTCTATGTAAAGCGCTCTGATATCCACGGGTCTTGTTCGCGCTAAACAAAACTTTTCAATAAATAAATAAATAAATAAATAAATAATGTCTTTCCTAGACCGGAATCCAGCATCCAAGGACCGGTTTCTGGCTATCAGCCTTCTTCAGCCTGGATAGCTTGACTCCAGTGATGTGGAGAGCCTGGGACTAACGTTTGAGCATACCCAGCCCACTCGGGGTGAAAATTGCAAAAAACACAGTTGATGGACAGAATGCAGAACAATGTCTTACATTCACCCCAGTACAAAGATCTGGGCCTAAATCCATCGTTTTTTTGCTCTCCACACTACCCTAGGTCAGACACTGGCTGTATGCAAATCAGCCTTGACCCTGGGCCTCATGGGAACAGTCCAGCCCGAACTACCAAGCCATGTCTTTCCTAGACCGGAATCAAGGATCCAAGGACCGGTTTCTGGCTATCAGCCTTCTTCAGCCTGGATAGCTTGACTCCAGTGATGTGGAGAGCTGGGCCTCACGTCTGAGCATACCCAGCCCACTCGGGGTAAAAATTGCAAAAAACACAGTTGATGGACAGAACGCAGAACAATGTCTTCCATTCACCCAAGTGCAAGGATCTGGGCCTAAATCCATCGTTTTTTTGCTCTCCACACCACCCTAGGTCAGGCACTGGCTATATGCAAATCAGCCTTGACCCCTTGCCTCATGGGAACAGTCCAGCCCGAACTACCAAGCCATGTCTTTCCTAGACCGGAATCAAGCATCCAGGACCGGTTTCTGGCTATCAGCCTTCTTCAGCCTGGATTGCTTGACTCCAGTGATGTGGAGATCCTGGGACTCACGTCTGAGCATACCCAGCCCACTCGGGGTGAAAATTGCAAAAAACACAGTTGATGGACAGAACGCAGAACAATGTCTTACATTCACCCCAGTACAAACATCTGGGCCTAAATCCATTGTTTTTTTGCTCTCCACACCACCCTAGGTCAGACACTGGCTATATGCAAATCAGCCTTGACCCTGTGCCTCATGGGAACAGTCCAGCCCGAACTACCAAGCCATGTCTTTCCTAGACCGGAATCAAGCATCCAAGGACCGGTTTCTGGCTATCAGTCTTCTTCAGCCTGGATAGCTTGACTCCAGTGATGTGGAGAGCCTGGGACTCACGTCTGAGCATACCCAGCCCACTCGGGGTGAAAATTGCAAAAAACACAGTTGATGGACAGAACGCAGAACAATGTCTTCCATTCACCTAAGTGCAAGGATCTGGGCCTAAATCCATCGTTTTTTTGCTCTCCACACCACCCTAGGTCAGGCACTGGCTATATGCAAATCAGCCTTGACCCCTTGCCTCATGGGAACAGTCCAGCCCGAACTACCAAGCCATGTCTTTCCTAGACCGGAATCAAGCATCCAGGACCGGTTTCTGGCTATCAGCCTTCTTCAGCTTGGATAGCTTGACTCCAGTGATGTGGAGAGCCTAGGACTCACGTCTGAGCATACCCAGCCCACTCGGGGTGAAAATAGCAAAAAACACAGTTGATGGACAGAACGCAGAACAATGTCTTACATTCACCCCAGTACAAAGATCTGGGCCTAAATCCATCGTTTTTTTGCTCTCCACACCACCCTAGGTCAGACACTGGCTATATGCAAATCAGCCTTGACCCTGTGCCTCATGGGAACAGTTCAGCCCAAACTACCAAGCCATGTCTTTCCAAGACCGGAATCAAGCATCCAAGGACCGGTTTCTGGCTATCAGCCTTCCTCAGCCTGGATAGCTTGACTCCAGTGATGTGGAGAGCCTGGCACTCACGTCTGAGCATACCCAGCCCACTCGGGTTGAAAATTGCAAAAAACACAGTTGATGGACAGAACGCAGACCAATGTCTTACATTCACCCCAGTACAAAGATCTGGGCCTAAATCCGTCGTTTTTTTGCTCTCCACACCACCCTAGGTCAGACACTGTCAATATGCAAATCAGCCTTGACCCTGTGCCTCATGGGAACAGTCCAGCCCAAACTACCAAGCCATGTCTTTCCTAGACCGGAATCAAGCATCCAAGGACTGGTTTCTGGCTATCAGCCTTCTTCAGCCTGGATAGCTTGACTCCAGTGATGTGGAGAGCCTGGGACTCACGTCTGAGCATACCCAGCCCACTCGGGGTGAAAATTGCAAAAAACACAGTTGATGGACAGAACGCAGAACAATGTCTTACATTCACTCCAGTACAAAGGTCTGGGCCTAAATCCATCGTTTTTTTGCTCTCCACACCACCCTAGGTCAGACACTGGCTGTATGCAAATCAGCCTTGACCCTGTGCCTCATGGGAACAGTCCAGCCCGAACTACCAAGCCTTGTCTTTCCTAGACCGGAATCAAGCATCCAAGGACCGGTTTCTGGCTATCAGCCTTCTTCAGCCTGGATAGCTTGACTCTAGTGATGTGGAGAGCCTGGGACTCACGTCTGAGCATACCCAGCCCACTCAGGGTGAAAATTGCAAAAAACACAGTTGATGGACAGAACGCACACAATGTCTTACATTCACCCCAGGACAAAGATCTGGGCCTACATCCATCGTTTTTTTGCTCTCCACACCACCCTAGGTCAGACACTGGCTATATGCAAATCAGCCTTGACCCTGTGCCTCATGGGAACAGTCCAGCCCGAACTACCAAGCCCTGTCTTTCCTAGACTGGAATCAAGCATCCAAGGACCGGTTTCTGGCTATCAGCCTTCTTCAGCCTGGATGGCTTGACTCCAGTGATGTGGAGAGCCTGGGACTCACGTTTGAGCATACCCAGCCCACTCGGGGTGAAAATTGCAAAAAACACAGTTGATGGACAGAACGCAGAACAATGTCTTACATTCACCCCAGTACAAAGATCTGGGCCTAAATCCATCGTTTTTTTTCTCTCCACACCACCCTAGGTCAGACACTGGCTATATGCAAATCAGCCTTGACCCTGGGCCTCATGGGAACAGTCCAGCCCGAACTACCAAGCCATGTCTTTCCTAGACCGGAATCAAGCATCCAAGGACCGGTTTCTGGCTATCAGCCTTCTTCAGCCTGGATAGCTTGACTCCAGTGATGTGGAGAGCCTGGGCCTCACGTCTGAGCATACCCAGCCCACTCGGGGTAAAAATTGCAAAAAACACAGTTGATGGACAGAACGCAGAGCAATGTCTTACATTCACCCCAGTAAAGATCTGGGCCTAAATCCATCGTTTTGTTGCTCTCCACACCACCCTAGGTCAGACACTGGCTGTATGCAAATCAGCTTTGACCCCGTGCCTCATGGGAACAGTCTGGCCCGAACTACCAAGCCATGTCTTTCCTAGACCGGAATCAAGCATTCAAGGACTGGTTTCTGGCTATCAGCCTTCTTCAGCCTGGATAGCTTGACTGCAGTGATGTGGAGAGCCTGGGACTCACGTCTGAGCATACCCAACCCACTCTGGGTGAAAATTGAAAAAAACACAGTTGATGGACAGAACGCAGAACAATGTCTTACATTCACCCCAGTACAAACATCTGGGCCTAAATCCATTGTTTTTTTGCTCTCCACACCACCCTAGGTCAGACACTGGCTATATGCAAATCAGCCTTGACCCTGTGCCTCATGGGAACAGTCCAGCCCGAACTACCAAGCCATGTCTTTCCTAGACCGGAATCAAGCATCCAAGGACCGGTTTCTGGCTATCAGTCTTCTTCAGCCTGGATAGCTTGACTCTAGTGATGTGGAGAGCCTGGGACTCACGTCTGAGCATACCCAGCCCACTCGGGGTGAAAATTGCAAAAAACACAGTTGATGGACAGAACGCAGAACAATGTCTTACACTCACCCAAGTACAAGGATCTGGGCCTAAATCCATCGTTTTTTTGCTCTCCACACCACCCTAGGTCAGGCACTGGCTATATGCAAATCAGCCTTGACCCCTTGCCACATGGGAACAGTCCAGCCCGAACTACCAAGCCATGTCTTTCCTAGACCGGAATCAAGCATCCAAGGACCGGTTTCTGGCTATCAGACTTCTTCAGCCAGGATAGCTTGACTCCAGTGATGTGGAGAGCCTGGGACTCACGTCTGAGCATACCCAGCCCACTCGGAGTGAAAATTGCAAAAAACACAGTTGATGGACAGAACGCAGAACAATGTCTTACATTCACCCCAGTACAAAGATCTGGGCCTAAATCCATCGTTTTTTTGCTCTCCACACCACCCTAGGTCAGACACTGGCTATATGCAAATCAGCCTTGACCCCGTGCCTCATGGGAACAGTCCAGCCCGAACTACCAAGCCATGTCTTTCCTAGACCGGAATCAAGCATCCAAGGACCGGTTTCTGGCTATCAGCCTTCTTCAGCCTGGATAGCTTGACTCCAGTGATGTGGAGAGCCTGGGCCTCACGTCTGAGCATACCCAGCCCACTCAGGGTAAAAATTGCAAAAAACACAGTTGATGGACAGAACGCAGAGCAATGTCTTACATTCACCCCAGTAAAGATCTGGGCCGAAATCCATCGTTTTGTTGCTCTCCACACCACCCTAGGTCAGACACTGGCTGTATGCAAATCAGCTTTGACCCCGTGCCTCATGGGAACAGTCCGGCCCGAACTACCAAGCCATGTCTTTCCTAGACCGGAATCAAGCATTCAAGGACTGGTTTCTGGCTATCAGCCTTCTTCAGCCTGGATAGCTTGACTGCAGTGATGTGGAGAGCCTGGGACTCACGTCTGAGCATACCCAACCCACTCTGGGTGAAAATTGAAAAAAACACAGTTGATGGACAGAACTCAGAACAATGTCTTACATTCACCCCAGTACAAACATCTGGGCCTAAATCCATTGTGTTTTTGCTCTCCACACCACCCTAGGTCAGACACTGGCTATATGCAAATCAGCCTTGACCCTGTGCCTCATGGGAACAGACCAGCCCGAACTACCAAGCGGTGTCTTTCCTAGACCGGAATCAAGCATCCAAGGACCGGTTTCTGGCTATCAGTCTTCTTCAGCCTGGATAGCTTGACTCCAGTGATGTGGAGACCCTGGGACTCACGTCTGAGCATACCCAGCCCACTCGGGGTGAAAATTGCAAAAAACACAGTTGATGGACAGAACGCAGAACAATGTCTTACATTCACCCCAGTACAAAGATCTGGGCCTAAATCCATCGTTTTTTTGCTCTCCACACCACCCTAGGTCAGACACTGGCTATATGCAAATCAGCCTTGACCCCGTGCCTCATGGGAACAGTCCAGCCCGAACTACCAAGCCATGTCTTTCCTAGACCGGAATCAAGCATCCAAGGACCGGTTTCTGGCTATCAGCCTTCTTCAGCCTGGATAGCTTGACTCCAGTGATGTGGAGAGCCTGGGCCTCACGTCTGAGCATACCCAGCCCACTCGGGGTAAACATTGCAAAAAACACAGTTGATGGACAGAACGCAGAGCAATGTCTTACATTCACCCCAGTAAAGATCTGGGCCTAAATCCATCGTTTTGTTGCTCTCCACACCACCCTAGGTCAGACACTGGCTGTATGCAAATCAGCTTTGACCCCGTGCCTCATGGGAACAGTCCGGCACGAACTACCAAGCCATGTCTTTCCTAGACCGGAATCAAGCATTCAAGGACTGGTTTCTGGCTATCAGCCTTCTTCAGCCTGGATAGCTTGACTGCAGTGATGTGGAGAGCCTGGGACTCACGACTGAGCATACCCAACCCACTCTGGGTGAAAATTGAAAAAAACACAGTTGATGGACAGAACTCAGAACAATGTCTTACATTCACCCCAGTACAAACATCTGGGCCTAAATCCATTGTTTTTTTGCTCTCCACACCACCCTAGGTCAGGCACTGGCTATATGCAAATCAGCCTTGACCCCTTGCCTCATGGGAACAGTCCAGCCCGAACTACCAAGCCATGTCTTTCCTAGACCGGAATCAAGCATCCAGGACCGGTTTCTGGCTATCAGCCTTCTTCAGCCTGGATAGCTTGACTCCAGTGATGTGGAGAGCCTAGGACTCACATCTGAGCATACCCAGCCCACTCGGGGTGAAAATTGCAAAAAACACAGTTGATGGACAGAACGCAGAACAATGTCTTACATTCACCCCAGTACAAAGATCTGGGCCTAAATCCATCGTTTATTTGCTCTCCACACCACCCTAGGTCAGACACTGGCTATATGCAAATCAGCCTTGACCCTGTACCTCATGGGAACAGTTCAGCCCGAACTACCAAGCCATGTCTTTCCAAGACCGGAATCAAGCATCCAAGGACCGGTTTCTGGCTATCAGCCTTCCTCAGCCTGGATAGCTTGACTCCAGTGATGTGAAGAGCCTGGGACTCACGTCTGAGCATACCCAGCCCACTCTGGGTGAAAATTGCAAAAAACACAGTTGATGGACAGAACACAGAACAATGTCTTACATTCACCCCAGTACAAAGATCTGGGCCTAAATCCATTGTTTTTTTGCTCTTCACACCACTCTAGGTCAGACACTGGCTATATGCAAATCAGCCTTGACCCGGTGCCTCATGGGAACAGTCCAGCCCGAACTACCAAGCCATGTCTTTCCTAGACTGGAATCAAGCATCCAAGGACCGGTTTCCCGGCTATCAGCCTTCTTCAGCCTGGATAGCTTGACTCCAGTGATGTGGAGAGCCTGGCACTCACTTCTGAGCATACCCAGCCCACTCGGGTTGAAAATTGCAAAAAACACAGTTGATGGACAGAACGCAGAACAATGTCTTACATTCACCCCAGTACAAAGATCTGGGCCTAAATCCGTCGTTTTTTTGCTCTCCACACCACCCTAGGTCAGACACTGTCTATATGCAAATCAGCCTTGACCCTGTGCCTCATGGGAACAGTCCAGCCCGAACTACCAAGCCATGTCTTTCCTAGACCGGAATCAAGCATCCAAGGACTGGTTTCTGGCTATCAGCCTTCTTCAGCCTGGATAGCTTGACTCCAGTAATGTGGAGAGCCTGGGACTCACGTCTGAGCATACCCAGCCCACTCGGGGTGAAAATTGCAAAAAACACAGTTGATGGACAGAACGCAGAACAATGTCTTACATTCACCCCAGTACAAAGATCTGGGCCTAAATCCATCGTTTTTTTGCTCTCCACACCACCCTAGGTCAGACACTGGCTGTATGCAAATCAGCCTTGACCCTGTGCCTCATGGGAACAGTCCAGCCCGAATTACCAAGCCTTGTCTTTCCTAGACCGGAATCAAGCATCCAAGGACCGGTTTCTGGCTATCAGCCTTCTTCAGCCTGGATAGCTTGACTCTAGTGATGTGGAGAGCCTGGGACTCACGTCTGAGCATATCCAGCCCACTCAGGGTGAAAATTGCAAAAAACACAGTTGATGGACAGAACGCAGACAATGTCTTACATTCACCCCAGGACAAAGATCTGGGCCTACATCCATCGTTTTTTTGCTCTCCACACCACCCTAGGTCAGACACTGGCTATATGCAAATCAGCCTTGACCCTGTGCCTCATGGGAACAGTCCAGCCCGAACTACCAAGCCATGTCTTTCCTAGACTGGAATCAAGCATCCAAGGACCGGTTTCTGGCTATCAGCCTTCTTCAGCCTGGATAGCTTGACTCCAGTGATGTGGAGAGCCTGGGACTCACATTTGAGCATACCCAGCCCACTCGGGGTGAAAATTGCAAAAAACACAGTTGATGGACAGAACGCAGAACAATGTCTTACATTCACCCCAGTACAAAGATCTGGGCCTAAATCCATCGTTTTTTTTCTCTCCACACCACCCTAGGTCAGACACTGGCTGTATGCAAATCAGCCTTGACCCCGTGCCTCATGGGAACAGTCCGGCCCGAACTACCAAGCCATGTCTTTCCTAGACCGGAATCAAGCATCCAAGGACTGGTTTCTGGCTATCAGCCTTCTTCAGCCTGGATAGCTTGACTGCAGTGATGTGGAGAGCCTGGGACTCACGTCTGAGCATACCCAGCCCACTCTGGGTGAAAATTGAAAAAAACACAGTTGATGGACAGAACGCAGAACAATGTCTTACATTCACCCCAGTACAAAGATCTGGGCCTAAATCCATCGTTTTTTTGCTCTCCACACCACCCTAGGTCAGACACTGGCTATATGCAAATCAGCTTTGACCCTGTGCCTCATGGGAACAGTCCAGCCCGAACTTCCTAGACCGGAATCAATTATCCAAGGACCGGTTTCTAGCTATCAGCCTTCTTCAGCCTGGATAGCTTGACTCCAGTGATTTGGAGAGCCTGGGACTCACGTCTGAGCATACCCAGTGCTACCTACATAGATACTGTTACACACACATATAATGCAGTAGACCACACATTTTGTATTGCAATTCATAAACGTTTGTATTTTGTGTTCTGTGGAAGTGTTATATTTAAATCTTTTAATCCTGTCCAAAGTTTAAGGACAGATGTTACAATGTACACACTTATATAAACCAATTTGTGGAGACCAAAGCCATTGTGTGTTTTCCTTATGCTTTTTTGGTTTAAAAAAAACTTGAACATAGAATATTCTGTATTGTTTGTCCCCATTTGAAAATTACGCTGGGTTTATTTGAAAAAACGTTGTTCATAATAGGATCTACCTTCAAAATATGCCAGTGTTTGGTAGGAATTTTGTATAACACGTGGTTCATGGAGTTGTAAGGAGAGATGACTGATATTGTCTGTTTCTGGTTATTTTATTTCTTGGTTTGATTGGTCATGAGTTGCTTGCAGTTCAGAGCCAGTGCCTTCTTTTTGGCCTTATCGGTTTATTGCCTAGCTGTATCTTCTAGTCTTGAACCTCGTAATGGCCTCACTCATTTCCATTTTGAACACCTCTTCCTCACTACAATTGCGTGTGATGTGTGTTCGTTCACCAAACTGAATGGATTGGATCTGTGATTTCGGGTGTGCTGTATCAGCTTACAGGATTGAATTGCACGCTGTGGGTTTTCTATATAGAGCAGATAGAATCAAACCATTTTTGACATACAGTTTGAAATCTAAGAACGGAATATCTTTCTTATCAAATTGGTAGGTAAATGCAATGTTACATTCATTTGAATTTAGAAAAAAACTGAAATCATGCAAAAGTTTAACATCACCAGTCCAAATTAACAAAACCTTGTCTATATAGCGCCCCCAATATACCATCAAAGCATCGGGGAACCTTGACCAGATGTAGGTTTTCTCAAGCCAACCCATGAAAAGGTTTACAAAGGTAGGTGAAAACTTAGACCCCATGGCAACTCCTTGATGTTGTTTAAAGCACATGCCATTATGTAAAAATACATTGTTGTTGAGTACCAAAGTGATCATCTCAATCAGCATTGATATGTGTTTCCATAGGGAGGCATCCCTAGTAGATAAAAAATATTTGACAGCCTCTATCCCAAGAGCAATGTTATTTGAGGTGGAGAGAGAGCTAACGTTCAAGGTAACAAACCAACACTCAGCTGACCAATTAAAATCCATAAGATGATTCAGAAGGTCTTTATTGTCAAGAACATATGATGGAAGCTTCTTAACCATTGGTTGTAAGAAATGGTCAATATATTCAGAAATGTGTTCTGTAGATGATCCAGTTCCTGAGATAATTCCAGGTTTGTGTATCTTGGGTAGGACATATAGACATAGTGTACCTGGATATGGAACGAACATGTATTTGTACTTTGACTCATTGATAAGGCCAAGATCTCTCCAACTTTTTAGATCATTTTTTATATAGCTGTAATGTCTCTCATAGGATTCTGAGATAGTTTTACATAAGCTTTTGTATCTGATATTTGTCAATCGATCTCTGTAATATAATCCTTGTATGCATCAAGACCAAGTTGCCCATTTGTCAGCTTCCTTCAAGATAACCCCTGGATTGAGTTCAACCTGTAGAGTGGCTGTCTCTCTCCGATTGTGAGGTTGTCTTTACCATAAAAGTTGTGTTGTTTGCAGGTTTCCTCCCAGGCATAGAGCTCTGTAGTGACAATTTGATAGAAAGCGCCAATGACATTGTCACTATTGAGTATTGGTTGAAAAGTTGATTTAGCTTTGAGGCCACAATCTAGACTTAGGTCAGTTTGTCAGGCATCAGTTATGAAATTGCTACAACTATGTCTTCTGAACCAGGGCCCTTAAAGACATTATAATTTATATCTGTTGCTGTGATATCCTCCCACTTAGTAGCTGTGAT
The DNA here is from genome assembly GCF_964263255.1 of Lissotriton vulgaris. Lineage (NCBI taxonomy): Eukaryota > Metazoa > Chordata > Amphibia > Caudata > Salamandridae > Lissotriton > Lissotriton vulgaris. Next base: position 207,277,508 of record NC_141690.1, on the reverse strand, counting down.
TTTTGTGTAAGTCAGGCTATATTCTATAAAGTTTTAATTAGGTATTCAAACCTGTGATACTCACCCACTTGGGACCATACCAATGTTCTTGCCCTTAACCACAGCTTAACTGTGATCGGTTCGGAGAGACTGTAATTGACAATATAGAGACATAACTGTCATCTACTCTCACTATCCAGGATATCACTATCCATTGAAGGCACCTGGGTTTCAACTGAGATATTATTTTAAAGATCTCTTTCTTAGTATTTGATACCTGATGTGAGCAATGTGTGAATACCCACTATAGCACTGTGACACGGAAATTCAGTATTTGTAAAGCGCGAACAATTACCCGAGGGCGTCAAGGTGCTTGGGGCCATGGGGAACATTATGCGAGCTATTTCCCAGAGTCACATGGTGGTAGGCTGATCTGCCACCGGTGCCAGGGATCGAACCGTGAGCCACCGTATTCTGGAGTCAGCCACCGTGGCCCCTGCACCACACCTCTTCCCATGCACTACCATTGATTATGTCCAAACTTGCATTGAACTATACATATTTGTTTGTAAGTTAAAGCTTTATAAAGTAAATGCACTTTGTATAAAGCACACTGAACAATCAGTGCCCTCAGATGAAGCATCAGTTAGGTCCCACCTAGCTATAGCAGACATTAATGCCATTGATGCCTTACATACACTCATAGAGATGGGCGAACCATTGCAGATAGGCATATCTGAGTCGGTCCTAGATCCTTTTGATACAAAATACCTCAGGGAAAGATCACTGATGTTTTGCATCCACACAGGAGAAGCAGGAGATACCTGATTTAGGGCCCCTTCTAAATATGTTCCACGACTTGTGAGAGACAACATTGATATATTTGGTGACTTGGTAGCACAAGACATACTTTTTTATTTATTTATTTATTTCAACTGAACAATTGGCAAAATATAGTCATTGCAGGATATGTCCACAAAAATTAAATGTCATTGGCAGGAAACAATATCTTTATAACATAGCCACTTTCCCTTCCCCTTGCTGATATTGGTAAAAGTATAAACACCACCCTTGTTTCTAATTGACCACCATGCAAGTGTATTAGAGATCTAGAGGTGGCCTCATATCTCCATTCGTGATGTGCCTAACATAAGTTCTCACCCTGACCCATCATGGGAGTTCCTTGTGTGGAATGCGTTGCGGACAGTTGTGTGTCATCCCCAATATCAAACCCAAAGTAACGTCTCCATGGGTCCCAGATCCTATGAAATCTTTTTGGACATCCCCTACTATGATATGTGACACGTTCAGCCGCCATAGATAAGTCTGTTTCCCTTGTCCATTCCTGTATGGTTGGTTTGTCGGCCATCCCCCATTTTCACGCTATGTCCCGTTTAGCAACCACCAAGCCCAAGAACGCTATATGCCCAGACGTGGGTCCCTTGATCACTTTGCCACTAGATTCAAGCTAGCCTGACTGATGAAGGGTGTTACCCAGAAGCCTGTCCCAGGATGCTTGTTTCCGGTTCAGGGAAGACCTGGCTTGGCAGTTCGGGCTGGACTGTTCCCATGAGGCACAGGGTCAAGACTGATTTCCATATAGCTGGGTCTGAACTGAGGTGGCGAAGTGAGCTAAAGAATGATGGTAGATTCAACCCAGATCTGTGACTGAGGATGAGTGTCTGAAAAGTTTCAGCACTCCGTCCATCATCTCCTTGTGTTTGCTTTGTTCGCCCTAAGTTGGCAGGGTATGCCCAGATGTGGGTCCCTTTCTCACTTTGCCACTGGATTCAAGCTAACCTGGCTGATGAAGGGTGTTACCCAGAAACCGGTCCCAGGATGCATGTTTCTGGTTCAGGGAAGACCTGGCTTGGCAATTCGGGCTGGATTGTTCCCATGAGGCACAGGGCCAAGACTGATTTGCATATATCTGGGTCTGAACTGAGGTGGCGAAGTGAGCTAAAGAATGATGATGAATTCAACCCAGATCTTTGACTGGGGGTGAGTGTCTGAAAAGTTTCAGCGATCTGTCCATCATCTCCTTGTGTTTGGTTTGTTCACCCTAAGTTGGCAGAGTATGCCCAGACGTGGGTCCCTAGCTTACTTTGCCACTGGATTCAAGCTAGCCTGGCTGATGAAGGGTGTTACCCGGCAAGTGGTCCCAGGATGCTTGTTTCCGGTTCAGGGAAGACCTGGCTTGGCAGTTCGAGCTGGACTATTCCCATGATGCACAGGGTCAAGACTAATTTGCATATAGCTGAGTCTGAACTGAGGTGGCGAAATGAGCTAAAGAATGATGATGGATTCAACACAGATCTGTGACTGGGGATGAGTGTCTTAAAAGTTTCAGCGCCTAGTCCATCATATCCTTGTCTTTGCTTTGTTCGCCCTAAGTTGGCAGGGTATGCCCAGACGTGGGTCCCTTACTCACTTTGCCATTGGTTTCAAGCTAGCCTGGCTGATGATGGGTGTTACCCAGAAACTGGTCCCAGGATGCTTGTTTCCGATTCAGGGAAGAACTGGCTTGGCAGTTCGAGCTGGACTATTCCCATGAGGCACAGGGTCAAGACTGATTTGCATATAGCTGGGTCTGAGGTGGTGAAGTGAGCTAAAGAATGATGATGGATTCAACCCAGATCTGTGACAGGGGTGATTGTCTGAAAAGTTTCAGCGCTCCGTCCATCATCTCCTTGTATTTTCTTTCCTCCAGCCTAATGGCATTTCTTGACCGCCCCCTCCATGCTGCCATTGGGGGACCTTCCGAGGAGCGCCAATGCAGTGTAATGCTTTGCTTTGCTAAGAGCAGTGTCACGAAGCGGGTTTCCACCTTTTTCTGCTTGTGTCCCTTAAATATCCCCAAGGCACTGGCCTCCCAGGTGGCGAGGCCCGTCAGCCCTGTGACTGTCTGTATTGTGGCCCAGTAGGACTGCAGTGCAGGGCAGGTCCATAGCATATGAACAAATGCAGCGTCAGGTAAGTGGCAGCGCGAGAATTCAAGCTGCGCTGCAGGGAGAGGGCGCGTAGCAAGATGGCTGCACTGCTGTGAGGCTATGCATGACCGAGAACTGCTCCGCCCAATATCCGCTACATCCTGTGCATCTGAAGCTGCTAAGTGCCTAGTGTGCCCTCCTGCTTGGCTCCTGTGCCACCTGGGATGTTTTGCGGCACCTTTCATCCGCCCATTGCGGTGGTTTTGGACTTTTGCACTGCCTCGTGGCGGGGCCTACTAAGGGCGGCCTTTGGGCTCTGGTGGGCCCTGGTGGGCCGGAGCCGCAGGTGATTTTGTTCCTGTCTGCGTGGCTCCCTCTCGGTGTCAGGGGGTGCCGTACTTGCGGTGCTGCCTTTGGACATTTGCTGTTCTAATTCGGGAGGCGTGCCTGGAGCCTTCCCGATATCTACGTGGATGAGCGCGGCCCCGCTGTAGCACGGGGCGGCGTGCCTGTGGCGGTGCCTGCGGCGGTGCCTGCGGAGGTGCGGCGGTGGCAGCAAGGGGCATGCCTGGTGCCTCCCCAGCCTGGAGCTGTTGGTGTGGCCCCCTGGTGCTGGAGGGGGCTGCGCCAGTGGTGCGGAGAGCGGGCAAGCACAGACTGGTGTGTGAGGCGTGCCTGCACCCTCCCGGTCTGGTGAAGAGGTGGGCCGGTGCCCCTTGGCCTGTGGAGGCAGCAGCGGAGTGGAGGCCTGCATCAAGATACAGAGTCGGGTGGTGGAGGAGTGAGGCCCAGGCGCTTCTGGACTGCGGTGCCCGTCTGCACTGGGCGCGATGAGTGGGCCGGTCTGTGTCTGGCCCGGACTGCGGAGGTGGGATCGGGCTGGGGACTGGGCCGTGCCTTGCTTGCTGGGTCTGGTGCAGGGCTGTGAGAGGCGGTGACATGGTGGCCGGTCTGCTGCGGGGTCTGCGGCCTGTGGGGACTCCGGGCTGACATCTTGTGCTGGGGGCGCTGCCTGGAAGATTAGCTGGCCTGCTGGGGTCCGGGCCTCCCTGATGCTGTGCACTGCTGTGCTGCGGAGGTTTGGGCCAGAGCGGTACGTGGTTGGTGGTGGAGTCATCAGCGACAGCCTAATGTGAAGTGTAGCTGCGCCCACTACAGAGGCCTTTGTCTCCTGCCTGCCCTGCTGCAGCTCCTCTGGCCTGTGAGATAGATCAGTGACTGTGGACGTTGCGAGGCATATGTAGGTGTAGCTGTGGTGGGCACTGTTCATTGCCAGTCACTGCTCATGACAACTCAGCTGACAGAGCATCAAGGTGTAGGGCTTGGGGAAAAGGGCTTCCGCCATTCTGCAGTATACTGCCCTGCGGGTGATTGTGGTCAGGGGGACATTTCTTCTTGCGCAGTGTGTGTGGGGCCACTTCACGAATATCTTCATGCCACTTTGAACATTAAGGAATATGCTTCGTGACAACCTCCTCACTGGGTGTAAGGTTTGAGGGGCGCAGTTTCAACGTTTACCAGATTTCTCTCTCCACACCGAGGGCTGACAGGGAGCACCTATACTAGGGCATTGACTGTGAGGGTCTGAGTCTGTGCCACCACTGGACCCATATTGCTCCGCTTGTGCCCCTCTTCGCTTTGATTCTGGCCTTCATTGACACGACGCTATCCGCAATCATGGGACGGTCCGATAGGACACAGCCTAAACTCTCCTTTGAATCCAAACATGTCACTAAGACCCCGCAGAAAACTGCTTCGGACTCGGAGGCGGACGCGGTGGCTGATGGGTCCCCCACACTTGAGGCCACGCTGGTCGCCATGCAACGGACAATACAATCCATAGAAGGTGCTATGGCAGCAGTCAACCACAGACTCGATCACATGTCCTCACAGTTAGAGAAAGAAAGTGCGCACATGGGGAAGTGGAACAGAGGGTCTCTGCCGCAGAGGATGGCTTGTCCACTGTTACAGGCAAGGCTCTAAATATGGAAAAAGTCCTCTCTCTCATACAGGCAAAAAACGAGGATTTGGAGGTTCGGTCCCGACGCAACAACATCCACATTACGGGACTGCCGGAATCCATGAATGTGGGCAAAATGGAGACCTATATGGAGCGCCTCATCACGGACATCTTCGGCACGAAACAATTGTCTAATATGTTCATTGTGGAGCGTGCCCACTGCTCGCTGGCTGCTCGCCCGGTCCCTGGAGCCTCTCCTCGTCCCATAATCGCTAGGGTTTTGAATTATAGGGACAGCTACACTATCCTGCGTTTGGCTAGAGAGAAGGGAACTATAGAGCATCAGGGGAACTCGCTTGCCTTTGTCCCTGATTTTACTGTTGCTGTCCAGGCCGCGTGAGTGAGTTCAGTACCGTGAAGCAGTTTTTGCGCAATGAGAAGGTGCCTTCGCATTGGCGCTGCTTCGGACAACAAGATTTTCCCCTCCCCTAAGGCTGCAATGGACTACGCGAAAAAATTGAAGCGCAGGAAGGGGGCCTCCATGGAGGCGCTGGGAGGGGAGGAGCAAGAGGATGCTGAGGGCTGAGGGTTCTTTTCTGTGCGTATTGAGACTGCTCTGCTGGAGGCCACTGGACATGCCTGACGCTATGTATGACTATTATTCCATGTTCCCACTTAGTGCTGGTCCTATAAGTTTGATGTTTTTTCTTTGACTCACAAAGAGAGGGTCTTCCCATGTATAGAAGTGCTGGATAAGTTCAAGATGTCAGGAGTTTTCTGTGCTGCTCTATCTGAGGGGCTTTGGCTGCATTGCTTATTTCTCCCTTTAAGGCTCTTCTGAGACTGAAAGCTTACCTGTTTTTCATGACTGCCGGGGCCTGGGTCGTTGCTTCTGCTTGGAATCCTTGAGGTATACCCAGCTGCACCGGTGCCTGCATATCTGGCCACATGGAGCTGGGATGTTCTATATTGCCACCTAGGTCAACTTTCTATGCGGGAGCTTTGCGCATCTTTGCCCCCTACACATGGATGTACCCCAAACCATGATTTCTGTTACTGTTGTGGGGGGGATTAGGTTGGGACAGGGGATGGCTTTGGCATGGTTGGGGTGCTGAAGTGGGTGGTCGGTGGGTGGGGCTGGGACAGGGGGGGGTGACTGTTTGTTGTTATTTACCAGGTGTACAGTTAGGATGTGTAATGGCTGATGCGCTCTGAGGACATATCGCCTTGGATATATCGTTTGCTACTTGATGCTCTTGGCACCGGATAATGGGTAGCTCTCTTAAGTTTGCCACTTGGAATGTTGGGGGGTTGAATTTGCCATGAAAGATCAGGATGGTGTTTGCAGGTTTGGACAGAATGGGTGTGAGTGTCGCTTTCCTCCAGGAAACGCATCTGACTGCTGCGTCGGTACGGAATGTTGGGGCCTGGTGGGCCGGTGTGCGGGCTTCCTCTTCCTACTCTTCGTTTGCAAGAGTTGTGCTCACGTTGGTGAAGATAGGGGTCCCCTTTACTGAAATTAAGACTGAAACGGATAACAATGGTCGGTGTGCGATAATGCATGGCAGGTTGGGGGGTGAGAGTGTGCTTTTAGTGAATGTCTATGGGCCAAATGTAGATGATCCAGCGTTTTTCTCAGATGCGTGGCGCAGGATTATGCGGTTTCCACCGGCTGAAATTATTTGGGGGGGTGACTTAAATGTGTACCTGGACACGTTTAAGGATAGGCATGGCATGTACAACATCCGATAGAAGCGAGCAGCGGAAGTGCTGTGGGGTCTGATAGATGCTGGGCCTGTGCAAGATGTTTGGCGATTGCACCATCTGGTGGCATGTGAAAGTACGCGTGTGTCTTCGGGGTGTGGCTCATGGTCGCGCATTGACTTCTGGTTAATTTCAGGAGGGGTGTATCAATGGGTCAAGAGTGTTTGTCATGTGGCCAGAACACTTTCCGACCATTCTCCAGTGCTCATGGAATTGACATTACCGGATTATAGAGCCCTGCAGTTTGCCTGGTGGCTTCAGCCGTCTGAATTGAGAGACCCAGTGTTTAAGCACACTATAGATGAGGCGATTGGGCATTACTTTACGGAGAATGAGGGTACGGTGGAAAGTGCCAGGGTCCTGTGGGAGGCCTTTAAGGTCCCCATCAGAGGGACTTGCATAGGGGCTCAGGCGGGAGTACTGAGAGATATTAGGCGCAGGATACAGACGTTGGCTGCGGATATTAGTGACCTGGAGCGAGCCTTTGACGATAACTCCACGGCGGACAAACTTGCACAGATCCGTGACCTGGTCTCTGAACACAATGATACTGTCAACCAGGAGCTGCGGCGTCAGATAGCGCGGTATTATGGGGAAAGTGGACGGCCGAGCCGTTCTCTCGCCCAGAAGTTGAGGGAGCCCAGAAGCCAGGAGCCCATAAATGAGCTCATTGATGATGCGGGTGAAGCCTGACACTCGACTGAAGAACTTTGTGATGTCGTATTGAAGTTTTATACCCACTTTTATGCGGCCCGGGAGTCCCCTTCTGACGAGGAAACGCATGAATACCTGGACAATGTGGAACTGGGCTGGCTGTCCAGTGCGCATTGAGAATACTTAGTGCAGCCGTTCGGGGAGGAAGATGTGCAGGATGCTATAATGGCTTTACCTACGTCCAAATCTGCTGGGCTGGATGGGCTTCCGAGTGAATTTTATAACACATTTGCTACACTCTTAGCTCCTCGGTTGCTGGAGGTCTATGCGGAGGCGTATGACAGCGGGTCTCTGCCGCCATCGCTTTGGGAGGCCTTGCTGGTCACACTATTGAAGCCTGACAAACCCCCTAATCAGTGTGGATCGTACAGACCACTCTCTATCATAAACATCGATACCAAAATCTTGGCGAAAATTATTGCCACTAGACTTCAGCCGCTGGTGCCCCTTCTGGTTTTGCTAGATCAGTCTGGTTTCGTGATGGAGAGATCCACTAAGCATAATCTGCATACATTATTTTCCACGCTGCATTATTTCGAACCTTATTTTCAAGCCGTTGCTGTGTTACTTGACGCAGCAAAGGCCTTTGGTCCTATATGTTCACGGTAGAATGGGGTTGCCCCTTTCTTTCTCCAATGGATTCAGGTTCTTTATAGCGGACCTGTCACCAGAGTGAGAGTCAATGGCAGGGTCTCGTCCCTATTCTCCATAGAAAGGGGCATTAGACAGGGTTGCCCCCTGTCCCCCATGATCTTCTCTTTGATAATTGAACCCCTAGCGTGCAAGCTCCGCCAAAAGCATTCGGCCGCGGCTTTAAGATTCCGGCAATGCCCTTTGATAGTATCGCTATATGCGGACGATATGTTACTTTACGTCCGGGAGCCATCAAATTATCTTTCGCCGATTCTGAGGGAGTATGTCCAATTTGAGAGGTTTTCTGGTTTAGGCATTAATTGGTCCAAGTCCGTGGTTTTTCCTTTAACAGAACGCACAACGGAGGTTGAACTGGACTTCCCGCTGTCCTGGACTGCAGAGCCAGTGAAGTACTTGGGGGTGATGATCCATAGAACGCCAACGGTGGTGGTCGCAGAGAATTATGGGCGCGCCGTAATGCGTATAGTGGAGCAGACGGAGGAATGGGCACGTCTTCCTCTGTCGCTGGCGGACAGGATCGCTGTTGTAAAAATGGTGTTTCTGCCTCAGTTGCTGTACTTCTTCATTAATATTCCCATTAAGTTAAATCTGGCCTTTTTCCAAACATTGCAGTCGGCCCTACTTACATTTGTCTGCGGGGTAAGAAATCACGATGCTGCTGGGATCTTCTGGTACAGCCGTTTGACAGAGGCGGCTTTGAAGCTCCGGATCTTCGCTTATACTACCTATGCGCACAAGTGCATTTCACACATTATTGGCCTTTTTCCGCTGCGCTTACAGCCGCATGTCGCTGTTGAGGCAGACGCGGTTCGCCCTATTCCGGTGCAGGATATGGTCTTATCGGGCGGCGCCGGTGGACCTCGGCAGGAAATCAGCCCCTCCTGGTGTACATCTTGGGCGTGGAGGGCTCTGGCTACTAGAGTACCACTTCCGTATCTGTATGCCCCCCTCTTGCCCATAGCTTCTCATCCGGGAATTTCGGCTGCGAAGGAGCCCGCTGCTCTGAAGGAGCTTTCAGCTGCGGGTATAGTCCGATGGGCGACCTGTACGCAGGGGCTCATTTCAAAACTCTTGGGGTAGCCCAAAATGACGTTAATTGGCCGTTTATGTTTAGATTCATGTACGTCTGCGTCCGACTGGCAGTACTGGATGTCTTCCCGAACTGTCCGGAGGAGCCTACGACTCTTAGGGCACTACAGGTAATGTTAACGGGAGCGAGCCGTAAGGGGCTTATTACTCGGCTTTACTATGCCTCTCAGAGAGAAACAGAGTTTGAGGATTATCAGTCGCGTCAACGCTGGCAAACTGTGATAGGCACCCCGCTTCCGATGGAGATATGGTCGGCTTGTTGTCAACTCACAGGACGCCTAACGGACAACTGCAATCTCAGGATTATTCATTTTAAGTTTTTGCACCAAATATATTATTCTCCTCTACAACTTCATAGGTATGGTCTGCGAGAATCTGCTAAGTGTGTGAGATATGGAGTTGATGATGCAGATTTCTTACATGTGGCCTGGCTGTGTGGGAAAGTTTTGGCGTTCTGGGTTGAGGTAGCTCATATCCTCTCGGAAGTGGTACTAGAACTTGTCGACTGCACTCCTGAGATATGTCTCCTGGGTTATGTTAACCGCTTGAAGCCCTCCAGCCGACGCCTTGTGGCGGTCTCCACCCTGATGGCAAAATGGGTGGTGGCGAAGAGGTGGGGGTCGCGAACTGCTCCTACTATAAAATTGTGGCTTACTGATCTGGCATACTGTAGAGACCAGTTGCAGACTTATGGGGAAGACCTACCTGAGGCCTCCCGTCCTAAGGACTTCGGGAGCCCTATGACAACATACATGGTTGCGCACTCCGAGTTAGTTGGGGAAGAGCGGCTTTGCACATAATGTCCCTATGAACGTTGCCTTGGATCTATCACTGTTTGGGATATTCTGCGTTGTTAGCCCTGAATGCTATGCTGTATTGTTACTATAATGCTACTCACTGTATACACTATTCACCATGTGGCACATGCTTTACTGGAGTTGTCTAGTTGAGAGGACACGGAAATACTTGTATTACCTGGTAGATGGGGTGGGGGAGGTGGGAGGATTGGGGGGAGGTGAGCTGTTTTTCCTTTACGGTAATGTTTGCATATACATGGAGTATCTTGCTGAGACTTTTGCATTTTGCTGATTTCTATTTGTATGCTGGCTGCAACATGCATATAACTTGTGGATATATGCTGTATGTTGTTATTCTTGAAATGCAAATAATTTTACATTTCTGGCCATTTATTAGTAAATTCTTAAAGAGTCTAGTTTGTATGTTGTAATGCTTGTCAGTTGGACAATGTAGAATGTTGCACCCTTCTCAAAGCATGTCTTTCCAGCCTCCCTCCGTTTCTAATTTACTGGAGTATTTTAACATTTATTGTATTGCTGTATTCTTGTGGACCTCTGTTGGAGTTCCATAACAAATAAAATATTGAATTGGAATAAAAAAAAAAAGGTGCGCTGCAGGGAAGAAGAGCTTGAGTTGCTCCGGTGTGAGATACGCACGGTGCAGTATATGAAACTGGATATTATTGAAGCACTGGTTACGCAATACTTTTTTGTGGTGCTCTAATGCGGTGAGCCATTCGTTATCGTGTAATGCGCAACCAAATTCTTCCTCCCATTTTAGTTGGAGCCGCGTTAGCGGCACACATGTGAGATCCATGGTTGATCTATATAGCCATGTGATGAGGTGTCTCCCCGCTCCCATGTTTAGTATCGCGTTGTTATGGCTGGATTTTCCGTTGAAATGGGATCAGCCCCCAGGGGCCCCTATGACCCAGCCAAAACGTACTCACCTTCCCTCCTTAGACAGTATTCACAATGGATAGATGTACGGATATATATATATATAGGTCGTACCTAAGGATGGGGAATATACATAGATTTTCTACAATATCTTATTCACATCAGTTGGTCTCGCGGCCACCCCGACCCAGACCGGTCTACCCTAGGGCAGATCTGACACACAATCCGGTGCGTCTACACATGGGCCTGCAGAACCCAATGCTCCCTTTTCCAAACTGTTCGCAATCCTGCGAAACTACACGCCAGTGTCCTTCCTGGCGTTCTCACTTATTCAAGCCACAATCCTGTGGGTATAGGCATTGGTCTCCCACCCAACGTTCTCACTAACGCCGCATATCAACGACGACCACATTCCTATGAACCATTATCAGGACAATATCTCAGTTACCTACTCGGGATAAAACTATAATAATGACTTTTGATACGGTTCCCAAATTATATGGTGTACCTCCTATTCTTGGCATCAAAGGTCCACTCACTCCCTCTTTGTTCGATCACTATTTACCTGATCGGGATTTCACATCCGCTCACATAAACAACGCTCAACTAGGAGATGCATTTACCAAGATTGAACATGAACACGAGGCACACGATAATTCCATAAGAATTAGGATATTTATTAACAGTAGACACAAATCACATTACTATGCAACATAACTTCTGCAAAGAAAAGGTAAAGATTAGAGTGCACGTTCTATGAGCAATGGACGGACATCACCTGGTTAATATGAAGTCTGGGCTCGGCAGTCATCTAGGTTCCCTTCTCGTCTCTGTGTCCTGGCTCGCCTTGCAGTCACACCCCAGCCGTCACAAGTACACGTCTGCACCGCTAGGCTCAACCTCGTCTGCTTCCCTCCAGGGCACCGGAACCTTGCTGGTTATTAGCTACCGTCTCTCTCTCTCTCTCTGTATCAGTGCGCTCCGCGCTAATTCTCCTTCAGTCTTTCTCAGAGAGTTTCGGTCTTAAATCTTTCTAGGACTTCAAAGATGGCGACTGTCCGCCATGAGATAATTAATGGCAGAGATGCTAACGGCTAGATGCCGCCTACGGACTAACTGAAAAACTGACTAACACCTTCGCTAATATCAAAGCCCGTTCCTTCATGGAAAGCTACGGCCAGTAACCTGCCGCCCACCAAATTCTTGTACCTCCCCGTACCAAGGACACGTTCCCAGCCGGCCGGCCTGAAGTTGTGTCTTCGGTGTGGAGAAAAATACATTCCTTCGATAAGGGTCAGCCTGAACCGGTTCTCTCCAAGCGAACAACAGCTTGAAACTAAAACATTACACTTCACCTAGAAAGCCTTCTCGAGCTACCAGGCAGAAAGCAAAATGGAGTCTGTCTCGTTTAAGGCCTACGGAGCCCACAATATGCATAATTCCATGGAAAATATCCTAGCATGTTAGCAAATGGACAAATCATGACTAATACTTATATATCTATCCCCTAACTTAAATTCATAAGCCCTACATTAGGGAAAGTAGCACGAAAATGCCCTAATATATGTAAGACAGGGGCCCTGTCTATAGTCCTAACCCCTATGCTATGGGGGTGATAGGCTGGAGTCACTCTCCATCATTCTCCCTCTCCAAAGAGCCAGCAGAAGGGCAGCCATTACATTACACCCCTTGACTCCAGTCTATTAACCACAAACTAAATGGAACTAACATCAGTAGAAGAATAATAGGAAACAAAATTAACTGATCTATGTCTCTTACTAAGTCTAAAAAATTGGAGCAAGGAAGGGATACACTGAATGAAGCAACAAATAGCTATCAAGACACAAATAGCGACAATAACTCCCCCTAAAATCTGTCGTAAGGAATGCAAGTCAGGCAACCAATTAAAAAGCCAGTCAAAGAAACTCTGATCTATATGTTGTCTAATTTCTGCAGTAAAGTCGTGGAGTTTGTCAATATGGGATTGGATAGCTTTAGAATGATCGGACAAATTAAAACAGCACAGACCTTCAAAATCAGAACATTCGTGTCCATGTTTTAACAAAAGATAATCAATAGCAGCTCTATTCTGCAAAATAGCTCTACGTTCACCTTGGGCATCTAATAAAAGATCAGACAAAACAGTAGATGTCTGATTGATAGACTTAACCATCCAGCAGGCCATTTTGCCGATTGTCTTGGCATTATAAACGGCCAATGCGGGCACTCCATAATAGAAAAAGCTAAACCAAGGTATTCCGATCTAGAATAAAGGTGAACAGAGGAATCACAATCTTCATGCAATGACATTGAATCACGTACAATACGGGAATGTGAAGTAGGATGTGAGGAAAACATTAGCAAACTCAATCTAGTGATGGCACACGGGCCACCAGAAATATTCGCAGGAATATAAGGCCAAGATGAATTCCCGCAGGAAAATAGCCATCCAGCTGGCAGTAACATTGAACGATAATGGCTAGGGGCAACTAATAAACGTTTACAAGTCATATTGTTCTTTACAGAAAGACATGAATTCGGAAGTCTCTGTAAACACAGCAATCGTTGATGAGCTGAAAAAGAAGTAGCGGCCCGAATTGTCAATTTTAAACATTCGGTAATAGCCTTAGGGTCACACGTCATAATAAAACATAGATCTCCAGGGGTAATATTAAAAGTAGTTATTCGGGAATGAATAGCAATATCAAGGTCTGGAAGAGCAGTACATGAGGGGCAGAATTCATGGGCCGCGAAGTCGCCTAGAATAACATTAGGTCGGGCATTTGAGATATTAAAAATATGTCGCAAAGTCTCGGTAGATGCAGGGACAGCAACCAAACAGGTCGCTAAAATGTCAGTGACAGATTTCATTGGGGTAAGACAGAAATGCGGAGAGTTCGTCACTCGCTTTGCGAGTGTAATCCAAAAGTTGGACGATGCAGCCCACGCAGACCGCGGGGCTCGGATTATCCCATCAACCGGCGTCGGTGGATCCTCTCCTCTCCCGGCGTAGCAGGCCAAAAGGAGTCCAGCGCCGACACATCCTGCAGCAGCAGTCCAGAGAATGATCTGAAAGAATACAAACACAGGCCTTAATCATTCTCGTAAGTAACATTTATCAGCTGGGACAGCTTCCCAGCCATCTTTCCCTGGCTTCATCACCAAAACGGTGTTGTCATGACCGGTCGCAATAATATCAGCCTGTTCAGGAGGATTTTTAGGCGATTGCACCCATATCGTAGCTCCAGGAAGATCAGATGATCCGAAGCCTTTTTGTCCTCGCACAGTTAGCAACGTTGGGGCAGAGCCTTTTTTGATCTCACCACTGAAGACAGGCATAATCAATAACTGGGCAACACGGTCAGACTTTTTGATCAACAAATCCGTCTCACTGCTATTAAGAAGGAGAACCTTAATCTCTCCCTGATAATCACTGTCAATTACTCCTCCGAGCACTTGTACACCTTTCAGGGCCAGGCCAGATCTAGGGGCAATTAATCCAAAACTACCGGCAGGTATACAGACACCAACGCCAGTTTCAATAATAATACGATCCTTTCCTGGAAATTTAGCATCATTTAAAGCATGCAGGTCGAGGCCTGCGGAACCTGGGGTTGCTCTACATGGAGCCAAAGCACCGGGGGTAATTTCCCAATACATGACAGTGTTCGATAAAGAATTAGGTTTCACATCAACATTTGGAGGAAACAAACGCATTAAAGGAGATTCAGCATGTAGCAAAGGGCGATTATTCAGAATTAACAAAGCCTGAAGCAGGACATCTCTCCACTGGCTGTAACGGTCATCAGTCAACTTGCGCAACTGTTCTTTCAACAAACCATTCATCCTCTCAATCAGACCTGAAGCTTGTGGGTAATATGGAATATGAAACACCCAATCAATATTATTTTCCGCACAGAATTCCTGCACCAATCTTCCACGAAAGTGGGATGCATTATCAGATTGAATTTGGAATGGGACACCATAGTACAGAATAATTAGCTCCAGGGTTTTAATGGTATTTACTTGGGTAGCGTTCTTACAAGGGGAAGCGACCAAAAGGCCACTATAAGTGTCAACCACTGTACAAATATATTGACAATTTCTGCTCATAGGGAGCGGACCAATATAGTCAATCTGTCAAATTTGGGCGGGCAATTTACCTCGATGTAAGTGTCCTCGAACAATCTGAGGCACCTCTTTTTTCCTAGAATGCTGACAAATGGGACAATGTAGAATGACATCTTTTATTAAAGAAAAAGGAATATGAATTCCTCTATCGGCAGCCCACCTGCTAGTGGCTTTCTCTCCAAAATGTCCTGCTTTCTGATGGGCCCACTTCGCCAATCCCGCCAAATCAGAATCCTGCATGTCCACCACTGCCTCAGCAATTTTAGACTTTTCATCTGCAATGTTATGGAAAAATTTGTCAAGGGAGTCAATTGGAGTGTGAGCATCCACGTGAAAGATTGTTACAGTGCTCTGCGGGAGCAGCTCCCAAATTTCTTGCCACAATTCCTTTCCCCACAACTCTTTTGAATGCAATTCCCAATTATGAGAATGCCATGTTGGTAACCATACCGCCAGTCCATTCGCAGTGGACCAGGAATCAGTGAAAATATGACACGTGCCAGGTAATTCCTGTTTCAAAACTTGGTAAACTGCATAGAGTTCAGCATATTGACTACTCTTACCATCTCCAGTTGTGCTCAACAATTTCTGCGTAATCGGGTTGAATGAAACAGCTTTCCAATGTCTTTTGTCACCAATGAACTTCGCAGAACCATCCGTAAACCACACATGTTTTCTATCCTCCACGGATAGATCATCAAATGATTTACCCCACTTCACGGGAGACTCCTGCACCACGGGAACCGAACACTCACTTTCAGTCTCATTGGAGGGCGCCTGCGCCACTCGCTCATGTAAAACCGCCACACCTTTCGGACCCACACGTGCCCTGTCCTGAATGTACCATTTCCATTTAATGACACTAGCCTCCTGAGCATGTCCAATTCGATGGGACTTCGGTGAACTCACAACCCACTGCATAATGGGAATTTCAGGCCTCAAAATCACAGCATGGCCTAGGGTCAATTGCTCGGTATCTACCAGAGCCCAATAACAAGCAAGCAACTGTTTTTCAAAAGGTGAGTAACGCTCACCAGCCTCGGGTAACTTCTTGGTCCAAAAACCCAATGGCACTTTTTGTCTGCCCTGCTTTTGCCACAGGCTCCAATTGGCATACAAGCCTTCCACGGACACATTCAAATCCACATCACCTTCACTCACGGGCCACAAATCCAAGGCATACTGAATAGCTTCTTTAGCCAAATTAAAAGCCGTCTGTTGAGACTCACCCCATGCAAACGCATTCTTTTTACGAGTGACTCGATACAATGGAGCTAAAATCTGAGTTAGATGTGGAATATGTTGACGCCAAAATCCAAACAAACCAATGAAGCATTGAGCCTCTTTCCTGTTTCTGGGAACTGCAAAATCAAGTATTTTACGCTTTACCTGTGGGATCACTTCTCTGTGACCTTCATGCCAATTAATTCCTAAAAATTTCACATTCTGGGATGGAGTTTGTAATTTATCGGGATTAATTTCCCAGCCTTTCGCTCGCAAACAGTCAATGATCTGATCTAAATGGGACTGAACCTGGTCTTGCGTTTCACCTTGAATCAAAATGTCGTCAATATAATGACAGACTTGAACTCGTGAATTCGTGGGCACTTCAGACAAATGCTCTGCCACCAGCCGGTGACAGATCGTAGGAATATGCACATAGCCTTGAGGAAGACTTCGGAACGTCATTTGACGTCCATTCCATGTAAAACTGAACTGTTCCTGACATTCGGGGGCAATCGGTATCGAAAAGAAAGTATTAGCAATATCAATTGAAGCATACCACGTACCTGGATGCTTTTGAATTCTCTGAATTAGCGTGACAATATCAGGCACTGCGATCGTCAATTTAGGTGTGTTTTTATTCAATTCTCGATAATCAACAGTCATGCGCCAAGAATTGTCACTTTTGCGCACGGGCCAAACGGGATTATTCCAAGCAGATGTGACCGGAGTAATGACTCCCGCGTCAACCAAATCCTGAATAGTAGCAGTAATCTCTTCATGGCCACCTGGGATACGATACTGCTTCTGACAAACCACCTTCGTGGCTAAAGGTATTTGAATAGGTGGCATTCGTAAACGGCCAACCCGTACGGGTCTGGTCGAAATGTACTGTCTAGTTCCAAATTGATAACAACCATCCTCCAGATGCAAAGTCATTCCTTTCAAAATGTCAATTCCAATTATGAATTCCAAAAGTGGTACAACCAACACAGAGTATTCTCTACGAGGAATCCTACCAATCTTAATTTCGAGTGCAGTTTGAACTGCGGGTGTTTCTTTACCACCCAAACCAGTAATCGTAAAAGATTGTCCATGAAATTTTTTCGACTTACCATGAATTAAAGTGGCCTCCGCCCCAGTATCAACTAATGCTCGGGCCCTTTGGATATTACGATGTTTCCAAAAAATCTCAATATCTACATAGGGTCTGTTATCTCTGTGAGCCCACTTGCGTACCGGAGCTTGACCTATTTCCTAGTCCTTTTTCCCGCGTTCCGTCAACCAAGACAAATCAGGGTAAATGCCCTCAGTTTTCTTTGGTATCAAAATATCTTGTTCATAACCGTCTCCAGTACGAAACGGATTAGTGTCATGTTCAAAAAATTGTGAATTACGGTCAGAAAGTTTGTTACGATCCTCTCTCCTTCTCATGTCAGGGGAATAACTCCTTTCATCTTTTCGTCTGTTAAAAACACGCTCCTCTCTCCCCCTCTCATGATCATCCTCTCTCCCCCTCCCGTCATTACGATGAGGGGATCCATCACGTTCATAACGCCGATCATCATTGCGATCAGAATTCACACGTCGCTTCTCATCACCACTGTCATCTGAACCACGATCATACTCATTCTTTCGCACACGACGGGCACCCTCCTTCCGATCCAAACCACGCTTACGAAACATGTCCCATAAGCGATTATTAGGCTCACCGTCAATGTCTTCCCTTTTGATAATAATGACACAACAAAGTTATATACACAATTATAAACAAAACTTTATACGTACAAGCCGAGCGCAAACCAACAAGATTAAAACAATACAATGCACACAGGCTTCGTAAACAGTTCGTGACGCCAGATGTTATGGCTGGATTTTCCGTTGAAATGGGATCAGCCCCCAGGGGCCCCTATGACCCAGCCAAAACGTACTCACCTTCCCTCCTTAGACAGTATTCACAATGGATAGATGTACGGATATATATATATAGGTCGTACCTAAGGATGGGGAATATACATAGATTTTCTACAATATCTTATTCACATCAGTTGGTCTCGCGGCCACCCCGACCCAGACCGGTCTACCCTAGGGCAGATCTGACACACAATCCGGTGCGTCTACACATGGGCCTGCAGAACCCAATGCTCCCTTTTCCAAACTGTTCGCAATCCTGCGAAACTACACGCCAGTGTCCTTCCTGGCGTTCTCACTTATTCAAGCCACAATCCTGTGGGTATAGGCGTTGGTCTCCCACCCAACGTTCTCACTAACGCCGCATATCAACGACGACCACATTCCTATGAACCATTATCAGGACAATATCTCAGTTACCTACTCGGGATAAAACTATAATAATGACTTTTGATACGGTTCCCAAATTATATGGTGTACCTCCTATTCTTGGCATCAAAGGTCCACTCACTCCCTCTTTGTTCGATCACTATTTACCTGATCGGGATTTCACATCCGCTCACATAAACAACGCTCAACTAGGAGATGCATTTACCAAGATTGAACATGAACACGAGGCACACGATAATTCCATAAGAATTAGGATATTTATTAACAGTAGACACAAATCACATTACTATGCAACATAACTTCTGCAAAGAAAAGGTAAAGATTAGAGTGCACGTTCTATGAGCAATGGACGGACATCACCTGGTTAATATGAAGTCTGGGCTCGGCAGTCATCTAGGTTCCCTTCTCGTCTCTGTGTCCTGGCTCGCCTTGCAGTCACACCCCAGCCGTCACAAGTACACGTCTGCACCGCTAGGCTCAACCTCGTCTGCTTCCCTCCAGGGCACCGGAACCTTGCTGGTTATTAGCTACCGTCTCTCTCTCTCTCTCTGTATCAGTGCGCTCCGCGCTAATTCTCCTTCAGTCTTTCTCAGAGAGTTTCGGTCTTAAATCTTTCTAGGACTTCAAAGATGGCGACTGTCCGCCATGAGATAATTAATGGCAGAGATGCTAACGGCTAGATGCCGCCTACGGACTAACTGAAAAACTGACTAACACCTTCGCTAATATCAAAGCCCGTTCCTTCATGGAAAGCTACGGCCAGTAACCTGCCGCCCACCAAATTCTTGTACCTCCCCGTACCAAGGACACGTTCCCAGCCGGCCGGCCTGAAGTTGTGTCTTCGGTGTGGAGAAAAATACATTCCTTCGATAAGGGTCAGCCTGAACCGGTTCTC
Source organism: Lissotriton vulgaris (assembly GCF_964263255.1). Lineage (NCBI taxonomy): Eukaryota > Metazoa > Chordata > Amphibia > Caudata > Salamandridae > Lissotriton > Lissotriton vulgaris. Next base: position 207,258,170 of record NC_141690.1, on the reverse strand, counting down.
TCCAAGCGAACAACAGCTTGAAACTAAAACATTACACTTCACCTAGAAAGCCTTCTCGAGCTACCAGGCAGAAAGCAAAATGGAGTCTGTCTCGTTTAAGGCCTACGGAGCCCACAATATGCATAATTCCATGGAAAATATCCTAGCATGTTAGCAAATGGACAAATCATGACTAATACTTATATATCTATCCCCTAACTTAAATTCATAAGCCCTACATTAGGGAAAGTAGCACGAAAATGCCCTAATATATGTAAGACAGGGGCCCTGTCTATAGTCCTAACCCCTATGCTATGGGGGTGATAGGCTGGAGTCACTCTCCATCATTCTCCCTCTCCAAAGAGCCAGCAGAAGGGCAGCCATTACACGCGTGTAGCGTGGGGTATGTTTTGAGCTTCCGCTACGTCAGGTGCCACACCCTCCTACAGTCTGATGTAAGCTGTCTGCGTAAGAGGATCTGTCCAGCAGGTAGCCCACACTCCTCTGCCAGGCCCTCGAAAGAGGAAAATTGGCCTTCCATGAACAGGGCCTCTACCTCTGTGAGTGTGCATTTTCACCAGGTCAGGCGTTCTCTATAGGTGTGGTGTCTGCGTCCCTTGAGGAGACCCGCCAGTGGCAACAATGGGGAATATAGTGGTGTCGCTCGGGAGAGGTGATGAGTTCGCAGCATGCAGGATCTGGCCACCCTCACCAGGATGGGATGGGTCAGATTAGGTTTGGTCCCCGGGAGGAGCATTCGAGTAATCGCTGGAACTGATAGAGGCGCTTGTTTTAATAAAGCTTGTGTTGATACCAGCAGTGGCCAGTTCCATTTCACTGTTTCATTGATGCACTATATGTAACTGGTGGTTGTGCTTCACTCAAATCAAATCAAATCAAATTAGCTTATTCGGTGTAAGTAGTTTCACCATAAAAACATTCTTTTCAGATAAAAGAAATTACAGTTTAAGAAAAATACAAATATACAATCAAAACATAAAATCAACAATTCGTTATCATAGAATATATCTAGTTACAATTCTTTTTTGGATGAGAAATGCAATCTAACCTATGACAACAAGATTTGCAATCAGAGGGAAACAAACAATTCATAAACAGTCAAGTACAGAAAGTGCACAGTGTTCAGATATATAGAAACAAAATTATCTTGACAAATACATGCACAATAACACAGGTATAATAGCCTTTCATAGTGTTTAAATAAAATACCTGATGCTGTTATATATACACAACTGCGTTCATGCATGATGGGCAGCAAAAGACAGTCAAACAAGTGTATAAATATACATAGCACTGTTAAGAATTACATAGCTACGTATTATCATCTAATTATTCATACAATGATGTGTCCAAATGTGCATGAGCCTTTCTTCTCCTTATAGCTGGTTGTATATACAACGTAACTGCATCAGTAATTTTCAGATTTTCCAAGCTACATATAAAATTAAAAGCATGTTTATAATGAAAAAGCCTTTTAGATAAAAACAAAGGTTTTAAAATGGATTTCCGAATATCAATATACAAACCACAAAAACGCAATGTAGATTGCGGGGACTTTCCATCGCACGGGCAATTCGGGAGTTTATGGCACCGCTTATCCTGTTTCGGAAATGCTATTAAATAATGAAGGGTGCCAAGCCTGAGTCTTGTCAGATAAAATAAGTGCTGTATATTTTGCACCTGTGTTAGATGAATTTGTGTACCCCTTACTGATGGAATTTCACAGTAGAAATTAACACTATGTTTTTGGCTTGCTTCGGCCATCTAACTCCTTCCATGGCATCCATATACCTTGTCTTAAGATCTTCATGACTAAAATCTAGTATAGCTGCCGGGTTCTGTTTATCAATACACACCTTACAGCATGCCAGGAGGGTATGCATGTGTCCAAGCCAGGGAATTTTACTACTAAAGTCAAGAGATAAACAATCTAAAATTAGATCCTTTAAAACTTTAGACTCATCTTGGCCCATATTCCTTGCCAGTGGATAAGGTCAGCCATCTCTCAGTTGAGTCAGATGTGAATGGTACAGAGAGTTCTTTGTGTGTTATATAATCTGCCGTGGAACAAGGGACTGCCAATAGTCTTTTTAGGAACTTGTTTTCAAGGGTCAGTAACAGGGCGGCATTCACTCTCCCCCATAATGCAGCCCCGTAACAAACACCTGTTACACATTTACTACGGTACATGGTGAGAATTTCCAGTATTGGTTTATTTCCTATTTTGGCAGAGAATCTTAATATACCCTCAGTAGTTCTTAAACATTTTAATTTACACAATTCCATATGTGTGTTCCATGTGCCATTCCTGATAAAGTCAAACCCAAATATGAGAAAGTTAAGACTCTATTAATGGCAACCCCTCCCACATGATGTTGTCTGCTTTTCAATTTTGAACTCCCACACGTCATGACATAAGTCTTTTTTAAGTTGATCTGGAGATCTTTTCCAGACATAAAGGAGTTAAATGTATCTATTAAACATTGCAGATCGTTAGCTGTTCTCGATAACAGAACAGCGTCGTCTGCATATAGAAGAACATAGAAGAAGTTGGGCGCGCCTTAACTTTTGGTGCGTCTGCTACCGTATTTTGTAAAAAGGAATCTACACCATTAATATATAAAAAAAAATAGAAAAGGGGCTAAAACACAACCTTGCCGTACTCGGCGAGTTACTCTGTGCCAAATATGTGATTATATCGTATGGGGCACCTAGCGCCTTCAATGTCTTCCATAATTTAGCATGATTTACAAGATCGAAGGCGCTAGTATGGTTGACAAAACAGAGATGAATAACCCAATCCTTAGCTAAGGTGTACTTCCCTGTCAGTAGCTCCAAGTTGATGCATGTTCCACCGTCCCAATACCCTTTCTGATTCCATACTGGACCTGAGTCAAGATGTTATTTTCCTCGGCCCAGTTTTCTAACCTTTCCAACATTATTCTCCCCATTAATTTAGAGGTGGAGTCCAGAAGGGATATGGGACGGTAGCAATTAGCCTTTCCTCTGTCTCCTTTTTTAAAATATTGGTACAATTACACTTTCCACCCAGGATATGGGCGACACTCCGCAAAAGGTGGCATTAAAAACATTTGATAAAATTGGAGTCCAGAAATCCATATTGTGTTTAAAAATATCAATAGGGACTTTTTTGTAGAGCAGACATTATTTCATCAGGCATAATATGGGATAGTGTTATTGGCTCCACTGTGATATAATTATCACTTTTACTCTTGATATATTTTACAGCGTTGGGATTAAAAATGCTCTCAAAATGCAATGTCCAATCACCTGCGGGGACAACAGCATCTATTTTTACTGCAGAGTTTTCCATAAAGAAGCTATGGTCAATTGTTTTCCAAAACAAGGCTGCAGTACCTGTCTCGGCAGCTTGTAATAATGAATTCCTCGCCTCCTCACGGATCTCATGTTTCCTATCTTTCAAGGCATTTTTATAACTTTTTCTTAAAGATATGATCCTTGCGCTGGCTCTTGGCCTAAATTTCAGGGCCATTTTAAAATCTCTATTTAGCTTTGAACATGCCTGATTAAACTATCTAGGGTCAAAGTCACTTCCATTATTTCTCATTTTAGTAGTTAATGTGCTAGCTATTTCAGTTGTAATATTACTAAATGCATTTATTACACACAGGCTTTTCTAGGTACTATCGGAGCATATGTCTATATCTCTCTGTTTTTGCCCTTTTAAATTTTCCATAAAGGAAATAGGATCAACAGATGCCCATCGTTTAGTAGTCCCATCATTACCCTGGGACCTAATATTCAAATCCATAGACTTATCCCTTTTTTGGCGTGTCAGGGTAAGTCCTAAAGTCAATATTAGCGGGTGGTGATCACTTAATAAACTCTCACAAATAAAAAGTTTTTCCACCAAATCCCCGCAATTTGCAGAAACAACAAAATGATCAATATTCAACGATGACCTAGCCTCCACAAACGTTTGTAGATTTGTTACTCCAACAGGGATAGTAGGGTCCAGAGCAATTATATTAATTTCATAAACTATCTTATTAATTGCCTCCCCATAAGGCTCGTGTGGAAAATGGGAGAGTTGACCACCAAAACAATCACAATATCCATAGTGTTTACCCACTTCATTGTTGCATGTTTCATAACTGAAATCGCCCACCCAAACTAATACATAATCCCCTTTTATTTCCACAAAAAATGATCAAGATCTTCTTCCATTGACTCAATAACCATATCTCTTATTTTGTCAAAGATATTATTATAAAAACTAATTAAAATAATAGACAATTTCCCCTCCAAAACAAAATGAAAGAATTGATAAAACTCTGACAAAGTTTTGGCCTTGTTTAAAGTTAAAGGCGATGTTATCGAAACTAGCACCGCTAAGCCACCTTTGGCTCTCCCCATTCTTGATGGGGTGGCATTCGTGCACACAGTTTGAAAACCATCAATAAAAAATGTCTCTGTCTGCCAGGTTTCCTGTATTAGGATTAAGGAACATCCCTCTAGAGTTTTTAGCCATATTTCATCGTTAATTTTGTTTTTATCCCTGCAATATTCCAAGTCATAATACAAAAAGACTCATCAGATCATTTTATAACGGAATCAATGTCTGACTGTGTACAGGAACCACTATCCAACTGGCTGCAAGTTAGGAGGGGGTCATTATCATTTTTATTCATCTGTGAACCACCTCTAGGCCCCTTCAAGATGTACCCACTTGTTTCAGCCAGTGGCTGATTATTCCCTAGGTTATGAACCTGACCCTGGGACTGAACTTTATGATCCCTATCAGCTCAATAGCTTGAATCAAGGGTTAACTTTTTACCAGTTATCATTGGTTCAAATTTCTCAACAGAGACGGTACCTAACCATCTATCTGTCAATCTATTTCGCTACGTCTGAGCAAAGGTGCATACCTAATAAACAGTGGGATCATCACGCAAGAATTATATGTAGGCATTAAGTTGGTTGTACTAATGATGTAGCTGTTATATATTCCTTATGTCTAGAGCCTGACTCAATAGTATTAATAGAGAGACCTTCCAACAAGTTCCCTACAAGTTCTCTGCTTCGACAATTGACCACAACACAATCACCCTTGCATAATTTTCTGGAGCTGCCCACCCAATGCACCCTCCTCAACATTATAATATTCTGGTATAACACATTTAGGTCATAATTAGTCTTTCCACATATCCAATGTACTACACAGTTTTTTAATGTCTTGTATGTTTCACTCTGGTTTACTGCTAATGTTGGAACATTATTCAGGACAATTACATATGGAGTGGCTTGCGGAGGAAGATGTAACGATTCCATGAAGTTATCATCATCGAGTGCTTTACTCTATTTAATTCACCCTCCCGGGTAGATTTTACAAAACTCTGTGGGGGAGCGATGACTTCTCTATTGGTCTTTAGATTGCGACTGGATTGGTCTATTCGGCAAACCCTTGTTGAAGGAGCAGGGATGAACTCACTCTGGTTACTTTTACTGGCACTAGCACACATAGATGTGGGCATAATCGTGGTTGCACCTATTCCTTCTTTAGTTCCATCCGTTAAATTATGCAATCAAGTGTTTTTATTCATGGTATGTTGGGGCAGTAATTCAGAGATCAAATCTACTAAGGAAGAAACATCCTTTTGTACCAGCTTAATTTCAGCCATTATGCGTCATTCAATGCTATCTAATTTACTGTGTAATTTTTTAGATAACATTTCAAAACCTTGAAATTTCTGTACTTAATTCGACGAATTGAGATCCTCCCTCATTGCACTTGCGTTTTTCCCTCCCTTTTTTCCCTTCGGTTTTATTTTGCCATTTTCTGATTGATTCCCCATAGATATGTTAACCTTTTTTAATGGAAGTTGTTTTGCTTTTTTTGCTGGTGGCGATAACATATGAGAACCAGTTATTAGCGCTGTAATTTCCAGAGGGGTTGTGAGTATACATGGATTGGCCAAGTCACATTTTAAGTCCTTAGTTATAGGTGCGCTAATTTGCACTTGTTCCTGCTCAATGGCCTCAACATACTTGTGTCTTTCTTTATCCATAGGAACTTGATACTCAAACCTTTCATCAGGTATAGGCCCCTTTAAAGCGGCATCTAGGGCACTTTTAGTGGCTGCCAACTGTTCCTCCACATGCAATATCTTATTATTAATCATCCTCACAGCACTTTTTAGGTAATTAGTAATAGGTACACTCTTTATAAGCCCCCTCTTCTCACTTTGCGGCAATTTCCTTTTACCCATACTGAAAGTTCAAATAATTAATTGGGGTAACAATACTAACAAAAGGTTTTCCCCATGCTGACGTTTGGCTCCAATGTAAGACTTCCACGAAGGGAGCCAGAAAAACCAAGAGGGTTCGTCCAGCCCAGCCTCAGCCAGCCGCTGACGGGTGCAGATGGGCCTGCCCTTGGCCCGGGCCCACCCGTGCGCATCCCGCACTGCAGGGGAGCCCAGTCCGCGCTTAAGAGCCCTGCTGCCCTGGTCAGGTGAGCGGCTCCTGTAGCGATGCAGTGTGGACCTCAGAGTCCCTATTGCCTCGACCTTGCCGCCAAAACACAGTCTCAAACTGCCAGAGTATCCCATGCTGGGGGAGCACGGTCCGAGCTTAAGAGCACTGCTGCCCTTGTGACGTGAGCAGCTCCTGCTGCGATGCATTGTGGCCCTCAGAGTCCCTGTTGCCTCTTCCTTGCCGCCAAAACACAGTCACAAACTGCCAGAGTATTACCGATAGTTCGTAGCATGCAGGATCTGGCCACCTTCACCAGGATGGGATGGTTCAGATTAGTTATGGTCCCCGGGAGGAGCATTTGAGTAATCGCTGGAACTGATAGAGGGGCTTGTTTTAATAAAACTTGTGTTGATACCTGCAGTGGCCAGTTCCATTTCACTGTTTAATTTGATGCACTATATGTAACTGGTGGTTGTGCTTCACTCATGACCCGTGACGAAGGCTACGGCCGAAACACGTTGGGGGTAGCTGTATCATTAAACTCATTTCACAGCAATGTATATATATATATATATATATATATATATATATATATATATATATATATATATATATATATATATATATATATATATATATATATATATATCCATACTGTTAAACTCGGTAGAAACCGAGAATGCCATGTCCTTGCCGCTTACGACGGCGGCCCGTGGAAAGGTGGCGAACCTACTAATCAATCAAAAAACGCTGCCAATGGATCCCACCAGAACACAGCAACCACGGACTCGAAATTGCATGAAAAGCAGTATTTTATTCTGCAAAATTAACCGGCAAATTCACTCAACGTGTTTCGGGACCCAGTCCCTTGGTCACGAGTACACTTAGTGAATTGTCATTGGTTTAAATAAAACATGTGATGAACAGAATCATAAACATGAAAACAGACTATCGCTGTTACACATCTTACAAACAGAGACAGTGCTATAATCATACGAAAAAGTATCTTGCAATGCCTTTAAAGTTAATTTTCGCGTTCCAGCCACAGAATGATATTCTTGAAAATTAAATCAGGTGAATGTACTCGCTTTTTGACCCCGCAGTGATAAGGGTTATTTGTCTTGGAGCATTGTCGCTGATGATATCTTACCTGACTTCGATCTTGCGCTTTTCAGTGTCATTGCCCTAGTGCGCTGTTTGAAACCTCCAACTTTATTGACTGTCAGCGGAGACACTAATCACGTCCCGGTGGGCTTCTTTTGCTTGAACTCCACAGTTTAATCGACTATAAGCGGCAGTCCACGTTTTTAAACCTACGGAGTCCCTTTCAATGAACATTCCTTTTAAATTTTCAAGGAAAAATACCATCTTACTGATTGCCCAAGTGGCCTTATGCATGCAAAAAGTGTATGAACTTCTCAAAAGGCTTACATCGAAGCTATAGATATTTTTGCTCTTTAACAGTTCTTCAGAACACCGTATTCTGCACTATCTGAAAAAATATAAACAAAAAAATGTGAAAACCCAAACACTAATTGTGAGTAAAAGATTTCTAATAAGCATAAATTCACAAGCAATTTGTACATAATCCTATACTAGAATAAACATTCGGAAAACTTGAAAACAGTAAAAACTTAGAGTACTTTAAAGTTGGAGGTTTCAAACAGCCCACTAGGGCAATGACGCTGAAAAGCACGAGATCGAACTCACGTAAGATATCATCAGCGACAATGCTCCAAGACAAATAACCCTTATCTCTGCGGGGTCAAGAAGCAAGTATATTCACCTGATTTAATTTTCAAGAATATCATTCTATGGCTGGAATGCGAAAATGAACTTTAAAGGCTTTGCAAGATACTTTTTCATATGATTATAGCACTGTCTCTGTTTGTAAGATGTGTAAACAACAACATAAAAAGTCTAATACTAAAAACGTAATATTGTTTTTCACGTATGGCATATGACAACAAACCTGTTCCTGTATGAATACAATTCGGTAATATAAACATAGCCTAGATCATAGTTCTCAGCCTGATGCCTGATAACTGGAGCTTGATTTTACTTTTAAATCCATGTGCAAAATACTCAAAATTCAAGTATAAATACAATTTAGTAAAACTACACATAGTTAACAACGGTCTATGTACATTGCTTATAATAAAGGAAAATTCCGAACCTAATGTCATTTATTACCTTAAATGTGCAAATGGACATGTTACTGCTGTGAAAGTATATCCTGCTGCTTGTAATGTGCTATGTGGTTGTGCAAAAAGTGTGTTGAATGATGTAAACATGGATACAGTTGTGTAGTATCTGTTTGTGAACCTCAGAGATAATATATATAAAGTGCTAATGTGCTGTCACAATTACCTTAGCATACTAAGGACGGCCTAATATGAACATCCTTAGTAGTGTGAAAAGGAAAGGAAACAAGGTAAAAAAGAGAGAGAGCGATATATATATATATATATGAGGCAGTATTCCTACAAAGATAGATGAATCTATTCTGCTGCTATCCTTATAGTGGCTAAACCTGGAATTCAAACAAATGAGATCAGTTAATATGTAAATCATATGAATAAAAACTACATGTGTGTATGCCCTCTGTGGTATTCAGGCCGTTGGGGTTTTTGAAATCTAATTCAAGAATGTATTTGGTCTCCAAGCGTCTGAGTGATGTAATATGTGACGTCATCAGCATTGGATTGCGGGCGCGCGAGTTATAGTTAGCTGAACTAACTATAACGGGTGAATGTCAATGGTTTTGTATGAGTGAAATGTCCAGCTAACTATAACATGTGTGAAACCTATGGTTTTTTCAGTGAATTTCTAAGGTTTTTTAAATGCTAATTCCTAACTATAACGTGGCTGAAACCTATGTTTTTTTTAGTGAATTTCTAAGGTTTTTTAAATGCTAATTCCTAACTATAACATGTGTGAAACCTATGGTTTTTTCTGTGAATTTGCAAGGTTTTTTAAATGATAATTTCTAACTATAACGTGCCTAAAACCACTGGTTTTTTCAGTGAATTTCATAGGTTTTATAAATGCCAATGTTTATACCTATTAATTGTTATATTTTTTTTTAACTAATTTAGTACATTTTTTATAATAATTATTTTCAGCTATATTATTTTTCAAATTACATTACATATTTTTAATGTAAATAAAAAAACTAAATGTAAAAATGATTTTTTTATTATGTTAATTTTTTTTCAATATATTAAAGTTAATTTCTATATTTTTTTGTGATAAACGTATGGTACACGTACTATCCTTGCATTATCCTTCGCACCTGTAATCGTACTGTACGCGTACCAGCCCATACCTTGCGAATACGTTTTGACCGAAGACCCTTACTTTGTCTCCCACCATTACGTTGTCAATTAGTGTGTAGGCAAGGAAATGGAAAGGAATAAAGTACATGCCAACAGATGTACTGGTATGTGCAGGACACTGAATTAAGCACTAAAGAACCAAGGTCAGATGTAAAAGACAATACCCAGAAGGCTTCAAAAATACGACGGCGGATCATGTACACAAACTGGTAAGTCAGCAAAACAACAACAAGGCTAAGAACACTGCAACAAACGGACGCTAAACTGTGGAACTGATTGACATAGGAGGTAGAAGATTACTGTAAAAAAAAAGCCAGGTTAAAATACAAAAAAGAGAAAAAAGATATCATATATCATGACAAAAACACTGGTGTAACACTCTGTTGTCCAACACAGAAAAGATCGTAAAAAAATTATATGTTAAAATGTTTAAGGAGCTGCAAAGGGGGTACCCAGATAAATAAAATATAAATATATTTATAAATAAATAAAATTTAAAAAAAATAGGCCTATATATGCTCCCTTCTGATTTAAAGGGTATGCAAAACTACGGGAAACACAAATACTATCTGCTCCCTATCAGCGCCAGCTAAACCCTAGTCCACTTACACTGCCAACCTAGAATAGGCCTGTATAAGCTGTCTCTTCCGAATAGGAAAGCTGTTTCCAATGACAGGGTGGGAGCCGCGAGGCCCTCACCCTGTCATTGCAAACGGCAGTGTCCCGGTGGTGTGCCCCCGTGACACTACAGGAGCCGGCCCTGGGGGGTGGCAGTCCCCACGGCCATCTTGGGCTCCAGGCGGAGAACCCAGCGGCCCCCCTCCAACACTTTAAAGAAGCCCCGAGGGTGGCGGTCCCCGAGGCTCCGGGGCTTCAAAACCCCCCTCAATTAATATTTTAAAGCCCAAGGGGGTGGCGGTCCCGGAGTTGAAAGGGCCTCAGAGACTCCCATCAATTAATGTTTTAAAACCCCGAGAGGTGGTTGTCACTGGGGCTGGGGGGTCCCAAGAGCCCCCACACACATATACATTTATATTTACTGCAAGGGGACAGTGAGCCCCCCCACATATATTTAAAAAATTCCCCGGGGGTGGCGATCCGTGGGGCTAAGGGGCCCCTCGGGGCCCCTCATTATAATAAACGACATTGCCCCCAAGACTTGCCCCCCCCGGAGCTAAGTAGCACTAAAGCAGGCTTCAGATTTTCTTTTTTTTTACGCGATACGCGTATCGTACGCGCATCCTGCGATTAAAAATAATATTAATAAATAAATTGGGCCTTCGGGATCCTTCTCAGACCCCCTGGGGACGCCTAGGGCGTCAGGGTGTTTCTACCCTGCCCCCTTTGCGTCTTTTGTGCACTTGTTTTTCAGTTTTCTTGTGCCTCGGTTCTACCGAGACACAAGATGGCTGCCAACACCTCCTGGTTTGGAGTGTTGACAAACAGTTGACAGCCAATTAGCATGCAGCTCGTGCTCGTAAGGGTACGCGTATAATCCTCGGACGGTACTTGGTCTATAGATATATCTATGATTTTACTTTTGAGTTTCTCAGGAACTACTGCACGGATTTACACCATTTATTAAAAAGGATTATCTGCGAACCAAACTCTACCTCTCAGCCAAATTTGGTGTAATTCCGTTCAACAGTTCGGGCGGTAGCGTCTTAAAGATCACTGTGAAAAATTGAATGGGGAAAACACATTTTGGGACCCCCCTTTTTTCTCGGCCCACGCTTGACGAATCAGCGCTGAAGCGGGCTTCAGGTTTTCTTTTTTTTTCCACGCCATACGCGTCTCATACGCGCATCACGCGATTTTTAAAAAAAAAAGAATTATTTTTTTTAGGCCTTGCGGGTCCTTGTGGGACCCCCTGAGCAGGCCTAGGGGGTCAGGGTGTTTCTACCCTGCCCCCTTTGCGTCTTTTGCACACTTGTTTTTCAGTTTTCTTGTGCCTCGATTCTACCGAGACACAAGATGTCTGCCAACACTTCCTGGTTTGGAGTGTTGACAGACAGTAGACAGCCAATTAGAATGCAGCTCGTGCTCGTAAAGGTACGCGTATAATCCTCGGACGGTACTTCGTCTATAGATATATCTATGATTTTACTTTTGATTTTCTCAGAAACTACTGCAAGGATTTACACCATAAAGCAACATCTGTGAACCAAACTCTACCTCTCTGCCAAATTTGGTGTAATTCCGTTCAGCAGTTCGGGCTATAGCCCGTCTTAAAAGTCCCCATGGAAAATTGCATGGGGAAAACACGTTTTGGGGCCCCCTTTTTACTCATCCCCCTCTTGATGAATCATCCCCAAACTTACAGGAAAGGAGTGGATTGGAGCAAACCATCTTCTTGGAGAATTTCGTGAACATTCATCGACCGGCGCCAAAGTTGTTCCAAATAGAATGTTGCTGATTTCCTATGGAAACTAGGTCCTAACTGTAACTACCTCCTGGCGACCGCCAGTAGGTAAAATATATATATATATATATATATATATATATATATATATATATATATTCACTGAAAAAAACATAGGTTTTAGGGGTGTTATAGTTAGCTGGACATTTCACTCATACAAAACCATTGAAATTCCTCCGTTATAGTTAGTTGTACTAACTGTAACTCTCGTGCCAGCAATCCACTGGTGATGATGTCACATATTACATCATTCATGACATCGTCAGTGACATCACTGATGACATCACTGATGACATCATCCAGTGAATGTGGTTTGGTTCCATATTTAAATTTGATTATATATATAGCAATCTGCATTGAAGAATGAGTGGATGTATAAGTGTCTGGGTGGACGATTTAGTAGCAGTGTTATTGACAGTTTACTTGACTAATTTATAGTGTCTCACTAATTATAATGAATAGTGACTAGACTGTGTGAATATCTGTATTACTTTCTCAGTTGTTGTTTAAACTGCTGCACCATTTGGTTACTAGCTACGTGAAAGTCTATATTAGTTATTGATTAGTGAACTGATTATTTGTATGGGAGAGTGAATGTGCTTGTGGTTCGGTGGGGGGTGTGTGACTGCCCAAAGATGTGTCAATAGTTGATTCAGTAGGTATATGACGTTCAGACTACATGTTATAATAGTTGTTTGGGTGAGTGAATATGTATATGAATGTTCTGATGAGAAAATATATCTCTCAATGGTACATGTCCAACAAACTACAATAATAAAAGGCAGTGTATGTGACATTTGTGGTATATAAATAAGTATACATAAGACTCAGCGATTGCATGAGTGTCTGTATGGATCACTGTATACTTGTAATAGTGATTTTATAACACACTAAATATGAGTTACTATCTATATGAATAAATGAAGTGGTGTTTGTATAAGTGTGTAGCTGAGTAAATATAAGTATGATCCATTGTCTGCATAAGTGAGTAGGATGACTCCATAAGTAAATAGGATGTGTGCTGTTGTGCAATATCAATATAGGTGTATAAGTATATTTGATAGTGTTCTATTGATCATTGACAGCATGTATGAGTGAATCTATAGGTAATTGATTAGATGTGTGTGTAGATCGAGGAATCACTGAGTGGGTTTTTAGATACTTGTATTGGTGTGTCAATGGATTCAAATAAGATACTCTGTATTTTACAGTGAGTGGTGAAAGATTTTAGTAGTGTATGATGAGGTGTATATGATTGTCATGTGGATGATGTCATCAGTGATGTCATTTGAGATGTCATCAGTGATCATGTCATGAATAATGTAATATGTGACATCATCACCAGTGGATTGCGTGCGCGAGAATTACAGTTAGTACAACTAACTATAACGGAGGAATTTGAATGGTTTTGTATGAGTGAAATGCCAAGCTAACTATAACACCCCTAAAACCTATGGTTTTTTTCAGTGAATTTCAAAGTTTTTTTAAAAGATAATTCCAAAGTATAACCTGCCTGAAACCCAAGGTTTTTTTCAGTGATTTTGAACAATTTATTTAATAACAATTTTTAATATATTAATTGTTATATTTATTTCTTTGAGACTGATTTACAAATTTATTTTAAATATATTTATTTTTAGATATATTATTTTTTAGATTACATTACACATTTTTAATATATATATTTTTTAAAAATGTAAAAAATATATATATTTTGTATATTTTTTTTAATATTTTGTGTTTTCTTTTTTAATTTTTTTTTGGAGCAGTCCAGCACCCAGAGCGCACCTCTCTCGATTGCTGTGCAGAATGTAGACTCCATTTTACAATTGTTCTGTAGGATGCGCATAGGGTGTGCAAATGGGGGCGTATTTTCATGTGCGATTGCTATGCGACCCGTACGTAACTTTAAGCGCATACGCAACTTATGCGTATCATGCCACACCGCGCGCGCACGTTTTCCGCATGACGTCATGTACGTGTTCAACCCGGTGGGCGCACGACTTCCACGAAATATTTAGATATAAAAAAATATATATATATATATTTAATATAAATATTAAGGGGAAAAAATAATATTCTTTTAGTTTTAATAAACGTATATTACTTTTAAATGCAATATTGACAAGTCACGCTAGATGCGTGCTGCGTGTACGCACCCAACGCGGATCCCATAAGACCAAAAAAATGAGATTTTTTTGGTTTATAACACTAACTGTTCTAACTATTGAAGAACCCCGCCCATTTCAATTACTCCTCTTAGACCTTCCGTACGTGACTTTAAGCGCATACGCAACTTATGCGTATCATGCCACACCGCGCGCGCACGTTTTCCGCATGACGTCATGTACGTGTTCAACCCGGTGGGCGCACGACTTCCACAAAATATTTAGATATAAAAAAATATATATATATATATTTAATATAAATAATATGGGGAAAAAATAATATTCTTTTAGTTTTAATAAACGTATATTACTTTTAAATGCAATATTGACAAGTCACGCTAGATGCGTGCTGCGTGTACGCACCCAACGCGGATCCCATAAGACCAAAAAATGAGATTTTATTGGTTTATAACACTAACTGGTCTAACTATTGAAGAACCCCACCCATTTCAATTACTCTTCTTAGACCTTCCTTACGAGAAGACCTATCCTGAAAAGAACGTCACTTTTTGTTCATTGGAAACCTGAACTTCTTTTTTGGAATCAAAAATGGCTACACCACTGCAACAATCATCTGATTCTGATGATTTTGTTACTGAAACATTTCTACCAGAATCTCACCCTCCCAATAGATACACATCCATCGTATGGAAGTGTTTTACTTTTTCAGAGGGGCAAAAGAAATGTAATGCCACCAAAGTAACATGCAAGATTTGCCAGGCAGTACTGTCCAGAGGAGATCCAAACAAGAAATACTCCTGTGGCACTGCTAATATGCGCAAGCACCTCCAATCCATGCATCCTGTCAACTATGCTTACGAAGAATGTAGAAGACTGCGCCAAAATGTACCTCCACTACCGGCAATACCAAGTACCTCTACAGCATCACCTTCAACATCACCACCAGACATACGTCCCCAATTCGTGAAAGTTAGAATGCACTGCGTGAAGTGCAATCGTTTAATTTGTTATGGGGAGCAATCAGTAGACCTAGTTTGCAGAGCAATTGATAACCATCAATGCTAGTTTTTTTTTTATTCCCTCAAAGTTCATAGTTTTGTTCGTCCTGTTGACTTTTTTTTTTTCTTTTTAAAAACCCCCCAAAAAACTAAAGAACGTTCTAAAAATAAAAAAATATATAAAAGTACAAAAAACAAAAAAAAAGTTCTTTTCAGAATTACTACTCTGGTTAAAGAAAGAGCTAAATGTATATGCTAGTGTGTGAAAGTTTACAAAAATGTATACATACTGCATAATTGACTAAAGAATGCATTTGTCATATATGGTGAATGTATAACTGCAGAACTATAAGAAAGTGCTGTAGCATGACACTGTAAGCTCTTTAGCCAAAGCGTACTGAGCTACTTCCGAAGCAAAGAGATGCAACATATGTACATAAATATGTTGGAAGTCTATCCTTCCCTCTGCACTGCTGCTTAAACTGCAGGCATGTGGTGATACAGGCACCCTTGCACCATGGTACAAAAATATCTGTGTCGTGTGGAGTTTGTTTTTGTGCAGGAAGACACACCTTCCTGCACAAAAACAATCAGTGAAGGCATTTTTCTCCTACGATGTATGCTGTGCATTGTACCATATATTGAAGGAGAAAAAATGAGCAGAAGTGAAAACAATTCTCCTAGGTAGTGCATTGGTCTTTGTGTAGATTAGGGGTCGTGTTGGTGGAAGATTTAGCGTTTAGGGTAGTACACTGGTGTTTGTGTAGTGTAGGGGGTCGAGCTGAGGGTAGTGTTTTAAGGTTTAGGATAGTGAAGTGGTGTTCATCTACTATAGGGGGTAGTGTTTTAGGGTTTGAAGTAGTGCAGTGGTGCTTATGGAGTATAGAAGTTCATGCTGGGGGTAGTGTTTTAGGGTTTAGGGTAGTGTAGTGGTGTTTGTGAAGTGTAGGGGTTGTTCTGGGGATATGAATTAACCTTACACTATGACCACCCTAAGCACAATTATCAGTAGTAACCATCAAAAAATTCCAAGTGAAGTTATGAACAGAATGCTAGGAAAACGTTTATCAATATTAAATGCTTCTAATCAAGTAAAATTCAAATCATCACATGCAGTGTGCCACAAATGGTATTACCACAGCAGTAAGCCTCCCCAACTTAGATTTAAAGTGGATAAACATGTTTCATATGACAGACGCATAGGCCAACGCTGCAGCTTGCACAAGCTTCAACACCCGCCACATACTCAGCAAAACCTTCAAATAGACCCATCCCCGAATCAAGGAAGACCATCACTCAAGCACTCATCACCAGCAGGGTGGACTACAGGAACGCCTTCAATGCCGGAATCAACAAATCTCTACTCCATAAACTACAGACGGTCTGGAACACCGCAGCCAGACTCATCCTCAGCATCCCACGACAGGACCACATTACCCAGCATAAACGAGCACTTCACTTGCTCCCCGTCGAAAAAAGAGTGACCTTCAAGCTGCTCACACACACCTATAAAGCCCTCCACAACACCGGACTCCAATACCTCAATCTCCTTCTACACCCCCAAAAGAAACCCCCACTCCGCTGACCAGGCCTTGGCCGAAATCCTCTGTATCCACAGAACCAGACAGGAGGCACACCCTTCTCCTGAAGTGAACTCCCCCTCAGCATCAGATGAACGCCCACACTGAAAGCATTCAGGAACAGCCATAAGACCTGGCTTCTCAAATCACCAAAGCTGCACAAATCCCCCGCACATACTCCCCCAGCGCCTGGAAACCCTCACAGGTGAGTACTGCGCTCTTTACATCCCTAATTGATCAATTGATACACCACCACAGTGTGTGTTTGAGTGTTATCAACACCCCCTGCCATTGGTTTGGCTGTCTGTAACTCTTAAGGGTAGTGAAATGAGCATTACAACATTCTTTAATATACACAGAATCTCTGAGATTGGCTTGGTTTGGCTTCACCTCTGAGAGCTGCTTTCAGGGTGCTGGTGAGCTACCAGTAGCTCCCAAGCTACTCGTTGGAGACCCCTGGTATGTATAGTGAGTGGGGAATTTTAGTACTGAAGCACAAATGTGAAGGGTATGACACCACTACATGCATAATACATAGCAATTTGAATCACTCCATTCCCTAAAAGCCTGGCTCACTGCATGAGTACATGCTTACTGACTGAATGATTACATTAATATAAGTAAAGACATTGGGTGAATTCTTAATTGGTTGACTTTTACTTTAGTGAATTAATTACTACATGGTACTGAAAGACTCATTTTGAAATAGCAACAGCAGTCACACTGTGTTTTCTGGAGAATAAAGATAGTGACTGGGGAATTGTAGGCCTGAAGCACAAGTGTGAAGGTGGTTACACAACTACATGCATAATGCATAGTAGTTTGAAGCACTGCATACCCTAAAGCCTGGCTTACTGCAAGAGTATATGTACTGATGTAACTGCAAACATATCAACCAACCAAATCATTCTCTCTCAATTATGCCAAATGGACACTGATTCATAGTGCGATTCTAGACAAATAACAGTATCCCTTGCAGTGTATAAAGAAAGATTAAAAATATTAGATAAATAAATGTATCAAAACTCAGAGTAATGGAATTAAATAAATTAATAGTCAGATATAAATTAGAATATTTAAAGTTTAATAGAGAGTATCTCTGGCACAGGATGCAGGAAAAATAGGGGTTTAGGGTAATGAAGAATAATAAAAAAAGTTTTACAAAAAAAGAGAGGTTACTAGAATGATAAGTCGAAAAAAGAAAAAGGCGAAGGAATGTTAATACTCGTATTAAAAAAAGTAACCCAGAGAAATGCTTTAATAAGAAAAACAAATTTAAATAAAGCATTTTAGAAAATATACGAAAGTTAAAAAGTAAGGAAAGAGGCACGTTTACATAAACACGCGACGCACTAAAACAGTGGAAATAAGAACACCTGTCAACTGAAAAACGTGACTTAAAAGTGGGAGGAGCAATAAATTGATCCCATAGAGTGTTAAGTAACCAAAAATTATATAAACCACACCCGTGGGATAATTAGTTTTGTTTCAGAGAATCAATACGGGCAAAGAAACTACGAGCAAGGTAATGATTCGGGACTGCGGAAGCATCTTCAGAATATCTTTCATTTCCTCATTGGGAACATATTGTTAATATATATTTAAAAATACATTAGACATTATCTTCCTTCCAGAGGAGTTGGATGAATTTCGACGGAGGAAGGAAAGAATATCGAAGAGAGGTAAATTATCTGAATGGGTATATGTTTGATATTTTTTTTTAAAAAGCAAAAAAATTAAAATGATTATAGAATGTGGTATGATTAAGTTTTAATGGAATATAATAACAAGTTGACGAAAGAACCATTACAAAAAACTATAAGTTAATTAAGGAATTACTACGCGCAAAGTAATAATTAGGAGCGATGCCATCATCTTGAATTTATCTTCCATTTCCACAGAGGGATCATATTGTTAATGTATATTTTAATTTATATATCACTTTCTGATCCTTCAACTGGAGTTGGATGACTTTCAACAGAGGATTTCAAAACATAATAAATAATATTTTTTTTAGTATGCAAGTATTTCTTAATGAATAAAAAATGTAGTATAAATAAACTATCAACGAAAAAACGAAATACTTTGGAATAAAAGTGAATACTTTTTATCTTCTAGAAGGAAAATGGGCTAAAATTATTTATATTGAGTAGTGCTTTCACCAATTTTTACTTGTAAAGAACAGGAGGATTATCTTCGCAAGCACTTTTTTGGAAAGAAATAATATAATTGTGGCTTCAAATGTTAATAATTCTTTCCTTTTTTAAAAATGATTGTTAAATGTAATATTGAAATGAAATGTACATAAAAAAGGAAGATAAAGTAGTGAGGGAGTGTTTGTCGTAGCACTTCTATTCTACTTTAGCTGAAAGTAAAAAAAGCCCAAACATTTAAATGAAAATGATGGGGCAACACTTATATAATGTAAAATTAAGGAATGAGTGCTTATGATAAAATAAAAAAAATGTGGTCCAACGCGTGATACCAATGAATGAAAAAAAGATTTTGCATTTCACCCATGTGGTGAATATAAAAGACTCAATAAAAATATTTTTTAAACTTGTGCTTTTTTCTTTCAAGGATGGTTTGAAGAATTATACATTTAATGAAAGGACAAAGTACTCCATGCTAAAGGAGAAAAGTCAGCACAATTATGATAGAATAGAAAATAGGATAATATTTTTAAATACCTTCACAGTCAACAAACTCGTAAGCACAGTAGACAGTTTAAATTAAAAACACCCTACCACAACTGGGGGCATATTATCAAGAAGGGTTTGAAACTCATTGTAAAACAAAGTGTGTCACAAAATGGGCTACATACATGGTGAGGGTATCGTAACATCACATAGAAAAAACAGGCCAATCAACATTAGGATCAGGAAGGTAGAGTTAACCACACAACAGCCAATCAAATGTTTTTCAAAATCTGCGCAAGAAAAGGGATTGGTCGGTAATACGTCTTCTTACAATGCTTCACAACCAATGAAACAGAGGTGTAGAAAGTTTCTGTTTTTAACATACGAGCACATCAGATGACCTTGCAAGTACACGCAGTGAGAGGCATTTATTAAAGATGACTTGCTTTCGCAAGATCCCGAAAGGCTTCTTGCAGAATAAGTACGCACTTATCTGCCAGACCCCATTTAAAGATTAACCGGGCTGCAAGCCTAAACACGTCGAAAATCATCTCTCGTCACTTTCTCTTCTTCCAGGTTCACTGTGAAAGTGCATGTCTCCTTCTCCTTTAACTCCTTTCTTTTTCATAGTAATTGTTACTCATACACTATCCAACAAATACCCCACAGATGCAATCCCCTGGATTTGCAATAGTAATTGTTACTCATACAGTATCCAACACTTACCCTACAGATGCACCCGCTTGGAGTTAGAATAGTAATTGTTACCCCTACACTAACATACACCTACCCTACAGATGCACCCCCCTGGAATTAGAATAGTAATTGTTACCCCTACACTAACCTGCACTTCAAGTCAAGTCAAGTAACTTTATTCGATTGTAAACCTTACAATCATAAAAGCACAATTCATAAACATACAGTTAAAAACAATCCGACCATTTCATTTATGAGACAACAATTTTCTTAAACAGTATAATACAGGAGTAACAGGCAGGATAAACATTTTAAAAATATAAATAGTTACAGCAAGATGAAGAAAAAGTTAAAAATACCTAACGGCAATAGCAGCATAGTTATCCCTCCATACTTTTCCTGAAAGTAATTGCTAGTTTTAGAAAACTACAAACAAATAAAGTGCAGTCACATTTCATAAGTTGAAGGTAATAAAGTGCTGGTTTAATCTGTGCAAATTTCAGTTTTTTGAGGCAAGGTTTTAAATATAGCCTCCGAGGTACTGTATAATAAGGGCAAAAAAATAAAAAGTGTGCCAGATCTTGCGGAGACTTTCCGTCGCAGCCACAAGCTGGCAACACCTGTCCTCGATGGGCCCCACTCGGTACCGCCAGTAAAAGATGAAACAGATCAAAACGGAACCTTGTTAGTAGATAACGATCATAGCCAGTCATAGGCCATGATAGATATGGTTCCATTTGTAGACAGGTTTTAAGTAGAACATGTTTCCTAACACTGTCTTTCTGCAGCTCAACCTCCTCCCGGGCCGTATACCTGGTTGTCATGAGTGTGTTTTTCACAAAGATGACATCTGATTTGGTAATAAGGTTTGGGGTTAAAAACAGATCAGGCCGTCCTATTTCGGTAAGGCAGTCATTAATATACTTCAGCCACGGGACCTTTAACCTACCGTCCCATGTTAAGGCTTCTTTTAGTATGTCATGGGTGAGAAGTATATCTTTGTTAAGCCAGCAGTTCATCCAACACAATACGGGATTAACTGCTATTCTATCACTTAAGTAGGGCACACCTAACTCCTCATGTACTGAAAAATTTCCGGTTCCCCTTGGTAACCTCAGTATCTTCTTCAGGAAATTATTTTCTACAACCTCCAAATCGCGTAACTAGCTGTAGTAGCCCCAGAGCTCACTTCCATAGCAGGCGACGGCAACACTCTTGGCTTGGTATAGTTTAAGTAAGGCAGACACCGGGCTATTGCCTATTTTTCTCGCGAAGCCGAGTATGGCCACGTTAACACGGGTTACCTCACCCTTCTTCTTGAGAACAGCGGGGCCCCAAGATAATTGGTGATCAAGAAGGACCCCAAGGTATGAAAAGGTTTTGGTGGTTGGAATTTTTTCCCCATTTATGCTAAATAGATTAAATTTTCGAGACCCTAGGCCTGTCTTCATAGCATAGGACTTAGAGTTATTGATACTTAGGCCTCGGGACTCCATGAAATCAAAAAAGGAGTTTAAAAGTGTCTGGAGGCCGATTGCTGTCCTAGAAATAAGGACAGCGTCGTCCACGTAGAGCAGAACGGGAACGCCTTTTCTGCCTACATAGGGGTAATCGGCTCCTGTTTTTAGCAGATGTTCCTCCAACTCTTTGATGTACAAGTTAAAGAGGAATGGAGCCAAGATACACCCCTGTCGAACACCCCGGTTGATTCTGATATCCCCCGTCACTTTCAGGTCTTGAGTATATCGGACATTTGCTCTTGTGTCGGAGTGCAGATCAGCCAGAAAATTAATTAGATTCTGCTCTACACCCATCTTTAGCAAGGTGTCCCATAATTTGCCTCTGTCCACGCAATCGAATGCGGACGATAAGTCCATAAAGGCCATGTGGATGGTTCCCTGCCTGGCCACGGTGTATTTACCCAAAAGCAAATATAGGTTCAGACACTGGGTAACTGTCGAGTGACCAGGTCTGAAACCATATTGTATTGGGGATATAACATTATTCTCATTTGCCCATGCGGTTAATCTGTTCAAGATTATACCCCCTACCACTTTGGCTACAGAATTGATTAGAGATATAGGCCTGTAGCATAACGGGCTATTACGATCGCCCTTTTTAAACACGGGCACTATGGTCGATAACCCCCACGACCTTGGGCACCCAGAGGCCGCGGCTGCATTTACTACAGCAGTAAGGACAGGGGCCCATAATGAGGTACAAGATTTAAAAAGGTCCGGAGGCAAGCCATCCGGGACTGGGGCCAAATTACTAGTTAGCCCTTGGATACCCTTTTCTACTTCGTTAACTGAGAAGCACAGAGAATTCTCCGTAAGAATTGAAAAAACATTTTCTGCCTGTTGCTCGTTACTTTTAAAAATTGCACTAAAGTGAGTGACCCAGTCCTCCTCTGGGATATTAGTGCCAAGTGCTGTGTCATTGGGATTGTCAAACAAAGGTTTATTAATAATTTGCCAGAATTTACTGCTATTGCCCAGAACTGATGGATCAAGTAGAGACTCCCAGGTACAAGCCTTAATTTCTTTTTTACGAATAGCAAGTGATTTCTTGTAAATCAGTCGCAAGTTTTTGATTTGGCCTGGGTCTCTGGGTTTGGTTTTTAGCGCCTTTCCCAAGTCTCTGCTTGCCTTAGAGCAGGTATGGTCAAACCATTTAGGATTATTTCTAGTTTGTCCCTTCACTGGAGCTGTTAACATAGAGCCAACTAATAATACCACAGCCTCAAAACCAGCTAAAGTTTGCTCTGGGGATGTGGATGGTGACACACAGGCCGCAAGTTCCTCACCACATAACTTATTTATTTCGGTGTACAAATTCTCATGATTTACCATTGACCATTTCAGTCGACGTTTGCCATTAATACATCTTAACGTTCCCCGGTCTTCGCAGGTCATTCGTTGTTCAAATAATCCCCAACCCAGTCTGATGGTTAAGGGGTTATGATCACTATAGATACTCGTTTGAATGGTAAATCTGGAGGCCCAGTTGGCAAGGTCTGCAGATAATAGTATGTGATCTATAAAGGACCCCTGGCCTGAACCTTTAAATGTGGGGGCATCAAAGACCTTGGACTCGGGAACCATGGACATGGCTACAGTTAAATTATTTTCATTCACCAGATCATTGAGATAGGCTCCACGTCTAGAGTGGACAAAATGAAAGCCATCCACACTGTTACACCCCAGGGAACCCATGGGGGTAACTCCTGGGTTACCACATGGGTGTACATTAAAATCACCTACAATCAGTACATTTCTTGACAGTTTACCTGCGCCCTTTCTCAGCATCTCATTCAAAGGCAATATATTACATTCACCTTGACTATTTGTAGCATTGTAAAAATTAATTAAAGTCAAGGCATGTTTGCCTCTCTTCAATTCAAGCACTTGAATGTTCTGATTTGCGTGGTAACAATTACTTATTTCGCAACAAAGTGCCAGATTAATGAAGATAGCCAAGCCCCCCTTTGCTCTTCCACTAATTGAGGGAGCTGCAGGTATAAAAAAGCTTTGGTAACCCTCAATAAAGGCATTATTATCTTCCATCCATGTCTCTTGGAGGCATATAACTGCATATTTCTTGACAAATGCCAACCAAGCAGAATCACATATTTTATCAGCCAAACCCGCTATATTCCAGGAGACTAAGCTCGCATTACAATCACCAGACTCTATTCCACGGACAACGTCCGTGGTCATAGGTTCTGGAAACTGATTAAGTTGTTCTACATATATGTCTCGCGGGGTTTCGATTATAGAAGGGTTTAGTTCTGCATGGATTGGAGGAAGGTTAAGAGCTCCGGGCAGATCATGCAATGTACTATTGTGCTCATGTGATACAGAGCTATCCGTTAAAGGATCTACGAATAGCTCTGCCTGGCTATTGTTTTCTAGTTCAATGGTCAGAGATGGAACAGTTATTGCTTGTGTATGTGTAACCCCAATTTCCCCCTGTACAGGTTTACTTTGCATATGACCAGTAAGCGTTGGTATGGCTGGGGCAACATGAAGTCAGTCGACCCCCTCCAAACCACTCTGATCATAGAAAACATCAAACCTGTTTGAGATAGGTACGTTAAAGTAAGTGTTGGGGCATGTTAATTGAGGATGGTCGCGGTAGTTATATGACCCATGTGGAGCTTCCCATCTCTCTTGATAGGTTACTGGGTGGGTAACCTGTCTAGTCTCCCAGGATGTATCTCTCCTATACTGTCTTTGATCTTCTACAGTGTAGTGGCCGCGATTCTTTGGGGTTACTCCATTGTAATATAAATTAGAGTTGTCATAAGTTTTCTCCTGCTCAGGAACGGGATATGGGTACGCTTTATTTATACTATAATCATTTGAGGGATAGAAATAACTTAGATCCATGGTACGGATCAAGCTACTAATTGGGCCATCCTTCCAGCCGGTGCTGTGCCTTGCCACACGACTATCCTTAAAGTTGACGACAATACAGTCGCCCTCAGTGGATTTAAATCTGTGACCCACCCAGTCGACCCTCCTAACATTTGTTATTTTGCCACTAATGTGGGGAGGGATCGGTCTATGGGCGGTTAACCAGTGACTCACTTTGTTTTTCAAATCCCCATAACTCTCTATCTTGCCCACTTCTAGTTGCGGTACACCAATCATTACTATGGTGTATAAGTGGGATTCAGGAGGGAGATTAATGTGAGTGATTTTTTTGGGTTGTGTCAGCTTAGGTGTTTGCGCTGGTCGTGTGTTTATGGCTGCATTTTGTGATGGTATTGGCCTTTGAGACTCAACCTGGTCAACAAGTGGGTCAGGGGGTAAACCTTCCGCCGCCCATTCACTCTCATCACTACCGGTTGTAGAACCCTCTGAGATAGTAGGCAGGGTCGGTGCTACTACTGAATCGGTATTTGCACAGTTTGAGGTGTTATGAACTGTGACACCCGTAGAAGAGGTAGATGGCGGATTAGAGATATCGCTTTGGGTATTATTCTTGGCTCGTGTCTTTTTAATGTTAGATTGCTTATGACTGCCGTTAGACAGTAAAGAGCTATCCTTCAGTGTGGGTGCAGTGAGAATCTTTAATATGCTCGTAGTGTCCTTTTTTTGCGATTTTTCAAGCTTCACTAAAGTTTGCTCTATATCATTGATTCTATCACTTATAGGTTGCAAGAGGGATCTAACTAGGTGTTCCAGTTCTGTCAAGTATAGTTTATCTGACGTACTTGCCCTTTCGGTCTGACTTATCTGGTCTATGTAAGTTTTGGTGTACTCTGGTTGTGTTTCATTGGACAATGATACGCCCTGGTTAGAAGACATTGTAGTGAAGTTAGATGTTCCGGTAATTGGTTTAGCCAGTCTAAAGTTTAACCATACATCCTTTGCTGAGGGCTTATGGATACCTAGTGGTCTGTATATTTTCCTCACTATAGATTTGGTTTTAGTTTTTTTCCCGAAACGTCGTTTTGTCTTTTTTGGGGAAAGTGGTTTATCTACTGCTGTTATATTTGCAAGAGGCGAACTTTCGACAAATACATCCCCTGGGGAATTTAGTGAAATAATTGCTGGTTGAGGCAAACACATATTACCCCCAGAGTTAAAAGTAAACAAGGGACTTCCTTCTATACTATTTACTGGTATTGGTGAGGCTAGTGTTGCATTTTTCCTACTACTTTGGCCACTAGGTAGCCCTGTGAATGATTGCAGCAAAAGAGATTCCTCCAAATTAATAGAGGAATCCGCAGTGTTGTTATTGGCAGTAGTATGCAGTGACAGATTGGGGAAACACAGATTTGGAGTCATTGAAAGGCGCCTCTCCGTGTTTTGAATAGCATCTGCAACGACACCTATAGTCTTTTGCAACATTAAGTCAATGGCTGTAAGCGGCGGTAAAGGTGTAGATGGAACAGTCTTATTTCTAGTCGACGATCTTGTAGCCACAGGAGTCTTTCTTACTTTAGTCATCATGAGGGATATGACCAACTATTATTAAGAGAAAAACTTAACAGCTATAACAGGCCTCACGTACAATGAAGAAGTCAGTTGAAACACTTTCACCTTGTGCAGTGATCCAGGGTGATGGCGATAAAAGGGGGGTGGCCCGTCCCGTCTCCTTCTGTCCCCTGAGGGCCACAGAGGGCCCGCCCTTTGCCTGGGCTTAGCCCCAGGCGCTCCCGCGCGCTCCCGCGACGCGGGTGATGACGTTATTTTTAAGTGCCTCCTGGCGCGTCCCTGGCGTGTCCTGCGCACTGCTCGCTGGGAAGGGTAGTCCCCCACTCGGCGGCCGCTTGGTTGTACTTGCGGCGGCGGGGGGACTACAGGGCAGAGTCAGCAGCGGCGGCGAGGCAGCGTTTCTGTAGCAATCCTGGAGGGCGAGTAACAGGGATAATTAGCGGCAAGCGTTCACTCCAACGCTCAGGTCAGCAAATGTCACAGCACCCGCTCCCCCGGTGATGACGTTATTTTTAAGCGCCTCCTGGCGCGTCCCTGGCGTGTCCTGCGCACTGCTCGCTGGGAAGGGTAGTCCCCCACTCGGCGGCCGCTTGGTTGTACTTGTGGCGGCGGGGGGACTACAGGGCAGGGTTAGCAGCGGCGGCGAGGCAGCGTTTCTGTAGCAATCCTGGAGGGCGAGTAACAGGGATAATTAGCGGCAAGCGTTCACTCCAACGCTCAGGTCAGCAAATGTCACAGCCTGCACTTAACCTACAGATGCACCCTGCTCTCTCTTTCAAAATCCAAACCAGATTTACAACACCCTTACACCATTTTCGCGTCACTTTTCCCATCTTAAAAGTAATGCAATAGTAACGCAATGAACTTGTAAACCTGTCCCTATCAACATTACGAGCAAAACAAGTGCACAACTCATTTACTTCTTTATCAATCACAATTAGACAGTGTGGTTTCAAGATTCACAATGAACTTCAATAAATACTTGGTGCCTATTTAAATGGAAGACGAGATTGTCAACATTACAAAACTTAGTGGCATATTTACAAAGACAGAGTTAAAGTTGACGTCGCTTTAATGCCTGCAAAGAACAACAAAAACACTGAAAATAGACATAAAAATCCTTTTTTTATCTTACCAGAAGATTTTCTCAACATTGCTGTTTCCTATACAAGACTGAGAGCCACGCCAGGGGCTATAAAACAAATGGTTGTGGGGGGCTCCAAGCTCAGGCCCTGCAAAATTAGAAGTGTGGGGACCTCAACTACCCCCCTTAAGCCCCGGGAACCACCACCCCGGGATTATGTGTATTGTGGGAGGCAGACTGCATGGCCCTCCACCTGGAGCCCTCGAGGGCCCTGGGGACCACCACGTCCTAGGGCCCGCTCCTGCATTTTCTCGGGGTGCCTACCCCCAGGACACTGATGTTTGCTATGAGAGGGCAGGAGTCTCATGGCTCCCGCCCTCCCATACCAAACTTACTTTGGATTTTGAAAGACACAGCAGTGAAATCTATTCTCACTTTTAAAATCCAAACCAGATTACTTTTCCGTATGCAACTTAGCATCTCCCCATGTGGAAAAGCAATACTGGTTCCCGAAGGACGCAAGGATCCGGCGGGACCGTGGGGACATTGTGGCTCCCCCCACAGTCCCCAACATTTTTTATAAGACCTGGGGGATAGGGTCTCCGCGGATATTAGAAATTACTAATAGGGGCTAATTTTTTTTACGGTAAAATACAAAGTCGCACACCTAGCGCAGCGCTCAGTGCGGCCCTCTGGTGTACACGCGCTGGATGCACGACTCATAATCTGTAGGGTGCACGACTCCAGCGCCTTTGGTGCACAACTTCTACGCGTTTGGGAGCCGGCATTGCTTTTCCACATAGGGAGCTACTAACATGCAGCTCCCCATGTGGAAAAGCAATCTCATTTATATTTTGAAAGAGAGAACACATTTCATTGCTATGGGAGGGCGGGATGGACACCCCGGGACACTGCAGGAACCGTCCCTCCCACAATACATAAAGCCCCGGGAAGTGGTGGTCCCGAGGCTTTGGAGACCTTGCAGCCCCCCCAACCATTTGTTTTTGTAGCCCTGGGGCGTAACGGGGCCCTTGAGTGCTCCAGTCCCCCTCCTATGATACATAAAGCCCCAGGGGGTGGTGGTCCCCACGGCTTTGGGGACCTTGGACCCCTCCCCCCACGATTTTTTTCTTTTTAGCCCCATGGGGTGACGACTCCCGGGGCTGGGGGGGCCCCTATGGGCCCCCCATAAAATGTTATAATATTGCCCCTGGTATTTACCCCTGGGGGCTAATTATAAGGACCCCCCATACAATATAAAAAAAGCTCTGTTTTATTTTATTTATTTTATGGCTGAGTCTGCGCACCTTATACGCACCTGCTGGGTTTTTCTTTAGAGGGTCCCCTTCTGGGACCCTCTAAGCAGGTCTAGAGGATACAATGATTTCTACCCTACCCCCCTTTGTACGTTTTGCACACATATTACACTGATTTCCTCATCCTCGCTTCTCCCGAGGCACTAAATGTCTGCCAACAGTTCATGGTTTTGAATATTGACAGCCAATTAGCATTCAGCGTGTGATTGGGAAGGGTGCGCTTATGGTACGATAATAATCCTCGCACACTCTGCGGATCCACCGCGGCCATAGATATATAAATGACTTCAAGTGTAATTTTCTCAGGAACTACTGTACAGATTGACACCATTTAAGCAAAAGGCACAAGTCTGAACTGAGGGCTACCTCTTTGCCAAATTTGGTGCAATTCCGTTCAGCCGTTCGGGCTGTAGCTGTGGCTAAAGGTCCTACGGGAAATTGCATGGGGAAAACACGTTTTGGGACCCCTTTTTTTCTCGGCCCCCATTTGAAGAATCACCCCGAAACTTTCAGGATAGGAGCGGACCAGAGCTGGCCAAAAGTTTCGAAAATTTCGCAAAGATTCATCAAGCGGCGCCAAAGTTATTGGGAATAGAATGTTGGGGATTTCTTATGCATAATAGGTCCTAACTATAACTACCTACTGGCGACCGCCAGTAGGTAATACACTTATATATATAAACATGTATATTTATATCTATATTCACTTAAAAAACCATAGGTTTCAGGCCTTATATAGTTAGGAATTAGCATTTAAAAAAACATTGAAATGGCTCCTATATAGTTAGTTGTACTAACTATATTTCGCGCACCCGCAATCCACTGCTGATGATGTCACATATTACATTATTCATGACATGGTCAGTGACATCACTGATGACATCACTGATGACATCTCAAATGACATCACTGATGACATCACTGATGACATCTCATTTGACATCACTGATGACATCACTGATGACATCATCCAGTAACTGTGTGTTTCTGTAAAGTTTAAATATGTTTTACATATTGAAGAATGAGTGGATGTGTAAGTGTCTGGATGAAGGATTTAGTAGGTGCGTGACTGACTGTATGAGTGAGTGATTAAATGTGTCTTACTGAATGCATGGGTTAGTGACTAAACTGTCTGAATGTGTGCATCAGTATGTCTGTTGTTGTGTAAGTTGCTGCATATGTTGATCAGTAGCTATATGAGTGGCTATATGGGTTTTGATTGGTTGCCCAAGTATTTGAATGGGAGACTGAGTGTGTGTGTGGGTGGCTGGGAGGTGTGTGACTCTGTGCATAGATGTGTGAGCAGTTGATTCACTAGGTGTATGAGTTCAAGAGTGCATGTGGAAACAGCTATATGGGCGGTTGACTGTGTGCATGAGTGTGTTGGTGAGTGAATGGATATCTCAGTGCTACATGTCCAAGTAAGTACATATATAAAACACAGTGCATGTGAGAGTTGGCATATATAAATGACTATACATGAGAGCCAGTGAATGTGCGAGTGGCTGTATGGATCATTGTGTACTTGTATCAGTGATTGCATAAGAGAGTAAGTATGTCTTAGTATATGTTTGAATAAGTAAGGTGTTGTGTGTATAACTGTATAGTTGAGGAAATGGAAGTGTGATTGATTCTTTGCATGACTGACTAGGTGTGTGAGTAACTCCATGGATGAGTGGTAGTGTGTGAGTGTCTGTATAGGTGTATGAGTGCATATGATAGTGTTGTATTGATGAGTGACTGTATGTATGAGTGATTCTATGGGTGAATGAGTGAATGTGTGTGTAGACCTAGGAATCAGTGAGTGCGTATGTAGTAACTGGTATTGGTGTGTCAATGGTTTCAAGAATGGTAGTCTGTATTTAACACTGGGTGTATCAAAGGTTATATTAGAGTGCGAGGAGGTGCATTGTATTATCACATGAATGATATCATCAGTGATGTGATCAGTGATGTCAAATGAGATGTCATCAGTGATGTCATTTGAGATGTCATCAGTGATGTCATCAGTGATGTCACTGACCATGTCATGAATGATGTAATATGTGACATCATCAGCAGTGGATTGCGGGTGCGCGAAATATAGTTAGTACAACTAACTATATAGGAGCCATTTCAATGGTTTTTTAAATGCTAATTCCTAACTATATAAGGCCTGAAACCTATGGTTTTTTAAGTGAATTTGCAAGGTTTTTAAAATGCTAATTCCTAACTATATAAGGCCTGAAACCTATGGTTTTTTAAGTGAATATATATATGTGTATACATTTATATACAGATAGATAGATATAGGTATATAGATATATACATGTATGTTTATATCTATGTATGTATATATATGGGTACAGACATTTAACATTGAACCCACTGGGAGCCATGGGTTTATTAATTGTGAATGTTTGGCATTGTACACCCATTGAAAGGGTAATAATAAACAATGTAGAACTACCAATTCCAGCATGCATTTAGACTGTTTTCTCACTCGGGAGGTTCACCAGAGGGCAATATTGGTATTGTGCAAGTTAATTGAGAATCTACATCTTCTCTATACCCTCTCCTACAGATTACTACGGAGTTTATTTACATTTCCTCAGGACTTATTTTAACTTGTGTATATATTTTACTGGGCGCTTTTTAAAATTACTAAATTGCTGTAATACGACCCACAGGGCCGAAATAATTGACTGATCCTACCGGCGCAGCCCGATTGAAGCGCTGACGCCGGCAGTCGCGGAAATTACCGCCGCCGCCATCTTGGGGAAGGCAGGAAGGGTAGCGGTCCAGCTTTTGGACGATTCCCGCCCTCCCGCCTTATTTAAGGTTTGTTTTTCGTGCTTTCTGCAAATTCTGTTAGCACCTTTCCCCTGAGGCGGAAGCCGGGGGCGCTCTTCTCTATACCCTCTCCTACAGATTACTACGGAGTTTATTTACATTTCCTCAGGACTTATTTTAACTTGTGTATATATTTTACTGGGCGCTTTTTAAAATTACTAAATTGCTGTAATACGACCCACAGGGCCGAAATAATTGCCTGATCCTACCGGCGCAGCCCGATTGAAGCGCTGACGCCGGCAGTCGCGGAAATTACCGCCGCCGCCATCTTGGGGAAGGCAGGAAGGGTAGCGGTCCAGCTTTTGGACGATTCCCGCCCTCCCGCCTTATTTAAGGTTTGTTTTTCGTGCTTTCTGCAAATTCTGTTAGCACCTTTCCCCTGAGGCGGAAGCCGGGGGCGCTCTTCTCTATACCCTCTCCTACAGATTACTACGGAGTTTATTTACATTTCCTCAGGACTTATTTTAACTTGTGTATATATTTTACTGGGCGCTTTTTAAAATTACTAAATTGCTGTAATACGACCCACAGGACCGAAATAATTGCCTGATCCTACCGGCGCAGCCCGATTGAAGCGCTGACGCCGGCAGTCGCGGAAATTACCGCCGCCGCCATCTTGGGGAAGGCAGGAAGGGTAGCGGTCCAGCTTTTGGACGATTCCCGCCCTCCCGCCTTATTTAAGGTTTGTTTTTCGTGCTTTCTGCAAATTCTGTTAGCACCTTTCCCCTGAGGCGGAAGCCGGGGGCGCTCTTCTCTATACCCTCTCCTACAGATTACTACGGAGTTTATTTACATTTCCTCAGGACTTATTTTAACTTGTGTATATATTTTACTGGGCGCTTTTTAAAATTACTAAATTGCTGTAATACGACCCACAGGGCCGAAATAATTGCCTGATCCTACCGGCGCAGCCCGATTGAAGCGCTGACGCCGGCAGTCGCGGAAATTACCGCCGCCGCCATCTTGGGGAAGGCAGGAAGGGTAGCGGTCCAGCTTCTGGACGATTCCCACCCTCCTGTCATGTATAAAAATAACCACTCCTCTCGTCCGCGCAGCGGGCGGGCGCAGCGGGCGCGCCGATGGCGCGCCGAAGGCGCGCCTAAGGCAAGCTTGTCTGCGCCCGTCCGCGCCTGGCACGGGCCGAGGGCCAGTCCCCCTGCTCAGGCTACTATTAAGAACCGCGTCAGCTGGTCTAGAGAGCAACTCCTACAAATTGGATTGGGCTCTTGTGATATAGCTGTTCGCTGCCCCCCTGAAAATCTAGACGGCCATTCCTTTTTATGTTCTCAGTGCAACTTTGTTCTCCCTCCTTGGTGCGAACGCACAGCGCCTCCATCCCCAGCCCCGACGGCTCGTCCCTTAAGGGTAGCGTTGATCAACTGCAGATCTCTCCCTCGTCACGCCAACGAAATTTGGTCGAACGTGACCACCTACAATTGGGACATTCTATTCCTAACGGAGTCTTGGACCAAGGATACCTCAAAACCTGATATTTACTTAGCCACCCCCCTGGACTATCGCTTCCTGGGCATTAACCGAGAAGGAAAAACAGGGGGAGGACTTGCCATTATGTTCAAATCTCACCTCAACATCTCTATAAAAAAACGTACTAACATTGGGCTGATTGAAGCCTTGTTTTTCTCGATTGCCAACTCTGCATCAGTTTATATAACTGGTATTCTAGTATATAGCCCCCCAAAAGCTTCCCCTGCCTCTCTAACGCAGTTGGTCCACATCATTACTGACCTGTCTCTCAAGCACCCGCACTTTATAGTGCTAGGCGATTTTAATTTACATGCTGAGGATCCCACCTGCACTTCAGCTACCCGGTTTCTCGATTCTCTACAAAACTTGAGCTTGACGCAATTAATTCAAGGTCCGACACATGAGGCGGGCCATACATTGGACCTAATTTTTTCTAATATACCAGGTATTAGCACCTATCCCCCCCTGCCCCTTACCTGGACTGACCATTACCTTCTTTCGATCGATATCCCTCTTCCTCAGTGCCCTATTTCAGTGGTATTGGGTACAGACTTCAGGAGAAAATGGCATAAAATCACGTGCTCTGCCCTAGAGCCGGTATTCAGTTGCCCTCTGGAGCCTCACATAGACAATTTAGATGATGGTGTTCTCAGGCTTAATGCCGCCCTACTATCTGCGATTGACGGTATTGCTCCATCTCTACCGGTTTCATCTGCTAGATCTCGTCCCTCTGCGCCCTGGTTTTCAGTTGCCTTACGGGAAGAAAAAAGCCGCTGTAAAAAACTTGAACGCAACTGGAGATTGACATACGATAAAGAGGCGAAACTTATATACAAAACGGCCTTGAAGCAATTCTCCAAGCTCAAAAAAACTGCCATGAAAGAGTTTTTTACCTCGCAAATTAAAGATGCAGACAATTCGGCTAAAACTTTGTTCAAAATTGTTAAAGATTTTGTCAAACCTCCCGCAATCACACCTAACAATGTTGCCAGCCAATCTCTTTGCGATGGACTATCTGACTTTTTCCAGGAAAAAATTGAGAAAATCTCATCCACCTTTCACCCAGTTGTGGCGTCTGAGTACCCTTGTCTTCCTACATCAATTAGCCTCGACACCGCTCCTACCCTATTGGCATTCAAGGATCTCACTCCTGATTTTGCACTTAAACTTCTTATACAATGCAAATCTGGCTCCCCTTTGGACCCGGTTCCCCATAAGATCATGACTGACTTAGCTACCCTATTATTAGAGCCATTAATCTCCCTTTGGAATGCCTCCTTACAGCTAGGCCAATTCCCCTCTGCTTGGAAAGAAGCCTTGCTTGTGCCTATCCTGAAGAAATCAGATGCGGACCCCACTCAATTCTGCAATTATCGGCCTATTTCCCTCCTCCCTAAACCAGCGAAGGTTTTGGAGAAGGCCGTCCAACTTCAATTGGCAGAATATCTCCAGACTAATTCCCTACTCCATGACTCCCAGTCTGGTTTCCGTGCGGGTTTTAGCACGGAAACAGCATTACTAGAAGTTTCAGAGACTGTTTGAGAGTGTGTGGATAAGGGCGAGGAGGCCATGTTGGTTCTCCTCGACCTGTCCGCCGCTTTCGATACGGTGTCTCATCAAATACTTTTACACCGACTGGAGCAGATTGGACTGGGTGGTTCTGCACTGTCATGGATCACTTCTTTTCTCCAGGGCCGATCACAGAGGGTTCTTCTCAGACCTTTTAAATCAGGGTCCAAACCTCTTGCCTGTGGAGTCCCTCAGGGCTCGGCACTGAGTCCTCTGTTTTTTAATGTCTACCTGGCCCCGTTGCCCAAAGTTGTGGAGGCATGCGGAGTCAGAGTGATTTCCTATGCTGATGATACACAGCTGATATTCTCTTTTAGAGATCACTCTGACTCCAGCCTCTCTAGCTTCCGCCATTGTTTGGGAGAAATCTGTTCTTGGATGGCCTCGAACCACCTTCGTCTTAATGCGGATAAGACGGAGGTTCTGTTCTTTAATCAAAAAATGACAATACCCCCCTCACTGTGGTGGCCTACAGCACTCAACCCCCCCCCCCTATTCCGGTGCACACTGCCCGTAATTTGGGATTCCAGTTCGACGACACGCTCTCCTGCAGCCCTCAAATTAATAAAGTCACGGCTGCCTGCTTTGGAAAGCTAAAAATGATGAAAAAAATCTTTCCATTCCTACCAATGGATGCGCGTAGAACAGTTACCCAGGCTCTAATAACGTCCCATTTGGATTATGCCAACAGTCTTAATGCGGGGGCCCCTTTGTACTTAATTGAACGCCTGCAAGTCGTTCAAAACGCGGCAGCAAGACTGATTGGCAATATCCCTTTCCGACATTCGATCTCCATGTTTCGCAAAAAGCTCCATTGGCTTCCTATAGCCTGTCGGATTAAGTTTAAAATACTCACTCTTGCTTTCCGTGCTCTCAACGGTACCGGTCCAGAATATCTGAGAAAGAGACTGACATTATCCCATTCAGTGAGAGACCTACGTTCCAACAGCCTACGTCTTATGGTTGTGCCACGCTTCCGCCGCACACGAATGGGTGGCAGAGCTTTCGCTGTCCTTGCTGCAAAACACTGGAACGGCCTCCCTTTAGACCTCAGATTTGCTCCATCTGAAGCACTGTTTCGCAGCCGCCTGAAAACATTGCTATTCTCCTCATCTTAGACAGGTTCCCCTCTTCTCTGCTGACAGTCTTTAGCGCCGGGACACCTCCGACGGAGGTAGCTGTGCGCTCTACAAGATCCATAAATAATAATAATAATGCCACATATCTAGTCTGTGAGCTAAAACTGCAGAAGTCAGAAAAATGATTGTGACAATACAAAGCACCAGATTTGTTTGAGCCGTAAATAGAAGAAAACCTACATGAAAAGGGCATCTCTGTCTTTAGATAACGTTTGGAAAAAAAAAATATATATATATATAAGAATGTACACATATATATATCTTACCAACTGGAGCTCTCCAGTAGATAGTTATGGTTAGGACCATGTTTCCATAGGAAATGCATTTTTTAACTTGCCTATAGCTTTGGTGCCATTTAATGAATTTTCAAGAAATTTTCCCAAAAAGTATCAAGTTGGGTCTTGTGCATGTAAACTTTCGGGGTGATCCGCGAATCAAAGCTGAGAAAAAGCGGTGGTAAAAAAAAAAGTATGTTTTCCATGTTAAATTTCATGGAGTCTTCGGACACGCCTGCAGCCTGAACCACTGGACGAAATTACACCAAATTTGGTAGAAAGGTAGATTATGTTACGGGATCACGCTTTGTGTTATTTGGTGTAAATCCATTCAGTAGTTTTAGAGATATTAAAGGAAATCCAAATTGGTATATCTAGGGTCGCAAAGCCTTTGTGAAGAAAGACAAGCTTGTTCACAGATCTGCAAATCTCTGATTGGCTGCCAAGACTTCAACCAGGAAGTGTTGACAGCCATCTTGGGACTCTGCTCCAGCTCAGTTCTAAACAAAATCGCAGAAAAAAAGATGAGGGGGCATGGTGCGCATACCCTAACCCCCTACCTTTGTCCATATTGTTCCCAGCAGGGCAAAAAAGCATTTTTAAAAAGAATGCACAGCGAAATTTGCAAATATCATTGTGAATTAAACAAGCGCTTGTTTTTAATGTAGCCCCGTCCTGGGGGCATACAGAGTGTAATAAAGAAATTGAAGTGAGGGGCATGGGCCCTCCCTCCAAGGGCTTATTAATGCCTCAGAGACCACCATCTTCTCTGGGCTAATGTCAATATTAAGCAGGGGATGCGTGGACTCCCCATGCCCCAAGGACCACCACCTCCCTGGGGGTATACATAAAAAATATATAGGGGAGAACTCAGACTCCCCCGTACCCCGGGCCCAGGGGACCATCAGCTTCCTGGGGCAAAAATAAACATTAATGCAAGGGCCCGCGTGGACCACCATCTCCCCAGGGCCAATTACCTTTTTAAAAAGACATTGCGGCGGGTGCTGCTTGAAGCAGCACACGCCGCAATGTTAAATAAACCATGTTTTCCTTTGCGTGCACGAGGCTGCAGGCACCGCGTGGTGCCTGCCGCTTCGTGCACGCAAAGGCAGGGGGGTACCATAGGTACGCACCATGTGCACCACCCAACCCCCCTTCACCACGGGGGCCCACAACGGGCCCCCAAAGAAAAGTCTGTATGCCTTTCCACGGCGGAAATGCCGCCGTGGAAAGGCATAGGACCGCCACCATCCTAATATGGCTGGCGGTGTCTGATAGACACCGCTGATAGACACCGTCAGCCATGTTAGAGCTTTTCCGCCGCGGTCGGAAGGCGACCGCGGCGGAAAAGGGGCGGATGGAAAAAAGATCCCCCAGCCATCCTAATCTGGCGGGGGGTCTTTTTCCTGTCCGCAGCGGTTAATCCGCATCCTCTGGGCCGGCGGTGGCTTTCGCCGGCCCAGAGGATGCGGATTAATCGCAATCCTAATGAGCCCCTATGTTAGAGTTATTCCATTGCACATCAGTCCTGACTCTCACTTTCACCAGCTATCACATACTTGATCCCACAAGGGGGGGGGGGGGCAGCATTTTGTCTTTCCATTCTAAATACCCTACTGTCTGTCATACACATGCATCTTATAATGGACGGGTAGTGGCTGTTGTCCTTAATATTCACTCCCTCACAAAACATTCTGACCTCACTTCAAATGTTATTGAGGATCACAATTTAGACCTCTTATCTATAAATGAGATGTGGTTTATTTATAAATAAACACTTCCTCATAAATAATACACTGGCTGTGTCTTCTAGCTATTAAATACTTCATTGTGACCAGTCTGGTAAAATGTTTGGATTAGTGATCATTTAGTGATCTTAATGTTAGATCCTTTGACATGGCAACTTTCCCATATGCTGATACATTGCCTTTCTCTTTTTCCCCCCACTTCTTCCGGCACTCTGGTCTATCATTCTTCCAGTTGTTCAGTTCGTTTCTGTCTCACATATACAAATTTGTTATCTAGACTAGATGTTTTTTCTATTAGGCAATTTTAATATCTGTATAGATTTCATCCCTTTGGTAGCACCAAATAAGCTAATATCCTCATGTTCACTGATTGGCCTCACCCAGCTGGTTTCAAAATATACTAATTCTGCTGTTTATATTCTTGAGCTTATATTTACCTCTAATAATTTTATTGCACATATAAATTATAAACCTGTTTTGTGGTCAGCTCACGTTGCCTTTAACTTTTTAATAACATCTGAGAGTGGCAGCCAGCTCACTACATTACATCAAACTGACTAACACCTGTTCCGCCAGAATTGAGTCTCTTTTAGAAGAGAATTTCTGTGATCATCAGGATAATGTTGAGGAAAAACTAAATGTCTCCCTCTCCTCTGCTCTAGATGTTTTGGTTTGATAGTTACCTCCTGCTATTATCATAGAACCCCATCTGACCTCTGGTATTCCAATGAGCGGGCTAATGCTGAGTGTTTGTAAAGACTAGAAAAATATGGTGCGAAGAGTATTCATTGTAAGACTGGAAGAAATACAAGGATGGGTTAAGCAAACTGAAGAGCACAACTTAGGCAAGACAATTGCATGCTGATAATTTTTTTCACACAATAATGATTCTTAGAAGTGCTTTAAAATTGTTAAGGAGTTCTCTAATACTACCCGGTCACATCTGTCTGTGTCACCTTCCAAAGAACTATTTCATGGAGGAAATTCAGACAATGTAGGAAAGTGGATTATTAGTAGGTGGCGGTATTCACCCTCAGCTAGTAACAACACCACAATCACGAATACGTCCTGCCAAGTCTCACTCAGTAAATGAATCCTTGATCAAGCCATGGTAGATTTGCAAAGAGCAGTCAGACTTAGCTTAGCAGACAGGTCTGGTAAAGCATTTAATAGCACCAAAAATAAGTAAAGAACACAACACAATAAAATTCCAACACCAATTTATAAAAATAGAGGATATTTGTATCTTTAAAAAGACACCAAAATGACAAAAATCCAATGTAAGGAGTTGGAGATATGAAGAAAAAGAATTTAAAAACTTAAAGATCGACTCACAGATATCTGTCATGCTGGACCAGGATAAACCTAAAGTTTTAGGCCGACTGATATTGACCGTGGGTCAGATAGGCTGTGGGTTAGCTCTGGGTCAAATGTTTACCTTCGGACTTATGGTCTGATTTAGATTTTGGCGGGACCGCAATAGAGTGGGCTTTTTTAGCAGTCTGTCTGCTCTATTTCAATGCTGCTGGTATGACAGACTAAAGACTGTTGAGGACCCACCAGCTCCACCAGGGATGTATACCTGTGTCAGTAGCACATTATGCCAAAGCAGCTGTCCACCATTTCACCACCCTGTCAATCACAATGTGCCTTTCCGCCGACATGACTGTGGAGGTAAAGCCGCCACACCTGAGTTGGAGGTTTGGGATGGATGTAAGGCATAAACTCACCTTTACTCATGTTTACTCTCCTTCACAAACATAAACCAGATCTACCGGTTGGTGCCCCTGATCCTGCTGATCGAGGACGAAGAAAATCAACACCGTCCAAGACGCAATCGACAGTAAGCATCACCTTTACCTGTTATCTTTTCAATTGCCACAGAACTGAAGTGCTGTAATCTTGTTTCAGAAAATCGGACTTACAAGCAATGGCATACCAATGTGCCATGCATATATCTGAAATGTTCATAGTTAAGAAATTGAAAGAAACACTTAAATTAGCACATTGGATATACATATTTGGTGCAAGCTGCCTTAAAACAAATTTGAACTTGCACAAAAAAGGATAACAAACCAAAAAAATTTAAAATACATGCAGGTGTGTTTAAAAAAAAGTAAGAAAATTGTAACATCCAAAGTATATACAACACACATTGGGAGAAATGCAATGTGACATAATGTACAAATTGCAGAACACTAGCTGGAACATTTACCTTATTCATTACACAAAAATCAATGTCAGCTTTAATTTGGAAGTATCCAACATATACATCCATAGAACTTTTACCTTTGTCTACTGCAAGTCCTGTACCATATCCCAATTCAATAGTCACAATACTTGTAATACATATGTGCACTGACTGAACATGAATCAGGGTCAAACAAACACATCTAGACTAACACATTTAGAAAAACAAATGTTCTTCATTAATTAGTTGGTGGAAGTGGCCTTTTCTAAGATGGTAGCCTGTACCTTCATCAAATGGCCATCACATACATACTATGTTAACCAGTGTATGCACTTAACCAACTATCCATTAACTAATCTAGCAGGAGTATATGGCACCATGGTAAAGACAATTCTAGTTAGAAACATTGCAACGAATCAAACAATTGTGAATGAACATTATTGACATGACAAACTTGGTGAAAATATAAAATATATTTATTTTCAAAGCTCAGATGATTCTCTCAAAAATGATTTGGCAAATAAATAAGTAATATGTATCTTGCATGCCTGTGCACTGGCACAACAACTTGCCTCCTAACGGACTGCGGGGAAGGGGAGGTATTCTTTTTGATTTGGGAGGGGGTTTTGGAATGTGGAAGGCATTAGGGCAAGGGTAAATTAGACATCTTTTCTGGGAAAATGGGTGGCATGTTCAGGAAGGGTTGAAGTTTGGGATGGAGAGAGAAAGAGAGTGGATCTGTTTGCTGTGTGTGTTGAGGGTGCAGGTGTCTGTAACTGGTGTTTGTACTGAGTGTTTTGTGGTCTGTCATTTGCTAGGTGTGTGTTGTGGGGTGAGTGTTGGCTTTTGTGTTCCTGAGGTGTGCATCCTAATGTATGTGTGGATGTATATGGTGTGGAGATGAATGTGTTGGTGTGATACATGTAGAGGGGGTGGTGCATGTGAGTGTGTTTAGTGCAGTGTCTGTCAGTGTGATGGTAGTGGGTGTGAGGGATGTGTCTGTGGTGGTGTGTGCACCGCAAGTGGGTATGTCAATGGAGGGGGCGATGAGTGTGACTGTGGTGATGGGTGTGGTGAATGCCAGCTTGTCAGTGTGCCATCATGCGTAGGAGGCCAACAGCCTCCTCACTAAGCGCAGCCAGAACAACAAGGGCAAGGGGGGGGGATCGCCTGGGGCAAAGGAGACTGCACTCTTTTTAGGAGTGTGGGGTGGCCAGATGGGGGAAGCAGCATGGAGAGTGGAGCTGGGACTCATGGTGGTGGGTAAGGATGGAGGTGTAACACTTCCTGGCGAGACCACCACCACTATAGAATGTTTACTGGTCGAGTCCTCCGAAGTAGATGTACTAAAGCTGGACACCGCCACAGCACTCGCCTCACCCTCCGTGAGACTGGGTCCCTCGCTGTCCCTGGTGTTGGCAGCACAAGAACCGCAGGAGCTAGCTGCTTCCCCGCCTCATTGGTCATGCTCTCCTTAGCCTTCTTCCGAAGATACTGTGATGATATATCCAATAGATCTGTCTATCTTTTTAAATGGAACTGATCATGAACTTAGATCACAATACATTTAACACGATTTCAGATTGCACCTGCTTCAAGCTCTTCAACTTTGTTTAGACATTATCATAATCGCATGCATGTAGGCAACATTTCCTGAAACTATTTGGTCACAGGTTGGTCATTACACATGATAGCTCCTATATCATGGATAATCTTGTCTGTCACCTATTCATTACATTTCTACAGAAACCGTCTAACCCCTCTGACTGTTTGGCCTTTGTTGCATAGAATAATGAACTTCCTTCAGCATAAGGATATGAAACTAAAATACCTTTGAACAGTGTATTGACAAGTCCAAAAATTCTGCATCTTTTGCATTCACAAAAAGGGTATACATGTATCAATGTGTGTCAACAAATACTGCAATTGTGTGCCAACATTTCTATGATCTGAAAGCCTGTTTGCTTTGTGTAGGCCTTTCACAATGCCAGCACTTACTCCAAGTATATATCAAATGTCTGAATGACTATATGCATCCTGTGCTAAAATAGCTAATCAGTGTCTTACACACTATTTTGATACCTATGCTGTAGAATATGTATTTGTAACACTCTATAGGCTGTATTGTCCTTTAACTTCCATAGAATAAGTAAGCACATAGGGCTTGATACACTGCTAATACACTCCAGTACATAACATAAACATTTTCACATTTTACTCATGAATCTCTCTAGTCTGAGAGAAAAATGTTTACTATTGTAAAAACTGTGGTCATAAACCTATGGTGGCTTGCATTTTAGGTGGAAATTTGTACAACATCAAAGTCAATAGTTCAGACACTAAATCATATATTATGATCACGTCTAAGAGTCAAAGGTAATACCTTGCAAGATTTCTACTTTTGACTAATAAGTCCTAGCTTTGGCCTGATTCTGCTTTTTCAAGATGGGAAATCACTATATACATATGACTGAACATTTCGTCATCAAAAGGCTGTGTAAGTATTCCCTTTGATTCCATCAATGCTTTTTTGAGGTATTTGCTGGCAGTTCCTCGAGGGACATCAATGTATAACTGCCATGTAGAACTAGGAATAACCTATATTACTGACATAATAAAAGCACAACCCATTCTATTATGGCATCGCATTTGGTCATCTCCCAAAACTGAATTCAATCGGGAGATACTGAAGGACTGCCTCGCCCTTGATCATGTCGATAAGATTGGGTGGCTCATGTACGTGAAAAAATTCTTAATTGACCTGGGCCTCTCAACGTACTATTACAATCCAGCGTTGATAGCTCAGATCCTGAGGAAACAGTTTAAAAGGCAGTGTATGGGGCATTTGGAGGGGCTTAGATTGCTTACTGAAATTAACAAGCCTTCAGTACAATACAATCTAATGATTCAAACCACCCTAACGATACAACCATATCTGACTTTCAATTTAAATGGGTATGAGAGATTTGTGCTAATACGGTTCAGGATGAATATATTCCATCACTTGATATCCTTTCCGAAAGAGAATGACTTTTGTCATTTTGCCCTTGCGATGGCATTTCTGCCCAGTCGACAATGCATGTGGTCTTGTTCTGCAAGTTCTACAAGGAGTGGAGGGGAAGATGGATAAAACCAATTTTAAGAATGCTTGGCCTGAGATTATGTCGCCCAGCCTTCATCGCTTTACAATGTCTAGAAATAGAGTATTTCGTGAAAAATATTGCGCAATTCCTAAAAATTTGTATTAGGCATAGGAAAAATCTTGAATAGTAAGGCATATCGTGTATATCTAAATTGCGAATAAGGTCCATTTTTAAATCAAATGCTATCACCTTTTAATTGTTGTTCTCCTGATCTTGTCCATGTTTTTAATTCACTTGAATGAATTGCAATTCCTGAATGAGTAGATGTTTGAAATATTTAATGTATATAGCGAACGCATTGCAATTTTGAAATGTAAATTGTATTTTTTCACTACTGTACTTTTATGTTTTTTTTATATCTTACGAAAACCGAATAAAGGAATTGATTGATTGATTGACTCCATCATAGATTTAGCTGCTGGACACAAGAAAGGATAATGATCAATGGCTTTGTTGATCTGTTACTGTGTCACCAATGTGTACACATTGCTGTCTGTTATGTTCTTGCGTATGCTTCTCACAGAGTTTCATGAGAAACCAGACTGGCTAACATTGACACTTGTGAAGGAGTAAGACATCATGCAAAACTGTCACTTCTAATAGTAATTAACATGTATTTATGATTCTCAGCACATTTTGGATATGTATAGAACCTAAAATCTAACCATTGTATCTGAATGTATTAGAAAATCTAGCTCACTTGGTCACTCTTGAGTGGGGATGAAACCATCTTAACAAGGTGACATCTGGAACATCTACTGTATGATGACTGCATTGTATGCTTTGTCATCGGTATAAAGGCTAATCCTAGATCATTCACAATAGGAAAGGATCATCATATCTGACACATGAAGAACTAGTGACCTGTTAAGTACGACTGTCCCTCTTACATCCAAATGAACACTCATAAGTAACTGTTGTTCAGGCAGGCATATGTCTGTTGAAACTAGTTCATTGGTAGTGAATACAATGCAGGTGGTATCCTTTTCTATAAACCAATGTACTAAACACTTCATCATACACCTTGTGCCCAACGTACACCTTCAGAAACTCTTCTGTATTGAACATGAGTCAACCTTCATGTAGAAGTCAAAAATAGTTGCTGTAATAAAAAATAGTTAACATGTTCAACTCACACTTCAACTTGTCCCCTTGCTGCTGCTGTTGGGCTGTCTACTGCCCATCAAGCCTTGATAAGCCACCACAGGAATGAGGGCCATTAAAGGGGGGACAGTATGTGGAATATGGGCTTCCGATGTTGGGAGGACTGGCAAAGCTGGAGTTCAGCTGGCTTTCGGTTCCAATGTTGTAGGTCCCCCCACTTCTTCCTGCAGTGAATGCTGCACTACTTGTAGACCCTTAGGGATCGCATCTTACTGACAATGGCCCACCAGGTGTCCCGCTTTTGATGGGCATTGACCTGTATGGATACAAGAAAAGAAAGTACAAATAATGGGTTTGTGAGTTTTTGTTTGTCTAAACTGATGTCACACAATTTCTCTACACTATCCCATATCTCATGTTCATTTTCACATGCTGACCAAAACAAATATTTAAATGCACACTTTTAAACTGACCTGTTGACCACCCTCATCCCTGGTCACTTCCTACACTCACAAATTCAGCACAGTGACATCATGTAGGCCAGAGTCACCTACATTTCGAGTTATACTAGTAAGTTCCCCAGCATACGCTTTTTACAATCCACTTGCGACAAATTGTACACAAAAGTTAATGTCCACTTATTTTATTTTACGTCTCTGCAGCTT
Organism: Lissotriton vulgaris; assembly: GCF_964263255.1. Taxonomy (NCBI): domain Eukaryota; kingdom Metazoa; phylum Chordata; class Amphibia; order Caudata; family Salamandridae; genus Lissotriton; species Lissotriton vulgaris. The sequence goes on along the minus strand of NC_141690.1, from coordinate 207,213,410 downwards.
TCCTTTGACCCCAGCCGACACGTTTTGTTGCATTTTTCGTGACTTCTTCAGTGCTAATGTCTTGGTAAAAGTACTATTTATCCGGAGATAATTCAAACCTGGGCGGGTTATTATTCTTCCTCTACAGTCCAATTTAAAGTATTCTCGTCATGTAGGTAAATCCTTATTACTGTAGGACAAAAAACACCTTCTTTTAAATCCTCTATCGGTAGTTCATCTGATCTGTATTCTTCTGTGATTGAATTGCTTCTATCTCTCTCCTTTAAATTCTCTGGTCATATCCCCTGTAATGATACGCTCGATAGTGGTTTAATATAGGTTGCCTGGCGCCACTTAGAAATTCACACAATATAATTAGTGCAATGCTTGTTGGACGGTGCTAAAGGGTAAAGGGAACCACTATTCCTCTTTAAAACTGGCTTCTGCCTCAAACAATTACAAAACTCCCTAGCACACGTAATATTTCAATACAGGTCATATGAACCAGTGTTTCCACCAATTGTCAAAGCATAGTAGAAATGGATTCTTTTCTTTGTAGTTCAGTTTCAAGTTTATTCTTGTGCGGTATGTTCTGGAAACTTTCACACAGCCGACACGTGTTTCGTCATTTTGGGAATATAACCCACGACTTTTTCAAGGCTATTTCCAGTAGAGAGGAAATTCAGCCCCACCCTCTTCAACGTCTACATGAGCCCCCTCGCAGCCATCGCACGCCAACACAACCTTAACATCATCTCCTACGCAGACGACACCCAGCTGATCCTCTCCCTCACCAACGACCCCGCCACCGCCAGAGCCAGCCTACACGAAGGGATGAAAGACGTCGCCGAGTGGATGAAGAACAGCCACCTGAAACTGAACTCCTACAAGACGGAATTCCTCATCCTAGTATCAACGCCCTCCACCTGGGACGACTCCTGGTGGCCCCCTGCCCTGGGCACCACCCCCAAGCCAACGGATCACGCATGTAACCTGGGCTTCATCCTGGACTCCTCTCTCTCGATGACCATACAAGTCAACGCCGTATCTTCATCGTGCTTCAACACCCTGCGCATGCTCCGTAAGATCTTCTGATGGATCCCCACCGAAACCAGGAAGACAGTCACCCAGGCACTCGTCACCAGCCGACTGGACTACGGGAACGCCCTCTACGCGGGAACCACTGCCAAACTACAGAAAAGACTCCAGCGCATACAGAACGCCTCCGCACGACTCATCCTGGACGTCCCTCGCCGCAGCCACATCTCTACCCACCTGAGAGACCTGCACTGGCTCCCCGTCAACAAGAGGATCACGTTCAGACTCCTCACCCACGCACACAAGACTCTCCACGACATGGGCCCGAAGTACCTCAACAGCCGCCTCACCTTCTACACACCCACCCACCAGCTACGATCGGCCAGCCTCGCCCCCGCCGCCGTACCACGCATTCGCAGAGCCACCGCTGGAGGAAGATCCTTCTCCTACCTGGCGGCCAAGACATGGAACTCCCTTCCCATCTACCTACGACTGACCCAGGACCACCTCTCCTTCAGGAAACAACTCAAGACCTGGCTTTTCGAGCAGTGACGATCCCCTCCCCCAGTAGAGTCTTGAGACTCTACTGGGTGAGTAGCGCGCTTTACAAATTTTTGAGTAATTGATTGATTGATTGATTGAGCATTCCAAGGCGTAGCAATCTAAGCAGACCAACATTTACACAACTGAGTGCAAGCATTTTGTTGACAGCAGGGCAGTCCATCTTCTGATGTTGTAGGTAGTGATCTGTGGAACTCCTGCCGCTCTCCCATATTTATCCTGCAGTCTGGGCTGTCAGGAGGGGGGACACCCCAACCAATAGGGGTAAAGCTACTTCCTGCGAAGTGTAGCATATGTTTGATCCAGGATGCATTGTTCTCCCAAAAATCAAAATGGAGAAATTCCCACCTTAGTGGGTTGGCTAACATATGACTACACTCCCTTTCCAGCCCCTCTCCTAATCTAATTAGGGGGCCTCCATTTGCCCTGGGATCAAGGAAGTGGGGGCTGGCCTGGGTCCTATGATAACTGTTTTCCTGCCTTTGAAGTATAGCTTATCTCCCCAGCCCTCTTCCTCTCCATGGATTCACCAAGAAGCAAATCTTCTCCCACCAAATGGCTGTACTGTTGCAGCCCAGGCTTCTTCACATTTACTCAGGTAGCAGCTTAGCTCAGGCTATAAATGGCTGACCAATCAGAAATGGCTGCTACAGGGCTGTTTTAGGTAACTCGGGATAGTGAATTCTATAACCACTGTCATGCAAGTTATAATAATCTGACCATGGCAAGTTGCTGAATTTATTGTAACCATTATTTTGATACTTTGAATGATATGTCTAGCTAGCTCCAATCAAAAGTTAGACTTTATTAGGTTTAATAAATCCTTCTCATGTTAGCCTATGGGGCTAGCAGCACTACAATAAGGAAAGATACATTTGGCTGTTTTTCCTTATCAAGGCATATGAAGCACATTTTATATTGACCCTGCTTTTTGCAGCAATGCAAACTACTCTTGGAGCACCTACAGAAGACCCTAAGGGTGAAGTAAATGTAATAAAAAAGATAGTGTTGGACTTTGGAATTACTTTAATTCCAAAGTCGAATTTGGACACAGCTTTATTTTAAAACCAGACTGCAAGGACAGGCTTGGTTTTAAAATGACACCAGGCACCACAGCAGTGCATACTTAAGTGCCTTAAGGCCACTAGGGTCTCTAAAGCTAGATGCCCTACCATATACTAGGGACTTACAGGTAGGTTGTCTTTGTCGATTAGAATTATATCAATTACCATATACCTTCCCTGAACATGTAGTATCTCGTTTATATAGTTCCACTCAAAGAGAATGGGGGAGACGCCCTGCTCCAGCTAAAGGGAAGTGGGAGGAGGAATTGGGTGCTCCAATTTTGTAATAGCAATGGACCTTTTGCTGTCCCCAAACAGGGGTCATCTCTGCAAACAGCAACTTACGTTTGATACACTATAAATACGTGCATCGCTTATATTATACGCCTGCTAGGTTACACCGGCTACGCTTGCGCGATACGGACTGCTGAAATTCATGTGGGGCTGCTGGAGCTGACTTCGGACACCTGGCGTGGGACTGCCCGGTTGTCCGTGAGTATTGAGGAAAGGTACTGCAGGCGCTGGGTGAAATGACTGCGGTGCCTTTTCCTGATGATCAACTTACCGTTCGGTTGGGCTATACGGAGCAGCTTTCCGCTGGGGTCCGGAGGTTCGCCTCTCTTGCTCTTTTGATGGCGAAACGGCGCATAGCCTGCCGATGGGGGCGCGGCCGCGCTCCCAAATTTAAGGAGTGGCTTACTGACCTTGTATACTGCCAGGAACAGCTGGATATTTATGCGGATCTAATTCCACCTTCCTCACGCCCTAAGGACATTTGGGGTCCTCTTAGGGCATATCTTCTGGAACATGCTGATACAGAGGAAGAATCATCGGGTGGGGGCTCATGAGATCCTAGAGTGGGACATTGGAGTGGAGGGTGGGGTACGGGGGGAGTAGAAATCCTGGACCATACACAATTGCATAGTGGCCTGAGGGGCAATCGAACTAAAGATATAGGATTGAAACGTGGCTTCCTGTGACTGCTGACATTTGCAGGGATTAGGTTTTGGGGGGTTGGGAATTTTTGTTACCTTTTGAACGACCTATATTGACTGCTCTCTGCTTTACTTGTTTACCTAACGCGGCCGGCCCTCTGGGTTGTAGGTGACTTGCTGTGTACACATACCCCACTATATTATGCATGGAATGTAATATACTGCTGTGCCGTGAGGAAATATAAATTTTATGGTCAAATGTGTCCCCTATCTTAGACCCCAACGACTCCGTGTACGCGCTACAAGTACATGTATGTTCCCTCTACTTTAAGCTATGAAGACGCAAATACATTTGCGTCCAACGTTAACATGTCCTCTTTCAAATCCACCATGAATGGGTCGGATATCTTGTTCCTAAGTATGCCTTGCCAACGTCTTTGTGTGGTGTACTTTACACGTTTTTCAGCTCTGGCGAAGTAGGCCCTGAATTCTGCCATTGAGCCTTTTCCTGCCTTCTGACTCTGAATGCCTCAGCCTGGGCCTGCATCTGTATCTGTGACCTCTGCCTTACTCCCTGCGCGGCTAACGGCGCTTGGCTCAGCCTGTTGCCTGCCAAGACTGTATGCAGCCTTCGAATTATCTGCTCCACTCCTCGAAAATACATTCCTGTCTCGTAGTTCAAGTAAACATCCTTCCAGCTGCAGAGCAAAGGGCCCGGCCTCACTGTCTCCGCGCAAGTAATTCATAGCTCCTGTTGCCATGGTAGGCCCATGCCCCCTCGCATCTCATGCAGACACGTAGACGTTTATACACGCACTCACAGCCAGTATAGAATAGCCTCTGTTCGAGAGACCTTTCTACCCAGATAATACAGTCCCTTAAACACGAGATATTAGATACGATATGGGATTAGGTTGATCTGACATCCCAGACTTCTGTCTCCACTTGTAGGGCTAAATGTCAAGTCCCCTTCACCCTCCAGTTACACGTCAATTACACGTCATGCTGCTGCGCGCGCATCTCTGCCATGTATTTCTGCTGACACTGCAAGATTCTCTTATGGATCCACCTACTTGTGACATCATGTTAAATGACGTTTCTAGTACACGCCTTCATGCACGCCTATTGTAACGCCTTTTCTGTTACGTATGAGCATTCTTATCTCTCTTCTCAGCTGTTACGCCTTCTGCATATGCCTTTACTGTAATGCATTGACTATATATATGAATGATTGTCAATAAAGTATTGTCTGTCAGTCCCTTCCCGAACCTATGTGGTGACGGAATGGTATGCCACCTTGGCTCGAGCCAAATACCCAATTCCTTTTTAAGGAATAAAACCCCTTTTTGAAAACCTCAAATATCACAGATTTTGCCTCTTATTTTTCTGAGTTATTCTTATTGAACTTTACCGCATAAATTAAGCATGGGTAATTAGAATTTACCACATAATTGGCGCCCGAATAGGGACCCCTCCCCCACCTCACGCGCCGGAGGTGCGTTGCAGGCCTGGCCCCCTGCCACAGCCGGACGGACAACTACGCGTACCCGCAGGATTTCCTGTATCTCCCTCAGGCCAACGGAGGTGACTGAGGCTGCGATCAACACCCAGACGAGGCGGTGAGGAGTGCGGAGGATCCCGACCAGAGCCTAGCTGAGAGAGCAAGATCCGAGGTATACGGAGGCCCACCAGGTTCCGAAGTCCGAAGTATCTGCGTCACGAGTCGAGTCGAATCCAGTCCGGTCCAGTCCAGTCCAGAGTTTCCGAGGCCTTCCGTTTCCGTGCTTCCCGGTGAGTACCATTGCTGGGGACGCATCTAGACGTGCGCATTAATTTGTGCCGGTCAAGACGGGTTTGGGTACACAGACCTGGTCTGCACTGTTTTAGCAGTGTATCTGTACTGTTTAGCAGTACATCCAGTATCACGTAGATAGCTAGTTTTATTGCAATCATTGTTGTTCATTGTGTTTTCATTGTTGTTCAATGTGTTTTCAAAATGTCGTGGTATGAGTGATTGTTCGATCTTCATTACTGTGATTATTGTGTTCATTGTGTTCAAATTCGGGTAAGAATCAAGTAGCCAGATTTTGAGATGCCGTTATTCTCCAAATTAAGACAGATAAAAACTAGAAAAGGGATACTAGAAGAAGCTGTTCCCATTCCACCTAGGGACACTCCAGGGTACTTTATGTACCATAAACATGGCCTAGATGCCGTTTTGTTTCTTGATTTATGGGTGGACTACACCAAGGATCTACCAGAGAACCAGAGATGGCCCGCTGCGGGGACATGGGATGCAGATTGCATCCTGAGAGTAGAAGAAGCGTTATGGAAAAAGAAAGCCAGACAGTCACAGAAAGATGCCATTGAGTTATGGCGTAAAGAATCGCATAGGCGTATAGAAAAAGCGCACAGAAAAGAAGAGAAAAGTAGAGAGGAGTCTGAAAAGGCCCGAGAAAACGTATTAGTTAACGAAGGTATCCGAGTAAAAATAGAACAAGTAGATAGACAACGAAACACCCTTATGAATGGTATGTATCCTCTCCTGACCGAGGGTTTACCTAAGGCCACCCCGGAAGTACCAAAAGATCTGCCACCTCCATTGCTCCCGACTAAAATGCATCCGAAAACTGCAAAGGACATTTTCCTTTCTTCCTATCTAGACGATGTGGCCCCCGAATATGTTAATGCCGCACCACCAGGCACACCTCCTAATGGCGGCGCTCCACCCCGGGATAATCGGCCCCCACCTCCGCGACAAGCTACTCCCCCTCCCGTTCCTCCTATCCCAAATATTCCTCCTGGTCTTCCAGCCAATCTTCCACCTCTCCCTGCACCTATTCCTCCTCCTTTGCACCCAACGAATCCCTTTGGATCCGGCGCCTCAGGAGGCGCGTCCGGAGGGGCGACAGGTTTTCAAACCCCGCCACCAACTCATCGGTGGACTTATAGAGACCTAGCACAACAACGTACACCTCGAACAGCCGATTTTGACATATATGGAGAACGTCTTGCAGACTGTAGATATGATCCAGTACCGGGTAAAAAGAATGACGAAAGAATGTTGCTCGCATCAGTACGATTGCGACGAGTCACAAACTTTTTATTGACACTACCTGGAATGGTAGATCATCTAGATAAAATATATCATTTTGTCCAAACAAGGGCAGGGCCTGAAAGTATTAAGGAGGCATTAGCCTACCAGAAAGTTGATACTCAAGGTAAGATATTACGGTTTCTTATAAACTGTCTAATAAGAGAAGTGGATAGGCCGGGTACAAGCCCGGACGACATAAAAGCACTCCATAGATGGGGTCAGAATATAGCAGACGGGAATCATGATAAACAGGCCTGTATAGATAATATGTACCGAAGGATCAGAAATTCAATATTAAAGATGCATGAAAGAAGACAGCGACCGCCAGAAATAGATTCAGACAAACTTGAATCATCAGAGGAGGAGAACGAACAAGAAGAGACAGCAGAACAAACACAGTTACCAGTTAGAGAAATGATAGCTTATGTAGGTAAGGGAAGACCCTATAATAATTCAATGCGTCCAGTACGTCCAGAAAGTAAAAGAATTTTTCAAGAAGCCATGTGTAATCCGAGAACTCCCGAACACTTATTTCAAGCCACTGACAACAGACTTCGAGAACGAATGGGGTACCATGTACTCGATTCTATGGACGAACAAGAATTAGCTAGGTCGGCAGTACAATGGGCTGACAACTCTGAGAAATATAGTGATGATGCGTTAGCACACACGTTTATGAACATGACACCAAGTGAACAGCGTTTAGCTGGTACATACATGATACAACACCTACTCCTATTGTATAGAAGCCAACATTCCGATCCAGGCCCCCTGCCTGATATATTAGCAGAACTGCTCATGAATAAATGGAGAGGTCTAGGTACCGATCTAATTAAAGTGATTCTAGAACATCGACACAGATATAGTGCCTTCTTGTGTCCACAGACCGATTCAGCACATTCCATGGAAAGAAAAATGTATTACATAGACAGACAGAATCCGTTGCGAGAAGTGCACCCAGTTCAGAATGCAGATAATACGCTTAGACGCGTGTTTGTGTACACGCCCATAACTAAAATAGAACTATTGGAAATGAAAAAATTAGTACCCAGCCATGACAAAGATCCCGCAGGTTTTCACCGTGAAATAAAAGACATGTTACTAATGGGCGATTACACCTATCCAGACCTTATGAAAATATTGAAAGTATTGCTGCCTCCTGGTATTTACGAGAAACTCAAAGAAAAAGAATGGGAGGTGGGAAATGCAAAGATTGATTGGGCTGCATTAGAAAATGAAGAAAATACTCGAGTTCCAGGCCTAGGGCTTGGAGAAAAAGTTAAAGCGTTACCAGGATTGTTAGTACAAGTATTGCCACGTTTATTAAGTACGAAAAAGGAAGATTGGGGTGCAATCTCAGCCTGCAAACAGAAACCCGATGAAGACACTAGTGATTTTTATACCCGATTTGAGAAATGTTTTGGTATTAATAGCGGCCTGAAAGCGAGTAGCGAGTCATATCCAGATCTTTTTGTAACGAAATTAGTCGAGAATTCCCTGCCCCAGGTTAAGAACAGGGTACTGAAAGTCGAAAGCACTTGGCAAGCAAATACTCCTTCACAAATGTTACAAATGTTACAGTACCATCAGAATAGAATTAGAGAAGAACACGAACAAAGACGTATGAAAGACACGAAAATGAAAATGTTAATTGCCCAGTCAGTTCCTGCTGACGGTCATAAAAAGGGTGCGACCCAGCCCAGTAATTCGACGGCTCCTGTTAAGGGAGTATGTAACTATTGTAAACAGCCAGGTCATTATATAAACGATTGTGCAGTTCTGAAACACAATATCTCCACGGGTAAAACGAAGGAGAGACCACGTCCACCTAGACAAGATCAGGCCCAACAACAAGTACCCCAGAATATACAACATATTCCGCCTATGCCAGCTTCAACACAGACCGTAGCAGTGCCCCAGCATCTATAGCCAAGCACTGAAAAAACAACTTGACAGTATCCACATGCCAGTTAATACTGCTCTACTTCAGTATGTCGATGATCTGCTGATCACCGCCCGAAGTGAACCCGAATGTGAAAAAGCATCACTGACGGTTTTAAATTTTCTGGCCGACAAGGGACACAAGGTGTCTCCTTCGAAGCTACAATTCTGTGTTCAGCAAGTTGTGTACTTGGGTCACTTGCTGTCCAAAGTGGGGAGACAGCTCACTCCTGACCGCATCCAGCTAATTGTAAATATGCCACAACCCCAGACACAAAAGGAAGTGCGGGCCTTTATAGGCCTCACCTCGTACTGTAGACAATGGATTCCTCAGTATGCATTTCTAGCTAAACCACTCATTCAGTTGACAACACAGGAGGCAGCGACATCGACTGTCCTCCCTTGGACTCAGGAACATACACAAGCCTTGGAAGACTTAAAGAAAGCCTTATGTCAAGCACCTGTTTTAGCAACACCATGTTACAGAAAACCTTTTACACTTTTTGTCACAGAACGTGAAGGTACTGCCCTGTCAGTACTCACTCAGGAACAAGCAGGTTCACAGAAACCGTGTGCTTACTTTTCTAGCACATTAGATCCAGTAGCCCAGGCTCTCCCTGCGTGCTTGAAATCAGTTGCAGCGACAGCTTTAGCAATCAGACAAAGCGATTCCATAGTATTAGAACATCAATTGACAGTACAAGTTCCACATTCCGTGGAAGTCCTTTTAAATCGTACAAAGACCCAACACCTGACCATAGCGAGACTGACAGGTTATGAATTGACATTGTTTCAACCACACATAGAAATCAGACGCTGTAGCACATTAAATCCTGCCACACTTTTACCATTAAATGGAGCAGATCCATTGGCACATGATTGTATTGAAGTCATTACTATTACGACAAAACCCAGACAAGACTTGACAGATGTTCCATTATCAGATCCAGACCTGACACTTTATGTGGACGGTTCATGTATGAGAATGAGTACAGGAGAATTAGTGGCTGCCTACGCAGTCACGACAGACACCAAAGTTATTGAAACCAATTGTATCGATACCCTGTCAGCTCAAGCAGCAGAGCTCATCGCTCTGACACAAGCATGTATTCAAGCCAAGAATAAGAAAGTTAACATATACACTGATTCACGTTATGCATTCGGAGTCGTTCACGACTTTGGAGTCCTCTGGCGAGAGAGAGGTTACTTAACTTCTCACGGTGCCAACATTCAACACGGTCCCCTCATTCAAGCCCTGTTAGATGCAATACATCTGCCTACTGCAATCTCTATCATGAAATGTAAAGCACATACAAAAGTCACCGATACGATCTCCCAGGGTAACGACCTGGCAGACCGAACAGCTAAGCAAACTGTTCAAAATCGAACTCATGTAACTGACTTGTCAAAGACAATAGTACCGACACCGACACACTGCATGACAGTCAGGGATCCCGCACATGACGTAATTGACATACAGACACATGCCACACCAGACGAAATCAAGAAGTGGACTGAACTAGGAGGGATCCAAACAGATCAGGGATGGATGACGAAGGGAAAATCTACATGGTTTCTCCCCGACTCTATGGTTCAGGTCATCATTAACACGATACATAGTCCAGCCCACCTAGGAGAAAAAGCCATGCTAGACAGTATTCAACACATATGGTCCAACAAAAACTTACGAGCAGCAGCCAAACAAAAAGTGCGTACTTGCATGATTTGTTGTCAGTTTAATCCAGGTAAAAGCATTCCCGTAGAAAAAGGTGGATTTCAGCCTCCCGATCACCCTTTTGAAGTCCTCCAGATGGATTATATCCAGATGGAACGTTGTCGAGGTTTCAAATATGTCCTCGTAGTCGTATGTGCACTTTCCCGATGGACAGAAGCATATCCAGTCCCAGATTACACTGCTCCGACCACTGCCAAGCAGCTGGTTCGCGAATTCTTCCCACGGTATGGTTTGCCCCGTATCGTGTACTCAGATAACGGTCAGCCATTCTCATCCGAGCTTGTGAAACATATTACACTCCTGTTAGGCTATCAGTGGAAATTCCACTGTGTCCGACATCCCGAGGCAGCAGGTCTCGTGGAGCGCCATAATCAGACTCTAAAAATCCGACTTTCAAAAATCTGTAGAGAGAAAGGCGTTGACTGGATAGTCGCTTTGCCAGTTGCCCTTTTCTATATGAGGATGGTGGCGCATTCTCGAACAGGGCTATCCCCGTATGAAGTGGTCTTTGGTAGGCCACCGAATATGTGGGGGACGCCTATACCTCGCAAAATCACAGATGTTGACTGTATTATGCTGACAGATTACCTTGCCTCCTTGATGTCTGCACTACAATCTTGTCGTTCACAGGTAGCTGCAGCTTTTCCCGACAACACCGAGGTGAAGCCTCACAAAGTGGTCCCTGGGGATTTCGTCTTCGTTAGGAACTTCGACCGGAGAAGTCCACTGGAGCCCCGCTGGCAAACCCCGAAATTGGTTCTTCTGACGACGAGGACCGCTATTAAAGTAGAGGGCAGAAAAGGGTGGCTGCACTCGAGCCACGTGAAGAAATTCCACGGACTCCCTTCGGACTTGGACTCTAAGCCCTGCCCTACTACACAGACTGATTCAAAACTCCCTTTGGTTGAGAAAACCGCCTCCGAAGAGTACAGACTGAAATTACGATCTAGCAAGTCAGACAGTTTAATTGTTTAAGTCCTCCCCTAGGTGAATCGGTTAAATTAGTTTCTGACATGTACCCCTTAGATCGAGATAGAGAGAGAGATAGACAGAGACAACTCAAGAAACGTGCATATTGTAAATCACTTCGTAGTCACTGTATAGTGACATTATTGATTATGTTCTTCCTAAGTCTTCTGATTATTGCTGCTAGCATATTCCTGCATATCTACTACCCTATTTTCAAGCGTGCACAATCTGCTTACAACGTCACTGCCGAACATTCTTTTAGTAAATTACCTCCACATGAACTTTCTTACAGACTTGCGCTGCGCAACAACACATTCATTAGTATGTTACATCACTCCCATCAGACTAATAACGCTACAAATTGTTGGATATGTGGCCGACTCCCTCCCTACCAGAAATACAAGGGAGTTCTGCCCCTTTTTCCATACCCGTTCACTCACAATGGCTCATGTGGTGCATGGTTTAGATTGATTAATTCCTTAGATTCTGATATTGCTGTATATGAAGGAAATTGGGTTTGGGGAAACCTGAACTTAGTTCTGCTTAAAGCCTGTTACCCTGACAAGAAGGGACTTCCCACCAGGACAGGAACTGATCTAGAAAATGAAGTATATGGATTAGGTAATTATACAATTAACCTCATGATTTTGACGGTTGAATCCGAAGCTGCACCAGTATTGCCTGCTATGTCAGTATTACCAGTTACAGGTGAATTATGTGTCCGAAAGAATGGTTCAGTACACTTAGGTCATAGTAAATGTACTACTGTGGTCGAATTCAGTGATCAAGGCAAGTCTACATTCAGAGCTACACGTCATTCCTACTTTGTTTGCGGCCATACCGCATACATACGCTTACCTCCAGATTGGGATGGCACCTGTTACATTGCATTCCTTTTGCCACCTGTTTTTCTAGCTCCCCCTGATTATCACAGAAATACCAATCTAGTAAACAATAGACTTCGAAGAGATCTCCCGATTGTCGATTACACTGAAACGGCATGGGAGCAATACACAGACTTCAATAAAGGTTTCTTTCCCTACTTAGGTGCAGTCTTTAATAGTAAACTGATACGCAAATTAACTAGAACCCTCGAAGCAGTAGTGAATGAAACTACTTCCGCCCTAGGCAACTTAACAGAGGAGCAGTCTGCGATGCGGGTTGTTGTCCTTCAAAATCGTCTTGTCATTGACGTCATCCTAGCAGATAGGGGTGGAGCCTGTAAGGTCATCGGGTCGAGCTGCTGTGTTTTCATTCCAGAAAATGCGCCAACAGTATATAAAGCTATCACACGTCTTCATAAGATTGCCAGTTTGATACACCAGAATCCAGGCACCTGGACTTGGTCCGGTTGGTTCTGGACAACGTTGACCGCCTGGGGCTGGAAGATCCTATCCTTCCTAGGCATTGCTCTTGTTATAGTATTCAGTTGCTGCCTGTGCCTACAATGTGGGCCAGCGATTTGTGGTCTGTGCGCCACATCATGTATTCCACATTCAAGTTCCCATTCAAAACGCGAAAGAAAGAAAGAAGAGCAAATGATGTTACGTGAATAGATTGATCGATTCATGAGGATCGATATATCATGAAGGGTCCGTAGGGGACAAGGAGGGAATGAGGAAATATAAATTTTATGGTCAAATGTGTCCCCTATCTTAGACCCCAACGACTCCGTGTACGCGCTACAAGTACATGTATGTTCCCTCTACTTTAAGCTATGAAGACGCAAATACATTTGCGTCCAACGTTAACATGTCCTCTTTCAAATCCACCATGAATGGGTCGGATATCTTGTTCCTAAGTATGCCTTGCCAACGTCTTTGTGTGGTGTACTTTACACGTTTTTCAGCTCTGGCGAAGTAGGCCCTGAATTCTGCCATCGAGCCTTTTCCTGCCTTCTGACTCTGAATGCCTCAGCCTGGGCCTGCATCTGTATCTGTGACCTCTGCCTTACTCCCTGCGCGGCTAACGGCGCTTGGCTCAGCCTGTTGCCTGCCAAGACTGTATGCAGCCTTCGAATTATCTGCTCCACTCCTCGAAAATACATTCCTGTCTCGTAGTTCAAGTAAACATCCTTCCAGCTGCAGAGCAAAGGGCCCGGCCTCACTGTCTCCGCGCAAGTAATTCATAGCTCCTGTTGCCATGGTAGGCCCATGCCCCCTCGCATCTCATGCAGACACGTAGACGTTTATACACGCACTCACAGCCAGTATAGAATAGCCTCTGTTCGAGAGACCTTTCTACCCAGATAATACAGTTCCTTAAACACGAGATATTAGATACGATATGGGATTAGGTTGATCTGACATCCCAGACTTCTGTCTCCACTTGTAGGGCTAAATGTCAAGTCCCCTTCACCCTCCAGTTACACGTCAATTACACGTCATGCTGCTGCGCGCGCATCTCTGCCATGTATTTCTGCTGACACTGCAAGATTCTCTTATGGATCCACCTACTTGTGACATCATGTTAAATGACGTTTCTAGTACACGCCTTCATGCACGCCTATTGTAACGCCTTTTCTGTTACGTATGAGCATTCTTATCTCTCTTCTCAGCTGTTACGCCTTCTGCATATGCCTTTACTGTAATGCATTGACTATATATATGAATGATTGTCATTAAAGTATTGTCTGTCAGTCCCTTCCCGAACCTATGTGGTGACGGAATGGTATGCCACCTTGGCTCGAGCCAAATACCCAATTCCTTTTTAAGGAATAAAACCCCTTTTTGAAAACCTCAAATATCACGGATTTTGCCTCTTATTTTTCTGAGTTATTCTTATTGAACTTTACCGCATAAATTAAGCATGGGTAATTAGAATTTACCACAGCCGGCCCGAAGGGATATAGGCACCCTGCTGTGTTATCTTACCGGTGTCAATAAAAATCGATTTAAAAAAAAGTTTAAAAAAATTACCATATGCCTTAAGAGGATAGAGCACTGGCCCTGCCTGGCCCTGGTTAGCAGAGCCCAGGGCACTTTCAGAGTCAGTAAACACCAGCATCTGTCAAAAAAATAGGGGTGATCAGGGCAAAAAGGATGACTTTCCTACAGATAATATATAAGTCTTTCACAGCCCTAACAAAGTAGCTGCCATGCTATCAGCTGGCAATCTCGTGTCAGCTAACTACACCTCTGAATTTAGTGCCATTATTGTGGACATGACTTACCAAAATTTTAATCTGAATATATCTGGGTAGTTAGATTCATTTGCAATCAGGAATCTAGTTGTGGTCCCGCTGGTATTAGCACTCGTGACCTCAGCTATTTTAATCCATGTCCAATAACCCCTTGGCCAAGTGACTGGTTTTACGAGGAGGGAAGGAGAGGTGGGTACCCCCTGCACGACCCTGCTCCCTTTAGCTTGATGCGACAGAACACAGGCCCTAGTTCCCACTGGCCATGGTGGGGTTACTGACCCGCTGGCCACAATCTGATTAGAACCTCACCTGCTTACACTAAATCAGCCACGAGTATCGGTAGGACCAGTCTTGTGGACGTGGGCTCCTCCGGCCCACACGAAGCTTCTACCCTTCTTTCCCTTGGCCCCACATACACGTCTGATCTTGGTGGCCTAAGCCTGACTAATTCTAGTGTAGCTGTAGCGGCGGAGGCCGTAACAAAGGAAACTGGCCCTGAATCCAATTTGACTATGCCCCGACACCTAGATGAGCATGTGGCAAGGGACAATGAGCTAAAGATTGTTAGCTGGAACATAGCGGGCCTTTCCCGCAACCTAGAGTCACCAGAATGGAATAACTTAATTGAGTCCTTCGGGATATGTATCCTCCAGGAGACTTGGTGCTTGGAGCCACACCATTAGGTCGGGTACACAACCTATTTTGTGCCCGCTACTGTCTCTCCCTCTGGTGGGGGTCGCCCCTCTGGTGGCCTACTTGTTTGGGTTAGTATCTCACTGGGCTGCCAGATTAGGCATATAGACACCAGGTCTCTTGACCTACAGAGAATTGCTATGAGAGGGCCCCATAGCGGCCACATCCTAGAAATCTTTAACATATATGTAAGAGGCCCCTATGGGGGCATGGCATCCCCGACTCTAGTGGCCCTCGAGGACGAAATTAGAACCTGTAGCCCTAACGGTTATCTTTTGCTTGCCGGTGACTTTAACTGCTCTTATGAGCCCCTGGCAGCAGATGATATTCTGGGTACCCTAGATGAGAACACCAGGAGAGGAATCCCACATCTAACTGTAGCACCAATCAAGCGGTGGTCCAATCGTTTGGTGCAATTAAACGCCCTCACATTGGAATTTGGGCTAAGGGCAACTAACGGGAGAACAGTCTCTGACCCTGATGGCGCTCACACGTTCAACAGGATTGGCCACTCATCCAGAATTGATTACATCTTGCTGGACCTTAAGCTTTGGACCTACCTGCTGGACATAGTAGTTCAGCCATCTGTGGACAGTGACCATAATCCACTTATTCTATCCCTAACCACCTTATGGAGGGCAAATAAAGATAGTCAGGCGCCTCAAGTCTTGAGGTCGACAAATCTTGTCTGCCCCGCGAACTGTGGGAGACGCCTAAAATGGGCCAAGGTTGCCATCGATGAGGAGAAGGTTTTAGAAATAGGGTTAACTATGGTTGAGTCCGCAAATTGGCAGCAGCTCACTAGTACGAATCCCCAGGAGATATCATCTCTTTTTTGCCTTACCACCAAAACTCTAGGGGATCTCTTTATTATAGATAGTCGAGGTGGCAGAGCAGGCAAGCAGGGGCATCCTAAGGGCAACCCAGGATGGTATTCTACCCCTTGCAGGAAGGCAAAAAAGGATCTAATTAATGCAGTTAAAACCAAGGATATTGGGTCGATTGGTATTGCTAGGAAGAGGTATAGGGCCGCAATTAGTGAAGCTAGGAAGGGGTGGGAAAATCAGTTCTGGTGTGACCTGAAAGTAGCAAGTGCAGCGAGAGATTCTAGGGGTTTTTGGGACTTAGTAAGATCTAAGAATAGGCCCACTGACTCACTCATAACTTGTAATATCTCCGAAGGGTCATGGTTTGAGCATTTTGTTCGCCTTTACACCATTACTGTGGAAGATGGGCCAGCCCCATTCGAACCCTTTGAACTCTCAGCACCGGGTCCCCCTGGATTGAGAGAGGGTATGGCATTCACTGCTATGGAGGTGGAGAATGCCATTAAAACTCTTGTACCTAATAAAGCTGCAGGGCCGGATGGTTTACCGGGGGATCTGCTTCGCCTCAACTTTGGGAATGCCTCCGTATCTATTATCACTAATAATGAAGCTCCACTCCGGGAATTTTGCCGAGGTACGTTGGGGCAATCAGGGCCAAAAGACTGCTCGGATAATAGTAAATAGAGGAGTTCACCAGGGGTGCGTCCTTGCCCCCTTTCTGTTCTCATTATATGTGAACGGAGTGGTGGAGCATCTCTTAAAAATCCCTGCTGACGCACCATCCCTGGCGGGGAGGAGAATACCCACTTTATTATTTGCAGACGATACCCTTCTAATTTCCAAATCCCCGGTTGGTCTGCAGACCCTACTTGACAATTTCCAATCTTTTTGTGAGATTAGGGGGCTAAAGATCAACACAGAAAAAACTAAATATTTGGTCTTGAATCCTCCCAAAAAACTTGGCCGACCACCCGCTCTAAACATGGTACCCCTGGATAGAGTTAAGGAGTTTGATTACCTTGGTATTCGCCTCTCCGATACTATGAGGTGGAATAGTCACCTCCATAAAATGCTACTTAGCCATAAAAGGGTGTTGGGGGGTCTCCTTAAGGAACAGAGGCTATCTACCCTTAAACCTATTACCCCGGTGCTAGATTTTTATACGGCAAGTGCCGCGCTCCACGGTGCTGAGCTTTGGGGAGCCCAGAACGTAGATCAGCTATCCTGCTCTGAAAATAAGTTCCTGAAGGATCTCATGTCCCTCCCCAATAGCACTCCCACCCTTCCTTTGCTTTTGGATATGGGTTGTTGTCCCATTAAAGACTTGGCCCGACTGAGACCTGTTAGATATGGGCAGGCTTATCCCCAAGGCAATGTGTATAATAAATGCACTTAACACACACAATGATCCCCCATCCACCACAAACTGAGACCACACAGGTAAGTATATTTATAAAAATATATCTTTATCTATTTGCAGCAGTAAACATCAACAATATACGATAATTACTTTCTTAGGAAAATGTTGCACTTAATCTTAATGGTTGCACGTAATTAGGAAGTTCTTATCATTAAAGAAAAATAGTCTCAAGTCTCTAGCATCAGTAATAATGCTAATGTTCCTAAAATGCCCTTAATATGCAATGTTCAAATAACAGTGTGATTTGCTTCTGAAATCCCACCTTCACTTCTATTATGCCCACACAATGCGAGCGCGCCTCACCAGGGGCTTCGGGCGCACCGCGCCGATCAGAACAGACTTGCTTCAGCCCCAGGCACTCTCAGCGCGCCTCACCGTTGATCCTCGCGCCTTCGCGCCGGCAATGCAGACTTTCTCTCTGCCCCGGCCGGTCCCAGCAGCCCTCCGCCCGCTCTCAGGTCCTCGGGGAGCGGCGGGGAGCTGACTTGGCGCTCCAGCGCAGGGACGCAGGCCAGGGGCAGAGATCACACACACGGGATCCCTTGGCGAGGTCGGGTCAGTCTTCCCCAGCTTCGGCCCTTCTCTTACGGCTCGCGGTGGCTTCCTGAAGGTCCCGGTCCCACCAACCAATCCTGTCGCGGCTCCACAGACAAGCCTCCGGATGACGTCACGCAGCTTCCAGGAGTCAGCCACTCGCAGCGAGGCTCCTGGAACAGGCCACTATGACGCGGGGCGACTCGACCAATCGGAGCGCGGCTCTCGGAGCAGGCCTACGGCAAAGGGCCAATCAGAGCGCGGCTCTCCTCGTGGCTCGGCCAATCAGGTTGCGGCCTCTTCATGGTTGTCTCTGTAGCTCCGGGAACACTCGGGTCAGTTTCAGGCCCCCGGGCCGCGGCGGTGTATTGCGGGCAGATGAATTTAATGCGCCCAAGGACAGTAGGGCGATCTGAATATCGCGAATCCCCCACAAGGATTCCTTCGTCTTGGAAATGCTTTCGGGCGCACTACCACCACTTCCCACGTGCAGATGAGCACGTCGATATCCCGGCACAGCAGCGGATGGGCAGGCAATACACAGCGCTGCGCTCTCAAGCCAGACAGAGGGCAGCCAGCGCTTCACACGGGCAGATGATCGATAGTCTAAGCAAACAGCTCACGATCTCTGCAGCACACAGCAGGGCTTTGTAGTCTTCGGTAACCTTTCTGTTCCTGAGTTACCAAACAGGAGGCCAGCTCTTCTCAGGCCCTTGGAGATTCAGTTTAGGAGACACAGCACACAGCAAAGTCTCTTAGAGTTCAAGTAAGCAGGGTCACAGCACACAGCAAAGTCCCTTTTCTCCTCAGCTTCAGTTGGTCAGCAGAACAGGTCAGCCCTTAGAGCACACAAGAAGGCAATCTTCATTCAGTTCTTCAGCAGTCCTTCTTCCAGCAGAGGTTCCTCTTGATTGTAGAATCTGATTTTCTGTTGTCAGGGGTCCTTCTCTTATACCCCAAAAAGTCTTTGAAGTTCTTTGAAGTCTTTGTGCAAGTGGGCCCTGAGCCCGGTCTAAACCAGTTCTGGGTGTTGCTGGGGCACTGGGGGTTTCCTGGCTTCCTTTCAGTATCAGGGACAGAGGTGACAGTCGCCCAGCGGGAGGTGGAGCCAGCATTGTGGTCAGGCAGGCACAGCCCTAGTCACTCCCAGGTGCTATCTCCTCCCACTTCCTTGGCAGCAGATTCAGCCTTTCATCCACGGGCTGACTCAGACAACCTCCTGGGGGCTCTGCAGCCCCTGTCACCCTCAAACCAGACAGTCAAAGCACAAACAGTCCCAGGTACACAGAAAGGTTAGACAAGAGAACAGCCACTTTCTAAAAGTACTATTCTCAAACACAGAATTTAAAAACAACCTTTCCTAAAAGATGTGTTATTAAATTCTGAGTTCAGGGATATCAATCACGTATGTCCCATCTTGTTCCTATGGGAAGATAGGCCGGTATCCATTGGGACCAGCCTCCCCCATGTTAATCTATGGAGAAAGATAACCTTGCAGCAGTGAGCACACAAAATGGCTGCTGCTCACTACCAGAGCATGTTACCTGCACTAGTACATGCTCTACCTTACCCATACACTGCACCCTGCCCAGGGGGGTACCTTGAGCCTTCCATAGGGGTGACTGATGTGCACAGGCAGGGAAGGGTTAGGCCCAGCCAGTGGGGACAATGGCTAGACGAACATGGCAGTCCACTGACTGCACACAGGCACTGCGCTGGCAGGCCTGAGACACCATTTTAGGGCTACTTATGTGGGTGGCGCAATCTGCGCTGCAAGCCCACTAGTAGTACAAAAGGGGGTGGTGATGGACGGAGCATCTGAATCAATCAAACACTCACACCCAGTCAAAAGATCTGGGTTTAATCCATCACCATTCTTTAGCCCACTCTGCCACCCCAGTTCAGACATGGCCATATGCAAATCAGTCTGACCCTGTGCCTCATGAGAACTGTCCAGCCCGAACTGCCAAGCCATGTCTTCCCTGGACCGGAAACAAGCTTCCGAGGACCGGTTTCTGGCATTCCAGCCGTCTTCAGCCCGGCTTGCTTGAATCCAGTGGCAAAGTGAGCAAGGGACTCACGTATGAGCATACCCTGCCACACTTATGGCGGCCAAAAGCGGTACAAAAGGGGGTGGTGATGGACGGAGCATCTGAATCAATCAAACACTCACACCCAGTCAAAAGATCTGGGTTTAATCCATCACCGTTCTTTAGCCCACTCTGCCAGCCTATATGCAAATCAGTCTGACCCTGTGCCTCATGGGAACTGTCCAGCCCGAACTGCCAAGCCATGTCTTCCCTGGACCGGAAACAAGCTTCCGAGGACCGGTTTCTGGCATTCCAGCCGTCTTCAGCCCGGCTTGCTTGAATCCAGTGGCAAAGTGAGCAAGGGACTCACGTCTGAGCATACCCAGCCACACATATGGCGGCCAAAAGCGGTACAAAAGGGGGTGGTGAAGGACGGAGCATCTGAATCAATCAAACATTCACACCCAGTCAAAACAAAAAATCTGGGTTTAATCCATCACCGTTCTTTAGCCCACTCTGCCACCCCAGTTCAGACATGGCCATATGCAAGTCAGTCTGACCCTGTGCCTCATGGGAACTGTCCAGCCCGAACTGCCAAGCCATGTCTTCCTTGGACCGGAAACAAGCTTCCGAGGACCGGTTTCTGGCATTCCAGCCGTCTTCAGCCCGGCTTGCTTGAATCCAGTGGCAAAGTGAGCAAGGGACTCATGTCTGAGCATACCCTGCCACACTTATGGCGGCCAAAAGCGGTACAAAAGGGGGTGGTGATGGACAGAGCATCTGCATCAATCAAACACTCACACCCAGTCAAAAGATCTGGGTTTAATCCATCACTGTTCTTTAGCCCACTCTGCCACCCCAGTTCAGACATGGCCATATGCAAATCAGTCTGACCCTGTGCCTCATGGCAACTGTCCAGCCCGAACTGCCAAGCCATGTCTTCCCTGGACCGGAAACAAGCTTCCGAGGACCGGTTTCTGGCATTCCAGCCGCCTTCAGCCCGGCTTGCTTGAATCCAGTGGCAAAGTGAGCAAGGGACTCACGTCTGAGCATACCCTGCCACACTTATGGCGGCCAAAAGCGGTACAAAAGGGGGTGGTGATGGACGGAGCATCTGAATCAATCAATCCATCACCGTTCTTTAGCCCACTCTGCCACCCCAGTTCAGACATGGCCATATGCAAATCAGTCTGACCCTGTGCCTCATGGGAACTGTCCAGCCCGAACTGCCAAGCCATGTCTTCCCTGGACCGGAAACAAGCTTTCGAGGACCGGTTACTGGCATTCCAGCCGTCTTCAGCCCGGCTTGCTTGAATCCAGTGGCAAAGTGAGCAAGGGACTCACGTCTGAGCATACCCAGCCACACATATGGCGGCCAAAAGCGGTACAAAAGGGGGTGGTGATGGACGGAGCATCTGAATCAATCAAACATTCACACCCAGTCAAAACAAAAAATCTGGGTTTAATCCATCACCGTTCTTTAGCCCACTCTGCCACCCCAGTTCAGACATGGCCATATGCAAGTCAGTCTGACCCAGGCCTCATGTGAGGCCTGGCACTCTAGGTCCGCACCTCCTAAGGTGGCTCTGAAAAGAGTGTACTGGAACTGGGTAATGAACAAGAGAAATAATGACCCCAATCTATGCAAATCCTCTAGCGATTTTTTAATGGTAAAGGATGTAGCCCTCCAGGAACCCTATCTCGATATTATTTCAAAACCTAGAGATAGGGCCTTATATTTTAAATTCAGATTAGGTGTCCTTCCTGTGGGTGAACTGAAGGCACGTTGGAAGATCCCGGCGCAAACTGTTCCTTATTGCTGTTTCTGCCCTTCCAGGACTGAGTCAGTGCCCCATTTCTTGTTCGAATGCCCTGCTTATAAAGCGCCCCGAAATAGATGGTTAAAACCACTGTGTAAAGATTTGGGTACCAGAGACCACAGTGTGGCTATGCAAATTCTAAAATCTGACACGCGGCCCCTGTTTGTTTGTGGTTACAATTATACACATATATACATACCAGGGCAGACTCTACAGCATGTATGGTCCTAAGAATTTATTAATAACTAGCTGTACCCTGCCACACGTTGCTGTGGCTCAGTCTGGTTAAAAGGAAGAGAAAGAAAAGAGTAAGCGCACGTTTCTAATATGTTTAATTTCACAATGCTTATAGGCACACAATATGTTTTTGTGACTATTGTCACGTTGTGTATATATAAACACGCGCTATTGTTGCAAAGTGAACCAACTCCTCCCCCCTCCCTCCACCCACTTCCTGGTCTGCCATCCTGACAACAACTGTCCATCCTAATATATGTAGACAATTGTCTCTATGCGTCCTTTCTTAATGTTACAAAGTGAACCAACTCCTCCCCCCTCCCTCCACCCACTTCCCGGTCTGCCATCCTGACACCAGCTGTCCATCCTAATATATGTAGACTATTGTCTCAAATCGATAGGGTTTGTTTGGCCTTTCGATTAAAAATACGTTATTGGACACGCACGTATTCTAATCCCATGTTGTGTATATCAATCAATCAATCAAAGCATTTATATAGCGCACTACTCACCCAGAGGGTCTCAAGGCGCTGGGGGAGGGGGGTCCGCTACTGCTCGAACAGCCAGGTCTTGAGTTGCTTCCTGAAGGCGAGGTGGTCCTGGGTCAGGCGGAGGTGGGTCGGGAGGGAGTTCCATGTCTTGGCGGCGAGGTAGGAGAAGGACCGTCCCCCTGTGGTGGCTCTTCGGATGCGGGGGACGGCGGCGAGGGCGTGGCCGGTCGATCGAAGCTGGCGTTTGGGAGCGTAGAAGTTGAGGCGGCTGTTGAGGTATCCTGGACCTTGGTTGTGAAGGGCTTTGTGTGCGTGGGTGAGGAGTCGGAAGGTGATTCTCTTGTTGACCGGGAGCCAGTGCAGGTCCCTCAGGTGTCCGGAGATGTGGCTGCGACGGGGGATGTCCAGGATGAGTCGTGCTGAGGCGTTCTGGATCCGCTGGAGTCTCTTCTGGAGTTTGGCGGTGGTTCCGGCGTAGAGGGAGTTGCCGTAGTCCAGACGGCTGGAGACGAGGGCCTGGGTGACCGTCTTCCTGGTCTCGGTGGGGATCCACCGGAAGATCTTACGTAGCATGCGCAGGATGTTGAAGCACGACGAGGAGACGGCGTTGACTTGTCTGGTCATGGAGAGGGAGGAGTCCAGGATGAAGCCCAGGTTGCGTGCGTGGTCTGTTGGTTTGGGTGCGCTGCCTAGGGCGGGGGGCCACCAGGAGTCGTCCCAGGCGGAGGGTGAGGATCCCAGGATGAGGACTTCCATCTTTTCCGAGTTCAGTTTCAGGCGGCTGTTCTTCATCCATTCGGCTACCTCTTTCATCCCTTCGTGAAGGTTGGCTCTGGCGGTTGCGGGGTCGTTGGTGAGGGAGAGAATCAGCTGGGTGTCGTCGGCGTAGGATATGATGTTGAGGTTGTGCTGGCGTGCGATGTCTGCGAGGGGGCTCATGTAGACGTTGAAGAGGGTCGGACTGAGGGAGGAGCCTTGAGGAACGCCGCAGATGACTTCGGTGGCTTCAGATCTGAACGGGGGGAGGCGGACTCTCTGTGTCCTTCCGGCGAGGAAGGAGATGATCCACTCCAGTGCCTTCTCCTGGATTCCGACGTTGCTGAGTCGCTGCACTAGTGTACGGTGGCAGACAGTGTCGAAGGCCGCGGAGAGGTCTAGGAGGATGAGGGCTGCTGTTTCTCCGTTGTCAAGCAGTGCTCGGATGTCATCGGTGGCTGCGATCAGGGCGGTCTCGGTGCTGTGGTTGGCCCGGAAGCCAGACTGCGAGAGGTCGAGGGATCCGTTCGTCTCAAGGAAGGCGGCCAGCTGCTTGTTGACGGTCTTCTCGATGACTTTAGCAGGAAACGGGAGCAGCGAGATGGGGCGGTAGTTCTTGAGGTCGGTGGGGTCGGCTGATGGCTTCTTTAGTAGAGCGCTGAGTTCGGCGTGCTTCCAGCTCTCCGGGAAGGTAGCGGTGTCGAAGGAGGTGTTGATGATGTCCCGCAGGTGGGGTGCGATGACAGCGTCGGCCTTGTTGAAGATGTGGTGAGGGCAGGGGTCGGTAGGAGATCCGGAGTGGATGGAGTTCATCGTGCGGACGGTGTCTTCGGTGCTGATCGGGGTCCAGGCGCGGAGGGTGGTGGTGGGGGGCGGTGGTTCGGTCGTGGCGTGCGTTGGTTGAGTGCTGAAGCTGTTGTGTATGTCCGCGATCTTGTTGTGGAAGTAGGAGGCGAGGGAGTTGCAGAGGTCTTGCGAAGGGGTGATGTTGTTGTTTCCGGCGTTGGGGTTGGAGAGCTCTTTAACGATGTTGAAGAGTTCCTTGCTGTTGTGTGCGTTGTTGTCCAGTCGTTCCTTGAATGCGGTTTTCTTGGTGGCGTGGATGAGTTGGTGGTGTTTTCGGGTGGCGAGCTTGAGGGTAGTCATGTTGTCTGGTGTTGGGTCTCTGCGCCATGTTCTCTCGAGGGCTCGGCAGTTCTTCTTGGAGCTCTTGAGTTCGCCGGTGAACCATGGGGCTTTCTTGCTACCGGGTCTGCTAGGCGGGGTCTTCAGAGGGGCGAGGCCGTCTGCGCAGTTGATGATCCACTTCGCGAGGTTTGTGGCCGCCTGGCTTGGGTTCGTTGCGCTGGTGGGAGGGTTCATGCTCAGGGAGGTCGCGAGCTGGTCGGCTGTGATCTTGTTCCAGCTTCTGCGTGCCACCTGTTGCTGGTGGTGGTGGATCGTGGTCCTTCTGAAGCTGAAGTGGACGCAGCTGTGGTCCGTCCAGTGGAGTCCGGTGGCGTGGCTGAAGGCGATGTCCTTGCTGGATGAGAAGACGGGGTCGAGTGTGTGTCCGGCGTAGTGGGTGGGGGTGGTGACCAGCTGCTTGAGTCCTAGGTTTGCGAGGTTGTCCAGCAGGGTGGTGGTGTTGCGGTCGTTGTTGTTCTCCAGGTGGAAGTTGAGGTCCCCGAGGAGGATGTAGTCAGCGGAGAGGAGGGCGTGCGGGCTGATGAAGTCGGCGATGTCTTCGCTGAATTGTGTGCGTGGTCCCGGGGGTCTGTAGATGAGATATATAAACATGCGCTTAATCGAATCCAACGTTGTGTAAAAATGTCAAATCAATCGGTGAAGAACTTTTGGAGATTTAAAATTTTGAAGAAAGGAACATTGACATTTTTATGTGTCTGTTCGGGCTTTCGATTAAAAACACGAGCATATTCGACACACGCGTATTGGAATCCAACGTTGTGTATATAAAACACCCCCCTATTCGAATCCAACGTTGTATCAAAATTTCAAAGCAATCGGTGAAGAACTTTCAGAGATTTGCGATTTTGAACAAACGAACATTTATATTTTTATTTATATAGATAAACATTCAATAATCAAATTATAAAACAATTTAGAACATCTTTTTAACAAAAATAGAAGCTTACACGTCAATTTTAATCTCAGAAGTCTTTAAGTAGTTCAAACATGCAACTTTCGCATTGACATTCATTCTACCACACAGACTAAGAAGCAAGGTGCAGAAAAAAATCATTAAAATGCATTAGCAGTTAAATATTTTACAGAAAATGCTATATGTAATGAGAGACTACAATCACTCTTAAACTGCATTAAACCACTGTGTGGTACTGATACATCTTTGTGTGGTTTGTATTCAAATAATTTTTTGTATGTTTGAACTACTTAAAGACTTCTGTGATTAAAATTGACGCGTAGCCTAGCGAGCCGTAATGGTTGATGTGAGCTAGGAGAGCTCCGTACAGCCCGCTCTACTATCCTCCCTTATCCTGCTTCCCCGGTCTCTCCCCTTACCTGACTGGAGTCCTGCAACCATCGTGCTCCACAGACGGCCACGATCGCTAAGTCTTTGAGGGCTCTGTGCTCAAGAGCTTGTGCTACCGGTGAGGGCCTGGACCGGGCCCGTTTCTCTGGTGACTGGGTGGCCTGTGACGGCAGGCTGCACACTAGACCGCGCAGGGGCCTTGCGGCGCTCGGCTGCTGGGGCACGGCCTCTGTGCCGGGCTGTTTTGAAGGTCGTCTGGAGTGTGCCGGATTTTGCCCGAGCCCAGGATCAGATGCGAGGCCCCCCCTGCCTGCGGACAAACGGTGAGTGAAGCAGATCACCGAGGCGGGGACTGAGCATCGGACCCCCGTAGCTGTTCAGCACATAAGATAGTGGCTTCCCCGGGCTTGAGGCCTTGCTGTGTGCTAGTGCCCCGCCCCCAGTGGTGGGGACCCGCACTTTCGGGCCTCACGGGCCCTGGTGGGGGGACACAGAGGGATTTCCTAGTGCCCTAGGAGTGCTGGAAGTGCTCTTTCACCGCCCTTTGCTCCTGGAGCCTCCTGTGCCATGGATCAGCGGCCTGGTCGGGCCGTGGGCGGGGCTATGATAGCCATACCACTGAGTCAGAGCTCCTGGGCCCTGCTGGCGCCTGATGTGGGGGTCTGCTGGGACTGCCCCGTGCTGCTGATAGAGACCTGGTCTTCGCTAGGCGGGCAGGAATAGGGCCGAGTGTGGTCCGGTGGGGGCTTACCTGCCCCGTACTTCTCCCCCCTTGCTGGCAGAGTGGCGGGCTCACCTCGGTGGTCAATTGGACCACGTGAGCCTGCCACAGGCGTCATGTGGAGGCTGGGGTGATGGCAGAAGGATACCAGCTGCAAGGATCTTAGAGGTGCGGTGGTGAGGCTGCCTTGTACCTCCAGCTGGGGGGGTGCCCAGAGTGGTTTGTGTGAGCTGCACAGCTGTGTCCCTTGGTGGTGTGGAGTCCCGGCGCAATCCCCACATCTTGCTCTGGTGTCCACCTGGTGCTTGGTGACCTGGCCACATTGACTGGAGAGGACATCCCTAGTTGGATGCTGGGCCTGTGAGGTGGGTCAATTGACACTTTATTATTATTATTATTATTATTATTATTAAAAGGCTCTTCTATAGCGCATGGCCACTCGGGAGCATCCCAGCGCTTAGGACTAACCAGAAGGAGATGGATTAAAAATGCAGGTCTGTATTATCTAGCTTTTTGGGAACAGAAAGGTTTTTAACTTTTTCCGGAAGGCGAGTAGGTTAGGCTCTTGACGAAGAGGTGGAGGAAGAGCATTCCACAACCCAGCCGCGTTATGCGAAAACAGACGGCCCCCTGTACGGGCCCTGCTGATCCTGGGAGTTATCAGAAGGTTTTGTTGGTTTGAACGAAGGTTCCTAGTGGGTTTGTATGGCCTGATCATGTCATCTAGAATGGGGGGGCCTCTTCCGTAGAGTGTTTTATGGACCGTGCAGAGTGTCTTGAAGTGGATTCGCTCCTTTATGGGGAGCCAGTGCAAGGTGCAGAGCGCGGGCCTGGCTGATGTACGATGGCTAGTGCCCGTGAGTAGCCGTGCTGCGGAATTCTGGGCAACCTGAAGTTGCAGAATAACCGAAACAGGGGCTCCAAGATAGAGCGCGTTTCCATAGTCCAGCCTAGATAAAACAAGGGACTGGACTATGGTTTTCTTAGCTGTTTCGGGTAGCTGAGGGAGGATTTTTCGAATTGTTTTCAGCAATCCGAAGCAGGTGGCTACTGTCTTCCTTGCCTGGATCTTGAATGACAGCTCTGCTTCCAACCAAAACCCGAGACTCTTTATCTCGGTCTTTGGGGTGTGTCCAGGACCCATGCAGGAGGGCCAGTGTGTTAAGTTGTTAAATATGGCCTTTTTCCCTAGAAGCATCAGCTCCGTTTTTCCTCCATTCCTACTTTATTAGAACGATGCAACTCCTTACTCCCCCGTGACATTCTGGGGACTCATCTCCTCTGGACTGAGTCGCGCAAAGGGCGGACGCAACATTCTCTAGCCCACAGGGCCCTTTAGAGCTTACCATAACGAGGCACCAGCCGGGCGGGGGGTCCTCCAAGCAAAGCACGATAGATACGTTTACCGGCCTCTGCTGTGGCGTCTGGGGGTCGTCTAGTGATGTGCCTGATAAAGCTGCCCTCATGGCCGCCATCACCCAGTCGAGGGATGCCTTAGATGCCAAAATT
Source organism: Lissotriton vulgaris (assembly GCF_964263255.1). NCBI lineage: Eukaryota > Metazoa > Chordata > Amphibia > Caudata > Salamandridae > Lissotriton > Lissotriton vulgaris. The sequence continues at coordinate 207,185,420 of NC_141690.1, read as the reverse complement.
GGAGCAGTGGGGTCAGATGCCATGCTGTTACGCCAGGATTTACCCAATGCAGTTGCACAGATAAAGGAGACGGAAACAAGGATCTCTGGAGTGGAGACTGTGTTGAAGACCCTACAGAAGCGAGTGGCCTCCCTGGAGACTGTCCAGCGTGGGCTGGCATCCCGGGTGGAAGACGCAGAAGGGAGGGCCCGCCGCAACAATCTACGCTTTGTTGGACTCCCGGAGGGATGCGAGAAGAGGGGCATAGAGCGGTTCCTCACCCAGTGGCTCGAGAGTTGGCTTCCTCCGGGGTCCTTGTCTGCATGCTTTGTGGTGGAGCGAGCCCATAGGGCGCTGACCCAGAAGCCCCCTCCTGGCGCTCGACCAAGACCTGTCATTGCAAAGTTACTGAACTATCACGATAGAGACATTATCCTGAAACAAACTAGGGCCAAGGAACCATTGCTGTTTAATAATGCCCGTATCCTGATATTCCCAGGCAATACTAAGCTGGTTCAGCAATGACAGCAATCCTTTATAGCAGCAAAGGCCCGTCTTCGAGAGCTCAAGCTCACATATGCCCTGCTATATCCTGCGGGCTGCGGGGAGTTTATCGCTCCCGCACCCATTTTTTCGGTACACCAGAGGAGGTCTTTCAATGAACTGTGCGTCTGCGTCCACACACCCCACCCCGCATGGATTCAGATTCTTCGTCAAGTGAGATGCTGTGCAAACAACCAGCGCCGAACAGGCGCTCCTGGTCCAGGTGAAAATCGTTGTCAGGTGACGCCTCGTCACGGGCGGCATTGGCTCAGCGTCTACCTACCACTCTGAACTAACTCATGGGGAATGTTATGATTCACTGATTTCTTGTCCTGTTTGCCTTGACCGGGGAACGATTGAGGGCCGTTACCCCTGTAGCGCATCTGCAGATGTGGAAAGGGCCAGCTGACAATAGGTTGTAAGTTGGGGATCCATTGGCGGGCGGAGGGTGGGACCCCCCCCGTTGGGGTCTGCCACGTACGCTCGCCGCTACAGGTACTTCATTGTTTTTTAGGTATGGGGGGGGGGTTGTTTTTGGTTTGGTTGGGGGTTGAGGGGTTGTTGTTTGATCGCACTAGCCTACATTGCCTCAAGGTCATCTTGTCCAGTCCACAAGGTCTTGCCTGGTACACCCCATGTTCTGCACTGTCTCTTGACGCCCGCCTTAGTGATAGGCAGGTTCCCTTGGGGACCCTTCACATAATGTGTTGGAATGTTCAGGGCGCTGGTCAAAATCAAGAGTGGTGCAATACTTAAACAGGCGAAGAGATACACGCCGACATTCTCCTGCTCCAGGAAACGCATCTGATGGGGAATAAGGCACTCTGTTTTCAATGTTTTGGATACATGCATGTTTTTCACTCCGGCTTTGTAAGGGGATCCCGGGGGTTGCAATGCTGATCCATAGAAGGGTCCTGTACACACATGTGAAAGTATGGAGGGATACACAGGGCAGGTATCTGTTCCTCAGGGGACGGGCGGGACAGACCCTATAGTCATGGGTAGTGTTTATTATTGTATTGTAAGAGCCTGGTGACCATTCTTAAAATCCTGGGTGTACAACACTTGGTAAGGCCACCACCCAAGATGTTGACCAAAGGTTTGTGGTCGGTTTGAAGTAAAAAACGCCTACCCCAAATGAACGGTCTGAATTTCTCAATGGCCCAGGTGCAAGCCAAAAGCTCCTTCTCTATCACAGAGTATTGAATCTCAGCCGATCTCAACACTCTTGAAGCAAAACTGATGGTTCTTTCCACACCACCTTCGTTTTGTGTTAAAGTGGCACCAAGACCGACACAACTTGCGTCAACGGTAAGGCAACAAGGTAAGGCAGGGTCAAAGGGCTTAAGTACAGAATCAGACGTTAGGGAAGTTTTCACTTCTTCAAAAGCTTGGACACACTCTTCACACCAAACGAATTTGACTCCTTTTTTCAACAAATTACTGATAGGACGTACAATGGTCGCATAATGGGGAATAAACCTGGAGTAGTATTCACAAATACCCAGAAGAGATTTAACTCCAGTTTTATCAGACGGAGTAGGAGCTTTAGAAATGGCGTCCAAAAGTCCAGGTCTAGGCTTAATTCCGTCTTGTGTCAAAATGTGGCCGAGATACTCAACTTCCGTACACATGAATTTGCATTTTTCAAGTTTCAAAACAACACCATGATCTTGAAATAAACTAAGAACATTATCCAGAACACAATCATGAGAACCTACATCTTTGCCAAAGATCAACACATCATCTTGGAAGACTGTTACACCCTTAACACCTTGCAAAATATTACCCATAACTCTCTGAAAGACCGAAGCGGCCGACGCTAGACCAAAAGGCATGCGTTTATACTGAAACGTACCCAAAGGGGAAATGAAAGCAGTAATGTGACGGGAATCGGGATGTAGCTCAACCTGGTGGTAGGCACTGGCTAAATCAAGTTTGGTGAAGAACTTTGCTCCTTTGGTAGCTGCAAAAAGATCGTTAATGCGGGGAAGGGGATGAGAATCTACCCAAATCTCTTTGTTGACTGAGCGAAGGTCAACACAGACCCTAAGTTTGCCATCCCTCTTACGGGCTACGACCAAAGGCGAAAGCCAAAGAGAGGATTCAGCAGGTTCAATCACACCACACTCACATAACATTTCCAGTTCTTTCTTCAAATCATCTCTGACGCTGAAAGGTACACCCCTAAGTTTGTGTTTAACAGGTGTTGATCCTTCTTTTACAATGATCTTGTGCTTGAAGCCTTTTATTTTGCCCAATTTTGAACTAAAAACAGAGGGAAACTTGCATTTGAGCATTTCTAAATAATCAGAACATGTAGCAATAAAAACTTGTTCCCTCGCACCAGGTTTAAGTGTCATTCCGAAAAGACCCTGATGGAACCAACCCAATATATTGAGTCCTTTAATAGCAACATAAATTTTCTTGATGTAATATTCTAGGTTTGTTTTGTTTCTTCTTGTACTGTTTATTGATACCTTGTCCCTTTAAATGTGACTCCAATGTATTCTTAGAACCTTGCTATGTTCATGAGGTGCATTCCACTAGGGATTCACTCTACCTTAGACTCTAACTGAACTGGTTGGCTATTTCTGTATGCCATTCAATAAATCTATCTCAATCTACTCAACTGCCTCCCTTGGATCATTACATAAATTTATTGGCGACGATGCGTGCTGTGTAATACCCTTGGGTCTGGCCATCAAGAGATAGAGCTTCGTTCCTGCTTATTGTTGACCACCCGTCACTTTAAGGATCGAGTCAGCATTTCCTACTTCAACACGGAATCATCAAACGGGCTCTCTACAATTACGGAGGTATATTTCTACCGTTTCGGAATTATCTACACTTAATTCCTACAAATACGGAGATATCAGGAAGGATTTTCGAGAACCACATCCTTCGTTGGACTAAATCAACCGACTTCAAACAAAGACTACTTGAAAACTGTAAGACTATTTATTCTTATTTATTTGTCTTATTCATCGTTTGTGGTTACTCGGACTTCTACTTTATTTTCCTTCCTGATACTTTTGCTCTGCCTTGGCCTTGACCGTTGTCAATTCAAAAAATTACATTTCATACCTCGAGCCATACCTCGAGCCCTTCTGTGACTGGAGTTCTGATCTTCTGCATTCTGTTTCCGTGTGCAGTCCTGTGACGTCTATTCAAGCCTCCATGTCAGCACGTTTGTGAAGAGCGTTGTGAAGAGCGTCATACGTCATCACCCTACGTCTTCTATTGTTCCTTTTCATTGGACGAATGCTTTGACTGTCGGGATTGGTCCTACCATTCGTCTTTATGACGTACTGAACATTCTTCATGCATTCACCGCTGATGCGCACAGCTCTTATCTTCATTTTCGCGCATTCACCGCTGATGCGCACAGCGTTCATTGCTTAGCAACCATTTGTTCGCTGATGTGCACAGCTCCCGCTTTCAAGTTATTTATGCGCACAGCTCTCCCCTTGTATTCACAAACTCTCGTTTTCAACATATTTATGTGCACAGCTTTTCTTGGACACTCGCTGATGTGCACAGCTCCTTTGTTTAAATTACGAACATAAAGTACTGTTTTACCTTTATTCTATTTATTTGATACTAGTTCCCATATTTAACGCTGGTACACACAGTTTTTATTATATACAACTTTTGGCTCACATTTCTGTTCATACTACTCACTTTGCTTTATTGATTTTATTGATCAATTTTTTTTAGTTATGTCTACTCTACAGTCAGTTAATCCACCTCCAGCTTTTCTGGAAACTCCTGGCGAACCTTCTATAAGGTGGGAAATCTGGCATGATGCTTTTCAGAATTATCTAGGAGCTATTGGAGCATCTAGATTTCGCCCTGAAAGGAAGAAATGTCTTCTTTTACACTCCCTAGGCTTTGAGGGCAGGTCAGTCTACAAACACCTCCCTGACCTACCTGTTACTGAAGGTGTTGTTTCTGATGAATATAGTGACACCATTCAGAAACTTAAAATACGTTTCGATAAACAACCTAATCTTATGGTTCGTAGACACACTTTCTTTAAGAGAAAACAAGCTGATTCCGAAGATATTGATACTTATATCTCTATCTTACGCAGATTGGCATCTGAATGTAAATTTGAGAACTTCAATGAACAACTTATAAGGGATCAGTTTGTGTGTCATTGCAAGGATAAGAACATCAGACAAAAGTTGTTAGCATTGAGCGATCCGTCTCTTGATGACACTATTAAATTAGCCAAAAGTGTAGAAACATCTATGGTTTCTCTCAAAGAACTTGAGGACAAAGTTATTGAACCTATAAATGCCTTAAGTTTAAATTCTTCTTCTAGGTTCAATAAAAAAAAATCTGTACCGAATATCACTAAAGGTAAAGTTTGGAATAAAACTGTTTCCTCTCAAATGTGCATAAGGTGTGGCAACCCCCAACACCTTAAAGGTTCTTCTTGTCCTGCTTCCAACGTTGTGTGCAACTATTGTAAAAAGTTGGGACATTTTGCTATGGTCTGCTTAAAATTGAAAAACAAGAAAAGTTTTGATAAACCTGTTGTGGGTGTTGTAGATTCTGATTCTTCTTCAGATTCTGAGATAACTATTGGAGTTGTCTCTGATTTTCCTGATGAATCAATAATCGAAGGTGATCCTGATTCCTGTGTTGACCCCATCATTGATGTGGCTGTTGGTGACAAAATTTTGAAACTCCTTGTAGATTCTGGTGCTAAAATCACCATGATTGATAAGGATTTATTTGACATTACATGGAATAACTCTCGTCCTCTTCTTCCTCCAGACCGTGCTCCTGTGTCTTACGAAGGGAGGACGATTAGTCTCCTTGGCTTCTTTGAAGACATCTTATGTTTTCAGGGAAGGAAGATTAGAGGGAAAATTTATGTTGCTATTAAAGGACTCAATATATTGGGTTGGTTCCATCAGGGTCTTTTCGGAATGACACTTAAACCTGGTGCGAGGGAACAAGTTTTTATTGCTACATGTTCTGATTATTTAGAAATGCTCAAATGCAAGTTTCCCTCTGTTTTTAGTTCAAAATTGGGCAAAATAAAAGGCTTCAAGCACAAGATCATTGTAAAAGAAGGATCAACACCTGTTAAACACAAACTTAGGGGTGTACCTTTCAGCGTCAGAGATGATTTGAAGAAAGAACTGGAAATGTTATGTGAGTGTGGTGTGATTGAACCTACTGAATCCTCTCTTTGGCTTTCGCCTTTGGTCGTAGCCCGTAAGAGGGATGGCAAACTTAGGGTCTGTGTTGACCTTCGCTCAGTCAACAAAGAGATTTGGGTAGATTCTCATCCCCTTCCCCGCATTAACGATCTTTTTGCAGCTACCAAAGGAGCAAAGTTCTTCACCAAACTTGATTTAGCCAGTGCCTACCACCAGGTTGAGCTACATCCCGATTCCCGTCACATTACTGCTTTCATTTCCCCTTTGGGTACGTTTCAGTATAAACGCATGCCTTTTGGTCTAGCGTCGGCCGCTTCGGTCTTTCAGAGAGTTATGGGTAATATTTTGCAAGGTGTTAAGGGTGTAACAGTCTTCCAAGATGATGTGTTGATCTTTGGCAAAGATGTAGGTTCTCATGATTGTGTTCTGGATAATGTTCTTAGTTTATTTCAAGATCATGGTGTTGTTTTGAAACTTGAAAAATGCAAATTCATGTGTACGGAAGTTGAGTATCTCGGCCACATTTTGACACAAGACGGAATTAAGCCTAGACCTGGACTTTTGGACGCCATTTCTAAAGCTCCTACTCCGTCTGATAAAACTGGAGTTAAATCTCTTCTGGGTATTTGTGAATACTACTCCAGGTTTATTCCCCATTATGCGACCATTGTACGTCCTATCAGTAATTTGTTGAAAAAAGGAGTCAAATTCGTTTGGTGTGAAGAGTGTGTCCAAGCTTTTGAAGAAGTGAAAACTTCCCTAACGTCTGATTCTGTACTTAAGCCCTTTGACCCTGCCTTACCTTGTTGCCTTACCGTTGACGCAAGTTGTGTCGGTCTTGGTGCCACTTTAACACAAAACGAAGGTGGTGTGGAAAGAACCATCAGTTTTGCTTCAAGAGTGTTGAGATCGGCTGAGATTCAATACTCTGTGATAGAGAAGGAGCTTTTGGCTTGCACCTGGGCCATTGAGAAATTCAGACCGTTCATTTGGGGTAGGCGTTTTTTACTTCAAACCGACCACAAACCTTTGGTCAACATCTTGGGTGGTGGCCTTACCAAGTGTTGTACACCCAGGATTTTAAGAATGGTCACCAGGCTCTTACAATACAATTTTGATGTTGTGCATATTGCCGGGGGGAAAAACGTAAGGGCTGATTTCTTGTCCCGCTTTCCTCCTACTGTGTGTGACGACGATGTCGACATCCCATTTTCAAATCTTATTGATGAAGATTGTGATGATTGCTTAGTTGCTTGTGTGGACATTCCTGAGTTACAAGTTTGTTCTGAAGTTGAGTGGAGGAAGGCTTTTGAAAAGGATAGTATTCTTCAAGATGTTTGCAACTTTGTTAAGATGGGCTGGCCACGTGAAAAAGTGTTGTCTGCTTCCCTTCAACCCTTTTCTAAAGTTGGGCATGAGATTTCCATTGAGGACGGTATTTTATTACGCAATGATAAAATTATCCCTCCTTTTGCTTTTAGAAAAGACATCATTGCCAAAGCTCATGAGGGTCATTTAGGTTGTTCCCTCACTAAACGAAGGATTCGCGAGATGTTCTGGTGGCCTGCCATGGATTCAGACATTGATTGTTTTGTTGCAGAATGTTGTATATGTAAATCTTCTGATAAGAGTCTCAAGACTTGGGTTCCCCCTCTTATGCCAGTTGAATGTCCTGATCGTCCTTGGGCTAAGCTGGGTGTTGATATAATGGGTCCCTACTCCATGCTCAGTGGATGTTTCAGGTTCATTTTGGTTTTAGTTGACTATGCTTCCAAATGGCCTGAGTTTAAACTAACTAAAGACGCTGATACCAAAAGTGTAATTGAATTTCTTTGTGATGTATGGAGCAGGGAAGGTTTTCCTGAAGTGTTGGTTTCCGACAATGGGAAGCAATTTGTGAGCCATGAGTTTGTTGAATTTCTCTTCAAGTCTGGGGTCAAGCATGTCAAGAGCTCCCTTTATCATCCTCAAGGGAATGGTCTCGTTGAGAGGATGAACAGAGTGGTTGGCGACTGTGTGAAGTGGGCTAGAAGTAGCAATGTTGAGGTCAGTAAAGCTTTGAAGAGCATGATTTGGTTTTACAGAACCGCCCCTCACTCCTCCACTAAGATCTCTCCTTTTGAGTTAATGAGAGGTCGGAAGCCTAACACTTCATTTTGTCCTGGGTGGATGTCCAAATGGATTAAGTCAAGTTCAGATGTTTCAAGTCTCATGTCCATTGTTAAAAGTAATGTCTTACTTGCCCAGTCCAAACAAAAGGAATATTTTGATGTAAGGAAAGGAACGAAAGAGAGTGTTTTGGAAGTTGGCGATTATGTGCGGATCAGGAAGTCTGGGCATGTCAGCAAAGGGGAAAGCAAGTTTGGACCTCCTGTAAAAGTTGTTAAAGTCACAGGTAATGCCATACAAGTTGAAGGAGGTTTCTGGTGGAATCTTAATAGAGTTGCTAAAATTGTCCGTGACTCTGGGGTTCTCTCTAAAGCTAATTCCTCCTCACATGTTTCTGAAAATCCCTCCAATACTTCTGTACTCAACAATACTTCCTCCGCTGACACTGGTACCAGGAAGAGCTCTCGCATTGTAAATAGACCTTTAAGATTTAGAGAGTAAGTTTACAAATGTATTTTGTAATTAGACTGTTATTTATCTCTGCTTTTCTTTTGTTTTCCCTTGTGTTTTTCTTTTCTCATGACTATTCATTCTTTTAAGAAAAGGAGATGATGTAATATTCTAGGTTTGTTTTGTTTCTTCTTGTACTGTTTATTGATACCTTGTCCCTTTAAATGTGACTCCAATGTATTCTTAGAACCTTGCTATGTTCATGAGGTGCATTCCACTAGGGATTCACTCTACCTTAGACTCTAACTGAACTGGTTGGCTATTTCTGTATGCCATTCAATAAATCTATCTCAATCTACTCAACTGCCTCCCTTGGATCATTACACACTCTGTTTTCAATGTTTTGGATACATGCATGTTTTTCACTCCGGCTTTGTAAGGGGATCCCGGGGGTTGCAATGCTGATCCATAGAAGGGTCCTGTACACACATGTTAAAGTATGGAGGGATACACAGGGCAGGTATCTGTTCCTCAGGGGACGGGCGGGACAGACCCTATAGTCCTGGGTAGTGTTTATGCCCCCCCGCCCCTATCTTAGGGCATGGTTGACAGGCTCATGACACTGCTGACAGACATACCTGATGGGCCCATGGTTGTGGGGGGAGAATGGAACGATGTATTAGACCTGGATCGTTGGTGGCCTGGTGGCTCGCCGGCCACGGGTTGGCCTATGAAGCTGCATACACTAGTGTCGGGTCAGGATTGGATAGACCCCTGGCGTCGCCTGCATGGAATGACACAGGGCTACACATACTTGTCGGCCGTTCATGGCTCCTTTTCCCACCTTGATTACATCTTCGTCCCCCGTGCCCTGAAACACAGGGTAATTGCCGCTGATATTCTCACACGTGGACTGTCAGACCACTCACCGATTACTCTTACATTAAATATGGGTCAAACACAGTCTTTCGATGTGGAACATTCAGAGGGAGGACTATCAAGAGCATATGAGAGACGCCATTGATCATTTTTTGTCACTTAATGTGGGGACGGTGGAGGGGGCTGATTGCCTGTGGGAGGCGATGAAACCCACGCTTCGAGGGGTGGATATATCATATTGCGCAGCGGCCTGCAGATTACGTAGGGAGACTCTTGTTCAGGCGGAGGCTAAGCTTCTGGCTTTACAGTCCTGCAGCAGGGATGGCGCTTACCACCGTGCTCGCCGCCAACTTCTTTTGATCAACAGGAATATGCGCATCCAGCAAATTGTTACATAGGTTGTGCCAGCGGTCCTTGTACTTTCAGGTCCTACCGGGTGTTTTGGGTCGGGATGGGTCTGCTCTCACTGACCCTACTATGATTGCTGACAGCTTTGCCAAGTACTATGCGGACCTCTATGCCCCTATGGAGTGCCTCCCCGAGGGGATGGTGGGTCGATTCCTCAACGATCTACCGCCTAAGGCCCTCTCTGACGAGGTGCGTGAGGACCTGGATCTCCCACTCACCGAGGAGGAGCTGGGTGCGGCGCTGGGTGAGATGCAGCCTGGAAAGGCCCCAGAGCTGAATGGCTTCTCATGCAATTTTTTAAAATGTTATTTTCTGAAATTGGGACCTCATTTCCGTAGAGTGGTTGAGGAGGCCAGGGAGCGGGGTTGCATGCCATGGGACTGGAGACACGCGGATATTGTCATGTTCCACAAGCTGGGAAGACCCCCGCAGCAGCATGCATCTTTTCGCCCTATATCCCTCCTTAATGTGGAGGCCAAGGTGTTAGCCAAGGCATTGGCCAATCGCCTCAGTGCCCATATTACATCGTTAGTACATCCCGATCAGGCCGGGTTCATGCCCCATCGGGTGACCCGGCACAATATAAGGCGCACACATGTTGCAGTGGCAACCATCCAGGAGCTGGGGGAATGGGCTGCGTTATTGCTTGCAGACATGGACAGAGCCTTTGACTCCTTAGGCTTGGTATATTTATTCACACTTCTCAGAAGATTAAACTTTGGGCCACGATTCCTGTCCTACCTGACCCTTCTCTATACTGACCTGACGCCGTCAGTACGAGTTGCTGGCGCCGTCTACCCCTCTTTCACGATTGGTCGGGGCACTAGCGCAGTCCCCTTATTTGTTTGCGCTGACTATGGAGCCTCTGGCGTCCTGGGTGTGCATCGATGCCCAGGTTACGGGACTGGAAAGGACAATGGGCCTCTCGGATCGCTTTGCCTTATATGCGGATGATGTACTCTTTTTTCTTTCTAATATCGATAGGACGGGACACCGCTTACAACGCATTATACAAATATTCGGGGAGACGTCGGGTCTGTTTATGAACCCTCGTAAGTCTACACTGTGGGTCTTGGGGGGAGGGGTGGGCCCGGCCCTTGGGCCTCCTCCATCCAGGTAGCCACTGGGGGGGTTGAAGTATCTAGGAGTGTTTTTATCTGACTCTCCGGATGTCTCTTGGGAACAAAATCTTGCCCCTGTATGGGAACGGGTGCAGGAAGATCTTAAAACTTGGTCCCACATGCCGTTTTCAATATATGGCCGATTGGCCATATATTGAAAGATGGTATCCCTTCCCCTCCTCCTGTATCTTTAAGATGGTGTCATATCTTTAAGATGGTGTCCCTTGGTGGCCATATCTGTAAGATGGTGTCCCTTCCCCGCCTCCTGTATCAGCTACAAAACAATCCCTACCCAATTTCACCCGGCTGGTTCAGACGGGTCAATACAGCCTTGAGTCAGTTTCTATGGGCTGGCGGTATGGCAAGGGTAGCTCTACAGATTTGCTTCCAGTCCACGTATTCCTATCCTGATATCCTATCCTATTACCTAGCCTCTCATCTCCTAGTCCTAGTTGTATGGGGGATAACACTCTGCACACTATATTGTACTCCGAGCCAATGCGTAACTCCCTAGCACCGGCTACGAAGCTGATATTTCAAATATGGCGACAGGCGTTGAGACGGTCAGGGTGGTGTAATAGATTGACTGGGGAGACTCCCCTATGGTCGAATGGGCGACTTCCGCAGGTGGCGATGGTATCCGGTTTTCGGAGCTGGGACCGCATTGGCATCTCCACTCTTGGGGCTGTCATGCGGGGACCAGTTCTAAATTCCTTTCAGGAGTTGCAGAAGGACTTCCACATGCCTAAAACTCAATTTTTCTGATATTTGCAGCTGCGACATGCCATCACTCCTTACATTGAGAGCCTGGGGTCCCTGGCTGAGTTTAGTCCCATAGAGGCTAAGGTATTCATGGGAGACCTCCACGACCACAAGATTTCCAAAATGCATCAGTCCCTGGTCATCCATAGTTCCCCCACACTACAGCGACTTCGGGAGGCTTGGGAGGAGTAGAAAAAGGAAATCCCTTGGTGGACAAAACTTTCTAACACTACTCTGTGTGCTCTTCACACAGATTGCAGCCCATGTATTAGAATTAACACCTAATACCAACACCATAGATTGCAAGGTAAGTAAATACTGTAATCTCTTTATCTTTCTGTTAAAATCAACATCCTAAACATAATACCAATCAGTACTAAAAATTCATTGCCATTAAAAACATGTGCAGTAATATTACATTTATATCCAACAGTATTTCATCAATCTAACACAAGCACTTTATTCCATTAAAAAATGTTTTTAGCCTAAACAAACCTACATTTAAATTGCCCAAGCTGAATACTAATAGGCACTAGACCACAAAGAGAGAGAGAAGACAGACACTGTTTTTTGTCGTGAAATCACACATCCGGGTTCGCAATACTTCCTAACTTTTCCTAGATATGCTCAATCTTTCATATCTACAGGACGGGCTGTTTCCCTTGATTGTGTGCAATAGGGCCTCAACGCGTTTAGATGATTTATATATGATAGTCCATCTTTATCAAGACAGTTTATATATGTCTCTCTTTTTATAGGCACTGGTTGGTTTCCACTTTCGTTTGTTTCCTTATCTCATGTTGGTCACTTCTCTCATCAATATTCCCAATATCTTGGATTTTGTGACCATGACCTACGCATTTCCTTAGTTTTCACGACACCTTGTATATATATTTACAATGTATTCGCTTCTTTAAATGCAGTGCAGTTAATATATTTGTTCCATTAAAATCATTAAAAACCGGCTCTCATCTGCTTTGGAGCCACATTAACGTGATGTCTTCTCAGTCTTAAAAAATCTTTTTTCTATATTTGCACCGCAGGGATAATCCTTTCTCAGACAGATTCACTGCCACCTCGAGACAATTTCTGTACCAAAAGCCTGGGACGCCGAGTGTCTTTTTTGAAATTATCTCTCTAGCCCTCCGGGTGCTGTCAGTACTTGCTCTTGAGTGCTGGTCTCTCTTCACGAAAAACGCCTGCGACGACCGAGGAACGAGCAGGACGACACTGGAGGCGGAGGACTGGGTGGAGGCCCTGGCCTCCCCGCAGGGGTCAACTATCACTGTACGTCTTCGCCTCATCCAATGTAAATATCTCCACCAAGCCTATTTCACCTGGGTCAGGCTCTGGAGGGCGGGACTGTTGGCCTCCCCGATGTGTCTTAGATGCCAACATGAGGAGGGTACCTTGCTCCACACAATCTGGCAATGTACTGCCTTGGCACGATTTTGGCGAGGAGTCTTGTCGTGCCTATCCGAAGTTCTCGGCTGGGACCTCCCAAATTCCCCAAAATTGGTCCTACTGCATGTCATGGAAGATGTAGGGGGTAACATATACAAACGCCACTTGATGTTATTGGGGTTCACCTTGGCCAAGAGAGATATTGCCAAAGCTTGGAAGTCTCCGAGGGTACTGTCGGTGTCTGTGTGGAACAATAGCATGGATTTATGTATGGGGCTGGAAATTCCCATCTTTACGGCCAGGGGATGCCCACTTAAACATTACAAAATATGGAAGCAATGGGCAGAATATCGCAGCCTGGAGTTGGAACCGGTTTTGGTGGCCGGGCCTGCGGACTTTGTGCCCCCCCCCCCCTGTGATTGCTATTCATTGTCACTCCTTAGATACAGGTACAGTGTGTCTGGATAAACAAGATTATTCATATTTAGTACTGTTGTGGGGTAGGCATGAGTGTGATGGGGTGGGTTCTGGGTTTGTTTCTTTGATCTTGTTCTTTTTGTTTGCTATAAAATTTCAACTGTATTGCTCTTTATTTGACCTCTATTCTAGGTGAAATTGTCAAAGTCAATTCACTGTCCATTATGCATGCATGAGTTGCTGGGTTACAGTGCTCTTTAATATATTGGTCATTTGACGAATAAAATGTGTTTAAAAAAACAAATTGACGTGTAAGCTAGGCCTAGTATGTCTATATTCTTAATGTGAGTTGTTTTGAAATGTTATGGTAGCCTACGTTTCCGCTCATTGACTACATTTTCCCGCCTTAGGCACCATATGCAATAGCAGGGGGTCCCCTGTAATCTACAATACTTAATGAAAATACTGCCTTTTATTGCAAAATCAGCCCCTTAATCTATCGCTCAAGTGCTGGTTGGATCTCGTTTGGACTACACCACTGCTGTCTTCCTTGAACTGCTAGCATACCAAATGTAACACCTCCAACAAGTAAAGATTGAGCAGCATGCATCCTACTTAATCGTATATGTCCCACATGTTGCTAGTCATATTCTGGCACTTCCCTGGCTACTAAGAAAGAAAAGCATACCTATTAAAAGTTTATATATTTGCTTCAAGTTCTGCTTTATCTTGGCATAGTTTTCATTAGGCAACTTGTACATTCCCACAAAAAATCCTTCAAGTTCACAAGTTGAAGAAAGCACATCAAGAGTACAGATTGTCTGTTTATCAGGTGGTGATCAAATGAAGCCTCCTTCCATCGCATCTGAGCAGTCAAACTTGTTTGATCAAATTTAGGATACATTTACAAACGTGGCTGTTGTCTTAGTAACTTGTAAGTGCAGGCATAGTCTGTCTGATCTTCTACTAGCACCAGGATCCTGTTGGGCTACTTATGGACTTAAAAAAATACAATGAAATAAATAAATATATAAAAATACAGTACTGAGCAAGGAGCTTTGGCTCCGTCCCCATGTTGATTCCTTTGAGTACAGATTTAAATTGAGCAGACATTGTGTGCTTCCATTGAAAAAGCATGCGGCTATTGCACTGTTTGCCGTATGGGAAAATGCATGGTCAATAGGGCCGCACTGACGTATTTATGTTGACAAGTAAGCCTAGGCAAAATTTCAATTAAGCCATAACAATTGGAGTAATTTCAGTAATTCCGCATTAATCCTTGATGCTTAATTACTGATAATTACGCAATTACTCTTGCTCGCGTAATTAAATGTTACTTTTTAAGAAAAAAATCCTACAGTGAAAGCACATTTAGAGAGTGCGAGCAGCCCCTCGTGCATGCTATTCATCGTCTGAGACTGCCTATACCGCTGTCTCTTAGTGCAAAATGCATCCTCACGTCCATTTTGGAAGTAAGGGTGCATTTTGTGTTAAGAAAACAGAGCTAAATGCTGGTAGTAGGGTGAAGGAAAAATCATACCCCAGGAGCACATTTGGCGAGCAGCGGCTCGTGCTCACTATTCTATTTCTCTTGCCCATATCACAAAATGCATCCTTGCTAAATGCAGAATTATTCTACTTGCTTATTCGAGGTGTAATATTGTGGAAAATTTAAGTAATTCCATGTGATTACACTTCACAGAATTTTACTCCTAGTGACAAGCCAATGATCAAGCCTATAGGCCTAATTTTGTTTTAGAAATTTTTCAACAATGGCAGTGAGTCTTTTTTATTGTGAAAGGCATTTGTTAAAGCCTTTAGCAGTGGATTATCATTACACTGTGTTAAAGCCTTCAAACTGGTATTTTGTTACATTGAATCTCACAGATAACCAGAGCTTGCAGGGGTTTTATGATGGTTACCCCCTAATAAACATTTGCAATTGAAGATATGCCATCATTCTTGTTAGGCCCTTTCGAACAGGGGTTGTATATTATTTTTGTAATTGTATTCACGTATACATTTGAAATATTATGACTGTATGCCTGTTGGTTGCTGCATTATGTGTGGTACTGTTAGAAATTTGGGTCTCTAGTTGGCAATGGTTTACACCTTGTCCAAGTAGGAACCCTCCCTTCTAGTCAGGGTAAGGAAGATACACTACTGAAATAAACCTTGCTCACCCTACTTGGTAGCTTGGCACGAACAGTCAAGCGTATCTCAGAGACAGTGTGCAAAGCATTTGAACATAACCAACAGTAATACAGTGAAAACACTACAAAAGGACACCACACCAATTTAGAAAAATATTCAATATTTTTATATATTTAAAACAAGACCAAAACGATATAAATCCACCATACAATACTTAAATGTATGCAAGAAAAAGTTCTTAAAATGTATTTACTTCAGCGGCTCGGTGACCATCATCCAGTAGAGTCAGTGAGACCAGGTCTGCGCTGCGGAGTGAAGTCGGTGCTCGTTGGGGGGCTGACAGAACACGATGTGGGCGACAAAGCCGGTTGCAGGAAGCTGGCGTTGGTAGGTCCGGGCTTAATATGTGCGAACAATGCAAGTATAGAAAATGAAATACAGTATGGCCTCAATTGCTCATACAAGGTACCCAGTTCCAGGGCTGATTCAGTAGAGGTCCCTGATGTCATACGGTTAAGAACCACTGGTCTAAAGTGCAGATTTGGACTTTGGAAAGGCTTTTGGCATTGACAACTCCAGGGGATATACGTTTTGTACTGATGAATCCTTGTTATGCTACTCAAAGATGAGTTGTGCATTGTTTATCGAACTGTATATATTTATAATTAAATGACTGAATGCCTGAAGTTTTCCTTATTGGAAAGAGTATGCTTAATATAGCTTGTTTGAACTAGTTATGGTGATATAACAATTTAAAAGGTTATCAGCCTCATAGGTTCATAGGAAATATGTCGGACACCATAGGTCTGATCTATTGATTATGAAAAATTACAACGAAGGCAGTACACTTGACTTATTTATTAAGAAAAGCACATGTTATTGTCAATAAACATTTAAGGGTGTTTAAGCCTATAGCCAGCGTATGCCGCTAATTTAACCTGTAGAGTGTTATAAGTAAAACTGTGCAAGTCATATCTATGTCTTAGGTGGGATAAAAAAGGTTCTAAAGCTGCATTAAAAGAAAAGGGTGAGAGGACAAGCTTGTCGCACTCCTCTACCCAAAGTAAAATATGAAGAGGCAAGTCCATTTGCAAAAATAGCTGCATGGGGAGGAATGCACAAGAGATATTAATCCAATAACATTTGGACCAAAACCAAAACCTTATGACCAGAGCTGCTGACTTTGGAGCTGGGGAATCTGGTTCAAGCCCCGGCATCGGCTCAGCAACCTTTGGTTCAGGGCAAATCTCGTAATTTCCCCTTGTATACCAAAAATGAATGTGTCCTTGTGTAACGTAATTGGTACTCATGTAAAGCACTCCAATACCTTTGGGATGAGTATGTGCTATATAAATCTGCAAAAAACAAAATATATAAAATGAAGGGCTAATACACTCTATCAAAAGGTGTGGAGTTTAGGAAGAAGTAGGGGAGAAAAATATGTATACAATTTGGCTATGAAACCGTCAGGAGCTTTATCTTTCTTAAGCATAGTGAGAGCAATGCGGAGGTCAGTTTCAGAGATGTCAGTCTCCAAAGAGGCATATCAAAGTATTTACGGATATTGGATAAATAATTTAAAATGGCAGAGTAAGATGGAAGTTCTTCCAGTGTATATAATCCTTCATAAAATTGAACACATTTCTGTAAACATTCAGGATATTTATAGTTTAGATCTTGATGATTATCCATGATTTTTGTTTTGTTTAACCTTAAGATAATTAGCTAATAGTTTGTTGGACTTGTTTTGGCCTCCATACAATTTGGCACTGGTTCTAAGAAGATACAAGGATGCATGCTCTGAAGATAATTTATTAAATTGAAGTTTAGCTTTAATCAAATCTTGTAGACAATCTTTTGATCTGGATGTATATTAAGAGTGCTCTAGGCTCTTAAAATACACAAACATTCTTTTAGTGTGTAAGAGAAGGTTTCTTCTTTTGAGATAGATAATTATTAATTAAACTACAAGCTAATGCTTTGAAGGCATCCCAAACGGTATGAAAATCAATAGCACCAGTTTGATTGAGAAGGCAATAGACATTAAAAAAGAATTAAAAGCTGAAGTAAAGGAGGTGTCTGGTGAAAAGAGAGTTATTAAAGTACCATCTTTTTGGTAGAGCAAATTTTGGGAGAGTATCTAAATGTACAGAAACTGGAGCCTGGTCGGAAATTAGAATGGAACCTATATCAGCCGAGTGTAATGTTTTTCACAAGTCAGGAGAAACAAAAATGTTATCTATTGTTGACTGAGTGTGATAAGCCAGAGAAAAATATGTGTACACTCTTAATGCAGGATTCCACAATCTCCTAGCATCAATCAAATGTTTCTGTTTAAGAGTGTTTGTAGAAATAGTTTTTGTGATTTGTTCAGAATATACTGAGATGTAGAATTCCTATCAATAAATGGGTCAACAATTTGATTACAGTCACCAGCATAATAAAGTTATTATAAGGGCATTTCAAAAGGTAATGGGAAACATCACATACAAATTGACAATTAGCAGCATTAGGTCCATACACATTAAAGACAGAGCCATAACTCCATTACTCCCTCATTTCCAGGAGAGAAAATTACATCACCAACCCAGCCTCTTTTCAACAGATTTATCTTCTGTAAGATGTGATTCCTGAATAAGTGCAGTATCTGCACAGAGCTTTGAAAGATGAGTCAAAACTTGTTGCCGCTTTATTGGGGAATTAAGAACTCTGGGGCATATTATCAAGAAATGGCCTTAGAATTATCGCCGCTTTAGCGGCAGGAAACTGCGATAATTTTAACACCGTTTTTGATAATATGCCCCTCTGACATTCCAAGATATTATTTTGAAAGACATGGGTGAGAGTTTAAAAGAATAATTAGTTTAATATAGTGATAAAAAGAATGAGCAAGAACCATGTAAGATTGAATAAGTATAATAATGCGCAGAAGAGACAAAGAAGAAGCATATAGGAAAACAAGGCAATATTGTGGAAAGGAAGAATTGAGAGTGAAACAAAAAAAAGAAAGAAGAAAGATTACAGAGATCATAAATGCATAAGTATAAGAACATGAAGATGAGAATGGAAAGAAAGAAAAACATACCTACAAACAGTTCAGAAAGGAAATGGATGGGTGAGGTCACATGAAAGGGAGGACATGTCTGGATTCTGGGGGAAAGATGGAAGGAGGACTGGTGGGCATTAAATGAAGAATGTGCACAAGCATAAAACAAGAACACAATAACTGCAAGAGAGAGACTAGCTAGTAATAAATAAACATAAGTGTAAAAAATATAAGAATATTGAAAAATAACTATATCAAATCTAAACAGAACCATTAAAGCGAAAACAAGCAATGCGATACAAGCAGTTTAAGAGTGAGGAGGTCTGGAGATGTCCATGTTTTCAACTCTACAAGTCTCTAGATAATTCTTCAGTTTCATGTGGTCCTCATAAGTTGTTGTCTTGTTTTTGCAAGTTACTTTAAATGGGCAAGGATGAAACAATCCAAAATGGGCCCCCATAGAACAAAGTGTTTTTTTCATGGTGAGAAATTTCCTGCATCTGTCTTCAGTGGCCTTGACATAATCTTGTGAGAACCATTTAGAGTTATCAGACTAGGAAATGTTCTTGCTCAATTTAGCTGCGGAGATGACCCTAAGCAAGTCAGCATACTTCAAGAAGTATAGAATCACTCCTCTGGGTCTTTTGGAAGTAGAAGCCACATTAGGTAGATTACCTAAACGATGAGCTCGCTGGATGTTGAGCGCTGGTGATGATGGAATATTGAATACATTGGGAATGAACGATTTTCAGAAAGTGATAGGGTTAGCACCTTCTCAACCTTCAGGCCGGCCGAACATTTGTAAGTTACTTCTGTTTCTGTTCTCTAGGTCCTCCACCTGCCTTTGTAAGGTAGAAACGTGTGACTAAAGAGTACTAACTTTGATGGTAGTATCTGTAAAAACGATGATGTGGTGTTCAGCTGAGGAAAGTTGGTCCTCCATGTGAGGCCATCTGTCTCTAAGCGATTGTAGTTTTACATTTGTCTGTTCTGTGTAAGAGTGTAAGGCTCTAATTTCTTCTAGTAGCAAATTCATAGAAGCAGGGGAAAGAAATTTTGTGGGACAAGCTGGGTTCTTTTTCAGTCTCCTAGTGGATACTTTCCCCATGAGTAATAGTGTTGGTGTTGCTATGGAAGATATAGTGGAAGTAAAAGCTACATTTTTGTGCAGGGGTGCACAAGAATCTTCCATCACTGGAAGTTGAGACATTATAGAAGAGGACCTAGTGTGACTGCACAAAGGAGATTAAAATGGCGCTGATATAGATTTTATTCTGCTTCCACCCATGACAGCACACAGCACGGCACAGTGGGCCAGCCACGGTTAGCCATTAAGCATGACAGCACATGCCTGAAAATGCATACACTTCCGTCCTAGGGCTGGTGGATCAGTCCTTTAGTTTGGTGGTGACAATTCAAATCAGTGACAAAAGCTATAGGCCTTATTCGTGCGAAAGCAAACGTTAAGCCAGAAGAAGTTACGCCATAGGTCTGGCCTGTTTATAATGCAAAGTTATGACAAAGGCAAAAAGCCTGGCTTTTTGTGAAAAATATAGTGTTTGTTAAAGCCAATATGCCTCTAACGGTAACTTTTTATCCCAGGCTGTGGAAATGTGTTTTGCTACAAATAATGTTGCAGATTACCATGGTAGGGAAGAGTTTTGGTGTTGGTCACCCACTCAAACAAACCCTAGGAGTACAAGATTTGCTCTGTGGTGCTAGTTAATGGCGCTATTGATGAGGGTTGTATGTTGTTTTGCCAACTGTAATTCTGCAGATAGTTGTAATTTTATAAAACTAAGTATGAGGGTTGCCAGTTTATGTGCGCTTCAGTAGGCCTGTATCGGACATAGAGTCAAATCAATTGTAAAGGGTACAGGTCTTACCAGTTCATTTCAAAACCTTATATTAGATTCCTTAGATGTGATCGGATTATAATGACAATTTATGACTAAGCAGGTAGGCCTCACCTTCGTTTTGTGATAAGCATGTGTTGAAGGCAATTGGCTTTTAAGGGTGGATTGTATTACACTGTGCTAAAGCCTGTAGACATGTATTTTGTGACACATAATCTCTTAGATTACAGAAGTAGGCAAGGGTTTTGGTGCTGGTGACCTACCCAAACAACCACGAATAGAGAAGATGGGCAATAGGCTCTACTAGAGGCAAATTTATATTATTTTGACAACTGTAATTTGGCAATTATTTTTAATATTATTCTTTATATCAAATGGTTGTCTTGTGGGAAAGCTTATGCCTAACATGGAGGTTTTGTTTTCATTATTGTGACAAGCCAATTATTAAGGCTATAGGGCTGAATGTTTATAATGAAAAGTTATGATAAAGGCAGTAGGTCTGACATACTGATTATGAAAAACATATGTTAAAGTCAATGTGCATTAAAGGGTGGAATATTATTACTCTGAATTAAAGCCTACAGATAGGCTTTTGTTACATGAAATCACACAGATTGGTGTAGTAGGCAAGGGTTTTGGTGCTGGTTACCCCTTCTGACAAACCATGAGTGTTAGACCTGTCAGCCTTAAGAAAGCCTTCCCCCCAACCTTTTGCCTCACTTCCCCTGTTATGGCTGAAATTGTTTTTATTGGCCTAAAGACTCTGAACAGTGTAGCATTGCTAACCAGTGCTAAAGTACTTGTGCTCTCTCCTTTGACATGGTAAAAATTGGCTAACGCCCAATTGGCACATTTAATTTACTTATAAGTCCCTGGTAACTTTATTACATTTAATAAGTGATACCTTTTTATTGGGAGCAGTTCGGAAAGTCGTGTTTGGTGTCTGAGGAATTGAAATTTAAACCCTCTTTAATGGCTAAGTTGAAAGTTTAATCAGAATCCTCAAAAGGGCACTTTTTTTTAAGGATGGCATTATCTTGCCCTGCCTATTTGGTGCCTGCAGCCTTCTCCCTAGGTCACATGAGTAGGTTGAGTAGGCCTTTCTGTATTCCTCCCATACAGCATCACAATGGAGGCTTTGTTGGATGGATTGGCCATCACTGGCAGGAAGGGGCGGGCCGGCCCCCTACCACTCTTGCACTTCAAAGGCACTGGATTAGCTCACACACAAAGGAATTCACACTATTCCATTGTGCCCTCAGAATGACTGGAACCAGGGCAGGAAGGCAGTAATTCCAAACCCTTCTGCAGAGGGAAACTCCAGAAGCTTCTCGTACTTCTAAGTGGGCAATTCAGTACACTCCTGAACCTTTGGATACTATAGAAGAATGGCACCCTGCTGCTATGCTGCTTGAGGGCCGCACTGCTTGCTAAGAAGGAAGATTGAATCTGCAGCTTTTATCCCAGATTAAATGACCCCAAAGGTCATCTGACTGACCTCCTGTTCTGAGCTACGGGGACTTTTCAAGTTCCAGAGGCCTACCTGCATCTGCCCAGTCGTGCCTGGACCTGCAACTAGAACTGCCTGAGCACTGCTAGTCTCTGCTGGAGGGAGCTCCTGATCCCCAAGAGGTGCCCCTCAGGTCCTGCACTCGGTCGAGCTGCCTCTTGAAGAAAGGAAGAAATTCTGAAGTTGTGGGCTCTTAGCAACTGCACATTGGTCAGTTTATGCCAATATTTTGATGTCCTTCTTTGGAACTTTTATGAAATGATTGGCTGTCATTTGTTAGGTGATGCCATCCGTAGAAGTAAGGGTACAGTAAAATATTCCCTTTTTCTAACTTTTGTAAACTTATTTCTATATTTTTCATTTTTTACTTGTTAAATAATCTAGCATTGGCCATATTTGGCAAATCATTTGTTTAACCTTTTTCTATTTTTTTTTAACTAATTTGTTCAGAGGAATCTAATTAACTCCATCATGGAAAGAATGTTGCAGATTACTAAAGGAGAGATAACAACTCTGGCTTAATATTGAATAGTGAGGAACGTGAATCAAAAAATTGAAAAATAAAAAACGTACATCAATGAAAAGCAATAACGATATAAAAGCTTATCCCACTGATAGTTCATAATTGCCAAGTGTTCCCTTGGATGAGGTGTTTAAAAGTATGCCTGGCTATTCTCGCTTTTTTCTAACAAATGATTGTATGTTTTTGCTCTTCCCTAATATTCCGTTCCAGCAGATTTTAAATGCCTGCTACTGGCTCTCTAGCTCATTAAAGTTAAGATTCCACTGCATGGCTCTTTGTATCATTCAAGGGCTTCAGAATACCATTTTCATGTACTAATAACCCCATAAATTATCGCAGATTTACCTCATACATGTATTGATATTATGGTTCAAATATCTCACAAATTTATCATTATCCACGATGGTATTACCCTCATCTAAGCATATATTTAGCTAATGTCTTTCAGCTTTGGTACATTCCCGTTGAAAATAAATAGGCTAACCTTGGGCAAGATGGCACATTGTCTTTGATTTTATGCTCCATCCACTAGATATAAATAATCATACTCATCGTTAGGATCAAAATCAAAGGCACCTATTCATCTTAGCTTACAAATCACAACATGCTAGATATTTCAACTTGAATCATTTAAGCATCCAATACTTAGCGAGATATCCTTTCTTAAGCTCCAACCACCACACAGTTAGCAATGCTGCAAGGGTCTGTATGAAAATATTGATTCATAGTAGGAACTGCAAACAGGGCTCTTTGAAAACCATAGAACAGGGTATCTCTTGGGTAAATTTACCTCTTTGGCTATGTCAACTGTGTCCACCTCTGCCTGCCACAGAAATTGAGTCATACGTTTAGACCATCTCTCATTTATGGCTGCTCTTTAAACATATTAGGTTGTGTGTTTTATTAATCCAGTAGAGAGATAAGAGACAGGCGTTTATTGACCAGATGTACATTTTAAGATTAGATACTTCTAGCCTGCTTACCTGAGGGAATGAATGAATGAATGAATGAATGAATGAATGAATGAATGAATGAATGAATGAATACATTTATTTGCGTGGTTACTCAAACCATTACAATACAACAAGATACAAAAGAGCACAACATTTCTTAAAAGGGCAAACATTTTAAAAGATTATATGTGTAGTTAAAATCTAAGGGGCTAAAGGTCCATAGTCTTTCAGTCCAACATAGGTTTTTGAGCTTAGCCAATGTCTAGGTGTGCTCCAGTTGAGCTAATCGATTGGTACAAGATATTATGTGACCTTGGCGCAAATGTTTGTCTGGTCGCTTAACAGGGAGTGGACATCAGCTTCATACGAGTCTGTTGTACAAATTTGCCAAACATGGCCATCTGCTTCACTATGTCCAGTGTATACAGTTGATCGACTGCCTCCTTTACAGTTCGCATACCCAGTTGTAGCAAGATGGGCCTAAGGTAAAGTCTTCGAGCTAAGTGCAAGGCCGGGCAGCAAAGTAGGAGGTGGGCCAGAGACTCACGGTTATATTTGCAGAGCCGGCACTCCATGATCGCCGTTCTTAATGACTCAGTGGTGTATAATTCTTTGAGGGGAAGAGGGTGTATTCTGAACGCTAAAATCCTGTGTAAGGCTTGTCGTCCCACGGCCTGCGTGAGTGAAGGTTAGAGTTATACTCTATGTGTAGGAGGCTTTGGGACTCATGGAAGCCTCTTATTGCCAGCGATTCCAAGTCCAAGGTGCGGGAGCAAAGACAAACTTTTTTTAAATTATACTTTTGATGGCAGTGTACTTGATTGTCTCGGGGTCCCAGTTCTCTAGTGCTAATTTCATAAGGTCTTTGGCAGCGGCGAGAGTGGCTGACCAAGGGTTGCCAGGTTCCAAGAAGTTACCTTTTAAAGCTGACTTCATTGTATTCTCTTGTGCCGCTGTTGTAAGATAGAAGTATTTGCTCAGAGAGGCCATCTCTTCCAGTTTTTGTTGGTTCAGGTTGAATTCTAATTGCACTAGAGTATTCCTGGTGCAGGCAGGTAGATGGAATAACTTTTTATATGCAGTACAGTGGATTTTTTCTAGGTCTTTCGCTAGTTTTCCTGGAAACGCCTGTTGTGCGTAATTAAGGGATGGCATTAATTTTGCCCTCAAAACTCTTTGAATGGCCGTTGATGTGGGGCTATGTAGAGTGGCGTATAGCTTGCAGAGGGCGTAAGTGATGCTTTTCCCTTTATTCTGAATTTTATGGAGATGGACTCCTGGGTGGCCTGTTTCGCTAAACCAGACCCCCAAGAAGTTGTAGTGCTGTGTGCAGTCCAGAATCAGCTGGCCAAGCCTCCATTTTGCCAGTGTTTTGGGGGGTAATGCCCGAATATTACTGTTTTGGATTTAGATGAGTTGGCCACCAGCTTATTTTTAACATTGTAAGTTACCAGAGCTGTGAGTGCTTTTTGTAAGCTTATTTTAGTGTGATCTAGGAGTACCAGGTCATCAGCGTATTGCATTAGTTGGATCTTAGTGCCCCCAATCCTAGGTGTTGCTAAAGTGGCTCCAGTCAAAGGTTGGCCCATGTCTGCGGTGTATAAATTGAAGAGCAACGGAGCTAAGACGCACCCTTGCTTTAGGCCGCGATCCGTGTCGATTTTCTCTGTAGCAGATTCGGTCAAGAGTTTGATTCTAATCCAAGTTCTTAGATAAAGTGATTGAAATGCTCTTAATAAAGCTGGGTTAATGTTCCTGCGTGCCAAATTCTGCCAGAGGATGGAACGGTATACGCCATCGAAAGCTGCAGAGTAGTCAATAAAACAAGCAAAGAGGGTTAATCTTTGGCAAATGGGGAGTATCTTAAAGAATTACTAAATTTGACCCAGACAGTTGCCTAGACATCTAAGAGTGATTTCTGTAAAATATAAGGTCATGGGATGACTGGTTTAATAGCCTGGACATGTAAAACCATCCCAGTAAGAGTTCGTTGGATAAACAGCTTACCTAAGATGTTCATGGGTGGGGAGTCAGAAACTCCTGCTGGCAAACAGTAGGTAATGGGTAATTAGGCAATAAGTAATCACATATTAAATGATAATAAGTGTTTGGCTTTGAAACAAAGCTGTTTGGTAGGCAATCAACTAGTAAGCGATAAAAGGTTTCAACCAATTATTCAACAGAAATAGCCATTAGGGGTTGGGATGAAATGCCAGCATCAATCAATGGATTCTATAAGAGCGCCCATCCTGATAAATTACATTCTTAAGCCCCGATTTTACAAGACAGTGTAAAAATCATTGTCTTGAAAAAATGTATTTGAAAAATTATTCAAGTACTACGACTAAGGAATAAGGAAACTGAGTTAGTACAGCGAGAACATAGAGTCCATCAATAATTGCTTCAATTTTTATCACAGTCTAATCACTGTGTCTCCACCTTTGGGGTTTGGTTAGATGACTTTCTAGATTACTTGACACCAAATTTCTTGGACTTAGTGATGCATTTGTTGAAAGTGATCAACCAATAAAGCTTTAGGTTTGCAACATCTGAAATGTATTAAAAAAAGTGTGACATGAGTAGTTTGACCAATATATATCTTGTGAAATGGGCACCTAAGTACATTTACAACATTCACTGAATTATAGTGTGACTGGTTTACTTGATTTGAATGACTTTGTGGGTAAATGACTTTGTATTCATGGTATAATTACATGCAGTACAGATCCACATTTGCAATGACCAGTAATTGATGCTAAGCCTCATAAGTGAGTGACAGTATTGGGCATTTCTTTTACTAACTGATCCTGAATGTTTTTACCCCTCTTAAGGAAAACTGAGGTTTCTGTAATGTATCACCTACCAACACACCAATATGGCCCAACACTCCAACATTCTCTTTCCCAATTCTCATCAGAGGACTGTGAGTCCAAATCCCAATGAAAGGCTATGCTTTAATTCAATGCCACTTATGCAGCTGCCTCCTTGAGAGAGCATCCTCGCCTAGGCATTCTTCAAATGGAATCAGAACATTCCATGTATTTAACTTGCCCACTTACAGCTTTATCTGATAAGGCTGAATCTAAGTCTCCAGTATCGAAAAAGCCCCGCCATGTACTCTCATATGATATGTTACCATCCCTCTACCCTTTCCCCCTCTCCTTTGCTCTCAAACATTTCAAAATAATTTTTAATGCTGTTCAATACTACATCTGATAAACTCTGCTCCACTTGCATTCAGGCATATCTAATACTGCACAATCCACACAATGACCTTTAGTCCTACCTCAAGCACACTCTTAAAGCACAGCATACTGCCATTAAAAATATGATCCCAATATCACTCAACCTCCCTCCTGATCTAACAGTAAAGGATACCCTTTCTTTCCCCTCCTCTCCCTCAATGATCCCTGAATGTGCCCACAGACGCTCCCTTTACCACACAGTACCACATAGGAATCATGGCACCTATCCCCAACACCCACCCATATGCTTCCCCACTACTCTCATCTTCAACTCAAAAGCTGTAGCTGACACCACTCCAATCAAACCTTTAAATCAAGCCAATAACATGGGCCAGGTAAACCTGTCCAAGGTTGTAAATGTCAACACAATCTATCATTATGAGTCATTCATCTCTGGCTGTCATGAATTCCTGTCTACTGCAAAGGGAGGTCACAAGTCATGACCAAGATGCAAACACAAAGAGAACAGCCAGCATCAACGTGGGCTAAGCTCTATAGTTCAGGATCCCCATTCAGAGGTAGACAAAAAGGAGCATAGTGATTATCGAAGTCTGCTAAGTTTGACAGACTAAAAACCTGTTACACAGAATTTAGATCTCCTCTACTTTAAATGAGCTTGGCTAGAGGATACATTGACCCGCCTAAGCATCAGGTTATCTGCCTTTTTTAATTTTCCATCTCCTTGGTGTTCGAAAGCATCATAATCTTTCAGGCGGAACCGCAGACCGCGAGTCGGTCGGAACCTATTCTGACAAGGTGTTGGCCGGTCAAGGTCCCGACCAACATTTTAATGAGGCCCTAAGTTTCAAGATTGAACAGAAAGTAATGGGAAGATGAGAAGCTCTTTTTAATGGATCCTTGCAAGGGGATCGCCACAGGACAGCAATACCCAAGCAGGGTTCAAGCCACTAGACCCGTGGGAGTGGAGCAGCGGCCCTCCCAGGCATGACCAAGCACTCCACACCCAGCAAACAAAAGAAAATCAGCCTTTTTACCCACACTGGGGGTGACTGAGGGTGTCTATTCCAACTTCCCACCCCAGAGGGGCATAAAGCCCACTAGCCACCAGCAAAATTACTTGGGCAAAAAAATGGAGAGGAACGGCTCATCAAGACATTGGGGAGTACTTCCACCCCAGAAAGGGTGCAAAGGTCTTTCAACACTCACTAGACACCAGGGATTTCTGCAAGCCTCTGTCCCGAAGGGGAGCAGATTTGGGGGATGTCGAGCTCAATATAACCCCCCCAGTGGGAGTGAAAACCCACTAGATACCAAGAATATTATTAGGGTATTAAAGAGGGGGGTGACCCACCCTGGCATCAAGCCATGCCACCAGCTGAGTAGAGTGAACACAGTCTTCCGCTCCCGCCCCACCCCCTGGTGGTCAGGGAGGAAATTTCCCCAAGTGGGGCTTGCCCCAATTTTACCCCCGGGGGCAGAATCAGACGATTAGACAATGGGTATTTTACTTTGGGATAAAAAAAAGTGTGATAGCGGTCCACCCTGGTATCTGTTCATGCCCCCACGCAAAAAGGGGCAATACAATATGTCTGCCCCACAGTATGCAGATGGGGGAGTTTTCCCCCAATGTCCGCCCCCCCCCCCCCCAGGTAGGGCAGAATTCCCACTGGTACCTAGAGTTATTTTTAAAAGAAAGAATGGGTGAGGCCGGCCCATCCTTTCATGAGGCTCAACCCCACCTCTAAAGCCCCAGCCTCCCTATCCACATTGCAAGTGCGAGGAATGTTTGTTTCAAGCGTTTATATTTCTACCTGCAGAGAAGGGATAAATCCTCATTTGCTCCGACCATGTTGAATGGCTGAACAATTCAGGCATAGGGTCAGCCAGATACTAGGGAAACCTACCTAAACCCTAACATTTCAGAAAACTAAACACCCTGGGAGTCCATATTGGTGTGCTTTGCATGGTTCCCATAATGGTTTTGTGCAGTGCTATGCACTGGAAACTCCCTTTTTGGCTATAATCAAAAAATGTACACACATTTCTGGGCTTAAAAGTTCTGGCTGCTGCTCGGATCCACAAAATACCTACCACCCAGCATTCCAACACCCCTACTGATAAAAATAGTACCTCACAGAAAAGCATGCCACCTAGACTCCTCTGGGTGTCTAGTTTTAATAAATGTCTGAGTTTACCTGGGCAGCACTCAAGCAAATACTACAGCTACCCCATTGCCAAAACAGGTCCTTATTTGACAGAAAATTAGATTTGTGGGCCTTTTGTGTCACAGGTGGTAGGCTCAGCCTCCCAAGTGGGGTGGTGTTTTTATCAAGAGAAGTGTGGGAAAGCTGGGTGATAGGAATGGTGTGGCTCCTCACAGATTTCAGATGTTTCCATCACAGAACTATGAGAAATATGCATGATTTGGGGCACAGCATGAGGTTAATAGGACATTGTGGGTCAGAAAACCTTGTGGGATTCACACCCAGCACTCTACCCTGGATTCCTCTGAGTGTCTAGTTCTCATAAATGTCTGGGTTTGGTAGGTAGCTGCCGAGCCCGCCTCAAATACTGCAGCTAGCCCATCACAGCTCTTTTTTTCTGGAAAATACTGATGTCTCCACATTGTGTTTTGGAGCTTTTTTCTTCATAGGCACTAGGTTCATCCATAGAAGATGGTGGTGCAAATATTGGGAGAAGTGGGGGAATACAGATTAACATAATATTTGTTATTGTTATTATGAAATGAATTTCTCTCAGAAAGATCACTTTTTAAAAATTACACTCTGAATTGCATGACAGTAAATGCAATCCCAAATTCGGCTGTGTACAAATAACCTAAACTCAGTAACTTGTGCACATTAAAAAAAAATACTGCAGCTAGCCCATCACAGCTCTTTTTTTCTGGAAAATACTGATGTCTCCACATTGTGTTTTGGAGCTTTTTTCTTCATAGGCACTAGGTTCATCCATAGAAGATGGTGGTGCAAATATTGGGAGAAGTGGGGGAATACAGATTAACATAATATTTGTTATTGTTATTATGAAATGAATTTCTCTCAGAAAGATCACTTTTTAAAAATTACACTCTGAATTGCATGACAGTAAATGCAATCCCAAATTCGGCTGTGTACAAATAACCTAAACTCAGTAACTTGTGCACATTAAAAAAAACTACAAAGGTTTTCTTCATGCCCATTTTTCATTCATTAGATATTTCCAAATGAATTACAGCCTGGTCAGTTCACAATGAAAAACCATTGCAAGCTACAGTTCAGTTGTTGGTTCTGGGTATCATGTGTTTTTGGACAACCATAAACAATATATATCCTTGCAACCAAGAGAATCTAACAGACGTAAATTGTATCTTTTCAACCAGAAGTTGCCATCAGGCAAGACATTACAGATGAAAACGTCACCAATTTCAATTTTTTCCTCCTTATTTTCATTATATTCTATTTAAATAATAAGTTTCGTTGGGAAAACCATGCGCAAACTACAGAAATAACCCCTCACTGGATTTGGAATGTTGCCTAGTTTTCAGAAATGTATTGCTTTCTGAGTTCAGCCATGGGTTTCACATTTGATTCCATTACAAACTGTAAGCAGGTTGAAACTACAAAAAATCGGAAAAATTGACTATCATTTAGAAAAAAGCAAAAACGGTGGTTAAAAAACATAGTTTTCTTTAACAACTCTGCTTTTTTGTAAAAGCTAGGAAGAAGGTGATCTTAGCACAAAAAACCTTTTGTTAATGGCATATTTAGGAAAAAAGTACACTTTCTTGCACTGCACTTTCATCCATTTTTCCCCCAAAAACAAAATGCTGCTATATTTTGGCTGTTATCTTGAGGACGTGGTCAAGATGGCAGCTGAGGCAGACGCTATGTAGCTAGCTACACTCCGTGCCCACTAAATATCCTGACCTGCACGAACAACTGGCCCGTAAACTTTGCTGCTGGCGGCATGCTGTGTTGCTGGGTTGTGCTGGTGCTGAGCTGGAGCTACTCCTGCTGAGACTCTGCGATCGAGTACACGACGCGACGTTGCTGGGGCGGGCCTGCTCAGCTGACGAAGCCCAATCCTACCGAACCTCATAGCCATGTGAGCAGCTGTTGCAGGGTCCTTGATGTTATGGATGTGGGTGCCCGGACCTGCGAGATGTGGCTTCGCGAGACACGGAGAAAGATGAGGCGGAGCAGACAGGGGCTTTGTTCATGTGTGCGACGAGCTGAACACCCCAATGCGAAAAACCCTGCTCCTGGGCGGGCTGACCCGGCAACGTGACTTCTAATGCCCACAGAGACACCTGGTGAGGAGAGGGGGCGGGGTGATGCAACAGTCAACGTGCGGATACTGTGTCTGTGTGCCCTGCGACAAGTTGCCATGATCTGCGAGGGGGCCCGGCATGTGTGAGGTGGTGTTGGCAGGCAGAAAGGGAAGCGATCTACAGTCCGCGCCCAGAGTAGGTGGTCTGACCTTGGTAGACGCCTAAAAGCCACAACCCTGCATACACACCAAGAACTGAAATCAGAGGTTCAGGAGGAGCGCAGATGAATGACGGAGGAAGGACCCGGAGACCTGGTTGTGCAGAGTGATGTGGGCCCACATTCTGGCTTGTGACCTGGTTCTGAACATTGGGCAGATAATCAAGCCCTCTGCCACACCCCCTTTTTTTCTAAGGAAAATGCAGGGCAGACTGCCCTGGAGTACCATAACCCCCACACCCGGCTGACCGGCTCACCAGAACATCGCACAACCTCCTCTCCCGGCATTATGGGTAAAATCAGGGTGAAAAAGCTGCAGGCCCAGGTTGGGAGTGTGCCGTAATCGGGGGTTTGTACAGTGGATGCCGTCCAAACCTCGAAACCGGCAGCAACGGACCAAAACAGACCACTCACACCGGTTTGATGAGCTTCTGGCAGTGGTAATAGGCATAAAAACAACACTGGGTCCCAGAATAGACTTACTATGCACGGAAATTAGATTCCTGCGTGAAGATAATAAAAAATTGATGGACAGGGTTGAGGAATCGGAATCGACGCTTGCGACCATGAGACCTACGGTGGCGATGGCTTCAGAGCAAATAAAGTCACTACAAAAGGAGGTGGAGTACTTAAGAAACCCGGAGGAGGGCCAGGAAAGGGGGTCTCGGTGGAACAATAGGTGAATAGTGGGCCTACCGGAACGCATCGAAGGCCAAAGTATGGAACTATATCTTGAGGCCTGGTTCTCCGAAGAAATACTGAAGGGCAGACACTCTAAGTTCTTCTCCGTGCAAAATGGTCCTCAGGGTTCTGGGCGGACCTCCTCTCCGGAGTGACTCATCCAGACCAGTAGTAGCACGCCTGTTCAATTACTGAGACAGAGAACATATTTTGCGGGTAATCACAATGGAGCATGTTTCACAGAATCGCAACAGACAGCGGTGCTGGGCGGTGGTCGCGATGTGACTCCGCAGACCACAGATTACATAATGTGACCCAATGCTGCATGTCTCAACAACATAATCAGTCACTGCGACGGTTGCCACCGGGAACAGAACTGGCATCGCAATCCAAGAAACGCAACATAAGAAAACCTTGGCCTAAACAAGTATTCACTACTAAAGCGGGCCCACCAAACTTAAATATTTCCATGCCCCACTCACAATAAGTTTCTGTTACAGAGCAACCTAGATGAGGTTTTCCATGTCTATTCTCTCCTCACTCTTTTCTCTACAGTTTCTTCTATTACAGCTATTTCTTTACTACTTGCTATTAAGTTCATTCACAATTAAGTGCAGATGGCCTAGAGAAGGATGGAGGTTTGTGCTTTTTCAATTTGTATGTAGTTATGTGGAATGATTCCCAAGAATTCTATGGTGATTCTCAAATGCATCGTATTTATTTATTTTCTCATGCATAGAACAAAAAGCAAAGTCAAGAAACAGCCGACACGTGTTTCGCCCATTTGGCCCATCAGCCGAGGGCTATTTCAAGGCAAGGTTTGTGGCAGGTGGTTGTGTGTCTAAAATAAGGAAACATACTAAAGGTCACAAATTGCCAAAACTTTGAGACGGAGGATGTAAAAGTTAAAGAACTATTCCCGGGAAGTATCATAAAGCTGCAGCTAGTAGAAGTTAAAAGAGATTAGCCTAGGAGTCTGAAAGTGATTTAAATTAAACGAGGGATGCTGTCTGAGCAGGCGAGAAGTGAAGGAGATCTACAATGGGCTATGAGCAGTTCTGTAGTTAGAGCGTGAGCTACAAGGACGAAAGGGTTTGGTTATGGTATTATCGTGCGTGCATGACAGCCGGTTCAGGCGGGGTTAGTGTATTCTCTTACCTTGGAATGTAGAGTGAGCAGATCTCTGCGCTCCCAGGAAACAAGAAGAGTTAGGGACACGCCAGCAGTTATAAACCCTGACTCATTTCCTGACATCAGAGTCAGTAATTGGTCATGATCTGCTACCGTTTTCAGAGCAACTGAAAAGTTACTCCAAACCGGGAGCTATGTAATGACGCTCACTATCGTTATTAATTTATTACCCAAATATGAATAGAAATAATAGGAAATATTAGGAAATATTAGGAAATATTCTAAGGCAAGTTGGGGAGGAATGTTAGAAAATATTCTATGGCTAGCCTGGATAAAGCACCCAAAGAGACGCATTGAATAGCATAAAAGAGATTGGGGGGAAAAACAGCACACTAGGGATTTACTGTATCCCATATAACGTCTAAAATGATGGGTCAGATTATACCTATCATGTATGTGATGGCGTGGAGGTCCATAGTATGGGTCTTGTTGGGCATCATGAGATCTGCAATGTTAGGTAGGAAATTATGGAAGACGGATAGGTCCACATCTACCATTGGGTTAATGAGTGGGGGCACCACCTGAGTGTCAGACGATAAAGAGAGGGATCGAGTGAGAAGGTAGCAGGCGGGTTGTTACAGAGTTTACAGGTATAACGCATAGAGGCTCAGAGGTCTGAGCCTAGACGGTCAGCTGGTAAACACGCAAGATTGGCTCCATAGATAATTCCATAGATACGTTATATAAAGCTCCTGCTCGCAATGACTAACAAGAACTACAACAAATCCTAGGACGTATTACCCTCCCTAAAATCCTTCAGACACACTATGAAGCACTTGAGACCCCCATATCGGGAGACTAAATCACTGAGGCTATTCAGCAGTTGGCGAGAGGTAAAACCTTGGGGGCTGACGGATGCCGCTTAGAGCTCTACGCGGCATTTTGTACACAACTGACCCCACGCCTATACCGCCTCTACCAAGATGCATTCGATCTTGACATGATGCCAACATCCCTCCACCAGGCAGTGTTAGTGGTACTCCTCAAACCTGGCAAAGACCCACTGCAGATGAGCTTGTATCGTCTGCTATCTCTCCTGAATTCGTGTTATAAAATATTGGGCAGAGTGCTGTCTAACCGACCTCTGGTGCACTCTGGCCAGAATGGCTTCATCCCAGGCTGCAACACAGGCCTAAATCTCCGTTGTCTTTTAAACTGTTGGAATGGGCTTCGCAGAGATGGATCTGATGTAGATAGCCTCCATGGATATCGAAAACGCATTTGCTGCCCCGTAGTGGGAGTATTTTAATGCGATGTTGGCGGGATACGGCATTGGCACCCAGTTACTTCACTAGGTGAAGATATTATACACCTCAATGCATGCGCAGGTGAAGACAGGCCGGGTCATTTCCGAACCCTTTGAAATAGAGCGAGGCACCAGACAGGGTTCCTCCCTATCACCTATTAACTTCGCTATGACATTGGAGCCCTTGGTGTGTGTGCTCCGCAGCCGAGTTATTGATTGGGGGACCAGGGCATATAATCAATGGGACATTGTCTCGCTATACGCAGACGATGCACTGGTTTATCTCCAAGGCCAACAGGCAATTTTACAAGGCTTGATGGGTCTTCTTGACAACCATGGGCGCATATCAGGCTTGAAGGTGAATTGGATTAAATCACTACTATTCCCAATGAAACCCCTGACAGCAGAACAAAGGATGGGCTTACCAGACACCCCACTCTCCTGTTCGTGTGATACTTTCAAGTGCCTGGGCGTGCGGGTGTACCACTCCCAGGAGGGCCTGATAGAAGGGAATGAGGGCAGGCCAATGCCTGTGCTACACTTCCATTCTGGACGACGCTGCCCTTGTCCCCATGGGCCGCATTGCCATATCTAAAATGATTCTACTTCCCATACTCCTGTATTTCTTTGCAACCCTTCCCTTTCAGCTCCCTAACAAAATATTCTGAGTTTTGAGGAAACTCCTCACGTCATTAATCTGGGGCAACTCCAGGGTCAGAATTGCACTCTCAAAGCTCCACCTTCCCATTTCGGAGGGAGGACTGGGGCGCCCAACTATGAGCACTAATATGTGGCTGCACAGCTCCAGTGGCCCATGCGCTGTCTGGCTGGCCGTAACCTTACCGAGTTGTATCCTGGGGCGCTGGGTCTTCAGCAAACCCAAATGCTGAAATGGTTGTTCAGCTCCAAAACGTCGACACTGAAGATAGAAGGGAATATACCATTGTCAGCTGCCTGCTGAAGCTGGTTAAAATATGTACGAGGAAGACATAAATCCCCACCATATGCCCTGGATCTCCCTCTCGAGATAGCACCCGGATCGTATACCTGTCTTAAGAGACCGGAAATGGCAGAGTGGGCTGCTGCCGGCCTCAATACTTGGGGCAATCTATACACAGACTCAAGTCTGGGTGACTTTGAAATACTTTTACAATCAAAGTGGGGGTAGGTAGAAGTAGAGATCCATTCAACTTCCAGGCTATATATTCAAAAACTCAATTAAGGAGAATGGATCACTTGAAACTACGTAGCCAGGGTTTTTTATGGTGCTGGATGACCCTCATAAAAAAAACTCATACACGCACGTAGATGGTAGGGTGGTATATCTTGGTTCTCCACCGGTTAACGTTGCGTTAGTGCATCATCATAGGTTTTTTTTGTTGTATGCTAACCTCCACCTGGAGGTAACCACTGGATGCGTAGTAGTGTCCAGAAAAATTAAGTTTAATAGTTAAAATTCTTTATTTATTAGAAGAAAGTATTTCAGGAAATCTTAAAAACTTGCTGT
This sequence comes from Lissotriton vulgaris, assembly GCF_964263255.1. Classification (NCBI taxonomy): domain Eukaryota; kingdom Metazoa; phylum Chordata; class Amphibia; order Caudata; family Salamandridae; genus Lissotriton; species Lissotriton vulgaris. The sequence goes on along the minus strand of NC_141690.1, from coordinate 207,149,808 downwards.
GTAGGTATGGATCTAGTTACTGGATCCTCTATACAATAAACAAATTAGGTCGACATGAGATTACAATCGCGCCCTATTCCGAATTTTAACACATGTTGTGTTTTAGGAATAACGTTTAACGAGTGAATACCTGTACCATTACTAGCCAATGAACATTCGGGCACATTATAAGTAACGCCGAGATACTGTTATTTAGTAAAACGTTGGATTCATGCACATTTTCAGAACCAATATTTTTTTGTGATGATTCAAAGAATTTTAACTCACTATTTTTTTAGCACTTAATGTTTCTGGACACTACTACGCATCCAGTGGTTCTGGCGCATCCCTGCTGATTTGCAGAGATGCCCCAGAAATCGTAAATGTGCCCCACACAATTTAATTATCTCCAGCACACATCTAACTCCACACAGGATGGCTCGCATGTATGCGACGTCCTCTGACTTATGCCCCCAGTGCCAGAGCCCAGAGGCCACATTCCCCATATGGTCTGGACATGCCCCCAAATAGTGGCACAATGGGGTGATTTGTCTACGGTATTATCAGATGCAACGAAAACGGAGCTCATGGCCCAGGGAACACATTTCGTACTAGGCATAACAAAAAGAAATGCTTGTAGCAAGAATATGAACAATTTCTTGGACCTGCCACTCACGTGGCCAAGCGCAGACTAGCTAAGGCCTGAAAATTGGCAACGAGCCCTGTGTTGCCACGTGGCTCGCTGACTTTCGTAGGGCACTAGTGGCGAAACATGAGGTCTTCCAACGCAATGCGGGACGCGCTCCCACCTCAGCAACCCCCATAGACTGGCATAAATATTTAGTTTATGTAGAAACAAAATGAAATATGGCAAATAGCACCTTACAACAAGGCCGGGATATCCCAAAAGCAAGTACACAATAAAAAATGTGTAATACAGCATCATAGTGTAAAGGGGGAACTGATCCACCCAACCTCTCTATCTTTTATCCCACCCTACCTCCTCACCCTGACCTCCTCATCCTGACCCCGCCCATGCACCTCAACCTCAACGACGCCAGCGAGGGCCGGTGAGCCACATATGCCCCCCCCCCGGCCCCGGACATAACTCCAGCAACATCAGGAATAACCTGAACCGGCACACGCCACAATACTCTTACAACAGACCTGCCCCACACCCATGATGCTAGACAAATAAACGTGCAAATAGAGACGCACCTTTTGACAGCAGACATCGAAACTTATGCTATGTTAAAGGACAGTTACTAATAAAAGTTTTTTGAAAATGTTACGGTATTGTGTACCCAACTGTAGGACCCAGTAGCGTCACCAACGTTAAGACACTGGGATATTTGTCTATGCAATGTTACCTGTAGCTTTCCTTATCTATGCACTATTTGTAACTGTATGGATCAAAGTATGCATGCCACATAATGCCAAGGTTAAGTGTTTAAACTAATGAAAATCAATAAACAGCATTTGAAAAAAAAGATATTTTGGCAGTTTTCTTGGCTCCCTATAGGGGAATCCACAAACCCTCATTACCTTTAAGAACCAAGGTAAGTGCCAAGAAGGACACAGATTTGGCCTGAATACCTTTTGTGAAAAAATAGTTACACAGGCAAACTGCCCCAACCTTCCCAAAAAAGTCTCAGCACCAAAGTGTAAAGCCTCAATACATTTTCTAGATTTGCCTTCAGACTTTTCTAGACCTTCTGGCACTTGAAACTGAGGGACAGATTTATCAAAGTTTTGCATGGTCCTGAATGGCTTAATAAATCTGGAGTAACGCAGGGCAGCACAAATTGCTGCGTTGCGTTACTCTGCTCCAGGGAGGAGTTCCATGGATGAATCCTGGGTGTTCCCACTCACCCACCCATGGATTTTGGCACATTCCCAGATTTATATCAAACAACAAAAGAGTGTCATGTGCAAAAAAGGTCTGTGTTTAAGCACTAAGACATAGACAGAAACAATTCCCTTATAAGAACACACTGGAAATCTTTAGGAATTTTTTAGAAGCCCTCACTCACCACCCTGGTTGGTGACATGCTTCATCATCGGGCCCACCAGGAGAAGCCGAATGCCCCCCTGGTGTGCTACAAAGCCTCAAAGATTCCCTGGTCCACACACGACCAAAAACTGACATGTCCAACCCCCACAATGATAGATCAATCACTAGTGCACTAGTCAAAGAAACATACGAACTGCAACTCCACGAACGTCGTCTATCTCATTACCTGTACCTGTGGGAAAAGATACGTTGGAATGACCACCCGCAAAATCAAACAACGCATCTGCGAACATCGCAGTAATATCAGATGCTTAAACACAGACCTTTTTTGCGCATGACACTCTTTTGTTGTTTGATACAAATTTAATCTGGGGGATGTGGTAAATGTCTTCTCCACTGTTCTTCTCTGGATAGACTGTACTATGAAAATATGATAAAACTCCTCACAAAGTCCCACCGACATGAAACCCTTGGCCACGAATCTCAGGCAGGTAGACTTTGGCAGAAGCAGAGTGTCAAAAAGAAACGATGTTTAACAATCTCCACCAAAAATAGAGAACAACACAGGGTACTAACCCTTTAAAATCACAACCTCCCCTAAGTAGGGTACACCACAGGATAGTAAACCTAGGAACTGGAATGGGGCATTGACTACCCACAAACACACCACCACCCCTAAGGAGGGTACACCACAGGATAGTAAACCTGGGAACAGAAACGGGGCACGGACTACCCACAAATACACCACCTCCCCTAAGTAGGGTACACCGCAGGATAGTAAACCTTGGAACTGAAATGGGGCATTGACTACCCACAAAAACACCACCTCCTCAAAGTAGGGTACACCGTAGGATAGTAAACCTGGGAACTGAAATAGGGCATTGACTACCCACAAATACACCGCCTCCCCTAAGTAGGGTACACCACAGGATAGTAAACCTGGGAAATGAAATGGGGCATTGACTACCCACAAATACACAACCTCACCCAAAAAGAATACAAGTTAGGATACTCACCCTTGAAACTCAAAACAACAACATCACCTAGATAAGGTACACCATAAGGTACTACATGACGCTAGGAGACAACAAAGACCTAAGAGTACTGACCCTTAAAACAACACCTCGTCTAGAGACAAATACAGAGTATCGTTACACTAACCGCCCTCACAAGTGTCAGTGTCAGTAACAAACACTGAGTGCACACACGCCTAACTCACAAACGAAATGAAAGCAGGCAAATAAAATGAAAACAATGAAAATAAAGCTCCTCTCAGACTTTCACTCAAAGGGTCCCCCCCCCCTGCCTTACCCACAAAACGAAATGAAAGTAGGCATTGCACACAGAAATAAACTCGGTCCAAAACGAACCAGCACACTCCAAACATACAGCAAAGAATTGATTAACACAAAACATGCAGCGAAAAATGTAGATAACAGATAAGATAAGCTCTGATGAGCGATCTCTCCCCCGGGTTCTCCGTGCGCAACTCTCCGCAGTCGTCGCTGAATATCCCCATAAAAACGAAATGCCAGACAGACTACCAGACAGTCCACTAGGAAAGTCAAAATCTCCGTTGTTGTTGTGCACATTGTCGAATCGATACTGGTCAAGATTAACCTGTCGCCCAGACCGTTGCAGTGAGGAAACAACGTGGTTGGCAGAACGTCCAAAAACGTGGTTGGCAAAGCGTGTGAATAGTAAGCTTTAAACGGCAGGTAACCAAAACGATCTAAAAGCCAATCCCAAAATGGCGGCACGCTGTTACGCCTCCGCCGGATGGTTCACGGCGAAGACGTCCAAAGCAAAGTGTTTACCAGGAAAAGGAAGAGTGATGATGCGTGTCTTCGTAGGGAAACGTCACCAGAGGAAAGAATCAGAAGATGAAGATCGTCGATAACTCCCACGAACATTCCAGAGACGTCATCACTCGGACAGAAGCAGAGGAACAAAGAAGATCGCTGCAGACCAACCGTCGGCCAACCGTCAACAGCGTTAAATGAGGTAAGGAAAATAAACAAAGGATGCCGAAACGGCGCTGCATTTAGACGCCGCTAATCAATTTAGCAAGATTAGGACTGGAGTAGTCAAACAATATCACAATGGTGATGCCAAAAAAACAGGAGCTGCGAAGCTGTTTGGTGCTTTCCAGAAACACAGGCAGGGAGAGTCCATTGAAAAGTTGAAGACGCCGGTAGACAAGAAAGTTTGAGAGGAGCTTTATTTTCACTGTTTTCACAATGCCTGCTTTCATTTCGTTTGTGTGTTAGGTGTGTCGGCACTCAGTGTTTGTTGCTGACACTTGTGAGGGCGGTTAGTGTAACAGTACTCTGAATTTTGTCTTTAGACGAGGTGTTGTTTTAAGGGTCAGTACTCTTAGGTCTTTGTTGTCCTGGTGTACTCTATTTAGCGTAGGTTGTCTGCGTGTGGGTAGTCAATGCCCGTGTTTGTGTCCTAGGGTCATGTAGTACCTTAAGGTGTACCCTATCCAGGGGATGTTGATGTTTTGAGTTTAAAGGGTGAGTATCCTAACTTGTATTCTTTTTGGGTGAGGTTGTGTATTTGTGGGTAGTCAATGCCCCATTTCAGTTCCCAGTTTGACTATCCTGTGGTGTACCCTAATTAGGGGAGGTTGTGTTTTTAAAGGGTTAGTACCCTGTGTTGTTCCCTATTTTTGGTGGGAGATTGTTTGTATTCTTGACACTCTGCTTCTGTCAAAGTCTACCTGCCTGAGATTCGTGGCCAAGGGTTTCATGTCGCTGGGACTTTGTGAGGAGTTTTATCATATTTTCCTCTGTCAGCATGTTTTTGTCAGGGGAGCTTGTTTAGGGTCTGTGTCTACGCTCGCCTTTGTTTATCAGGGTGTTTACCCTCTGGTGTACCCTTCTGTGAGCGTGACCACCTTTCTTTGCTACTTTGGTTCTCTTTCATCTTAACCATGCTTTTACCCTAAGGGAAGGGGATGTGGCGTATTGTAGCATTTTGTTGTTTTTTTGTTCTTTTAAAATTTAGCATATTTTTGTATTTCTGCACATGCTAATGATATCTCATGCAATACTTGTTGCTTTTATGGTATTTTTGTCATTTGTTTCTCTATTCTGTTCTTACCCCATAAGGGAAGAGGATGTGTGGTAAATGTCTTCTCCACTGTTCTTCTCTGGATAGACTGTACTATGATATCTGTGACATCATAGAATGCCTGGTTGTCCCTCTGGCTCACAGTGCCTCTCTCTCACTTACTGTGGCAGTTGGTCATCTCAGGCTGAGCTGCTAACAGCTGGCTCCTGGTGGGGTTTTACTTCTGTACTTAATATCTTGGAAGGAACTTACAATAAAGAATCTTACTTACACAGTGGACTGTACATCATTCATTTACCACAGGGGACTGAGAGTGTCCCTTGCCCTCTCTCTCTAATTGTTATTACATTCCCAGATTTAACATTAGGGGCAGTTAAATACGCGCATTCTTGCCCTTTCCCTTTCAGCAAGCGCTGCCGATCAAGGTGGCTTGCTGCATTGCACTGCGTGAAAAAATGATAAATGTGAACCTTAATCCATGTGCTAATATAAGACTGCAACTGCCCACAGCCCACTGCCCATGTTAGGTAAGTATTTGTTGTGTGAAACTGACAGGAATAGTTAGTGGAACGCAAACCTCTTTCATCATGAACAGACACACTCAAGAAATCTAGGAAGTTTGAAATATATTTTCAACATTAAGGGCCTTATTATGTGTTTGGCAGTGCAGGAATGGAACTGACCGCTCCCTTACCAACAAACCCATGTTTGAACCGCCCCCCAGATTAGGAGGTTTCTCCTGTCTAAAGGGCGGTTCTTTGGCGTTCCCATTGTGGTGCCTTAGAAATAGTCACCACAATGGGAATGTCAAAATCAGTATGTAGCTATACCATCTCTTCAACAGCTTCAGGTTCAGCACACTTTGTCACTCTCATGGGCTCTATATGGTGCTGACACATAAACATCTATTTAGACCAAATAAGAACAGAAAACTTTGACTTGGGAACTGTTGTATTACCAACTGGTAGTGGTAGATGGCAGAGAACACAGCTGGGCTTCAAAACAGTCTTATCTCTGTGGCTGGGATATAAGGTAGTACAAGACACATGCAGAGTAAAGGCTGGACTAGATGATTTGGTTTGGTTTAGGCCACATGGCATAAGGCAGGGAATAGCATGGAATTGAGAAATACCATAGTATGATGTTGGTAGATCCTGGTTAATCTGTAGCCTGAATGGGGGTGATGCATGTACCTGCTGAGCTTCTCTTTTGGTTCAGCCAGAGCTACTTTATTTTTCTCCTTCTGCAGGTGTCGGAAACCTAGGTAGTCTGCCAATGGCTGTCAAAAGCTGGTCATGTAGAGACATTTTGCACCATGGGCCTAATTACCCTAGCGACCACTGCACCAGGAGTTCAACCAGGGCCGGACTGGGAACCACAACCTGCCCTGGCAAAGTGCTTGGCCGGCCCCCTCCCTACTCGGGGGGGTTGAAGGTGCCGCTGAGCTCTTTGCCGGAGACCCCAAAACCGGCCCCCACCCGAGCGGCGCACCGGGGGATTGCCCGGTGCTCGATATGGCCAGTCCGGCCCTGAGTCCAACCACCATTTACAACAATGGCAGTCGGACCTTCAGAAGACCACTGCAACCGCTAGCAATGCGTGATCCCTGGCGGAGGCGCGGCGATCTGTGGGCCGCAATATGCTTAGTGGTGCCTTGCGACACTGCCTAGCATATTACAACTTTCCTCACTACCGCTGGTGTCATGGAGGTTTCTCCTCCATGCAACACCTGGTGGTGAGGAAAGAAAGGGCGCCCTACAGGGCCCCCTCTAGCCCCTGTGCATGGGGGTGCATGCAGGGGGCATCTGTTGTGCCCCTATGTATTTTCGCACCCTCAGTTCCTGAACGGGAAGGAATACATGACATGGTGCATTCCTTCCAGTGTAGGAACATGCGCTGGCAGTCCTGCAGCAGTTTAAGGCTCACTATGAGCCTTTGCAATGCACCCCGGTAAACCACCAGGCCGCCTGCCCGCCAGACAACGAAAACACTCGTAATCTTTTGGGCAGGCAGCGTTCGAGTTTGATGGCCCAGGAGTGTGGCGCTGGCATGGTGGCCCCCTCCTAGACTGTCAACTTGTAATCAGGCCCCAAGTGTTCATGTGGCTTCTGTGCCTGATCAGCAGAGTAGGTTATGCTGAGACCATCAGGTTTGTGATTCGCAGGTTGGTTTTTGGAGAATACAAGTGCCTTAGCTCAGCACCATCCAAGACTTTAACTTTTTGTCTCCCCCAATCCGAATTTAAATAATACTTGGCATTCGACAAGCAGATGGGCCCTATGGCTCCTGATGTTATTGTTTGTGGGAGATTGAAAGTTTTGAGAGTTTGAAAGAGACGTCTTCAAATATGCATGTGGATTATGCATGTGCCAGGTGTGAAAGATCACATACTGTCTTCCACTTGGCCATCTTGTCCACTGTAAGCATGCATCACCTCATTCGTGCTAGTGGTATAACCAAATGGTGTATTGATATGACATAATAATGTTAGCTGTCAGCTTGGGAGGAAGTCAGGTGGGATGGGTTGTATGTCAGAACAACGAGTTCCTTTACAACGCGGTCTCTCTTACGACTGTGTCTTAACCACTACTAGCTTTACCACTCATTCCTTTACTAAGATTTTTCGTGGTAAAGGCATGCATGGTAAACAGCTATCCGTGGCTGAGTTTCTCAGAGTTTACCAACCCTCTCCTTCTGCTCTGAGCCCTAAATACACCCCCCAATCTTAAAACTACCCCGAACCCCCACCCCTAAAAACTAATCTGTATCCCTCCCACCCCCTAAAAACTACCACGACCCCCACCCATTAAAAACTAATCTGAACCCCTTCTACCCCCTGAAAACTACCTCTTAGAATATCTACTGTCCATCTAGGCACTCGGCTCCTGTGAGCCTCTGCATTGTACTGTAGCCAAATGTATAGTTTCAGTATGGAGTAAGTGATCTCATAACAGCCTCATGTGGCTAGGAGAGGCCACCCCATGCCTCTAACTCCTACATGTGATGTCTTTCATCAATCATTGTCCACTGCAAGTGCAATTCAGGGACAAAACGATTCTACCTTCTGACTGTTCAGAGGATGTCCAATCAGAGGCATAAAACTCAGAATTGATACACACTTTAGACCTGTTTTCCTTCAACTGTCTGCAAGGAGCGGGGCAAGCTGGTAGATTACATCTACCGCAGTGGATCATAGAGTGTGGGGAATTTGTTTTCTTGTTTGTATATTTGTTTGCCTCCAGGGAATAAACGAACATTTAAAATGCACATCCCTGGCAGATAAAGGCCTGCCCCATATCTATGCACATGTGTGTTTGCATACACAACTTTCCAGTCTTTAAGATCCAATGCACACTACAGTAACTAATAATTAAATATCGAAATTAAAAAAGATATTTCTATAAACAGTATTCCATACTGTGAATGTTGTGTTACACCCATGCAACCATTTTACACAGTCACACTGCATGCTCGTGTCGCGTGAATCATCTTTCCCCCTTAGACTGATGCCTCTCAGCGTGCGCGCAGGCAGTAGCCCAACTACAGACAGCAGTATGAAGCATTTAACAGCCAATATTTTGCAAACTTGTGCTGGGAAAACGCACAGAGCCCAACAGCTGCGGCTCAGCCTCGCTGTGAACCGTAGGGAGCAGATTATTTTCCACACTCGAGGGCTGTTGCAGCTCCCACTGAGGGTGGCGCATCCTTGCCAAGCGCGGAAGGCGGTGTAACAGGTTTCCCTCACCCTGCCAAATTCTCCACAGGGAACTTGGCACGGTGGGCAGAAACTTTTTGGAGTTTGGCCTGCTGCGTTAAGAGATCACACAAAGAAAAAGGCAACACGAGGGCAGTGGTGTTATTGTGATGGCTTCCTCTCCCCTCAATTAAAATGTTGGTTGAGCTGAAACAAGCCTAAAAGTGCTTTAATAAATCTTGCACAACTGAGAGATTGGGCCATGTCATGACCGCTCCTTACAAGTTATTAGTGTCATAAATAATGTTCTTGTTATAAACACAAACTGGCTGTCCATGCTGCTAAATGCAAGAATAAATCAAGTCACACAGTCCTAAAACGAAATAAGGATACTTAATATATGTAAGTATTATTCATATGAAGAAGTTGAAGAAACTTGTCTTTACAAGATGGCCTTGTAGAGAAACATGACCCAGTAGGTCTTAGAAATAGATTATAAGCCAGATACTGTGGCTGCGAATGAAGGTTCCCCCATTCTATGCCTCTGCACTTGGAAATGTGTTCAGGGTAATCAGTGTTACAGCAGGGAGTGTCATTACCCACAAGGCATCATTATGCAGTTAAGACTCAAGGGTGTGCATGTTTTTATTTCATCATTCGAGCTCGTTTTTGTCCCTCGGGGTGGATAATGATTCCACCCTGTGCCTTCCAGTGTTATTTTCCACTCCACCGTAGCCCAGAGACAGATCCCAAGCGCCTTCCTTGTGGCCTTCCTATACTCAAGCACTTCTGTGCTCTTACATTGTGAACGTGCACAAAAGACCTACAGAGGCAATATGGCCAGACACACCTGGCAGTTTTTTAAAATTTTTAAAATTTATTTAATGTGATTTTATATAGCGCTTTACATAAGAACCAGTTGCAAAACATAAGGACTATAAGGACTAAGGATTACATGTGTTACATAAAAGATACATACAGAACAAATTGCAAATGTACACGATGTAGAGTCACACAAGGAAGAGATACAAACAGAAAGAAGAGATACGAATGGAAATACTCTAAGAGTCACATAGGAATGGTAGAGAGTACAAAGGTCCATTGCATATGCTAGTGATTAGAGTTATCTCTGTATACAAAGGGAAGGGATACGAATGGATAAACTCTAAGAGTCACATAGGAATGGTAGATAGTACAAGGGTCTACTGCATATACTAGTGAGTAGAGTTATCTCTATATACATAGGGAAGGGATACGAGTGGATATACTCTCAGAGTCACATAGGAATGGTAGAGAGTACAAAGTTCTACTGCATATACTAGTGATTAGAGTTATCTCTATATAATTTGGGAAGGGATACGAATGGAAATACTCTAAGAGTCACATAGGAATGGTAGAGAGTACAAAGGTCTACTTCATATACTAGTGATTAGAGTTATCTCTATATACATAGGGAAGGGATACGAGTGGATATACTCTAAGAGTCACATAGGAATGGTAGAGATACTTTAGAATAACTTGACCCCTACCTAACTTAAAGCAGTGATATATATTATCTCAGTGAGGGGATGGGGTGTAGAGATCCATAGTTGCTTTTAACACTCCAAATCGGTGCACCTACACTTAGGGGCATATTTACTGGAAAATGTCAGAGCGCGGAGCTGTGCCAAATTTGTTAGCACCGCGATCCGACATTTTCAAGGGATGCGCCATATCTACTACAATAGGGTGCACCCCGGTGTTTCCGCAGGCACTAAAATTAGCGCCAAATGCAGGCAGCCTGGCGCTGTAGTGCAAGGCTGCCTGTGTTCCTGGGAGTGATCGTTTATGAAAAGGAAGATGTCCCTTCCTGCACAAAAACAATCTCTAATGGTGATTTGTTACTTCTATGTGTGCAGCAGTCTGCAGCACACATAGAAGTAGCAAATCATTATTATTTCTTGATTGTTTATGTGCAGAAATGGACACCTTCCTGCACATACAGAATCATTAATGGCTTTTTTTGCTCTTTTTAACTGTTCTGAAGAATGCAGCACACATAGAAAAAGCAAAAACAAGGAGAAATAAAAGCATTTCTCCTTGAGCGCCAGTCTAACGCCTGCTCTTGCATTGCATTAGTTGTTGGCGCTGACACAGATTTACACCTCCCGATGAATCTGGGGTAGTGTCAAAAAGCAATGGGGGTTGCTGTGCAACGCCCATAGCAACACCAATGGCACACCCCTTGGCCACAGAGGACTGCAGTAGAAAGGGGAATATTTATGAAAATGAAAAATGGCGCTACGCCACCGCAGTGTCAAAAAAAGTGACGTTCCAGTGGTGAGAGGGGATTGTAAATATGCCCCTTAATGCCAAAAATGTGCAATTTAGGCATGGAAAACACCCAAAAATGGTCCTGTTTTACAGGGTAAGCGTGAGAGGTATTCTCCCACGAGAAACATATTTTTCAAATGGTATACAAAAGTGCAGAAAATTAGGGTACACTTAGATCTTGAATATAATCTTTAAACTGGTATGCTTTGTTCAGTGGAAAATGGATAGTATGGGGTGAATTCTCTATATGGATGTATATATGTGAGTATGTATAATGTGTTTCTATTGCCTGAACCTGACAAAAGGCAAGGGAGCGCTGTATATGGTCAAAAACAACCAAAAGGTGAACAACTGATAGGAAAGGAAGCTGGGTGTGGACGGTTAATGCATTGTGATGAAGTGTTATGTAAAGAGATTAGTTTTCAACTGTTTTCTAAATTGGAGCAGCATGTTCTAGAGGGACTCTAGTTTTTGATGAACATATCAGCCGTCAAAAGCAGCCTTGGAAGAACTTACCAGCCTATTCCACCTGGAATATATGCCCCTGGGTTAAGAAGGTTTTACAAAGGTTGTTTCTACTCTAGGTTGTTCCATACTCAGTCCTGAAGAAGACCTGCACAGATGTTTAGAAACACGTGTTACATTGGAAGGTCAAAACGTTGTTGATGTGTTTAAATTGCCTGTACTGAATCTCCAGCCCTTTGGGCAGCCTAGGAGAGACTGCATTTGCCCACCTATGATAGGCTTTAAACTAAAATACTTTGGACAGGCTGACTATAGGTTTGTCTTCTGTTTATTTATCCAGTCACTTTCTTTTACCAGATGCCCTGCATGAGCACCTTTTAATTTTGCATCTATGGAGCACCTTGTTCATTGATATGAACTATTTAAATGGTATCATTATTTGAATATATGAGATACATTAAGTCATATTTACCCATGTGTGTTTTGTGTTGTCTCGTTTATTTGTTTTTCTTTTGTGATTTATTTCTGCAGACACATTAATAAGGCAACTACATGTCTACTAAGTTTGATCCCACAGAACCATCTGTGTATATGTACAACAGCTTTGCGAAGCATAATCTGGGGATACGCTGGCCCGACGCAGAGCCAGGCCAAAATTTGAACTATGCATCCAGGGCTTAAAGATCCTGATTCTCAAAATGGACTTTATAATACATTTTGTAGTATTACAAAATGTACTAAAAAATGTAGGTTTTACCTATACGTATATGTGTGTAGGTCTCTACACATGTAAATATAGATTTTAGTTGTAAATGTGGGAGGGACACAGGGGAGTGGGTGAAAAACAGAACAGACTTACTCCTAAAGGGAATGGGATTAAAGAGGAGTAACAATGGTTTTGGGGGTTAGAGAGGGGTTTAAGGAGTAACATCACCTACCCGCACAATAGTAAGCCAAATGGATTAATCTGGGGGTAGAGACATGTAACTTACACATTTGTAGTACGCTTGCACTCAGAAGGCCCAAATCACAGAGGTAGGCTTAGACGTGTGGTCTAAACGTAGACCAAACGCCTACGTTTATGACTTTATGTTGGAGGAAACTAATCCCTTCCAAAACAGTGTTGGAAGGGATTCGTTTCCTCCCGCTGTGTCCTGTCTCCAAGGAAATCGAAACCGCATATGTGGCTCGCGTGTTTTTTTAATGGACGAACACCAAGACTGGAACTCTTTTGTGATTTATCGTGAGGTAATGAAGACTGTGGATGCGGCTCCCTGCCTTTCCTTATTGATTTGATGTGCAGTGACTACACCTTTAAGAATACTGGTGCAATAGAGTCTCCTTTGACCTGAAGAACCACTTGCCCGCCCCACTCCCTACGTCCTGATGAAGACCCCGTTTTAAGGTCTTATGTGTACCTAACCCACAAATTGGGGGTCAAAACGTCGACGGATACCAACCCAAACGAGCTTGCTCTCCCAGCAATATATATAGTAATATATATGCCGCTGGCATGGTTTTATGGACATTGTATTGAGCATTGATTGCTTGGACTCCACTACTGGCTATCCTTCCTAAGCCAGACTGATCTGTTGTATATATGTTATGATGCATTATTTGTTTGTTTTGTATAAATTATCTATTTTGCACATTCCTTTCCTCATATCACTGTCCTCCTCACCCACCCTTCCCACCCCTGGGGCACTATTACAATCATATGACTAGAAATGATGTACTGCATTCAGTTGAAAAGCACACTGTGATTAAATAACAGTGCGACAACTCAGTTTCTTATATGTATTCATATCTTTTTTTCTTTTAATATTGTCTGCTGTGTACAGGGACCCCCATTTCTGTATGTACCAATTAGCACCCAGGTCCCTGTGACTTAATTGGGTAAACCCCCCTTTGTATAACTGCCTATGAGCTTATAGACATAGAAGAAGCTCTACATCATCATTCTTCTTTGGATGGCACACACCTTCAAAGTGAAGGGCCAGGATTGGCACCAACTGTACTCTTGAATTTGACTCTCAAATTTGGCATCAAATTCAGAGAAATAAAAATAAGACTTTAAAGGTTCTTATGCTAGCACTAGAAAGCAGACTTTAACTGACCTATTTATAAAGAAGAAAGGAAGCACCAGAGAACAGCACTGATCATAGAAAGGAGATTTATTGATCTATAAATTAAAACAGAATAGAATTTAAAAATAGACACGGTCTAGCACATTATATTTGAGTGCATGTGCCGGCAGTTGAGCAGCAGGGCCAGCTCCTGGGGCGCAAGAGCTGCTGCAGAAGGAATCTGGACAACTCACTAGTTGATTATCCTCTTGTCAAACTACTTTAAACCTTTCAAAATACTGGCCTGTATGCCAAACTAATCCTCCATTTATATGACTTGTAATAATGACTACTATCTTAAAGCCATTAAAACAAATTATTCTCTCCTATCCAGAAGATGGCTAAATCTCACAAATAAATCTCTCTTGTTCAGAAGCTGATATGCGATAGGGACTCTTAAGAGCGTGGTATTCCATTCTTGCTTGTTTCCAAGTCATATGTGAATCTGTGTTTACTCAGTGTACATTTTGAATAGTAGATTATCCAATGTACTCACATCTGCCAGAGGTAGCAGGTCAATGCAGAAATGTAATGGCGAAAAGGCTGACATCAGTGTTTACCATATAAGACAGGTGTGATTGATGAGGTAAATGTTGAATGTGGTCCAAACTGAAAAATCAGATCCACTGTAAGGCTAGTCCAGGGACAGCCCCCCTTTATCCTACACATACAGATTTGTAAAAAAAACACCTGCCGTCGGAAATGGGTGTACTCTCAGTAATGATAGGGGGCAAAGTTACAAAATTTGTAAGTATATCAGATTTATGTAGTTGCCAATACTCAATGGTAGATCTAGGTAAGACTTGTCATGTTGCCTAAAAGGTTTTGCCCTTCGGCTGTACAAGTATACCATCTTACCATTTGGAGTGGAAGTAAATGGACTCCTGCCCCATGAATCTCTCCCATAACTTACTGAAAAAGGATCCATATTAGGAAGAGACAAAAATGCTAGAGTGGAAAAGGTTAGATTTTTGGCTGACCCTCACTCTTTCTTCTAAATGAACACACATGCGAGACATCTGAGCTAGCTCTATAAAATGCTTGTAGTAGAAGCCAAATTGCTAGAGAATATATACAAAACTTTAGTAATAAATTTGAGAAAGCAGAACATTAGTTAAGGTGGATGGTAGTCCACCATAAGTAATAAGTGCAATATTTGTGTTAGGTCCAGTAAGCGTTTCAGTAATTTAAACCTGACCTCATTCCCTGGAAGCTATGGTACAGAGCAGACTGACTTAATTAAATAAAACGTGTAAAGCATACAAGGGTACCAAAACAGTTACAAAGTTGAAACACAACACAATAAAATTCCCACTCCAATTATAAAAATAAAGAATATTATAATGAACAAAATGAGACCAAAATGAAAAAAATCCAATAGTGGGAACTGACGATATAGATTTTTGCAGTTTGAATTATGTTTTAGTATCGAAAAGCACAAGGCACTGACCACAGACAACTGGTCACACTAGACCAGGTCAAAGTCAAAGGTTCAGGTTGACCTAGATGGAGCTGGTCGGATACAGAGACCAGGTCTACCTGCTCTGAAGTTTTACCTTCTGACTTAGGGCCTGATTTAGAGTTTGGCATATGGGATACTCCATCAGAAATGTGACGGATATCCCGGCCGCAGTATTACAAGTATCCCGTCTGCCAAACTCTAAATCCGGCCTTGGGGGCACATTTATGTGGGAATTTGTACTAAGGACATCCAGCAGACTGTGAGTTTAACCAGCAGGAAAGCTTTTTGGTAGACAGGGTTTGCGTAGCAGCCACTCTGTTCAGGCATCAAAAAGCAACTGACAAGTATTCAAACATCGAGAACTCTAAGGGGCATATTACCAAGGGGGGCGATAGGCAATTATCGCCGATTTAGCAGCCGTTTTCGGACGCTAAGCGTCAATAATTCTATCGCCCTTTTAGCAAGCTGTCGCTAACTGATGTTAGCAACAGCTTTTAGGCGATAGCGAGCGGTTTGGGGCCTGCTTTGCATGTCAGCGATGTTTATCGCTAATGACATGCAAAAAGTGGGTTTACCTAACCAGTTAGCGACTGAAAGCAGTCGCTAACGTCGCTATCGCCTATTAGCAAGCGAATATCTCCAAATACTAACACCTGCCCAGACCAGTTCTTAGCCATGTTATCCAATGGGAGGTGGATATCATGGCTAAGAGCATTTTGTCGCTAATGCGTGAATATCGCTGTATTCTCAGGGATATTAACGAATTTCGCCGCTATCGCTGGATATTTTAGCACAATGGAGAAAAACGTTGCTAATTACATGTTTTCTCCACTAACATATCCAGCGATAGGCAGCGATAAAATGAGCGTTGCTAAGCCTATTTAGCGATAAATATCGCTACTTGTTTCTGGTAATATGCCCCTAAGTTCTGTTGTGGAATGCTCACATCAAGAACAGGGATGACGTGAGCATTCCAAACAGAGGTAATGACGTTGGGCCCAATTCACAGAACTAGTTTAAGACAAAATCCTAATCTTACTACCATTTTGGTATTCACAGAAGGCACTTACTCATTTTGGTATTCACAGAAGGCACTTACTCATTTTGGTATTCACAGAAGGCACGTACTCATTGATGAGTAAGTGCCTTCTGTGAATACCAAAATGAATAACTTACTCATTTTGAGTAACTTACTCATTTTGATATGTGTTAGTCAAGATGTTAGTGGGGGCGCCATCTTAGAATGGTGAAAGGAATAAGGTGTTAATGGATGGTAATCTATTCGTGAAGACTATCGTGCTTCAGAATTCTCAATAAAGTCTAAATGTGGTTTGTGATTCTAAAATTGCTGAAATATAACAATAAAAATAAAAGACAGTGAAAAAATCACAAAAATGTGATAATAATAATCATCAAAACATGGCATTCATTAGGTACATATGGAAAGAACTAAATCATGATTATAGATAGCATGCGAATTCTAATCTGTCATTGAGTCCGTTCGGTTTCATGGAGTTGAGAAAATATATCCAATGGTTTTCTCTTGTAATAGTGTTCTGTTTATGTCTCTTCCTGGAACTTTCATGACAGTTTCAAGTATAGCAAATTTCAATTGACTTATGTTGTGGTGTCTTTCGTTGAAATGTGTAGCAACTGTGGATCGAATGTTGTTCGTTCTGATATTACTCTTGTGCTCTGATACACGAATCTTAAAAAAGTTGTGAGACAAAGACAGAGAATTACAAAGGAACTGTACCGTGTTATAACTGCAGCTGCTGCAATACCATAATTAAGGGTAACACTATGACTCACTCTATGAGAGGAACCACCATTAAATTAAAAACTACAGCCACTTGTGATTCACAAACGTGATATACTATCTCAAATGTCCCTGCGGACTGATATATGTGGGCAAAACTATCAGGAAAATTAAGATTCGTGTATCAGAGCACAAGAGTAATATCAGAACGAACAGCATTCGATCCACAGTTGCTACACATTTCAACGAAAGACACCACAACATAAGTCAATTGAAATTTGCTATACTTGAAACTGTCATGAAAGTTCCAGGAAGAGACATAAACAGAACACCATTACAAAGAGAAAACCATTGGATATATTTTCTCAACTCCATGAAACCGAACGGACTCAATGACAGATTAGAATTCGCGTGCTATCTATAATCATGATTTAGTTCTTTCCATATGTACCTAATGAATGCCATGTTTTGATGATTATTATTATCACATTTTTGTAAAGTTTTCACCGTCTTTTCTTTTTATTGTTATATTTCAGCAAGTTTAGAATCACAAACCACATTTAGACTTTATTGAGAATTCTGAAGCACGATAGTCTTCACGCAAAGATTACCATCCATTAATACCTTATTCTTTTCACAATTCGAAGATGGCGCCCACACTAACATCTTGACTAACACTAGTCCTATTTCGATCTCCAAACTATTTAAGCGGAGTGAAAGCTGGTTCGTCTTCGACTCCGACTTGACCGCGCTAGAGAACTCAACACTAAATGATTCACCACATGATGGCAGGTAAGACACATCATGTACTTACATCCTTACATTAGATTATTAGCTGGGCACAATATACTAGAAGTTATTTTGCTAGTAATCACTGGTATATTTTAACTTCCGTATGAGCATTGATTAACAACACGCTCCACTCTCTTTAGCTACAGCGTCATTTTACCTTTATTTTTGCACATGCACCAATTATATTATTCATTCATCACCCAGAGAAATTAACCCAATTTTGATAATCACACATGAATTCACTCGTTTATTTGCCGGTTTCACTCTCCTTTAATCGATGTTATCACTTTTTCTAAAATCACCGTCTATAACAACATATGAATCCCACAATTGTTCGTGACACTTGAGTCAGATTTCTATAGTGACATCATAATATTGTATACCTACACATTTGTAGGATGTTATCCTCAAAATGAGATCTTTACTTTTTTTGTTTAGATTAAGCATGGGCGAATTTTGCGAATCTGGCGTTCGCGAATTTTGCGAATTTGCGAACTCGCAATCCGCAAAATCCGCGAATTCTCGCGAATTTGCAGATTTTTTTTGTGTGTTCGCAAGGATTTCTGCCAGTTCGCAAGGATTTCTGACAGTTCGCGAGGGTTTTGTACCAGTTCGCAATTGCGAACTTACATGTCGGCTCGCAACGGTCACGATTATGTTGTTTCTACGTCTGGTTCATCATCACAGGTTCCCAGCACCCTCTGTTAACACCCCTGCCACCCTCTGTTTCACCCATGCCACCCTCTGGTACATCAATGCCACCCTCTGGTTCATCATCACTGTAGATTATGGGGGGGAAAAGCAAGCACACCTGCCTGCTTCAACTGACATGAATTAATTTGGGGTTGATTTATTAATGTGTCACTGTTTTAAAATTCCAGTCTGGCACCTGCTTCCTTATCTGTAATTTGCTTTCTGTTGCAGTGCAATTTTTTTTTCCAGGACCTTTGTGGCCTACTTGTAGCTATTCTATGAGCCTGCTGTGAGGGTCAGAGCAGGGTCATACAATTGTTGCAACTAGCAACTGAACTCTGGAGGGGCCCCAGTCAGGAAGCACTACAGGGAATGGTTACTAATGATGAGTTTGAACTTTTGAACCTGCTTTCACTTTTGAAAAACTCGTTTTTCTGCAGAACAGCATTACAGCAACTGTAATGCCCCAAACAAGCTTATATGAGAAAGTTGATTTCTAATCCAAAAGTTATCCAAAGAAAATCAAAAGGCCTCAAATCCAAAAAAGTGCAGGCAAATGTCAACCTGAGGAGTTATTCTGATAAAAATCATCATTTTCAGAAGGTCTATGCTGCTTGCTAGTAGATTTCTTGTGCAGAATTGCAATTTTTGTAATTTTGCGAGTGCGAGATTGTTGCTGCCCGCCGCACCTACATGTTCGCAATTGCGAACTTACACCGCACGCCGCAAAATTGTATCACCAAGAAAAAAAAATCCGCTGCGTGCGAATTTGCGGATTTTCGGTAAATTCGCGAGCGTTCGCGGATTGCGAATTTACCGAAAATCCGCAAAATCCGTGAGCGGAACGGATTTTCCGCCCATACATAGTTTAGATATTCCCCTGACGAAGTGCAGATAGTGCACGAAATGCATTGGGAACGCCTTGTGGATAAATGTGAAAAAATGTAAAAAAAAACTTTACTCAACACAAAGTAAATGGAAAATAAGACATTATACAAGAAGATAATGAATACAATTTTCTTCTGAATAAATTCAAATAGTTCATCTATAGCAAGATTCCTATTGGATTATTTTATTCAAGGTTTACACACTATATAGCGGATTGAGAGCTGTGCCTAGAGGGTCATCCCCTAACCAGAGGAAGCTTTAATTCATTCTTGCTTTTCCAGATTTACCATTACTGGTAGAGCTGGGAATGCCTCAAATTGCTACACCTTTCCATGTGAGGCGTAACAGGGAGAAATATCTTCATGTCTTCTACCTAATGCCTCTTTCTATGGGTGCAGTATTCTGCAGCACAAAACAAAGAGCAAAAACCCACTCAGGATTGTTTCTGTACAGGAAGGTGTCCCTTCCTTTAAAAGAACAATTCTGCCTACTAAGCAGGCACCCTTGCACCATTGTGCAAGGCTGCCTGCGTTGACGCTAGGCAACACACTGTGTGCTAGCACTGGGAAAACAGAGGAATGCACCGTATTATATTAAATACAGCACATTCCTGTCCTTTTCCTATCACACAGTGCAGCAAGATAATTTGCTGAACTGTGTGATATCTTCATGAAGGAGCACCCTTGTCTTTAAAACGGAAGTCAAATATTCTCAGTGGGGCAAGGCAGCAGGCTGTGGCCGAGATGGGTTTCACGAGGCAGGTTAGTTGTCAGGTGAAGTTCAGCGAAAGCCATTGACTTTCATCAGAAAAGATTAAAATGGGAAAATTCAAAATTCCTGCCCAAGAAAGGTCCCTTGCCGGCCGGAAACTTTTACCACCTTCACACGTTTAAGATTTCTTTTTTTGGACTTAGTCACTTTTTCGGAGCTGTGATTCCTCCAGTGGGACAAGGTTGCAACATTTCGCCGAACAGGGCTCCATAAGGCTAGATACCATCTCTGCGATGTCCAGCTGAATCAGAATTGTTGATGCAAAAAAGCTTTGTCCGATTGACTTGGCAGGTTTGTCAAGGTCTCTGTCGGTTCTCCAGGCAAAAATCCTCGAAAAACACTTAAAGTCCTGGGTTTTAGGGCTAGACAGGAGGAGGACTACTTCCAACTGGTCAGCTGGGATCTTCACAAAAGTGGACTACTTGAATCTTTTCTGTCCCTGGAGCTGAATAGGAGGTCACTCAACTGACGCTAGGAGCCCACTTCTCAGTCCTGGATACATGTGGGAGCAGGTCCAGGCTTTGGGGAGTCTTCTCAAAGTTTAAAACATCAGGGGAAGTTCTTCTTCTGTCTTCCACAGGTCCAGAGATGTTCTGAGGAATTCCTAGTGCCAGAATGTAGGTGGGAGAAACTCCTAGCTACTTCTTAACCAATAGGGTAAAAGTTACTAGGGGTGACTGAACCCACTTTTTGAGGCACTTCCTGTGTGTTTAACTGTCAACTATCACACAGTTCCACTTTTTATTTAAAATCAACCTGGCAGAACCTTTCCACCACTGTGCAGATCTTCCAGTGCCCACCCAGAGGTGTGGCTATGATAATGGACAACTCTCCTATATGGTCACTCAAAATCAGTTGTGGGGGCAGCCCATCTTCTAGTGGGATTGGTGCCTGGCTGGCCAGCAGGGCAATGAAGAGGGCAGGCCCAGGTATGAGCTACATCTGCTTGTGACAGGGGAGACTCCCTTTGAAGTTATTTAATTTCCTTGGTACGGTCCAGAAGGCCATCCTGTCAGAGGGAGAACATCTCCCCACTAAGTCCACTGTCAAAGAGCAATGCACATCTCACCAGCAGACAACCATTAGCAGTCAGGTGACACTGAACACGGGCGAAAAGGCACATTTGGCTTAGACAGAAAAATTTCAACTTTCTAAAAGTGGCCTTTTCAAAATAGCAATGTAAAATATGACCTAACCATTAACTTTGATTTTAATTTTTAAATGAGTCCTTGAATATTTTGACTAACTATTCCCAAACTGAATTTAAGCATTATAAGGTGTATTAATGTAACCCAGTGTTTGGAATTGGAGGGCCAGCATTTGGAGATGTGTCACTAACAGGACATGTACAACATAAATACGTGTGCTACTCTTTAAATTCCATGCACACTGCCCTATTGGTAATTAGAGTCTATCTTAGGCGTGGCGGATAGGTATAAAAACGTTATATACACTTGCCTCGAGCATAGCATAAGCAGAATGATTTTGAATTATTAGAATCTATCATAAATGATTGTATAATAAAATTGTTTCATTCACATACATACATTTAAACACTATAGTGTGATCATCTCTTTTGGGAAATACGGAATGATATAGTTTTCTATATCATGGAAGGTAATGCCTTGTCTTTGTCTGGCCGCATTTATTTTTATTTGGTGATGAATGTTTAAAAAAACACAATTTTGGGGTTTTTATTTCTAAGTTCACACAATTGGGATGCACATTTTTAGTTTCTCTTTTTACTTTAGTGGTATTATGGGGGTTGATTGTGGGAAAAGTTCACTCATTTATTTTTTATACTTTGCACTTTGGTATTTTGCTATGACCATCAATCTGGGACTCATAACTTGTTTCTCAATCTTATTTTTTGATCATGACATAATATGTTTTTTTATGGTTTACAGCCCTGAGGAAGGCTTGTTTAAGACAAAACATGTGTTGTCTGTGTTTGGACTGTATATTACGTTGAGACATTTACCACATTATTGTATACACCATGAAAATACTTAATGTTCTACTGTCCTGTTTATTTGTGGATATATGTTTGTAACATGTAGGGTATGAGCTGGTTCAATAAATGCATATGAATACAAGATTTTTTATAATACTACACAGATAGATTACAGATTCTAATATTTTCAAAATCATTCTCGTATGCAGAATGAACAAGGCAAGTGCAGGCAAGTGTACAATGTTCTTTATGGTATTTCTCTTGGGAAGTTTTCATGATCACACGTCTTTGCAGCAGAAGTGTCATCTCATGTAGCACATTGTTATCATAAATTGGGTGCACTGTCCCACTGCTACATTTTGTAATAGTTATAAGTATTAAAAAGAAGGCTTAGGTCTAGGGAAAAGATTATTCTGTCATGTTAAACTGACAGATTTAAAACTGCACACCTAGAGGAAGGTCTGACAATATCATTTGCATTGTCACTTTAGTGGTGGCACAACATTTTCTGCAGTCCACTAGTAACATTTTACTTGTAGGCCCTGGATACACTTTGGTAACATATACTAGGGACATATAGGTATGTTAAATATGGCAGTCAGGAATGTAGCCAGTTTCGCCATGTTTTAGGGGTCAAAACACATGCACAGGGCCTGGCTAGCAGTACCCCAGTGTAGAGTGTCACAAATCGGCAGAAAAATCCAGCAAAAAAGAATGAGGGTGACCACGCAAAAAGGGACATTTTCCTACAGTAAATATTACATTGATTATGCCAATAGAAAAAATAAATTAACAATAAGTAAATATTATGAAGAAAGATAACATAATATTCTGTATGTTTGCTCTTCAAAGAAAAGTATCTGCTTCTAATTATTAGCATCTAAAAACTCTGCCATTCTGAGAGGTGGGATACAACAACAGCATACCTGATGTCAATGGCAAACTGCCATCAGTTAGCACAGCTCACTGTCTGTGACAGGATGTCGTCAACCAATGTCTTTGGAATGATAATCCTCCCTGGAGCAATGAATGCCCTCTCAGTTGAGATAAAGTTTGACAATCTTTTGAATGAGGACTGTGAGAAAGTCTTCTTGTGATGTTGATGTATGGCGTGAGGTATATCATGAGAATTCATACAGCCATATAAGCGTGTATGCATGTAAAGAAATGCTGTGTCTAGCTAAAACACTACACCACATTAGGGGGCCGATTATGACGTTGATCTGAAAGTCTCCGACCGCTAGTCGATCGGTTTGCGGTCCGACCAACCGATTGGAACGTAAACTGGCTGGTCATTCTGACTCAGTTCCGACAGGCTCTTGGGGGCCTTTAAGCCTGTCGAAACCGCACCATAATCCCCTATGGACGGCGTTTCCGCAGTGGGTATTACAATGTCAGTTTCCCACAACCTTTCCGTGCAGGCCTTTCCGTCATGGAAAAGCTGTCGGATTTAACCCAGATCTTTTGACTGGGGAGAATGTTTGCATTGTCAGCATTCCGTCCATAATTTGTTTGCTGTAACACTTTTCACCCTAAGTGGGAAGGGTATGCCAGACGTGGGTCCCTTGCTCACTGTGCCACTGGATTCAAGCTAGCCTGGCTGAAGAAGAGTGACACACCCTGAAACCGGTCCCAGGATGCTTGTTTCCGGTCCAGGGAGGAGCTGGCCTGGCAGTTCGGTCTGGACTGTACCCATGGGGCACAGGCTCAAGACTGATTTTCATATGGATGGGTCCAAACTGGGGTGGCATAGTGGGCAAAGAACGAACTGGCCTGGCAGTTCGGTCTGGACTGTACCCATGGGGCGCAGGCTCAAGACTGATTTTCATATGGCTGGGTCCAAACTGGGGTGGCATAGTGGGCAAAGAACGATGGATTTAACCCAGATCTTTAGACTGGGGGAGAATGTTTGCATTGTCAGCATTCCGTCCATCATTTGTTTGCTGTAACACTATATTTACAAGGCAGCATTAAGCCCAAAAAAGTGGCATGGTAAATATGGAGCAGGCTCCTGTGCCACCGGAGAGTCACAAAAAGTGACGCACCACCAGCGCAAGGGGCTTTTAAAAAAGACCATATGTTATCACTGGCAGCGTGCTAATATTTTATACTATCACAAATGTTTAAATATTTGCTCGACATTGGTGTAAGTTACACACAGAGTCAGGTTAAATGCATCAGCAAGTTCAGCATTCAGATCTCGCGTATGAGAAATCACAACATGCATTACGTTGACATGACTATTATACAATGCTAGTCATATTCTATCTTTTGAAGGTGTTTTGCATGCCTGAGGCAGTTAAAGGTGAAGTCATATTTCAACCTTCCACATTTTGCGTACACAGTTAAAAGGGATATTATGAGCTCAGGAAGGTATTAATTAATGCAAATATGTGGATTGGCAATTAATCTCTCCGTATTGTGTCCTTAGAACCCAATACCATGTCCTTTTCGAACCTATGTTCAGCTAAATTTCACTGGCCTAATGATGCAAATCCATGTTTGGGATTCTCAAAGCTTGTGAGTAGAGCTTTGCCCAGAAGTTGAAGTGAGCGTTCCAGGGTGAGAGTACCCTCAGAGGTTTGTGCACACTCACACACTTGCATATTTGTGGATACTCATCACCTTTTACACAGTCCATTCCTACCCTCAACATGGCCAGATATTTACTCCCTTTTGGAAGTGGGAATGGGTAAGGAACAGGCCTAAAAGTTGTGGGGTTCCAGGAGAAGGAGTAACTCCAAGGTCAACATTTTTCTCCCACTGAAGAAAACAGGAAATAAAAGATATTTAATGGCAACTGTGCTACTGTGTCACATTTAAAC